>NC_085048.1:16907578-17507578 GCF_963662255.1 Cinclus cinclus | reverse complement strand
AAAATCCATAAAGATGACTTTTGGTTCCTAGATGAGTCATTAATGGAGAAAGTGCCAAATCCAACCAGCAAGCTATTGGCAGCAAATAGGTTAATTAACTCTAATGACAATTTACATAATGTATTGAAAAGGTAGTGCTTAAGCAGGAGCATCTGGGAAAATGTAATCTGTATGTAATGTAATCTGCTTCAAATGACCTAATTCCATCTCAGAAGAAATTGTGGGGAATGGAGAAACTTGTAAGAACAGATTTCTGAAGTTTATCAGTTATTGTACCAGTTTGTTAATGCTTTCACAGGACCTGTTTTTCATTTATGTCAACATGAAGACAGCTGAATGGAGTTAGCGATGTTCAGGGTTAGAAACAACCTCTTGTGTTAACCTCAGTGTGATAGAGGTGAAGCCCTTGAATAGATGTCTGCACAGGTGAACGAGATTATCCCAAGATTTGTGGTACAGAATTGTTGATATCACCTATGTCTTTAATATAAGAAATAAATAAGCGTGTTTTATGTGGATATAGGTTGGTGAATAAACCATACAGTAAAGTGGAACTTAACACTTGCTGCAGACATGTACATTTCTATCTTGGGGTACAAGATGCTAAAAAGCAATGAAAAACACAGGAATGTATGAAACAAATCAAAAAAATTATCTCAAATTCCACTCAGTATGTTCCTTTGCACTGTGATGTGGCTTTCCTGTCCTTTTTTTTTTTGCATACAGAGATGTACATACAATTGCTCGATGTTTCTCCTTTGCACAAGGAAAATATTTTTCATCTTCAGATGACCTTCAAGACAGTACTCCAGTACAAAATCAGCAGAATGCGTGTTTTTATTTGTATTTATTTGCTTTATTTTGTGGTGTGGGTTTTTATTTAAAAAAAAAAAGGAAATAAAAGAAAAAAAGGGGAAAAAAAGCCTACTACATCCCTAAGTCTCTTGTGATGGTTGGATTGTTAATGTAATCAACTTCTTCAGAAATGAATGGCAGACTAATGACTAGAGATGTGCTCAGTAACCCACAAATAATTCTTCTACCTCGCCATTATTTGAAGAGGGCAGCATTTTCTGTGGGTGAGCCAGCAGTAATTAAAAGATGACAAATTCATGTAAATAACAGTGTAAAGGTTAATGTTGTCCTTGAACAGATCTAAGATCAGTACCAGACTTTTTGGAAAGATGGAGCATGCTTTTATGTCTGTACCCAGGTCATTTGTACATAAAGTAAGGAAAAGGGCTGCAAAATAATCCCTTTGTGCCATGGGATGCATTCTCTTCCATCTCTGGTTGAAAATTATTATTCACTGTTAAATAAGAGTTTGAATTGCTACATTGCAGATTGCTGAGCACACTAAGGTTGTTAGGATGGCAAGGAAGTACTAAACTGGAAGGGATATGACTGGGGAAGTGCAGTGCTGAGTTTTGCTGAAGTGTAGGATGTGATGAAGAGCACCCAGTGCTATGGGAAAGTGACTGTCCTGCCTTTGTGTCTCACCTGTATCTTCCTCAGGCCAGAGGGCTGGTCAGCTGATAATACTTAGCTGCCATATGTAGTCTTCCCTAGTCCCTGTAGAGGACAGGGCTAATGGGAGTTTTCTGGCCTTCTCATTACACAGGCGGTGCTTTGCCAGCAAACCTGAAATCTCCCTAAGCACATTTATTTGGCTACCAGATCCATATTCAGATGAATCCTGGGCTGGTGAGTGTGGCACCCCTCTGTAGTTCAAGGCACCTCTTTTTCCAAGCATCCCCAGGAATTTGATCTAGTAACTGTTAGCAGAACTTAGCTGCCAGTGTTATCTGCCCAACAAGTGCTGACTGTCCTGAATCAATTCAGAATGTGTGGTGGTGATCATTGCCGAGTAATCATAGCACTCATGCTGGCAAAGGGAAACCTTATCTCTCTTATCTCTGAAGAGATTTGAATCCTATAATCCTGTTTCCATTTAGAAAGCTAATCACTACTTCTGGGAAGAGTACTCCAATTCTTCTAGCAGGTAAAAGCTAGGCTTGGCTCCTGTCTGGCCCAATATTATTTTCTGAAATACTTTAGGAGCCAGAACTCGTGTATTCTCTACCTCATGCTATGCAGACATCACCTACTTGTGTTCTCTCGTGTCCTCTTTTATTCCTGGTTGCAAACTGATATCATTTCAATATGAGACATGAGGGACATTCTTATCAAAGATAGAACCTGAAGTTCAAGGATACTTTCCTTTAATGTGTGCTTATGGGAGTGAAAGGATAAGCTCTAAACAATCTGAAGCTGACGAAGACTTTTATTTGTCACCTTAGGGAAATACATTTACCTTTAAGTGCTGACACAAGGTGTAATTTTTCACCTCCATAATGAAACTTGACCATAGCACAATGAAATACTGATCTCCAGTTTTCAGGTTCCAGGACAGTTGGGTTAGAAGCGCTCAAAACAGATGAGGGGTTTTTTTTTGGTTTTTGTGGCACTGAGGCTAAGGGTGCCGGTTTAGATCTGGAAAATATCCAGTAGGTCTGTAAAACCAGAGTGTTCAGTCATCCCTGTGCCATGATCTTAGGATTATTTCTGATAAAAAGTTCATGGATTGCTTTGACAGCTATTCAGTTTTGTATCAGCTGCTGAGAACTTTTCAGACTTCCGCCAGGGGTTCTTAATTCAATGGGGTCATCTGAACATCCAGCCACTGTCTCGGGGACTGCCTGGAGTTGAGTTTCGACCACAGTAAAGCAGGAACTAGGTTGCATTGGTGAGTGAGCCAGAGCTGGAGAACTGGGACAATTTGTACCTGGTGAGAGAACAAGTAGGAGCAGCAGAATGGTGGGAGAGGAAAAGGAAGAAGGAATTTTTTTTTGCTTCCCAAAACACTAGCTTAAGCTAGTGCTCAACATGCTGATAGGATGGGCTAGGTAGCATGGCAATGGCAATCCTGAAGCAGGATTACAATATGGGGAATTTAAAAATCCTGTTTGGTGCTAGCAAGAAAAAAACTTTGGTCATAAAAAGATTGTTGTTAGTAGTTGGAAGGGAGGAGTAGTAGGATGGGACTGGTCTGCACATAAAAGCCGTCTATAAAATATTTGTCCCTTATCTATGTTAATCTAATTTTTTGGTGAAAGGGGAATGGCTTAAATTAGTTGGCTTAGTATCCTCACAATTCTTTGTCTGAAAGCACCCCCCTGTAGCAGCAAGGTTTCTACCTAGTCAATGCTCCAAAGAGAACAGCAGTGAGCAACTCAGAGCTGGTTTTAATTTCACCACTTTAATGGTTGTGTAGATGCAGCTGGGCAGGTCTAAGGCTCCATGTCAGCTCTGCAGAGTGGTGCAAGACATTGGTGTCTCCACACAGAAAGTGTTGGTACATGGCTGCAGGGACAACTGGGACAAGTTTTCCTTTTTAATTTTAACTGTATCAGCATGTCTTACTATTACGAATATATCTGCACAGGAAAAGAAAATCATCTAACACACCAGAGGGCACAAGCTTTTTTTCTCTTCAGGTGTTTTTCTGTGCTTTCTGTTTTTTTTTTTTGGTTTTGTTTTTTTTTTTTTTTGTTTGTTTGTTTTTTGTTTTTTTCCCCCTCAATTTATTATTTTGTTTACTTTGGGGTTTTTTTGTTTGTTTTGTTTTGGTAATTTTGTTTTGTTTATTTTTTTTTATTTCACAATTTTGGCAAAAAGCTACATGCTGAAATGAATTTACGGGTGTGTACATCTAGGATTTCTTACAGTGTACCTAATGATTACTGGTCTATTTATGCTCTTATTTATTTCTTGTGTGGGCAGGTGTCTAACTTAATATTGGTGGGAGTGTGAGTGTGCATGAGCAGAATTCAAGGTAAACATTCAACTGATGTCACTACAGAAGTGGATTCTCAGTTATAACTTTGTGGATTTTTTTTAAAAACATTAACTCATTTTGAATGACCTTTACTCATCATTTATTCTGGAAGTTTTGCTCTGACACTCAAAAGATAGCAAAATCAGACAGCAAACTACAGGAATAAATATTGTTTCCCTAATCAGCCTGTCTGGTCAGGACCTGGCATTTCAGTTTGGAAAGCAATTCTGACATCCTAAAAATTATTTGCATTATGTATCAAAGGGAAGCAGGAATCTCAACTCACTTCTCAGCTTGGTGATCTTACAGCATCTTGTTTGACAATGTTACTTCTTGAATTGGTTAAAAGATATTTCAAACATATTATTTTGATTCTATTGACACTACAATAATGATTATACAGTATTCATTAAGGTTAATATAAAGACTGAAAAGAACCATGTAGCCTCAAAAAAGAATGACAGTAATATTTTATTTCAAAATTTTTCTTTGAAAATTTTGTCTAGTCAGGGGATTCTCCCAGAAAGTAAGATTTAGTTAGAGCTTCGTGGTCTGATGCTTTTGGAGGAAATTGTGCTATTGAGGGATTTTCAGTCAGCAGCAAGCACCTGTCTGGATACCCTTTGTTTATTTAGATTACTTTTTTTTTTAAATATTAAAAAAACCAAGATTTTTTTTTTATTATTTTTAAATAGGTATGTAAATTATATAAAGAATGAACACAATCGCATCTAATAAAGAAGCATCTGCAACTGGAACACAAGCATATTAATATTAAACAGGCTGTTTGTACCAGGGGACTGAAATGGACTGAAATTTGCTGCAAATTTGCATAGAATATATGATATTTGCACCCTTAAAGGGAAAAAAAAAAATCCCTTTTCTGGGGGTCACGCAGAAGTGGGTGTACCAGCACTGAACAGCACTATTATTTCCCCCACACTCCAGTCTGCAAAGGTTAACAGCAAGGACAAGGGATGGGAGGAAGCATGTGAACCCTCTCCCCACTGTGCTGTTCAGCAAAGTGAGTTTCTTCCCAGGAGGGCTGCTCCTCCTGTGGCCTCTGGACCTGCTCTGATAGGTCTGTGTCCTTATGCTGGGGGCCCTGGACCTGGAGGTAGTACTGCAGGTGGCATCTCATGAGGGCAGAGTGGAAGAGGAAAATCATCTCCCTTGATCCACTGACTACAATGTCTTTTATGAAGTCCAAAACGAAGTTGGCTTTCTGATTTCCAGGTGCACACTGCTAAGCTTTTCTGCCAAACTCTAGGGCATGTAGCTCTAAACACAAGGCTGTAGTTGGCCTGATTTAGTGTTAGCATGAGTCCCATTTCCAGCAAAAATACAATTTCAGTGATTGTGAAATTTTCTTGGAGTAGATACTGTATAACTAATGTGGGAAAAGACATAAATATGCCACCCATCTCCCTTGACCTTCTTCCACTTGAGGTATTCCCTTTCACATCAGCGAAATGATAATGAAATTATTTTCATTTGGTCAGGCTTTAAAATTTTGGTGATTTTTGTTCATTAATTAAAAAAATCATTTATCCATCTTTGAGCCTTAAGCTATGGGTCGTATGAATGATGACAACTTCTTAGGGGCCTAGCTTAAGCAAACAGGAAAAGAGAAGAACAAAGGTCTTACAAAAGAGACACTTGAAGCTGGTGACATTTTGCTGGGTTCCCCTTTCCGGGATCAAGGACAGAAAGAAAGTAGGTTTCTCTGACCAGTCAAATATGCATCTAGGAATAATTTATGGTGTTAATAGCTAGGTTTATGGTGCCAGTTCAGACTGCTTCATCCAAGGTCATGGTCCTGAGTAGCTTATACTGGAGCAGTAGCCATGCACCATTCACAGCAGTGCTTTTACTTTAAGCTAACTATTCTTAAATAACTGTCTTCTAATTGTTGTTGTTATCATGTGCCTGATAGCACATAATCCAAAGCACACTAAGACTGGTGTGAATTTTCTCTCCAGCTCCTAACAGGTTTTGGATTTGGTACATCATATGTGTAGGGAGTCACTTGATTTTGCTCTCAGTGTAGCATATTTTTATTCAAGAGTTTTGAAGTTTTTTTTTTTTCTTTCAGTATCTGTTAATAAAATGTGGATGCTTGAATTTGCCAATCTGTTTTTTTAATGGGTTGGATTTGAATTATAATCGGAGTTTGAAGATTTCCCTGGTTGTTTTGAAATACTGTTGGGAAATCTGTCAACTTATCCTATGGCTTTCTTGGTGATTATTGAAGTTTAGACAAATTATGATTTCAATTTATGACTGTATTACATGACTTGAAATAGCTCTTTCATGTTTTAATCAGAATAACCATGCATAGTCTCAAGGTCATTATCACAAAAATATGGAGCATTTTCTTGACCAATTGGGATTTTTGCTTTTCTTTAGAGAAGACTACATTTAGTAAAAAAATGTTTGCTTTTCTTTATATCTTATTCCAGATATAATTAGAATTCTGTATTCTTTTCATTATTACTGTTAGACAAAGTAATGGACTATAAATTTGATGTATGAGTATGCTTCTGTTAAGAAGAAACATGTATACAAGTTATTTCACCATTAATTTGCAGTTACTGGTATCTTAAATACTTCATATTTCTGTCTGCAGTATTTGAAAAATTTATTGAGCAGCTCCATAGTAAAAGTTTACTTTGTGCAGGATTGATTTTTAAATTCATTTTGTAATTAAGTTAATAGTGTGTGGCATCTGAATGCTAAATCTAATTACATAATTAGACATCTGCATTATTAACTGATCTGAAGTGACATAATAAATATATCCTTTGAATTCCCTTGTCTTTATACATTTGATCTACAAGTTATTTGGTGTGCAGTTGATACAAGAACATATATTTCAACTGCTTTACTATTCCAAATTTATGAAGTTAAGATAAAAATGAATGATTTGACATACGGTTATTTAAGCAAATATAAGCTACCTACAGACGATTTGTAGCACATTTCTTAAATATCACTGAAATGCAATGAATTACTTTTTGTATGAAAGAATTACATGTGAAAATTTCTTCCAGAATTAAATTACTATAGACTAGGGGGAAAAAATGATATTGATAGGGAAGCTGAAAAATTTAGGTGAGGCTAAAAATGCATTTAATTAACATTTCAGAGTCAGTAGAGAGTTGATGAATTGCAAAAATATTAGTCAGCTATTTCTTAGCTCAAAGCAACAATAACATATGATGACAGAGAAAGGCTGAAATTTTTTGACTCAATGTGAAGAAACAAGCACTTAGATCCATAAGATGAATTATAGCAGAGGCTTTTTAAATAGCTATATAATACTTTATAAAATTGGAGATGTCTGAATGGTGAGCAAAAATTGTCACCCCTTGCTCTTTTTTTCACAAACATCCTGTGTATTTAGGTGTGCAAACCAGATTAATTTGAAAAAAATCAGAGATGAAGTTTGGTTTCTAGGCCCACATAAACTTCTAATTTCTTCAGTATCTAACCCACTAATAAGGAATTCATTTCTCTTTATGCAAAGAGGTATTGCTCATAAACTAGTGCTTAAAATGATGATATTGTTACCCCAGCTCTCTTAGCCACTCCTCACAGCACTTGGATTCCAGACCCTTCAGCAGCCTTGTTACCTTTTCTGGATCTGGTCTGGCAATTCAACATCCTTGCTAGATTCAGATGCCCAGAACTGGACACAGCACTCAAGGTGTGACCTCACCAGTGCTGAGTCCAGGGGAAGAGTGACCTCCTTGCTCCTGCTGGCCACACCGTTCCTGATCCAGGCCAGGATGCCATTGGCCTTCTTGGCCTCCCAGACACACTTTTTTGGGAGTCCTTTCTTCACTAGCAGGGCTGTTCTGCCTATGGAAACATTTTGACCATCATGTTTCTCCTGTATAGACACTGTCATTGGAACTTCAATGTCCCTTATGTGGGAATTGTGTGATAGGCATTTATATCCCAAGTCTTTGACTAAAGCTGAATTTAACATACTTTACAAAATTTCTATGCCTCCTTTTGTCACTTTTTTTTAAGATAGATTCATTTAATGTCACAATATAAGTGAATTATGCTGTTATATAATTTATTAGTGGATAAGACACAGTTGCCTAGCTGGTCTTCAAGTGATCCATCTACATTAATTAGCTAGGTTTTAATGTTAATTTGAATGAATTGCATAAGTTCCTGCACCCTGGGAATTTTTTTTATTTCCCCTCCACAATTTTTAGTATTCTAGCTATTAATGTTATGATAGTTTTAGAGCAGAGGTTGTCTATTTCTGAATATCTGTCCTTTACAAGGAAGAATCTTATTTGACCCTCCAGGCACTAAAAATGAAATGAAAATTGCAGAAAATTTACAGAATAATAAGGGGAGAACAGAAAGACTATTTTATATATATTTAATTTTTCATAAAATTCATGGCAATAACAGAGCATAAACAGAGATTTTCTAGTACTTTTGCACATCTTTTTAGTGGTTGTGCTACACATCCTCTGAGGAAAAGCTGAACTCACAGCAGCTATATGTTGAAGAGGGTGGCTAAGGGACTGTCAGTGTGAAGGTGTCAGAAAATTAAATTAAATAGAACAAAAGGACAGTCTTTCAGAAAGAAAAATAATTTCCTCTAATAAAATATTTCACATTTGACATATACAAGTTTAATAAAAGTCAAACATTAAAGCCATTTTCCATGTTTATTTTTGCCTTCACTACCTTGAATATTCTTCCTCCAAAATTCGTATCTCCTGTTCCAGGCAGTTTCTGATTCCACCCCAGAAAAACATGATTTTGAGAGTAGCTATTTTCATGTATCTCCTTCCCTCCTGTTCAGTCAGAGCAGATGTGTCATTGTATACCAACCACATGCTGGAAATCTGGCAAAGCTACAGCATAGATCTTAACTCAGCCTACACAGAGACAAGAATCTCTGCCTATGCCCATGAATACTCTGGGTCTCTTGCTTCTTGGGCCCAATGGTGCCTTCTGAATGCAGATCAGCTGTGCAGAAAAGCTTCAAGCAACAAAATAAGCCTTGAAGTTGGCTCACCTCCAATACCATCTGTGCTTTTAGATCTTAAACATCTATTCAGATGTATTATCGTGTGAAAATCCATTGTTTTTTTTTTTTTTTTGTAGTAGTTAAAGACAATGAAAAATAAAAGGGGAGAAAAACCACCTGCAGCACATAAACCCCTATTTTTTTTTCTGTTGAAGAGGATGTGGGGACAGAATACCACTTCTGCTGTTGACTGTACATGTTGTATTTCCTGGGAGAATGATGTGGAGACTGATACTATGCGATAGATAGTGACTGAAAAGGGGGTTTTGCATGTAAAAAATGTTATTCTGAAGTAATAAAATAGTTACATGGCATAAAGGCAGGCAGTTGATTTTAGTCCAAGTGTATACATTTTATCTTGTCATCATGGAAAACTAATTTTTATGCTTCACTTGGTATATTCTGAGGTCTCTCTTGTGTCCACAGGTAAAATCTGTGTACTGAGTACTACTGCTACTACTAGTATAGTACTTATATTTCTTTATGAAAATAGTTCATCTGTAAGAGAATACAGATAGAAGATCCATACCTACATGTAATACTGTATACGTGTAGGAGATAAACATCCCTCTGGAATTCAAGATTGTCCTATTTCCTTTAGAGAGTTTCAGATTAGTCACTGTACTTATATAAAGACTCAGTCACATGTATTGTGAGTAGTCGAACACTGTGCCTGTTTTCATTGTTTTTATAATATGCATCGAAGTCACACATAAAAATTCTGTAGTTAACTCCCCATGTTTGGTGGAAGTCTTGGCACTGTGGCTACTATAAGCTCTGTTAGTGCCTGTGTCTTCACTTTCTGTTCATTTAATTGCGTGTTGCTTTACAAACACCTACAGCACATCAAGCCAAGTGTGAAAGAAGATATAATAACTACATATGTTTTAATTCTACAAGTTGTCATTAGGTGGAATGCTACAGCTTGTGCTGTGCAGGCAAGCAGAGAAGATGATAACAGTCCATTAAGACTGACTTTAAGAGGCCTTAAAATCTTTCGAGGATCTGTAAGTGTTTCCCATTTTGGAAACTGCTCTAAAATTACTGACCTTGCTGAAGATTCTGGGATGAAGTTTTTTGGTACTGGAGCCTGCCTATTTTTAAAGTGGCACTCTCTAATAAATCTTTCCTTGATGCCTGTTATTCTACTTTTCCACAATTATTTCAGAGATAATCCTGGCAGAAACATGTCAATCCTATGTCCATTTCTCAGAGAGTATGATGTTGCTGAACTGTACATATATCACTGTCAGAAAAGGTGCCAGTGATTTGTCTCTTGTGATTTTTTATTTGCTGGTTCACACTTGGGCACTCTATAAGGAAGAAAATACAAATGCTTCTCAATATTTCCCCACTTTTCCTCTATTTATATTTATTTCTTGTTGATTATATAACAAGTACTTCCCACTCCTTCAGGCTGCTGGATTGGTGGCCATCATGTGTGCTTGTGGTACATTTGGAACCACCAAACTCTTTGATACAGATGAATCCTTCCTATGTTGGATTGAGACAACAGAGACTGTTTTAAATTAGCAGTTTCTTAGTCTGGCAGTGCAAATAATCTGAGATCATAGAAACGCTGCTGGAATTTATATGCTGCTCCTCTGATGGGACTGTCAGTTTTCTTGGCTCTTTGAAACAAACCTTTCCTTTTGGCTGTCCAAATTTTGCGTGAAATGGCACCACATTAAATAGCTTTAACCAGGCTGAGAACTGCTTCCTCCCCTGCCTCACAACTGTTCCCTGGGCATTTGCAATATGATATTCTGCCATGTTGAGGTGGAAGCTGGAGTTAGAAGGTTTCTCAGAGTGTACATACGTGTAGGAGGAATATATAGGTTACCATCATTAACCTAGTATTTTTCAGAGCTTGGATATATAATTAGTGACAGATGATTATCATAAGGTCTTTTCTATCCATTTTACATTCCTTTTCTTTCTCTTTGCAAATACTTCTTTTTGACAGAACAAGCAATTAGTATTACTTCAGCTTCATTCTACTTAACCTGAGAAGCAAAATATTATTTTCTCTTTATTGACAGATGGTAAACCTGAAATAGTAAACTCTGATGGAGATTTAATTAGTCAGACCTTAACCTAGAAGCCTTGCCCTTTGACCACTAAAAACTTACCATATTTTAACATTTAGATCTATGATTGCTACTTGCAAGCTCTATTTATTTTTGA
Organism: Cinclus cinclus; assembly: GCF_963662255.1. Taxonomy (NCBI): domain Eukaryota; kingdom Metazoa; phylum Chordata; class Aves; order Passeriformes; family Cinclidae; genus Cinclus; species Cinclus cinclus. Next base: position 17,496,488 of record NC_085048.1, on the reverse strand, counting down.
AAGAGATTAATTTATTCATTTGTGCTTAGTATCCATTAGACAGGGGTGATATCCTTCAACTAGTGAACATTTGTGAAAGGCTTTTCTTGAACAAGAAGTCTTTTTTAGCAAAGTGTATAGTTCACAAAGGAAACCAAGAACATCTGGGTAAGTTTGGTAAGGTGTGTCCTTCATTTATGATACATGTGTATTAAGTGGTTTAAATGGAAAAAGAAAGAATTCTGAAGTCTACATTTTTGCACCATGCATCTAGGACCTTTTACATTTCTGTGATTGATTATTCCACAATAGAATGAATTAGACACATTTCCAAGTGAAGCAAGGATTTCATTGAAACAACATGCAAGTACTGGAGCAATATTTACCAATGTCTGCTGTTATAATTTATAACTTCTGCTTTATTTTATCTAAATACACATGTAGTCCTCTTGGTCCTCCACTGATATCAATAGGAGTTAGTTACAATGGACTCACAATGCCTTGAGGAAACTACTGCTATATCATAGAATTTACATCCTGATATCCCATGTGCACTTTCCCTAGGGCAGTTGTCTGTTATATGCACTGGATACAGAGCTTGTCCACCAAAAGCAATTAGACATCTGGGTTGAATGGTTAGATGGATGGTTTTACCTCTCCCTCTTGACTGTACACAGAGCCTTGTGGGAAGATAGGTTGTAAGGACAGTGCCGAAGGCATTTTTCCTCAATGAATTACAGCTGTAATGATTGTCAAGAAGTGGAGACAGCCTTGCCTGTCCAATGAGGATGGATGTTATAAAAGAGTGGGGTAGCTGGGCACAAGTTTTAGTTGCAGTTGCAGCTTGAAACTTAGAGCCTGCTGCGTTTTGGGATGGAGGCTGCTGGTTGTGCTGTGAGGAGGAAGTGACATGTGGCCATGCAAGGGACAGACAAGGTAAGAAGATGCTGTGTGAGGGACAGACAGGGTTAGGTTGCCAGGTAAGGGACAGGGTGGGTTTAGCCTGCCTTGAAGAAGGAAACTTGCAGAATGGAGAGAAGGAGTCAGTGCTATGTGGAGCTGCTGTAAGAAAAAGAGTATGTGAAGCAGCTAAGGAGGGAAGGAGTCAGAGTTGCCTGAAATAAGGCATGAAAAGCTTTTAATAAAGGACTGCTGATGGTGTCAGTCCAGTCTGTCTCAACTTAATGACTACAGGACCATGGAAACCTGAACAGAATAATTTCTTAGTAGGGTCTCTGCTTCTAGATGACATGAATCCCATTCCTGGTGTGTAATCCCTGGTTTTGCTGAGGACCCCAAACCCGGGTGTATCTGCATGGGGTCTCACCAGGGCAGAGCAAAGTGACAGAATTCCCTCCCTCACCCTGCTGGCCCATGCTACTTTTGATGCAGCCCAGGACATGTTTGGGTTTCTGGGCTGCAAGGACACATGATTGGGTCATGTCCAGCCTCTCACCCACCAGCACCCCCAAGTCCTTCTCAGCAGGGCTGCTTACAATGTGCTCATCCCCCAGCCTTCTAGGGGTTTCCCCAGCCCAGGTGCAGCATCTTGGTCTTAAGACTCATGAAATTCCCATGGGCCACTTTTCAAGCATGTCCTGGTCCCTCTGGAAGGTATCGCATCCTTCAGGAGTGTCAATCACACCACTCAGCTTGGTGTCATGCAAAGTTGCTGAGGGCACATTCGATCCCTTTGTTAATGTTATTAATGAGGATATTAACACCAGTTCCAATACAGATTCCTTAGGGACACCTCTTGTCACTGATGGCCCTCTGGACATTGACCACTATCCTCTTGGTGTCCAATCAATTCCTCATCCACAGACAGTCCATGCATCATATTCAGCTCTCTCCAGTTGAGAGAGAAGGATAGTGTGGGGACCTGTCCAAGGTCTTATAGAAGTCCAGGTGTTTGACATCTGTAGCACATTTCCTTGTCCACTGATACAGCTGATCCATCATATTTATCATGCACAGTGTTGCCCAACAGTGCATACTGAAAAAGGTAGGTGGGACAGGCTAGAGGAAATGTATTGTTGCAACCTAATAAGATGTGTGAGTACCTAGCAAATAATAGAGAGAAACATGAGCCAGCTGTTGTGCTGAGTAGTTGGGTGTAAATGCTTCAATGTCTGATGATGTGACAATATTGGCCATCTGTGGAATGGGGATGAGGGAGTTAGACTAGAAGAGTGGAAAAACATTGAAAATTTTATTCCTGATCACTGGCTCATTGTCATACATGTGCTATTGATTTGAATAGACAATTTTTGTTCATCAGAATTACAATTTTTAAGAAGCAGATAGGTCCAAAACAGAAAAATGGTACAATAATGTGGCTAGGGATGCTTGATAGTCTGGACTGCTGATATTTACGAAAGGAAGAATGATATATATGTTCTAGTATGTTTGTTATTGAATTGGATGCCAGTTCTCTTGGTGTCCTCTGCAGCTTGTAAGAAATAAACAAAGTATGGTTCCAGACATATTGCATTAGGGAAGTGCTCTTGATTTTAGAAATGGAGGTTGATGGAGTTTTGTTAATCTGAGGAGGTCTGCATCTGAGTTAGACTGTTTTATGTATTCAGTTCCTTGCTCTCACCATTTTCTTGGTCTGTAGCACATCAGGATCCTAAAATAAATTTACTTCTTAATAAATTAGGTTTGATTTTTCAAGTTGATAGATAATTAGATTCTGGTTTACAGAAGACCTGTAGATGGGCAAAGCAATTGCATCCTTACAGCTCCTTATATGTAGCAATATAAATTGTTTTTAGAACACCTGTGAGATGGGAAACTGTGATAAGGATCTGCAGGTAAAAAGAACTAACTTCCAGGTTATGAAATGACTCCATATTTACTTAGAGTACAAAACACTACTTGTAAGGATGAGGCAAGAATTATAAATGCATTTTTTCATAAATTACTTAAAAACTATGTATTTGCATAATTTTAAAACAACATTTAAAATAACCATTAGCTTTAGATTTTTAAAATTTGTTTTTTCCTTCTACTTCTTGCTACTTTTACTTGAAAACATACGCGGCTTTGAAAATTGTGGCATTAAATATTGAAACCATCAACACATTTAGCAAATTTTTAGGCTTTACAGTAAAGGCTAAATTGAAAGAACACAGTGCTCACCAGCTCTTACAATAAAAGTGTGCCTGTGTCTCACACCAGTGTGATGTGAGATGGATGAGATGATGTGACATTCATCCTGGGGGAATACATCAGCTGGCGGAGACCCTCACCCACATATAGGTCAGTTCTCTTTTGAACAGACATGAGATAATTGCAAGAGGTGTGAGAGCCTACATAACTGGGTCAGAGGGTGAATCTGCTCTCCTACCAACACAAACTCTCACCCAGAGTAATATTTGCATATATGGGAAAACAATTTAACCTGATGGTTTCACAGTTGTACAAAAGGAATGGATTTGGCCTGGTGTCTTTGCTCCTCAACTACCTATGAGCCTAATTGAATTTTAGCTTAATTAAACTCACCACGTACTGGCAGTTTGCATTTCACATTGCCTCCCATACTGTGGCAGGGAAAGGGAGTGCTTCAGGTGCTATTACCTTTTCCCAAGGGCCTGAATAAATGGAAACGGGAGGGGGAGCTGTGGGAACACGAAAAAGAAAGGGAATTATTACTCTGCTTTCAATTAAGGAGGAAGAGGAAAAAATTCCATTTGTTTTAACCCCACTTCTGCTCACCTGAAAGACAACATTGTTTGACCTAACAGAACAGGGACTAAGAAGGGATAGGGTGTCCAAATAGAAATATGCTGGGCAGTGAATGAGACACTATTGACACATGAAAAACTGAGTGCAAATAGCAGACAGGCATAAATGCAGACTGGAAATCTGAAGGTTTCTGAGTTCATAAGAGCAACAATTTCTGCCTCCTAATAGGAGAAAGTAAAATTTTAAGCACTTTTAATATAGAAGTGGATAAATTACTGAAAAGTTTGGTGGTTGAATAGCAGGGAATTAGATTCAGTATCCCAAAATTCTCCTGGGCTTTTGTGGGTTTGAGAAAGGAAAAGTAAATCTAGCTTGGTGTTGTAAACAGTCTTCTAGGAGACCTCAGTTTCTATAAGAGCGCACATTCACAAGAAGAACCTGAAAACACCCCAAGGTATTAACACAGTACTTATGGAGGGGTGAGTCCTGCTTTAAATCTGTGTTCTGGCAAAGGAGGTGAGGACCTGTGCCTTGCACGTGTGCTATGATTGCTCTATATGCTGGCCTCTGAAAAGGGAAGCGTGTTGCTGTCAAAAATGCCTGGAATACCCTTTTTTATCAGCTTGTAAAGGAGGAGGCACAGTTGTGAATCCTAAGAGGAGTTAGGTGCTTCTTTCTGGCACAGTTTGCTACCTAAGTGTGCTAAGAGAGCAGTCTAAGAACCTGCCCAAGTGTTCTTAGCTGTGCCTACTGCCCAGCGTAGATGGCTCCCTTGGTTTTACTCTGCATGCAATATACCCACGTTTAAAGCTTTTAACTGTGCTTTCTAAAGGTCTCCATGGAAACTACTTCAACTCTTAAGCTAGCACACCTGTCTTGAGGGTGATCATCATCAACATCTGTCTTTCCCTGCAGAAGGGAATTGCTATCCTCAGTGGATGCTACCCAGAATATGTAGACTGTGCTGAATTCCAGCACTGAATTAATTTCTGTACTTTGTGAGAGCTGCAAAAACTTTGATCCTGCGAAGAAAACCTGCTCCAGTCATACAGTAGATGAAAAAACCGGAGTAATTTCTCACTTTGTGAGGGGCAGAAAGAAATTAATTTCTTCTAAAATTGCTAAGGTATTCATATCCTACTATTCTAGCAGTGATAGTAAACCTTCTCCCAGATAGAATACATGGAAAATTAGTGTTCCTTACATTCACTTAACAGTATGGAAGAGTAAAATTCAATAAATAAAGTCCAATAGAGACTTATGGATTGTTCTGTTTTTGTGATGTGTTTCATTCCTTATGGTCCTTCATCAGAGCTTCAATCAGTTATTTTGCTGCCATTTAGTGAACATTTCCCCTTTTAATAACTGTTCACATATCTTGTTAATCAAATTCAGTGAGGGCTATGGTAAAATGACATAGTAAATGTATTAAGTATTATAAAACTCCACATAGAGTTAAAATATGGTTCAAATATTAAAAATGGCTCAGTAATCAGTATTGAGAACATTTTAAATGATGCTAGCATTATTATTCTTATCATTGCTTTAATGAAAAGAAACTAACTTAATGTCAAACTGAAATTCTTTTCTATTTAGACCTGTCTTGCAATGCTATGATGTATTTTATTCTCTACAATTTTGACACAGAATTGTTCCCATGAATGATGGGATTTTACAGAATAATAGTGGAACAGTAATTGAAAATATTATTTCTACTGCATAATAAAATTTGATCTGCTTTTGTTTAATTCACACCATAGCTAAATAATTTTCTCCTTCTAAGAAAAACATTTCAAAATATTATTTTTCTAGTTGCCCAATGTCGTTTGTCAGTAATTGTGTGGCTATCTGAAATGAGATGTTCAGCTAAAATCCCTGTTGTTCCTAATAAATAGGGTCATTTTATTCAATATTTGTGCTTGGAATTAATAATTTTAATGCTTAAATGGGACCTTTAGAACAGCCACACAGTTAATCTGGTTTTTACCTAGAGACAAAAAGAGTAGTTACTGAAAACCAAAACAAAACTTAGCTCTGCCACTTTCTCAACTATGGCTGTAATCTGCTTTTTTAGCTTGACAATGGGATTCAAAACCAGCTAACTCTGCACACAAGCTCAAAACTCTTCAGTCATCAGTGATTGTGCTGACAAAGCCCAACTCATGCTGTCCTACTCTTACCCACTTTGTCCTGGACTGTGAGTGAATGCCAGAGCAGGAAAAGCAACATAAAGCCTGCCACATACATGGAGCGGGTGCAAGGAAATGGAAGACACAGGTGCATGTGTAGTACTTCCATGTAATACTTTCACAGCAGAGGAAATCCAGGCTTCGGGCTGAAGACAGGCACATAATTCATTTTGTTGTAACTTTCTGTGCTCTTCTCAACAGTTATTGTTGCCAGTGTACCCTGATGACTGAGGCTGGTAATGGTTTTAATGGGACAAAGCCCAGCTTTTCTTATTATATTTGAGTAACAGAGACATGGACTCTTGCACGGTAATACCTGTAATAATAAATGTTCACTCTTTCAGGTGATTTTTCCTAAAGTATGACCTTCTTAAGGAAAGTAACTTTTTATTTATGAATTTTAAATCATAGGACAGAAGTAATGGCAGCTTCGCCACACAGCAGGGCTTTTCTGTTTGCAGGGTTTGTGAAAGACTGGAACCTGCCTTCTCTCTGGGCTGAGTGGGGTACCTAAGTGTTACTAAAACTGAGTTTGGAAGAGAGAATGAGGTGACTCTCTCACAGCTACTGCACCAGTATTGGAAGGGACTGCAGGATGGTGCTGGAGAGACCCTCATGTAATTACACATTTGTATAGTTTAACCAGAATCTTCTAAAATAGACTGGAGAAAGTCTCCTCTTCAAGAAAATGAAGTATTTATGAATTGTACAGGATAGCTGTTGAGAGGTGGATGATGCTCTTTAAATGTCTTAATCTAATGATGCAGGAATTCTATTAGAAGAAAACCATCAAGGGTTAGAAGATGCTGAGCTACTAAAATGCTAACTTCTATTTCTAAAGACAAGTATGGCTGTCTAAGTAAGAAATAACTAAAAATTCTCCCAGGAAAGAGGAAACTTATCCTGGATTAAAGAACTACCGTGAAACTTTGTTACAGACAATTTTTCTAATTTAATGCCGAAGCCTTATGAATTTATTTTACTGTGGGCCGTACTTAATCCTGATGCTGAACTCTGGCTATAAAAGTTAATTGGACAATGAATCAGTTTGTATCTACTATAATTTTTAAATTAGCACTGACAGGACCCATCTGAAGGTGAGACAAACCCCTTGCAAAGAAAACAGGTATAATGAAAGACTTCTAAAGAGTTCAATATCTTTTTTTAGTAGTGTTTTATAAAATACCTACTTGCAAAACCACTAGCATTCTTCCTTTATACTGAGTGCTCTGATGCATCAGATTCCATGGAAGTGATTTCTGAATGCAATTCTTTAAGAATTGTTTATCAAGTTTCTCATCACATGCTTTTCCTTGTGACCAAACTTTCCATGAGATAAATTTATAAATGAGCCCAGCCACCAAGAATAAAAGATTGTTCAAGACTCTAATAGGCCACAAATTGGATTGCTGAACAATCCTCTAATCTGTTGTCTCTGTTCTTCTTTCTCTATAACTAAGACTGGGGGGGGGGGGGGGGGGGGGGGGGAAAGCTATGAGCTGCTGTCAGTTGTAATTATTCCTGACTCAGATAAAATGTCCTGACCTGTGAGAGGTAGGTCAAATGTCAGAGAAGGCTTATGGGAAACACTAGAAGGGTGAAGGATTCTAAATAAGCTTTGCAAGTAATTTACCACTTCTGTAGAAAATAGCTGTGAATTTCTAAACCAGAAAAATTGTAGAAAATGTCATGACATGTCTATAGTGACCCTGTCTATAGTAATATCTTGTAAGGCATATTGATGAGTTAAGTGGCTTAATAATTATTTTGCCATCAGAGATGACACACATTGATGCCTATTCAGTGGACACCATTTTATATATTTTATGTCTGGATTAGAACAGCTTAAGTCATGATGTTTCATGTTGTCTCTGTATATGCATTAATGATAAAACTTGAACCAACATGTTTCAATTTGGATGAATTTGTGAATAATTCATGTCTACCAAGTAATTCATTTTACAGGCAACAAATTAATATAATGCAAATTTTAAAAAATGTTTTTAAAGTCCAAAAAATTTGTACTTCTCAGAACTACATTGTTGCTATGTTTATAGATTTTGATGGTAGCTATATTTTTTTTGTTAGCTGCAGTAATCTGAAGTTTATTTTTTGTTAAATGTTAAAGTTCAAGTCACTCACTGGAGAAGAGACTTGAACTAGACCCTTGCTTATGAAAGGAGATGATTGGATCAAGTCATTACTACCAACTGATAACTGAAGCATCAGACCCACAGTTCTGTGAATATAGCCTGAAATTTTTTGTTTATGTTGGACTAGTACCTCTAATGCATGCTAAAACCATTTTTCACTATTAACACCCTGCATTCAGTAAATACAGCTGAATCAGTGTGCCTAGCTTGAAGTGAAGGAGGTTAAATGTGGTATATAGGGAGCATGATCAGCACTTACAAATGCTCCAGACTGAAGTAATTATCTTTTATGTATCATTAAATAGGATACAAAGTCAGGGATATGTGTCAAGTAGTGAGAACCAGGATATTCAGTTCAATCTGTAGTACCCTCTATCTTGTACATTAATATTATTACTCTGCTTATTTATAAAGCATTAAATGCATACTGAATGTCTTTAAAGGTGAATAGGTGGCTGGCTTGCAAGCACAGAGGAGTCTTGTTGGCTTACAGAAGCAATTATTACTCTTCCAGTTCTTATACTGCTTCTGTAGCCAATACAAAATATCCTTTCCTTGGGCATTCTAATGGAGAGGACATTTTGGCTGAATTCCCCTCCTCTTTTTCTCTGTACTGAAAGGTTGCCCCTGTGGTGTGCATCCAGTCTGAGAGAAGCAGCTGTTCCCACCTGGAATCATTAAAGCATATGGAGTTTCTACTTGATCAGTTCACCATAGTCTGATTCCACTGAAGTTTTAAGCGAAATGTATGCTATACTGAGATTCTGAGGAGAGAAGAATATATTGCAAATAAACAATTGCTGATTACTTCTCCCGGAATATTAAAATATAAGCCAGTTATCTGTTGAATCATGCCAAGATTGTTTCAATTTTGCTGCTGCTTCAAATCCATTTTAAGTGAACTTAGCATTCTTTCTGTAATGCGCAATGTATGGAATCACTAATTCTTTTAGAAAAATATGTTAAAAATAATCTTCAATTTTAAGTAATATAATCTGTACAGACACTAGTTTAAGTTAGTGGTAATGCATCCCACAGTATTTTTCTCCTAGCACTAACCACTAGGACACCCTTGTGTCAGGTACTTCCTCATTCTTGGTTCTTCAATGGCCTTTTATCTTTAATGTTTTAGCTGACATGTTTTAGATTAAAACAGTATATTAATGCAGATGTCATGATTATGTAGAAATTCTATAGATTTTTATACTCTGTGAAGATGTTCTTTGGAAGCCCATAATTTGAAGGCCATGGTTAGATGTCTCTTCAGATGAGAAAAACATGATAATGAGTTTCAGTAGAGTTAGAGGGATTGTTGCATTTCACTTTGACTTTGCTGTTAAGATTATACTAATTCTAGGGGATGAATAGGTCATCTCGGGTTCCATCTCAGTTATATGGGACATTTCCAGATATGAGAGGTTTCATCAGGAGTATTGGTCAGGTCAATGGGACAGCTTTCCCAAATGATTTAGTGGGATTTGAACAGTGTTGTTAAAAAAACAAAAAAAACCCCAAACAAACAAAAAAAGAACCAAAAACCCCAATTGGTTTCAAAATGGAAATAATCTTTTGTTAGCTGTCCACTCATTAACAGTCTTGAATATTAACATTAGTCCAAATAGTTCATTGTTTCATTCCAATACTTTCCAGCCATAGTTATTACAGTCACAGAAAAGCTTATGATCAATATAGAGAAGCTTTCATTTTAGACATCAATCCTTTATTCATACATATCCAGATTCTCAGCCTTCTTGTCCTTTTGCTCACAGTTCTTTTTTTCTTCAATTCATGGTAGAAATAGATTGAAGTCACTTCACCAGACCTTGACACACTATAAAACTAGGAAGCAGATAATACTGCATATCGCAAGGAAGTGTGATATTTGATGCCTTTTTAGCAATTCTCTAAGTACTACATGGGCAGCAAGAAGGGCAGGGTCTGCCCTCTGCTGCTGCGTGGACTCAGTAATTCTCTATCTCTGCCCTTGATCAAAGCACCAGTGTACAAACTATGACTACCTATGAGAAATAACTCTTGCAAGTAGGAGTTTGCCATATTAGAGTGGAAAACAGGTAATGCATTTTCTGCATACTATCAACTGGCACATATTTATGCAGAAGTTTTAATCTACAATATAATGAAATAACTACTGTCACTGGATACCTTTAAATTTTCCTAACTGGGCTCTTCACATTTGAAGTGACCAGATGCAGAAAGAAATTCATACAGTTTTAAGACTGCTGCTTCTGATATATAAGGGAAAGGAGTGCAATTGAAGTTTGATGATGAAAATTGAGGCTTTTTAACACAGAGCTCTGATTTGTTCTTTTCTTTTCTTAACACGCAGAAGTCAGAGTATAAGAAACTGTAGATTTGTTATGTCTCCTGCATCTTCACCAGCAGTTAAGTAGGTTTCTCTGAATATCTGTACTGTATTAATTTCAAATAATGATACAAAAATGTTTAATTTCTGGTTTGCATGTACCTTTGTTATTATTTATGTAATATGACTCAGAAAACATAAAATTTCCTGGGAAGAGTCTGTACAGAGATGTCATCTCTTCTGCCACTGTCCATATCTCAGTGCTTGCTTCTTACTCTAAAAAAGATCATCTGTGCACCCTTGAAATTAAAGTTTGATGTTTCATGAAGTATGCATCTATAAAAAAACACAAGTACTTTGTATAATTACAAAATGGTAAAATGAGTGCAGCAAAATTCATTCACAAGGAAGAAAGTAATTGAAGTGATATTTTTAATAGCTGTCTTAGCAAATAGCAGAGAGATCCGTGTTTGTAAATTTGTGAAACATTTAAATTATCAGTGTAGCAACTCTTGTTTATGTTGTATAAGTATCACTTTTGAAATATTTTTCCTACTGGTTTGAATCCAAACCCACTAAAAATAGAGAACCTTGAGATTAGTCTTATGGTAATGTCAGTTACCATTTTCACTCTAAAATTTTTTTTATCATATAGAACACTCAAATGTCTTTTCACAGAGGAAAGAAAAAAACACAACCTCAAAAGACACTGCAGAATGTATAGAGATTTAAATATCTGCAGTGGATTTTAGGATTTTTTTGTAAAAAAGAAAAGTAATTATTATTACCTTGTAATTTGTGAAGTCACTTTTAGTATTGACAGCTGTACTTAGCAATTTCTGATCTGTCATTTTTCTTGGTAACAAGTAAAAAAATATAATAACCTGAGAGCTCCCCAGAGGCACCACTAAAGCCTGTTATTGTTGCGTAATAGTTTTCATTCTCTACTAAATAAGGGTCCAGACCGTTTTGATGCAGTTCAAACTTTCTTGTCCTATTTATAATGAATAATATCTTTTCTGAATGAAAATAAATATTCCAAACTATAAACAAAGAAAATATGTAAATATATATAATATCTATCTAAAATATGATATAATGTATAATTATATAACACATGATTTTGCAAAAAATATTTTAACTTATCTTGTAACCAATTTAAAATTCTATGTGTGGTTAGGAGATTTGACAGGATAAATACGTATTACACTGGAGCAAAATATGTAGTCATGGTCTAGCTAGTCAGTGGTAGCATTCTGTTTCAATCTAAGCTCTGAAAAACTCAGGAGAGATGACAATTTAGCTGTAACATTAAATTAAAAAAGAAATGGTGTAGTGAGACTTTCTTCAAACCAATATGTCAAAAATTGGTTCTCACTTTGTAAACAGGACTTGCTGCTTGGGTGATCTTATGATTGCAATTCTTCTTCCGTATCTGCCTCTTTTTTTCATCTTATTCTCACTCTGCATGGTAAAAGTTCCCCGCAAGAGCACAAATGGAGTAACACCTTAGTAACAGCTGTTGGCTATCAGGATGGTTAGAGATGAACTGCTCAGAGCACAGTAAGGCACCAGTAAGGGCTACTCTGTGCAGTTAAAGTGTAGAACATGTGCTTTTGCCAACCACATGATGGTGAGGCTAAGTTAGAGAACAGACAGGCCAAAAGCCCCCTCAAACCCTCCCCTCCCCCTCCAAGAAATCAGAACAGCATTTCACTGATCAGTTCCCATCTACTCTCCAAACTGCATCCCAGAGCATCCCATAGTTTGTCACAGGGTCATTACTTGTATGACAAGATATAATCTCTGTGTTTTTAGAATCTGTCATCCCCTGGCTGAAGGGTTTGAGTCTGATGGTGAGTGCTGATAAGGATGTTGAAGCTGCTGGGAAATTCCATGCAGAATGAGGAGATCTGTTTTAAGCTTGAAGCAGCTGCATAGGCTCACTTACACCCGTCTCCCAAAAAAGGGCTTTGGTGAGACACCTCACCAAAGAGGCTGCCTTATTCTCACATTCTCATCTAGATGGATAATTCTGATGGAAGAAGCAAGTTCTCATGTACTTCATACCAAAAACTGAACTGAGAATGGCCTGAGTATACTGTATTCTGGGTACTTCTTTAGTATACAGAATGCATTGATTAAATTAAGGGAAATCATACTTAATGAAAAAAGCATGATAAACCTCCCAAAACTACTCTGCCTGATTTTTGTGTCTGACTTCCTGGCAACCTTTGAGCTATTTTTCTATTATTAAGAAAAAAAAAAAAAAACAGATCAAAACTCTGATTATAACCATCATTTATTGAATGGCTATTAAATATTTAATTGATTGTTTTCTGCCTTGTAATTCTGATTCTTGTATTTAAGATTATATTACTGGGTTTCACAAAGGTCCCCTTATTTTAAATCTTTGTGTTTTGAAGCTTTCTGTTTAGATTTGCTGTTTCATCTAATCCAGAAGTATGAAACCAAAGGGAGGGGAAGGGAGAGAATTGATTCCTTTGCAGGCTTTAAGAAATATTAAAAATCATCCTTAATGAGTGAAATTCCCCCCCCCCCCCCCCCCCCCCAGATTTTATATTTTAGCTGTAATACTAAAATTGCTTATCACTGTAAGCTAATATTGGACTAGAAAAAAGTCCACTGTGTGATATGCTTTTGTGTTTCCACCACTGAGGTTTTGTGATCTGACATATGCATAAATCAAAAATTTTATACTTTATATTATTTTGATTGCTATACTGTGTAACTTGTGAGCTTTAATTAAATCAGCTACAATCTGAACTACTTAGTCTCCTGACTTACTTTAATATCTCACAAATCAATTAAAATTTCTAGTTATTTATTTCAAGAAAATACAAGGAATAGTGAAGGGATTTTTCTCTTTTGGGTAATATTCTTTTACAAAGACTGGCAGTTCTTAAAGGACCAGGGGTCAGGGTTTCCCTTTTTTTTTTTTTGCATATTCTAATATATTTTTCTGCTTTAAAATCTAAATGGATTAAACTTCATATCTTGAGTCTAAAAATGAAGGTAAAATACATCTATTACAGTTAGAAGAGCAAAGTACCATTTCTTAGAGAGAGACCAGTTCCTTTGGGTTTCACAGCATTATTATTGTTAATTATATTAATAAAGGTCATGACTGAAAATTCCTGAGAATAAGACCTTTGTATATTAGTTTGTGTCAGCACAGAATGCCCAGTAGGGCCTACAATTAGGCAGGACAGATTTGTAATGAAAGAGATTGTCAGAAGCTACATGTAGGACTGGCCATTCTCAGAGAAGTAAAAATAATCTGGTTTTTATTTTTTTCCCTGTTAGAACACTGAGTTAAAATTATGGCATGAAATCTGGAGTATACTATTGTATAAAATCCAGATCAAGGTGTCCAGATTAGGATCAAATCATAAAAAGGTTCTGCTTGTTTTTACCATATGCTGTCAACAGTACCAGAGATTGATTCCATTGATTAACTGCTAGAGATTTTTAAACCTATGCTTTCCTAGTCCCAGCAGATCTGGGAAAATACTTTTCAGCAAGTTATTTATTTATAAGAAGCTCAGGTTGAGATTGACAAAAAATTTACTTTCAGGCCTAATTCAACATACAGTAGATCTTAGCCTTCCTGAAATCTCTCACACATACACACCACACACACACACACATATATATATATATGTATGTATGTGTGTGTGTGTATCTACCCACAGGTTTTCAAAAAGTGCATTAAAAAAGGCTGATTTCTTTTAGAACATGAAGGAGAATATCTTTCCATGAGTTTTCTTCCTCCTCAGTGTTCATCTTGTTTGCACTATCATGGTTACTCTTCTTTTTTTCTCCCTCCACAGTCCCATTCACTTTTTATGACTTTGCTTTCTTTCACTGCAGCAAATCGTGGTTATATCTCCCATACCCTGGCCCTGTTTAGAAGCTTACTGACATGGTTGCTTCCCCTTTACCTACCTGTTTTTCAGACTTCTTTTTGTTAGCCAGCTTTATTTTTCTAATTCTCTCCATGCAACTTCATGGCTTACTGGTTCCTTTCCTTATTTCCACTCAGGAAAAGTCTTGCTCACACTTAAGAAAAAGGAGCTCATTTTTGCATGACTTAAAGGGAAGGAACTGTCTGTGACATCAAAGATTACAATGGGTGCTCATTTGTTTTTAACCTTTATGTATTATTAGACCATAAATTAAACTTTGATTTTGGTTATAATAACAGCTACAGGCTAGGTAAAGGCATAAATAAGTCATGTTCTTCTGGACATTAAATTAATCACTAAGGAAACAAGTGTGGAGAATCCTAGAGTGCAAAAGGCTTTCCTGGAAATTGTATAATTGTAAGATCTCATCCAGTTAATACTTTCTGGGCAGTGCAGAATGCCTATAAAGTGCATGAAATTAGTAATATTTTTTTTTTCACATAATTTGAATTTGGTGTCTCTTGGACTTGAATTATCCCTAAAAGGAGAAAATATGCATTAATATATGTGTAATTACTTTGAATAAAATATTTTCCAGGCTCATAATTCTACTTGTATTCTACTTGTAATAGAATATATATCTTGACTTTATAGTAGAAAAATAGCATTCTTAATAATGTTAATAGTTTCTTGATAATACTAATTACATTCAATTGCAGATAACTCTCAATTACTTTTTTATTAACATACAAAATAAGCTATTCTAAAAGTCAGGTTATTAATATATTTTATAAATGTGCTGATAACAAACTATAACATACAGTTACTGAATATACTATTACCTGTGTGCTTCATTTAATTAAGTCAGACAACCTTAATGGAATAACCAAGTTCTTTATAGTGACCGAACTCTTTGAAGAATCATTATGTAGTGAATTCATTAATTATAACAGCAGATACTCTATTTATAATATTTGAAGACAAAAAATATTTATTATCCTTTAATTTTCCCATAGAGGTTGTGGATATCCCATCCCTGGAAGTGTTCAAGGCTTAGCTGGATGCGGCCCTGAGCAACCTGATCTAGTAGTTACTAGTGGATGGCAGCCCTACCCATGGCATGGGGTTGGATCTAGATCCCTTCCAAGCAAAACTTTCTATTGTTGCATAATTCCGTGATAAGGGCTATAGTGTGTTTAAGATGCATCTATTCTTTACTAGTGGTTTATTATTAAGGTAATGTGCATTCCTTATTCCTGTTTTTTTTTTTTTTTTTTTTTTTTTTGTTTTTTTTTTTTTTTTTTTTTTGCTATACCTCATCACGCTTTATTTTCAGTAAGACAAGAAGTTAAACAGATATTGCTACTTCATGAGATCTCTGCCTTCTGGTCAATAATCTATTTAAAGATTGCAAAAGCAGTCCCTAATTACAGTTTTTCTGGTGGTTTTGTTTTTTGTTTGTTTTTTTTTTTAATAAAGTCAAAACCAGAAAACAGGGTAGTTATTGAAAGTTGAAGACAAACACAACAGAGAACTGGCATCTCTTCAAACACAAAATACTCAGTGCAAATGGAAAAAAAAGATGCAAGTTTTCTTGTCATTCAGACCATTTTGTTTCTTGTTCGTTTGGATATTTATCATGAAAATACTAATACCTTGGCATCTGTTAGTTCTACAGCTGATCCTAGTTTTTCACAGGAGAGGTACAATTCAGGACGTTGCAGATAAGATGTGTCAAGGGGCAGATGCAGCTATGGAGGTCAAGGAGAACCTCTCAGAAACTTTCACACCTCATGGTCTTTTGCCAAATTTGGGGGAAAATGAATAAGGTAACAAGTTGGAACTCTGTATAGAAAGAAAATATTTCCTGCCCTGTTTTCTAAGTACCACTTCCTAATGGTAAGCTCAGCTGCTATACAGTAGTTTAGAGATCCTAAGGCAAATAATGTTTTTTTCTTAGGAACTGAGTTTGAAAACTAAAGACAAGTGAGTTCTCTAAATGAGAACTATAGCTCCCTCATTCAGATGTTTATTTTGGGTTTTATAGACTTTTGTTGCTGATTTGTACAGAGTAGGTTAGATATTTTATCAAGTCTGTATAATCCTGATAACTACTGAAATTCCGCAGCATTTTTGCATGTACTCATAATACATATACTAAAATCCGTGTCAGGAAATATCAGGTTTCTTTTAAGTTTTAAAAATTTTGATGCTTAAATAATCATGATTTTTCTAATTCCATAAGATAATGAAAGGTGGCTATCATATGAAATATGAATTGCAATTAATTAGTAATATACATAATTAAAGCTATAGCTTTGTCCATTTCAAGTTGATAGTTATTATCTTGGGGGAACCCCATATAATTTTATAAAGGCAATGCAATAATTCCACTGGCTTTCTTCACTGGTTTACTTTTAAGAAATATCAATTATAGTTTATTATTAAAATCTTTGGCAGAGGGAGAACTCAATTATCCCGAAGCAGAAACACTCTTTGGCTCTCTTTGCAAAGTAAAATTTGTTTCCCCAACAGAGGAACGACAAGAAAATATAAATTAGTATTATTTGGGCAATTCAAGTCTGAGCTCCCCAGTGATGTAAGGATCATGGGTCTGAAGTTTTGTTCTTCCCTCATGTGCAAATATAGGATGCTTTTTCAAACAGTGAAATAATAACTGATAAGAGATGCTCTCTGATCCTTTCCTTCATAAAGTCTTGTAAATAATCACATATTTTTTAAGAAAAGTTCAATCAGCTTTTTAAAACCTGATGTCAAAAACAAATCTTGCTTTTAGAGATAATCCCCAATGGAATGACTTGCAGCTGAATAATGTTTTGTCTTTCTATTGACAGGTCTTAACTTCTTTATGTCTTTCTGTTTGCTCACATCAACCTTGTTATTTTTTACTTTGCAAGAAAGCAAACAGTCTCCAAATCTTTTCTACGGACAAGTCAATATATTTTTATGCTTTCTGGTGTTTTATTTTCAGGGAAGTTCACATGGAGAGGTTGGGCATGAAGCCAGATGTCCTGGAGATAATTCCTAGAGCTTCAGCAAACTGTGCACTTACTGTCTACTGCTTTGAACAAATACTTCCAAATGACAAGTTCACCAGTCCTCCTCTGTTGACCTGAGTTTGAGAGAAGGCTCATGATCTATTCTTGCCTTTCACCACTGATCCATGCTCTGATTGGAGAATGGAAGAAAGTTTGAGGAAGGTGAGTGGGGGAAGATTTTGGTATTTTGAAAGTCTGCATGTAGATTATATTTAGCAGGGATGAGCAATTTGAGTAATGCAGTGGTATGTTGTAATGAAAATATTTAAAAGGCAAGCGTGATTAATTTTAAATGCCAAAATAATTTGGCTTCCTATTTCAAAACTTTTTGTATCTGTATGAATCACCTTAGAATCCCACTGCATTGGTGAAGTGAACAAAACTCTTATTCTGGAAATATTACAACATAAATCTCTGCTGCTGTATTATGGAATGAGCCAGAGATTTCAGCCAGCAGGGGGAACTGCAGAAACAGCCAAAGCAAGAATTGCTGTGCTGAAAGGACTAGGAGTAAAATTGCCCCTGTATGTTTGTTTGAAACCTTCACCCATATCTCTGCACAAAGTCACTCTCATAAGGGTACTCATAAGATGCTTCCTTCTATCATCATCACCTTACAGAAAAAGGACATTGGGAACATACTGGAAGCAGCTACATGTGAGACTGTGAGCTGTTGCAAGAACATTGCAGTTTTCATGGGTGATTAAAGCTAGACCTTATCTCTTTAACTCACTTGTGGTAATGTCACAAGATGGGGTGTCAGAAACTCTACAAATGATGTATCACAACCACTCATTTCCCATCATTCTCTATCGAAGCTACACCATCAAAAAACTCTGTGCTCTGTTCATAATAGTTGAATTTTTCCATACCTTATCTCATTTCCCACATGTTTACAAGCTGGTTTGATTCAGAAACTTTTAAGCCACAGTACTGTAGGATGAATTTTCTCATACCCTGTGAATTCAAACCTAACTTATAAAACTTGTTCTTTCCTTTTTTTTTTTATTTTTTTTGTTTGTTTTTTTTGTTTCTACACTACTGGTTTCTTAAAATTAATTTTGCTAAGTAAGGAATTGCGACCATCTTCTTGGGTGTTTTTTTTTTTAACCTCCATGGTGTTTCAACTGAAGCATTAAAATACAAGCTATTCCTAAGGTCAAGGATTTCAATTACTTAGAAATCACAGCAGCAGTTGAGTTTGATACAAATGCTCAGTGCAATCAGGGGAAGTTCCTAGGGATTGAGACAGCTGAGTGTTAATTTGGGCTTGAAGAAGAAGGATTTGGTGAACATTAGGCTTATTAGACATACCTTGAAGGTGGTGGAGCTAATAACGTTGAAGAGTTTCCAAACCGTGAAGGATGAGATAATGGCTGGAAATAGTCAGGAGGGGTTTAGGAAGAAATCATGACTGATGGCCTGATAACCTTCCAGGAAAAAATCACCCGTTCACTGGAAATGGGAGAAACTCGGGGTATCATTTAACTTCAACAAGACTTTGCACACTGTCCTCCATAACATCTTCAGAGACAATCTGATGAAGCATAGACTGTAAGAGGAGAGCAAGGGAGGCTGAAAACTGAACTGCTGGCTTAAAGAATTATGAGTGGTGATAAAAAGACCAGCTGGATGCTGGTCGCTAGAAGTGGAGCCCAGGGTTTTAGTACTGGGCCACTGTTGTTTGAAATCAGGAAGCAAGTGAACTGCTCAGTTTGGAGTGTTTCTGTGGGACCACTAAATTGGGGAATACAGTTCCTAAACTATGGCAGTATTCAAAAGAAAGTTTATTTCTAAGACATCCATTAAAATGAAGGATGAAACGAAATAGATTTCAGTGTGATAATTCCTGACAAAAACTCAGTTTTTCAAATAACAGAAACATAACTTTTGATTTCTCTCTCTCTTTTTGTATGTATATGAACATTGAGATATGCCAAATCTTTGGAACTTCTGCTTTTTCCTCACTCTGGCAATGTGATGATAAAGTGGTTATGTCAAAATAGGAATTATTTCATTCTAACATGATTAAAGGGAAGTGCAGAACACTAAGGCATTAGTACTCAAAAATGTCATGATACATGAATAGCAC
Organism: Cinclus cinclus; assembly: GCF_963662255.1. Taxonomy (NCBI): domain Eukaryota; kingdom Metazoa; phylum Chordata; class Aves; order Passeriformes; family Cinclidae; genus Cinclus; species Cinclus cinclus. The sequence goes on along the minus strand of NC_085048.1, from coordinate 17,477,074 downwards.
AGAGAAAGTGGTAGCATGACTTCAGAAGCAGTGCCAGCAATTGGATTCAGTTATTCACTTCTGTCAAAGAAGTCAGGTGCCAGGGAAAGAATCAGCTGTGATCCCTGCTGACTCCTGTGCAGTGAGAGACTCCATGCTGCAGCCCTGGACTTAAACTTGGAGGGCTGCTAAGATATTTACTGGTATTGCCAAAAGCCTGTCTTGCACAGGTGGGTACCAGAAAAATGGAAATGTCTCCTTGACTGCATGGGCAGCTACTGCCTGGGTTACTGCTAAGATTAAGCAAATGTTCAGAATCATGTTTAAATGGCTGTGGAACATATTTTCACCTGAATGGTGCATTGGCTTCTGTCCTGAATTAAACAATGTTTTTTTGCTGTTTGAAGAGACCAACGTACACACCTGCAAACCTCTTCCTATTGGCAGAAATAAAATTCCGCCTCAACTTTGAAAGAAGTATAGGCAATAGTTATAGCATATGTTTACAGTACATATAATGCTGAATTAATTCATTTACTGTATTGCATGTAGTGATACACTATGCAGTATGGATTTAGAAAGCTACACAGCTTGGATCCCTCTGTGTTCCTTAGAACACCATGAGTGGTTTGGTTCCTGGTCTTACAATCCTACTTGGCAATGAAATTATGCAACAGGGCAACACTAAGGCAATGGTAGGAGGGCTCCCAATCTTGGTGTTCCTGTCTGCACAGACACTTTTGAGCCTACAGGATACGACATGAACATCCATGATTTTCCCAGAAGATCTTTGGAGATCTACCTTTGTAGATCTTACTTGTCTTCAAAATTTAGATATGATACATCCTTGTCCAATTGTATGTTTACCTGTAAGGATGAAAACCTATAAGAAGAATTCTGTGCTCAACCCATAACACAGACATGAGGACACCAGAAATTCTGGAGACAATCTCCAACAGGAAATTATAAAACATATGTCAGATGCAAGAATCATTATTCACAGGAAGTATACTAAAATATCTGAGCACATCTATTGTATGTGCTCTTCTCAAACAAATCTGTCAGGCAAGATATTACTGCTCAACTTAATTTTTTCATTGTGATGTGTAAAAACCTCAAGAGGCCTCTGTTTGTGATACAAACATAAAATATTTTAAAAATAATAATTGTAGAACACGGCCTAGTATGGCTAGTTCAAAGCCAAGCATTTTATGTATTTATATATTTATGTACTATATATAGGGTCAGATTTTAAATGCAGTTTTGAAGTTGTAATTTTGACTTGAAACAAGAAAGAGTCCCACAGAAGGGGTTACCTGTTCCGTCCTTCAAGGTAGCTTAGGCATGCCTTTCCTCAGCACTCATTTGACTGTAACGCCTTAATTTGCTATGCAGAAAGCAGCCTAGAAAGTTTATGTCCAAAATATCACCTCAGAATTACTGTGCAGCTCCTTGTGTCCCTGATAATTGCATTCTACAGGAGGTATTTCCTCTTACATTATATCTGTGTCCCTTTTGTGGAGATGGAATTTCAGAACAGGCCATGTGGAGTTTGCTGCTCTTGAGACAAGACAAAGATGTCGATCACTGTCAGGTTTTCTAAGCTCCACTGTCTCAGGTGTAGAAGACAATATCTTTGGCATTTTTTTCTGACTGACGAAGACTTTATTCACTACTGTATGTAAGGATCCTTCTTTCTCTGGGGGCTTGGAATGAGCTTGGAATGGCAGACATTTCTGTAGTTTGGTGGGATGAACATTGATGTGTTGCAGGGACACAGGATAAAGGATAATGTAGTTGAAATTGGGAATATCAGTCCCAGAGAGGATGTGTCTCCTGCTGTCAGCAGAGGAAGAGGGAAAAGCTACTCTCCAAGATGCAGGTGAAGAAAAGGCAGGACTATGAAACCTTATATGAAGGCAACTACTGTTTCATAGCCCCTGTTTCTGGGAAAATAGACCTTGCCCTCTGGGCAGTCAATCTAAACCTTGGTAATTCCCACGTTCCCTCATCTGAGCCTCAATCTAGCTAGCAATAAACTGAGCAGTCTTAGACATACCCTGTGAAGAGTTGTGTACCTCTGGGCAATTCCAGTAATCTCAGGGTTTGTTATGTTGTGGTGGTTGCCACAGTACTGTGTCCCTTCCCTGGAGTAGTTGGAAAATGCTGCAGTTGCTAAATTGGCATCCCAGGAGGGCTGCAACTCTTCCAGAAGGACCCTGGGGCTCAGAAGCAGTGAGGAAGCTACTGAAAATGGCACCTGGGTGTACAGCTGTACTTTGGCATAGAGCGTGGATTATATAGCATAGATTATATAGCACAGAAGCAGACCTCTTCATGTGAAACCAGTCCTAAGTCTGTTCCCAAACTGCTTTGGCCATGTACCCAGAAGACTCTTCTGTCCTGACACCCTGAGGTTCACTCTTTTGCATAGAAAATGTTTTGATATGCCTATCTAATATTTTTATCGGGAATGAACTTTGTACTGTTTGTGGCAAACAGCCAAAACTCTCTAAGGTGGTTTGGTAAGAATGAAGAATAGTGCTGAGAATTGTGAGGATATTAGTGGGGAGAAATACAGTGGACAAAATGGATGGGGAGCTAGCATTTTTTGCTTAGATAAAACCACTCCTGTAGCTTTTCAGCCTCTCTAAGTAGGTGACTGCTTTAGCACATATCAGAGAGCAGGGCTGTGATCTTCGGGTCTGATCTTTACAGTTGATGGGAGAGAGCAAAGGACTGGGCAGGCAGAGGATCCACTGGGATATGGAAGCAGGCTGCACTCAAGGGGATGGGAAAGTAGGCTTGTGGCAGCAGGCAGAGTCCCTGGTGCAACCGGTTGGTGCTGCCCTGGACTCACATGCCATGTGTAGACTTGATTGTTTTGTCCCATTTTTTGGGTTACGTCTGTCAATGGCAGTGGAGACCCTGTCTGGGAGTGCAAGCTGTCCCTGTCAGCCAAAGAGTGGGTGGCAGGTAGATGCTGTATATGCTGGTCATTTGCCTGAGTGACTATTGCACCAGCATGGCTGCTCATCACTGCGTCTGTCAGTGAAAGCCTGGCTCTTCCAAAGCAGGAGTCACACTGGAGATTCCTCTGTGGTCTGAGGTGAATGTGCAGGGGGTGAGGCCTTGAGTCATTGCTAAGGCTGCTCCAGAAGGAAGAGCCCTGAACTTTTTATTGCTTTGGTAGTAGTTTCATCCACAACCCAATGAAGTGGTTTATGAGTTCAGTGGATCTAAATAGGAAATGGGTGTTTGAATTAGAGATGAAATCAAGCCTAAAATTGAAATTTGGTACAAAACTTGCTACCTACTCTTTTTGCTATCTTAATGGTAAAATTTTTTAGATATAATTTTCAACTTGTCAGACTAGAGCCAAAAAGCAGTGATTTAACTAGTTTTGGATCTGATAAGAAGATGGCATGGTTCCAGGTTATTGTGACCCGTGTCTGTCCTGTGACAAAGGTACATCTGGAAAGGATCTCCACAGATATAGACTAATGGAAAAAGCCCTTACAATGCCACCAGCATCACAGAATGCTTCTTCCCATCTTCAAATGTTGTCATACTTGAACAATGCCGCTGATAAAGCAGTGCGAATTTGATAATTTTAAACAGAAAAAATTAAATGAAGTAAATGACACCATAGTAAATTGTTGCACTGATTAGTGAATCTGCATTTGATTTTTATTTTATATAACTTATGATTAAATGTGTAAGAAAAAAGAAGTTTTGCAAACACTTTAAATCCCATTGTGAGTTCATTAGTCAAATGAGAAAGCAGTTGTAATTTTTAATATGAATTTTTATATACCATCATAGGCCTGGAGCTGTAAATTTAAAATCTTTAATTTAAGCAACTTAATGGCTGCTGTAGCCATTAGGCTGGCATATAATCTCAGATAAATAGTAAGGGAATTTATTTGCCTCTCAGCATTTCTGAAGTAAAGAGTGTACAGTATCATAGAAAAGGTGAGCAGTATCTTGCAAAATAAACAGATTTTACTGCTTTGCAATGATTTATTCAGTTTATTTTCTTACTAGGATTAAATGGTTTATCTGAAAACCAAAAAGTTAAATTACCATATGTATGAAAGTCTTTTTATATGCAGATAAAACAAGGATAAAGATGTAGGAAAACCATTATTTTCTTACACATGCTGTATGTATGATGAGTACACTGAGGTTCTGCAGCCTGTTTTTTTTTTTTTTTTTTAAGTAGGAGCAGGTAATTGGAATAGTTCCTTCTGACCTTATGAGTAAGGCTATTTGTGCATGTGTGTTTAGTAGATAGAAATTAAGATAGACTAGATAGCATTTACTTACTTCTTTATGCAGTCATGTTTAGAACAGCTATTAAATGAAAATTCTTCCAGGCTTGGAACACATTTGCAGCCAACACATTTCCATTGCTGTGTTGCTACACTGTGACTGGAAAGAATTTGTCTTTCCTCACACAGATTTGGTATCAAACCATCTTCTTGATTACTTATTTTACAAAGTTGTATTTCTTTATATCTTGACATTTTAATGTTAGTTGTTAAAGTCCTACAGTGACAGAAATTTCTCTTGTTTTACTTCCTGTGTATATTTTCCTTTTAGCAGTATTTTCTTCTGTCATTTTATGATATAAAATCTCATATATTTGTGACACTTAAGTGGAATACATTTTCCTTGCAAAATGCCAGTGATGATCTAGAGATGGTGATGATCAGTTTAATTTAAAACAAAAGTGAATACTTGTGATTTTAGTTGTTCTAGTATAGAACAAGTGCATGCATTTTAAGCAATTAAACATCTTGCATTTCACGTGGATGACACTAGATGGCCTTCCAAATATTGTTTTGGGCAGCTGATCTATACCACGATATATGGAGTAGTATGGCATACATAAACTTCAGACCCAGAGTATTACCTGCTGACCTGCATTTTGCTCTTGCTAATTGTGCTTGGGTACATAACTCTTCTAAGCTAGTTTTCAGAATACCACAGAACTACACAGCACTTTTGGTTGTTTTCTGCAGTAGCTGTTTATTGGTGTTGATGGCAGAGTTTCTTCCTTTCACTTTTGAGATAGGGAAAGTAAACAAATATTTGTGATTATCTGTGGTGGCTAGAGAGGGAAGATTTTTAACAAAATTAATATTTTAAAAATTATATAATTATGATCTTTTGAATTATATTAACAAAAAAAGTAAATAAAATGAGGCTTTGTCAACATATTTCTGAGCATAACTTATTTATTGCCAAAATAACATTTGAGAACTAAAGGCACATGAAAATTAATCTTCCACTTCCGGGCACAGTTGTTGTTACTGTTCTGTTTCAGTGATGAAAAACCCCAATTGTTCCAATTTTGCTCAATCCAAAGCACAGCCCTTCTCCCTTCTAGTTGGACAAACTCAATTTCAGTACTAAAACTGGTATGTGAATAAAATTCACACTGAAACTACATGATCAATAAGGTGACAGTACTCTTAAACTGGAACTGGTAAAGTTCATCTGACCTAAAGGAATGAATTTGTCAACAGCGGTATCAAATTTTCAGTGCAAGAAGTAACATGTTTTACTTTGTAAATTTGAATCCCTATGTGTACAGCTTACCAAATGAGGCTTGCAGTTTATTGAGACTCGTTTCTCACTGTGATTGTCTTGTCAGCATGCTTGTAGGACACCTTATGCCCATTTTCCCCTTGTAGACTCTAATCCTTTAATAATTTTTCTTATGGAGAGCTTCTGCTCAGTGCAGTATACTTCTTATTGAGGATGTAGGCTAACTCCCACTGAAGAAAGTGGAAAGAGTCCCACTGATTTGAGCTGAAATTGGATCAAGCCCATGGGAAGCTAATCAGCACAGGAAATATGCACATACTTATCCCATTACTGTGTATTTGTATTTAAGTAAACAGAATACCACCAAACTTGCAAATTAAGCTGCCCCTAAAACTTTTCCTACTTCTCATATATTGCCAGTATAGATTAACAGCACATGAAAGTAAATCAGTGGTGACATCAGACATGTGCAGTCAGTGTATGAAGCACCACACTTAATTTGGCCCCATGATGTTTTCCTTTCCATGTGAACTAACAAGACTGATGACCTCATGGGTAGCAATTTGTGCCAGGCTACCATGCCTGGGTTCTATCTGAAATAAGGAGTTTAAACATTAAAGTTGTACAAGAATAGCAAGAAAATTACTCAGGGAGGCAATTACAATTATTCATGTGTTCATTATTCATTTTTCTTCCTTCTTTTTATAAAATTTATGAACATAAAGTGATAGTGGATTAAAATCCAATCTTAGATAGTGTTTTGATAGGAGATGAAGATGATGCAATATTTTGTCAGCCTTCTGACTCCTGGGAATTTCCAGTGGCAGCTACCTAATCCAAAGTGGAGGTCTGATGAATTTCCAATTTACTGTGATGCTGAAGAGACATGGTAGTGTAAGGAACCAGCTGTATTGGTTTTATTACCAATTCATTACTCTATAGCTTGATGAAGACTGGGTTGTACTGGTTGAGGTAAGCATAAGGCTGTAGGAAGATCAGATACTCATTTAGCTGAAAAGGTGCCTTGAAGTCAAAATCTTTTGTATTCTGTTGGGTTTTCTTTCCACTCAAAAAAGGTAACACTTTTATATGAGCAACATCTGGACTGGAAAAGTAAATGAGACCAGGCATGAATTTGATAATTAGCATAGGATTGACCCTATGATTTATCTATTAGTGTGTAGTTTTGGCTCAGGTGAACCACCCTCTCTGTGGCTGAGGAGAGAAAAGAGAATAACATCAGAGCTCAAGCCACACTGTGGTCTTTGCTTACAGGCCAAACAGTGGGTCCTAGACAATTTTATTTAGTAACAAACTGCATGAGGGGCTCAGAAAAGGTCCAGATTCACTCACTCATTTAATTAACAGTTAGCATGAATTCTTATGTGGCAATTTCAGAAACTCTAACTTGCATCAGCTGTTTTTGTCAACATATTTTCAATGGCTTGCACTTGAAAAAGAAGTAAAAGATATCTAAGACATCTGGTTATTGTCTCATAGTCTTGAAGAAAATTAAAGATGGCTATAAGATAGTCTAAATCAAGATGATCCTGGAAGTATCTTTTATCTCACAACAGAGCAGTGAAACACTTCAAAGAGCATGTCGATATATTTATACAATAAAAATATTATTTTTAAAAACAATATTGTAATGAGCATTAAAGTGCTTTCTTGATGTTACAAATACATATAATGTGGCATAAAGTGACAGCTATCTCCCAGTTATGAGCCCTGGTCAGAGCTTAAGGCTAATCAAGTTAATTTTTAAACTCTTCTCTTTCTCCCAGCCTTAATTGATACCTAAATTGGGGCAGCACTGGCAGCAAATAATGGCATATTGCTTTGGTTTAGCATGGCCTGGTTTTTGGTAGCAGGGGGGGTCCCCTTTGTGGCTCCCATGAGAAGCTGCTGGAAGCTTCCACCATGTCCAACAAAACCATATATCAAATACTTGATGGCTCTGAAGATGGACATGCTGCTGGCCAGAGCTGTGTCAATGTGAGAGAATGCCTCTTTGAGGTCATATTTAAGAAGAAAATCAAATCAAAATCACACAGTTTTGCTCCTAGTCATAGGAGGAGGTGAGAACATGTGAGAGAAAACAACACAGAGACACTAAGGTCAGTGCAGAAGGAGGGGCAGGAGGTGCTCCAGGCACCAGAGCTGAGATTCCTCTGCAGGCTGGGGTGAGACCATGGTGAGAGAGCTGTGCCCCTGCAGCCCATGGAGATCCATGGGGGATCCTGAGATCCACCCAGAGCCCTTGGGGATCCATTGGGAATGCAGAGATCCACCCACAGCCCATGCCAGAGCGGATGGGTGCCTGGAGGAGGCTGTCACCCCATGGGAGACCCATGGAGCAGGGTCCCTGCTTCCCGGCTGGAGCAGCCTGTCCTTGGAGGACTGCACCTTGTGAAAGAGTGACCCACACTGCAGCAGTTTTGGGAGGACTGTGTGCCCGTGAGAGGGAGTTCATGTTGCAGCAGGTACAGTAGGGCTGCCACTTGTGAAACCCACACTGGAGAAATTAATGGAGAACTGTCTCCTGTGGGAGGGACCCCAGAGTCTCACAGGGGAAGGACTCCTCTCCCAGAGCAGTGGAAGAGAACCTTGGGTGATGAAGTGACCAAAAAACACACCCCCTGTCTCCCTGTGTTGTTGGTAGAAATGAGGGAGGAGCTGGTGGGGAGGGGGAAATAATTTTAAGGGCTTATTTTACATCTCATTATCCTGCTCTGATTCTGTTGGTAATAAATTCACTTTGTCACCTTATGTTGAACCTGTTTTGCCTTTGAAATATTTCCTCCCAGTCCTTAGCTCACTCAGGAGCTCTTTGTTAATATGTTTTTCCTTTCTGCTGCTCACTTGTGGCAGGGGAGGATCAGCAAGTGACTCTTGTGGGTTCCTGGTGTTGGGCCACTGTCAAACCATGATGCATAGAAACTCTGCTACACTATATTTGAGTTCCAGGAGAATAAGGCTAAGGCCCTCTTCATTACACCACCCCTTTCAGAACAAACTCTTAGTTCAAACATGGGTTCTTTTTTTTGAAGAGCTTGATTTTGAAGCATGCCACTCTATGGACTATGACATGTGGTAAACAAAGATTGAGTAAAATATCCAACATTATAAGTGATGTTCAAAATAGCACCCAGATAAAGAAAGATCAGGTTTCAATTCCTGCACTTAAGAGAACAGTGATTGTATGGAGATTATATTGGGACCAGATACCATCTCTGACTTTTCCTCTGAATCACTTTAACTACTAGTCTACTATGTTTTGTTTTATTTAAACTGCAAGTAATTTGCAACAGCAGTTTGTTTATATTTTCATAGCATCCAGTATAAATTGTTTGTGGTCTATGACTAAGAAATGAACTAAGCAGCTAATGAAATAATAATGCATACTCTACATCATAAGTCTCATCGAAGTTGTTGCTTGCCTTACTCAAATACAGAACTGGTGGCGAATTCTTATAATGGTTATTCAGTATCTGTGTCATATTTCTGATTGTCATAGATATGAGCAGTAATGTTTTATATATCCAGTATTTCTCAGCAGCATCACCAGAAGATTGTGAAATTCTGGTCAAAGTCTCTGTCTTATGCATAAAGGCTTTTCTTGCTTCACAACTAGCTTTAATCACAGGTAAGACCTCGTCTTTTGAACAAACCATCTCTCTTAGTTCAAGGCTGGACATAACCAAAACTCAACAGAAGTGCATCCATTAGCTGCTTTTACACAGAAGAATACCAGCAGCATTGGAATTCTTTTGGATATACTTACAGCAAGATGGTGATTTTCATAATGCTGCATCCAGCTGGACTATGCAGAGTAGCACTGTCCTAAAATTGTGGTCTGCAGCAATGGAAACACTTGTTCTCTTTCATAATATTGCACCTTTCGTAAGTTGCCAGCATGTCCTTATGATCAGTGGTTATGCTTAGATTGGCAACCGTAGACCTTGGCACCAGGAAGAACAGGAGCAAACTGGTGAATGAAGTTGTATTTTATCAGCCATAGCCAAAATATTCAGTAAACCTTTCTTTTTTGCAGTGAGGCTACTTGTTCCCCCACTGGACTGCTAAAAGCAGTAGGACTGTGTCTCAGCTAGTGGTTGCTATGGGGTAGAGGTTGCTCTCTGGCCCTAAGATTAAGCACTATGATCAGGCTTACACTTATGTGGTTAAAATCTTTCCCCCACTGAACATCATGAATTAACCTATTCTTCCCCTTGTGAATAGTCTCCTTTATGAGCCCTTTGCTCCTGCTCTTTCACAAGTGCCTGGCAAGTCATGTGCCACATCAATGTGAGGAACCCTGCTAGCAATTGAACAGTATGGATGATGGCAAAATAAAGCTCCAATCTATGCACTGTTCACTGTACTATGGATGTCCTAGACATCTTCAACATCAAACCCCCTTGAATTAGAGAGGTGGAGCTGTCAGATAGTGGCCCTGCCCTCACACTTGCTAACCTCTGTGCTGGGAATTGTGCAAACACCCTGCTCAGGAAGCTGAGCTGAGCAGGTAACACAGAGATCTACTTTGCAGGGACAAAAAAATCAAATTAACTGTGCAATTGAACAGGGTTATCTCACTTCCAAGAAGAATCTTAGCAGTGTAGTGTTTTCTCCAGCCCGAACACTAAACTCTACAATGAGAAAGTCTCTGTACATTGAATAAAAACAGTGGTGATGAGTATAATAAACAATTGAAAAGAATGATTTCCACTGATACAGTTTCATTTTAACAGAGAGGATATTTTTGTAAATGAGGAAAGATTAATTTCTAACTACAATCTCTGAATATATTTGAAAAGAATCAAACTTGAACTTCAGTGTATTTTTTAAATAACTAAAAGAGCAATCACAGAGGGAAGAAAATCGACAGATGGAACCCAAGCCATAACATCAAAATGAATCACTAAATCTGTTGCTAATTTCAGTACATCCATTTGAGTGTTCATAATGTTGATTCAGGTATTAAACACATTGGGTATTTAACATCCCCTTAGCATAATTAAAGTGTAATTAATAGTTTGAAAACTGTGTATTTCTATGTTATTTCATGTAAATGTATACACACAGGTCTTATATCCTCTTCAGTATTTCTTGCAGATATATCACTTTGGTTAATTTATATTAAAATGTAACAATTTCTTATTGAGTCTGTTTCTGATTTCTCCATTACTTGTGTCTATATATATTTTTTTTTCTTTTAACTTTAGAGAATAGCCATTTCTGTGCAGTTCAGAAGTTACCCTGAACACTTCCCTCTGTGTTTCAAAGATATTATATCTGACACTCACTCATTTATTATCTTTTAGCAAAAAATGAATTAGAAACAATGAATCAAAGTTTTTCATTGTCAACACCCTCTTGGTTTGTCAGAGCACAGCGGTCCTGGCTGTAGCACCATGCTAAAATGATTTAGAGTCTCTAATCATGTTAGCATGAGTGTCCCTTTACCACTAAGGAAAAGATGCTAATACAAATGCAAAGAAGTCTGTGTCCACAATGTTAAAATCTCTGTTGTTCCAAAGCGGGTTTCTTGCATCCCCACTATCTTTTGAGAAAGGTCCCTGGCAGGAGATATCCCTGACCCTCACTATCAAGCTGTATCCAAGAACTGTTTGGGTGTGCACATATCAGCATGGGCCAAAATTCTGGTGGCAGCAGTTTAAAAGCAAAGAAAGTCAGTGGTGAGGATAGCTCTCCAATACTGTTTAATTTCTTGGTACAGATGCAACCAGAAGTTACCATTCCCTTCCCCATGGTCATGCAATGACAGCAAACAGAATGTCAGTAGTTTTATCATGTTAAAACATGGCAAAAAAGTCTGACAGGTAATCTTTTGTCTCCTTATGCAACAGAAAAGATGAGGCATTGCACATGCACACAGGTAGTCACATGGGATGAAATGAATCCATCAATGGGGTTCTTTTTCCATCACATTTCTGTGCTCTGGAGAACACAATGCTCTTATTGTCATTCTTCTTGATAGACATTGCCAATATATACTGTAATTTTTTATGCCTCATTAAAAACTGTATCTTTATTCTGTTATGTGAAGAACCTGTGTTTCATAAAGATCTGATTCCTCATTTCCTACATTCTCTCTGATGGTTTATTTCAAGGATATTTAATTTTTTATAATTTTTTTTTCTGAAATGCCTGTACTTTACTGGATTATTTTGTTTCTGAAGACTCAGCTGAGATTGCATTTGTTTATTTTAATAGTCAATACTGGCAATCTCTGATCTTTCAGCCTTTTGTAGATTTAATAAGTGTGTTACTGTATATTTAATTAAAGTGCCACTTCAGCATAAGTATATTCAGAAAAGTTTCAAGGAGAAATGCTACTATGTTACCTAGACTGAAATTCCTTCTATCTTGATTTTCTTGAGAAGTGTTCTTTAATACAAACTGCAAAATTTGTAGGTAGGTGCATCTCTCAGAGAGAGCTGATCACTGTAGCTCTCCTTATTTGCCCTCCAAAAGTGTAACAGAACTCACCAGCCCTAGCACTAAGAGCATGCTAACATGATTAGAAACTCTATATAATTTTAGCATGGTGTTATAGCCTGGACTGCTGTGCTCTGCCATAGCAAGAGGATTCTAAATTAATGACATTGGGAGACAGAAAATTCATGGTGTCTCTTGAGGTTTTCCTCCATTCCTTCATTGTTAAAAGATGCATCTTGTTTCTAATTTAAATTAATCTGCTTTGACTTTCAGTCCCTACACTGAAAAGCCAAGTATATTACTTTGCTCAAGTATTTCAGTGTCTGAAATTCTTCCTGTAGTTCAATCCTATAATCAGATCTTCCTCCTGTGTTTTTTTTGTTTTTCTAATTATGCACAGTAACAATTAGTGGTAACAATGCACAATTAGAAGAACTAATTTCATAATTCCATTTTTATAAGGCATATTCTTGAAATAATTTTGAATCCATTTGGGAAGCATTTCTAAAATCATTTATACATGATAACTGGAAAGATTTAGATATGTAGTCAGAAAAAAAATTACTTATGTATTTTCTTTTTTACAGATAGATTGTGTCTGTTTCAGAGGAAACACTTATTTTGGAGATGAGTACAGTACTCATTATCAATAGTCAAAGTCAGATTATCAGAAAAAAAATCCCTTCTATTTTACATACATGATTTCGAGTCATATTACTATGTCTAGGACTAGATGGCCTTTAGATTAGAGCATTAAAGAAGTCTGCACATAAAATTGCTAATTTGCTGTCAAGAATGTCTATTGTAATATCTGTAGAATTGGAAATGGTCTGTATGGGTGGAAAAAAATATAGCATGTATAAGTTTTTACATTTAAGAGAATAAAATAAGAATACTGATTTCCTAGCTACAGACTTGGCAATGTAGCCTTAATAACACAGAACATTTTAGAATAGTTACAGAAGTGAAGAAGAGTTTGGAATGAGGAAGTAAATAAAAAATGAGGTAAGATACAACACGGTTTTAACAAATACAGAATGAGTGAGGCTAATGTGATACTTTCCTAAGAGAAGATAACTGATTTTCCAGACAAGTGAACTGCAGCGGATCTCATCTATCTAGAATACAATGCAGCCTTTGAGTGTAGGGCCTCATAAGAGGTTATTAGTTCAACAGCAGTTAATGTGTGTACATGTCTGGGTTAAAAAAAAAGACTATGCTGGATGAAGTTGAAAGGGAAACTGTTGGGATGGAAGGAAGTCATTATATTGACATTTCTCAAAGATCCATCTTCAGACAATTTTCTTCAATATTGTCATAAATAAAGTGGACAGAAGTAGACACATGTTAGAAAAATTACTAAGGTCAGAAAATAACCTTAAAAAAAAGCAGGAAGAGAATATAATTTGGTAGGAAAACTGAATGACCACAAGAACTGAGCGCAATAGTTTTATTGGTAAAGAATATTAATAGACAGAGAATGTATTTCTGACTTAGGGATTGAAAGTTGTTAAGGTAATGATAATTTTTCTATACAAGACAGAATAAAAAATATGGACATAAGTGGACATGAAAAGAACAAATGCTACCTGAGCAGATTTTTAGTAAAGTGTTTCTAGTGGTAGTAGAGAGGTACGTGTCTCATAAGACCTGAGTCTTGGTGTTCAGGACTGAGAAAGATACATTTACAAAATTAGGAACAGGTGGAAAGAAAGATTGTCAAATGCCAGGAAGCTTTTCCTTGAGGAGAGACTGGAAAGGAGGCTTGCTAGCTTAGTCTTGCAAAATAGAGAGGGAAAAAGTGTGATTAATCACCAGTGGGCAGAAGAGAGAAGATGCATTTGAGTCAAATTAGTATTGGCACAAGGACATAAATTAATTTGAATGTGAAATTAAGAGAAACCTGGGGTTTTTGTGAACTGTGAATGATGTGAAAATTTGGAACAGTCTTATAGAAGAAGGAAGGCAAAACCTTGATTTGTTTCTGTGGATCTGTAACAATGTATAAAAAATATTCTATTGTAAGTTGTCTTCATTAACAGATGACTAGAGTTGATGATCCAGGGGGTATCTTGAGCACGGTGTCATGCTCATCAGCTTTCATTTTGGTGCTTATTTTCTGACCTCATTTGCAGAAGAACACAACATCCATCGGGCTTTACACCCTGTTCTCTGGAGAAGTATTGCAACTATGATAATGACTAATGAAATTGAGCCCAGAGCTGGTAACCCAGGCTCACACAGGAGGCATACTGCAGAGCTTGGCTTTAAATGCAAACTTTCAAAGTCCTAGATGCATGTCTTAAGCATACAAATGTTCTTTTGCTTACATCTTTTCACTTATGTTTCAGTTTTAATTTATCAGTCATAGATCTTTTCTGGCAATAAGCTAAGTGGAAGATCAAGAGAGTTTGTGTTTTGTTTGTGCTTGAGCTATAATAAAATCCATGGTACAGATACATACAGATACATACAGATGCTACAGATACTACACATACTACAGATACTACACAAAATTCACACCCAGTTATGAATATACCCATTCCCATACAGGGAATTAATTTACCACTTTAGGTATTAATCCACAAGGAATCAATTTAACCATGGGCAGGCCATGGTTCAGCCATCTCGAGGAAAGCAGGGCTCCATCACACATAACAGTGACTTGGGAAGACAAACACCATCATTCTGAATGTCTTCCTCCTTCTTTTTCCAGTTTTATATACTGAGCATGATGTCATATGGTATGGAATGTCCCTTGGATCAGCTGGAGTCAGTTGTCCCAGCTATGTCCCCTCCCAACACCTTGTGCATTCCCAGTCTCCTCACTGTTCAGGCAGTATGAGAATCAGAAAAGGCCTTGATGCTGTGCTAGTGCTGCATAGCAATAACAAAATCATCTCTGAATTATCAACACTGTTTGTCAGTACTAATCCAAAACACAATCTCATACCAGACACTGTGAAGAAAATTAACTCTACCCAAACAATGGCTAGCACAGCTTGTGAATATCTATAACTCTTTTATAAGAGTTATCTATTATGTATTATCTTTTATCTATTATTTTATCAATTATTAAATATATATTATATATAATATTTATATATATGTATAATATTATATGATATATTTTAGCTTCAAAATACCTTTAAGAAGGCTGAGTTCATTACTTTCAAACTCCTTAGCTCCCTGGGGCTTGGAAAATTCAGATAAATACCTTGCATATTTATTATTATTATTATTATTATTATTATTATTATTATTATTAGTAGTAGTAGTAGTAGTAGTAGTAGTACAAGTAGTAGTAGTAGTACTAGTAATAGTAGTACTCAACAGGATTTCTGACAAATACACAAATTGTCTTTTTCTTTGGTTGAAAAGTAGAAGATATTTCTAGTAGGAGCGGAATTGCAGATTTGAGGGAAAACTGTTTTTTTATGTGGAAATCTCTTCTGGAGAAATGTTTTTCAATTTTGTGCTGGGCAAATTTGTTCTGGTGTAAAGCAGGGAAATGAAAACTCAAGATATTTCTGAAAATATTTTACAATAGTGTACTCAGTACCTAGTATGCTTGCAGAGGGATATATGACAATTTAGATAAGGTCATAAGTGATGACAAAATAAATGTGCTCATAAAGAACATTAGGAGCAGCAATTCTATCCTTTTAAATATTTTACAAATTTTGTGTGTATGTAGGCAGTCCAAAATATTAACTTGAAAGAATTTTCATTAATTTAGAAGTTCTTACCATAAACTGAGATGTTCTAAAAGCACATTGGATTTTCATAGTCAAGTGATGAAAGAGGCTGGTTCTCAAAGAGTACTGTTATAAAGTTAAATTATTTTTCTTATAGGGTGGAAGGCAACAATATTTAAGACCCAATTTGCTTAAAAGATGAAAGCAAAAAAAGTCCAGATATTTTTGATTTGAATCTAGAATGAAATGAAAAGTCTACTTCTTATATCAAGCTTGATTTGGAAATTTTAAACTATTATAAAATACTATTAAAGTTTTTTAGGGGTTTTTTTTGAGACAATTTTGAATGACTGCTTCTCAGTGAAAGAAATTATTTTTCATAGCTGCCATTTTCTTGTTTGGGCACATACCATGTGTCACATAAATGTCAATAATTTGCTTTGGGTAAAAATATTGCAACAAAACCAAGCTGCCATTCAATATTTTAATGCTTAAATTACAGTGAAATTTCTGATTGACAGCCTCTGTGTCTCTCTGTAAGGCTCAAAGGATGAAACTTCAAGTCCTCATATAATGGAATAAGAGCCTAATGACTACACTAGGTTATTGAGTCTGAGTCCCACAAAATCGATTTACTCCTGGTGAAGAACAAGGCAGAAGTTGGGCTGCTGTATGCAATTGGGTTGGGTATGTACTGCTTCCAGACTAAATTCCTGGCACTGCATCCATTAGGTCCCATTGTAAGCTCTCCCTTTAGCAACCGAGACAAGAAATTGTAAGATTTATACCTTCATTGCTAACACATTTATATAACAAAGAAATCCCAAGAGACCCAAACCTTTCTCATAAGGCTGTGGTCCTCATGTTGTAGTCTGAAATGTCACTTCTTAGCATTAACAAAACTAAAAAAAAGTAATAAAGGAATTTTTATCTATGCTGGAAGGGAAAAAAGGCTAGGACTTGTTTTCTGGCCACGAGTCTGATGAACAGAGCTTAGCTTGTTTCTATACAGCTGACTACTACTTCCATTCTTCCTTCCCAAACCAGTAGAGCCCTTCAATCAGCAGCTGTGGGAATGGTCACTAGCCTATGTGGCCCTAAACTTGCTCCTAAACTGTGTGTGTCCACTGTCTGGGGCACAACAGTGCTGTTTGACCCGAGCCAAATTCAGTCCTGGATACAGCTCCAGTGATTTAGCAGCAGGGACAGCTGTGAGCCATGGTCACACCTGAGTCCCGACTATGTTTATTTTGCTTTTAAGGACAACTGGAGCAGGGGCAGCTTGTCCTGGAAGCACCTGGGGTTTCCTCTTTCAAATTTGACTTGTGTGTGGAGCTTATGTCTCCAGGTCTGCTGTGTGAGCAGCTCAGGTCCTCACCCTTTGTCCTCACCTACACTACCATGCCCTTGTTGGGGAAGATGCCTCTGCCTGGACTTGGACCTCCCTGATCCTGACCAAGGCTTGACTGGACTTGGACTTCCCTCATCACCATAAACCTATCTGGAGATCACTGGGCTCTTGATTGACTGGGGTGACCATTGCTGACCTGCTCTGCTCACCTTATTTGGAGCCTTGTGAGTGTTGCAAGCTTTCAAATGTGAGATACCATATCTGAAAAGGGAAAACTATGGTCTTGTTCTCATGGGGTACCGGCACTTGCAAAGTCATAGGCCATCCCAATTTTTGTGCTACAGGTGTAATACTGCAGTGTGCCAAAAATACATTTCAAATCACAGCTTGGGCGATTTGCATACAAGTGTGCAGAAATAGTCAAAAGAAAAAGAAAAGAACATTTTCTAAAGCCTTGATCCTATAATTTCATCTGCTAAGTAAATATTTGTATTGTTACAAGGTAGTGCTTAGATCCACATGACATAAAATCATTAATTAAAACACTGATCTCATATATATCCATTTGCCTGCCTCCTCCTGCTTGCACACTTGCAATTTCAGCATCCATTTAGAGCATGTACATACTCTGCAATATAACCTCCTCTAACCTTTACTCTGTCCCCTTTTTATGTATTTCAGGTAAAATAAGACTGTGGATCTCCATCCCTACAAGCTGAGAATATTGGTTCTCTGTCCTCACAGAATGAAGAAATGGCCATGTTGCCACTGGAGTGATATTCTCAGGTAATTCCTTTTTTATCTTCTCCATATCTGAAAGCACTTCCATCATCTGTGTAAAACAGTAACAATGGATCATTGTCGTTATTGGGTAAGATGGGAATCTCAGATAAGGAGTGGCCAAATTGTAGTGCATCTTGAATACAAAGTCCATTATTATAAATTTCTTTTGAATATGTACAGTCACTTCAGTGAACAGGTCACAGGAGTCACGCTGAAGTGTTACTTTGAATATATTTGTAACAGGCATGTAAGCATAGGAAGTACTATCCTATAGGATGATGTTTTGTGCTTGGTTCTGCCCAGCCTGTTCAAGAGCATTGAGGCAGCATCTAAATGCTTACCAAATTAATACCTCTTTTAAATTAATGTTTTAAATGTAGGGATAAACCATGAAATCCCACTTCAATATAATTCATATTTGTACATGTATAGTTGCACAGGAAAAAATTATATTTGTCATATGCTTTACTATGCCTAAATTTAACTCTGTAGCACCAAGTCTCGCAAAAGAAAACTAAATCCACCCAAACACACATTATTTGTAGTCTTAAGGCATCTTATTTCCAAGTGTATTATTAGAAAATCAGGACAGGCACACATTTCATACAAATGTGTTTCCAGGAAAAATATAAATGGATAGGACAGAAAGAAAGCTTTAGTGTGACTCCATCAAAGAACTGTTTCAACAATCAATGGCAAAATTCAAAGGTTGTTTTACTTCCCTTTAAAGTTAGTGGAGGAACAAAACTACTATAAAAGTATCTTGAGTAGAGAAGTCAAATATTTATTAACACTGAAAGAAAGACTGAGCTGATTACAGGACTTGCAATAGGACTTTAAGCTCCTCTTTCAAATAAAATTTGATCAATATAACACATCCGAGCAGTCCTCAGTTTATTAGATTCTTCTACTTAGGAGGTCTTTGCAGAGTTTAATTTGTCTTATTGGTTTCTATTGCAATATTAAAGGCAGAATCTTCTAGAAGTATATTATTTAAAAATTGATTCCTGCTATTTTTTCACTTCAAATAGCAATCCCTGGTTAAATAAATGGATGGTTTTAAGGTTTTTTTTGGTAACAGACTTCCATATTTCAGTTCTCGACTTCTAAAAATTATTATTAGTCATGGCCAATCTCTATTTATGATAATGAAATTAATGTGTACTTGCTGAAACAACACTGAGGGAGGGCTAAGGTAAGAAATTTTAAACTGTTTTTATAGTTTTTTTCTTATGTCTTTTTCCATAGAGTCGTGTGGACTTTTAGGATGACATTAAGCATAATTCCATTAACACTGTAACTACAATTTCTAATGAAGTATAGCAATTATGTAAATATATGTGTTCTAATTATGTGATTAGACCAATAGTAATTATGTATATGAATTGCCAATTCAAAACAAATGTCACTCAATACAAAGAACAAAATAAAATTAGAGGCGTGGAAATGTAAAATATGGAAATGCATTGCAAAGGTTATCGCAAGACATTCACTCATATAAATGAATATTGCTCTACCTTAACCTTACCCACGTTTTCCCTTCTGTTTCCCAACCATTCTCATACCTAGGACTACTTCTGTTGTAATCTTTTTTTACCTGTTCAAAAATATTGACATTGAAGTGGTGCAAGGTGAGGCAATATAGCCATGTGTCTCCCAAGAATTCTGTTAAAATTTCTTCCTTAAAGAAAACCAAACCCTCATGGTTTGCTTTGCAATGTGATTTAAAAATACAGTGTTGGTAATGAATAGGCTAGAAGTGCTCTCAAGGCAAAGCTGCTTTAGTTACTGAGGGTTGTGAGTCAGATCTGGCTAGAACTGAGCATAGCAAATTACAGTGATTGCCTTATTGCCAACAACATTGAGCATGGATCAGGCACATTTTTTTCACCTGTTCACAAAGTTGATTTGCTTCTTATTGACAAATTTCTGTGATCCCAAATATTTTCCAAGAAGAATACATACGAGTTTGACTATTTCCCAAGACATGCCTGTTTTAAGTGCCATGAACTTACGAACTCTGATTGTAAAGGACTGTATATGCCTTGCCAGCTTGTCTCCTGAAAGCATGAGAGCACTCTTGATTTATATAACTACTCACTTTATTTAACTAAATGAGATAGTGTTATTTATTTTTGATCTATAACCACACAAAAATCTTTGAAACAATATATCTTGCTTTTCAAGGAGTCATGACATGTAGACAGGTAGCTTAAGCAGTTCATTCAGATTTAGAAGCTGTAATTTATCAAGTGCAATGTACATAGAGAAATTTGCTTGGTGCAGCTAATGCAGTGAACTGAATGTTATCCTCCCCTATTCAGGATCCTTTTAACTAGGGGCATATACAGCTGCACATTTACAATATTTGGGAACATCAGCAATTTTTGAATCTGTAATTTGTTGCTTTTAGTTGAAAAGAGAAACTAGCACATGCCCAAGGTATTTTCCTATTTAAGACACTGCGGTAGGCACAGCAGAGGGAAGAAGTTAATTTTCTTCATAAACCTGATCCTACTTTGCAGAGCTGTAATTCCATGTTATGGGTGAAGAAATACTAGCCACATATAAAAGCCTTTTTTACAGTTTATTAAGCCTGATAATAAAGCATTATTTTTATTTTCTTTAAGGAATCAGTTGAACCAAATGCAATTCATTATGTTTTGTTCTGCATAACCTTTGTATAAATAAACCCCTGATTGTAGGAGATTATTTCAATGTGAAAATTACGCATATGTAACCCAATTTATTATTTTATATCTTTGTTCATGCTGGGCGTGATAACAATTCAGACATCTGCAGAGGAGAGTAAGTATAAATTTGGTAGACAATGACTCTTCTGGCAATGGAGATATTCTACAGATTTAAGATAAGAATATGCTCTGGTGGTTGTCTGTGGTGAAGAAAGAAAATATAACATGGTGTAGAAAGAAGTTTGGTGTTGGCTAAGGTTTACATAACCAGGTTTTTCAGTGGATTACATAATATTTAAAGCTATTAGGCTGAATATGATGGTGTGAAGAAGCCCATTTTTGGTCATGCAAGGAAACATGGAGTTCAGAGGTATGGGAAAAACAGAAAGTAAATGAACATGGTCTAGACAGACAATGAAATGTTAGGCTGGAAAAGACCCAAATAGGTCCTTTAGGGAAAATATGTTTTAAAATGTAGTAATAGTCAGAGTGAAGTTAAAATAAATAATTTTATGGATTCGGATGAAGTAGAATTTTGATATATGAAATCTACAACTTCTGTTAGAAGAAAGCATTATCTTATTTGTATGGTGCTTGAGGGGTCAGAAACATGAGGCTACATTTCTTGTGTCTTTTAACTAGGCTGCTTACCAGCTGACATTATTGTTTGATAAATTACCTATATCCATCATTATCAAGCTCTGCCTTAAATTTGGAGGTCAGTGGCCCTTTGCATCATGACTCACAAGACCTGACATCCCCTCATTGCTTGTGGAAATTTCCCTTCTGTTATGTTGCTGACCCAATCCGTGCTTCCAGTTCTGCTTGCAATTCTGCCTTACACTATTGTTTTTACTGATCGATCTCCATCTCTCCTTGGAATGTCCCTGAAATATTTCAGCTTGCTCTCCTTGATGTTCTGGGAGCAGTAATGGTTCTTTCTGCAGCACTGCAATGTATGCTCATTTGTCTTCTCCGCTGTTGTGATGTTTTCAATGTATATTAGCCACACAGAATCTCATAGGACTCTGATAACTTCACATTTGCTGCCTTGAGAATCCAGCTTTCACAGTTTTACCTAGCAATAGATCAAATTGTCAGTGATTACACAAAGCTTGACCTTTATGAACAGGTCTCCAACCTGCTCTTTCCTCTCAGAATACCTTTTAATTTAACATCTGCTGAATGTGGCACAGCCAAATCTTACCCTGATGACACCATGTTCAGATGTTGCTATATTTATGCATAATGAAGACTAGGTAGTTCCTATACTTTTCCCCTTCCCTCATACCTTGTTTCAATCTAAATCATCCAATGTCTTTTTTTCTTATCCTCTATGTCTTTCTCTGTGCTTCAGTGTAAGAATCACATCCACATTTTTCATCCATTTATTTCTGAGGCTATATCCTAGAATTATTGCAAATTCAAATTTAATTTAAAATAGATGAAAACTTTGAATCTAAATTGAAGACTCTTCACTGAATTTTGTTCCCCTATATACATCTAAAGTGTCTGGTTTGAGAGATCAGAAAATTCAACTTGTGATTCTTTCTCATTTGAGAGTTCCTGAGTTTTTGGTAAATTACTTATATTTGCTTTCAGAAACAGATTTTATTTCCATAAAAATTAATTAAATGATGAAAAAAAAATCTCAATACAGTCCATTGGTTAATGGATCATACTTTTTCAGGAGACTGATAAGAAAGTGGACTCTACAGTGACGGATGCAGGAATTTTTCTTTATGTAATATGTCTGTCCACAAGTTGGAGGAGCTGCTGGAGTGCTTGCTTCTCCAGTTTGGAGATGGCATCAAATAGCAGAGGAACAGCTGATGTACTGCCTACCTTTCAGAGAGTTGTGGAGAGGCTGGAGGAATGGGCTGACAGGAACCTCACATAGTTCAACAAGGACAAAAGCCAAGCTGTGCATGTTGGAAGGAAGACCCCTGACAGTGGTACAGGTAGGAGCCTGTCTGTACAGGGTGTTGAAGAAGCCCTGTGGGGTCTGGTGGGCAGTGAGCTGGGTCTGAGACAGCAATAATACCAGGAAACAGGCAAACCAACATTTTCCTGGATTCTGTTAGCAGGACCATAGCCAGGACATCAGGACCAAGTGATTAACTCCCTCTGCTCAGCACTTGTTAAACCACATCTGGAAAACTGCATGCAATATTGGACTCCCACTTAATAAACTCCTTGAGAAACTGCAGTGGGCTCAGTGAAGGGCCACCAAGATGTTCAAAGGGGACTGGAGCACTTGCCCTCTGAGAAGAGACTGAAGGAGCTGGGCTTAAGCCACTGTGAGCAGAGGGGGCTCTGGGGAAGCCCAGCAGCAGCCTCAGTGCCTGCGGCTGGGACTGAACAGACAGAGGATGCTCATACCACCGTATGTGGCAGGATGCAGGAGCATCAAGCCTAAGATGAAACAAGAGAGGTTCAGGCTGTAGATAAGGAGAAACTCTTTCACTATGAGAACAGCCAAAGAGTGGGCAGGTTGCCCGAAGTGGTTGTGTAGTTTCCATCCTTGGAGATTTTCCAAGACATACTTGGAGTATGAGTAACCAAGTCTGATGGCAAAGTTGACTTTGCTTTCATCATGAGGCTGGCCAAGAGACATTCTTAAATCCCTTCCAAAGAGAATTATTCTGCAATTCAGTGATTCAGTGTATAATTTCAATGCACTGTCATAGTTTCTAATACTGCAGAAGAGTAAGAAAAGGGAACAATTGAAAAGACTTAGTAAAACCTGTGTGAGCAGAGCTCTGATGCACTCATGAGCTGTCTAGCAATGTTAACACTGTGCATCAGCACATCCAGCTGCAATCTGTAGATCACTTCTTAAGGTATGTAAAGTATTGCTTGTTGTGATCTTTCTCGTTTGCTTCATTTTTGCATCTGTCCCCTAAGAGATACTGTTCCTTTGAGACTGCTTTTTGTATTAACAGGCATTTTTACAACCCTTTTCTTTATCTGAAATTTTGAATTATTTAAAAAGAATAAGCTTGGAGGTTTTTTAGGACTGTTTTTGTGCTTTCTGAGGTACATTTGCAGATCTTTATTAAATATTGTGCAAATTTATTTATTAATTATTATGTAACTATACTCTATGAGTATATAATATTTTTTCTAGTACATGTATAAGCTTGTATTCCTTATTATTTGAACTTGCTGTCTCATGCAGTATTGTCTTCCATTCTTTTCCTGTGCTTGCACTGTACATCCTGACTGTTTGAGGAAGATATTCACAGTCACTTTATCTGCTTAGGCTCAAGAAGCCAAGCTCTTTTATTCCATCCTTTATGACAGACATTATATTCTGTGCTTTTCTCAGCAGCGTTTTTTTATTACTTTTATTGGAACAAAGGGTTCTTCAATATTTGTGAACAAATGTGTACAACAACAATTGCTAGACTACTTTTTATCCATTCATTGCAGAATAACACTATTACTCCCTTGATATGACAAGAAATAAATCAGTTGATACAACATAGTAAAAAGTGTCTTTTTTCATGGGTGCTTTCAGTGATTAATTAATGAATTCATGTCAGCTACTGCTTCTTCTTTTGCACCTGAATGAATTCCATACTTTACACAAAAGTTATCTATGTTCCCTAATGCACAACAGTGCATTTCTCACATTTTTTATATTAGTTTTCAACATCAGATTTATCTCTGGATGATATTTAACTGCATTCTCTAATTACATTGTGGATTATCAATGCATTTAATAACTACATTTTCCTTTTTCTGCAAAGACAAATAACAATAAAATTAAGTATGCTAGGTCCTAAAATAGTTCTTTAATATTTTAACTGACAACGGTTTCATTTCAGTTGTAATAAATAGTTTTCCTGTATCCTACTCTTCACTCACTTCACATTTCTTTTGCAGCAGTTCCTTTAACCTCTTCATTCAATTTCTGTTTCTTGCACTTTTATATTTAATTGATGTTTTTCAGGATGCGTGTGTCATTTTATGAAAATAAATATATGTGAGAGCTACCTTTTTGAAATCTAAATTTGTACAATGATCAGTAATATTCTCAGAGAAAGATATACACCTGCTCAACATTATCCTCTGGCAATGAATATAATCTCACATGCAAAAAATACACCCTGTTTAAAATGGACTTTAATGTGGAAAAGCTTTTCCCAGACATCACAGGCTGAATTAATTTATTAAACCATTTGCAAATTCTCATCAAAATGGGTAATAAAGGACCTGCAGGATAAAAAAGATCTGCAGAAAACCAGATCTATCACAGCAGAAATTAAGGAGTTAAGAGATGCCAGATTCCTTCTGAGAGCAATTGTGTAATACTTACTGTTTGCACTCAGTGTCTGCTTAACACTTAACTCATCATTCATCTCCCTGACTCACTTTTTTCAGCTATTTACTTCGATATGGCAATAATGGAGCCCTTTGTGGTACTGACTGCACTCACCCATACATACCAAATTAACAGAGGATCTTTCTTCTTGCCAGTTAAGCTCAAGTGGCCCACTTAAGAGTCTTGGAATGAGTGTCCTGCCTGACCTTCAGGCCAGGTTATTTCTAGAAAATGATTTCACCAGATTGGACACTACACTAAGATGGCAGAGTCTTGTTTACTGTCCAGATGATAGACTAAGCCTATGATAATTAGAAAAAAAAAAAAAAAAGGCTGTACCAATTGGTGACTCAGCCCATTAGACCAGTAATAATGAAAGCTACATGTTGAAGCCTTTTCTTCTTTTCTCAAAGGGCAATTTAGCCCAAATTTTCTCTAATACTATCAAAATAAAGTGCTTCAAACAACATTATGAACAGAATGTTTTATTGCAAAATAAACAGAAAGGAAAAAAAACAAATAAAAAGAAAAGAAAAAACAGTCAGGTATTCTGACTCTTCAAATTAAGAGTATATAAACAAAATAAACTTTAATATTTTAAACTCAGTATTTTGTCTCAAGCATGTGTTTTGACAACCGTTTAAAATATTATTTATGAAACCTAACAATATTTAACATGTTATTTTAACCCACTTATCTACATTTTTTTTTTCAAAAGTAACTTATAAGTAAAAACAACAGGATATACTTTGCTGAAGTGCAGATATTCTACACAGAATAAATTAATGAATTGAAGAAATGAAAGTGTGTTTCCACATGTAACTGATAGTATATTTTGACAGTTTACCAAGGGAGTCATATTCTCTTTACTTAAAGTATTTTTAGAAATATTAATTAAAACCCAGTCAGTGGAAAAGGGTGTTGGTAGAGTTAAGTCGTGTGGTGCTGTATAACACTACAGAACAGATAACAGTAGTGATGTCAGTGTCTGTACATTGCACTTTTCTGAATCAACACCTCTTCATACTGGGAACTGCATTTGTCTTACAGTCTGTAAAATTATAATTATATGAAAGACTAAATTAACAAATACAAAAGCAAGACAAGAGATAACACAGGTCTGTGTCTCTATAATTTCATCCACAGTCAGCAACTATTACACTCCAGTTTGGCATTCAAAGCAAAAAAACACCTGAAGTTTTCTGTTTAGCAGTCCATAATGATTCAAAGTGGAAATTTTCACCAAACCCATTGTCAATTTTTAAATTTGTGATTCTACATTTAATATATCCACTTAAACAATGTCAGTGAAAAATTATCTCCCAAAATCTACTGAGTTTCCTACTCCATTGGCAGAAAGCAGTGGTAGTAACCATCCTAATATTTTAGACATTCAGTATGGATGCCTGTCAATACTGGACCTGTCTCTCTTCACTGAGGACAGATGAAGCCAAATGGATTTCTTAGTCTAATATTCTCAAATTAGATGAGGTGAAATTTACATCTCAAGGCTGAATCTGCTATTTTACTATTCTCTGGGAACTGAACTACTGTCCACCAAGGTGACATAAATTATTTTAGACTTAACAAAATAAAAATGAGATTTCAGTTTGTGTTTGAGCATGGAAGTGGATGTGTAACTGTAACAGTATACTGTAACAGTATAGACATCAGGTTGCATAAGGAGAATTTAAAGTTAATAATATGAAGATATGTGAAATTGAAAAAGCTACATAAAGTGGATGAATCAATTAAAGAATAAACCTAACACTGTTGAGTAGTTTTTTAATAATCATGTGTCTAAACCCTACCAAGATCCAAAACCTTGTCTTTCTACTACCTATATAAATAAGAGGTTAATTTAAGGATTACCTGAGCTGGGAACTGGACTCTGCTCAAACAAAATTGCACATAAAGCTGTTGCTGCCCTTCAGAGACAAATGTAGGAAGGAACTTGATCTAATTGTTTCTTTTGCCCACAGAGTTTCTGCCTAGTTAATACAATCAGTCCCAGTAACAGGAGATGTAATGCCATCTGCATTTTATCCCTGCTTGGACATGCACAGGGAGAAAATTCGGATTTCTGCCACATGCTCTGTGGCTCCCCAGAGAAGAAGCAGTGAACAGAGCTTGCTGTAGGCAATGTTTAACAGTAGTACAGAAGCTATAATATCAAGTTTTATTGAGCTAGGCTATTCTGCTTACAGAAAAGCTTTGCCTTTGCCCCAAGGAAAGGTCAGCTCTGTATAAACCACACTCTGCTGATAGTGCTTGAGACAATATGCACAGACAATCTGTTCCAGAGCTTCACCATCCTCACTTGCAGAACTTTTCTTACACCAGGGTTAATCTTGAAATTCAGATGTTCATTAAAGTATACACAAAGGAGACATCTGCATTTGAGCAGCTGTTATACTCAGTGAAAATCTAGTCAATAGAGTCAGTGCAGTACAGGGACTTAGTCAGCTGAGCATGTGTAAGTGTCAAGTTTTGGCTAAGAGGAAGAGCTCTCTAAGTTCCACCGAATGTGATGGTAGCAGAGCTACCCAGCTGAGGTGTGGATGCCTGTTTTTCCCCACTGAAATGTATGTGAAGCAGAAGCTGATTCTCACCCCTTCATACCTTACCTAAGTCCACATTTCTGAAAATCTCTGAACCACATGTTCTATCTAAAGTAACCACAGGGAATAATTTCTTTATAATATTTCTCACATTATATTTAGACAGTTGCAATTTTTAGTTTTTGGTGTTTTTGGTGTTTTTTCTAACCTAAATAACCTCATATCACTTAGCATCTCCACATATTTTCTAGAGTTCTGATTCTTCCCACTGCTCTCTTCTGGAGTGTATCCAACATCTTTCCACCTTTCTTGAAGTGCATTAACTAAACCGGATAAACTACTTCATCTGAGGTTTGACTGTGGAAAGAGTTTTAAGTGGATGTCAGTCCTCTTTATTCTACCTAGTATGACAAATGAAATGCTTTGAAATTAGTTCCATGAATACTTTCTTCCTCGTGAAGCAAAATTACTTCAGTTGAAGTATGCTGACATGCATTTCAATATATTGCATAGTCTCATTTAATTACATTCCTTTGAGAGTGGTGATTCAAGTTGTAAGTCCTTAAGCGTGGCAATAAATTTGTGCTAGATTCCAAAGGTGTTGAACAATTGGACAGGTGAAGAACAAGCTTATTTTCTGGTCATGTTGAAATAGGAAGGGTAGGCTCTTGCTGCTACAATTTGAGCTGAATATCTTAACCAGAAGAAAAATTTGCCATTCAGCTAAAAAAGACACCTAATCTGAAGAGACACGTGGAAGTGAGCACATGCTCCCAAAACATCCTGTCATCTATCCTAACATCATTCCTAACATTTTCTATCATCATAGACACTTCCCTGTACAGTCTGGGTGATATGAACTTCACTGTTACTTAAAAAAAGAGGATTAAGATGACAAAAATCAGTACACCTGAAACTAAATCATGTGTCTAGTTCTTGTGTGTCTTTCTGAATCAAATATTTGCCTTTAATATTATTCACTTTTTAGGTATTTTAGTAGTCAAGGGAAAATTCAATTAAGAAAAGGTTGGCCTGCTGTTATGCTGGCAGTCTTCTGTCTGATAATTAAGACTGCTACCAAATCTGTTTTCAGCAGCTGACGTGGCATGTCTTAGATCTAAAGACCACGCTCTTCTCAGATCTCAAATTAAATCCATCAGGCTGTAGCACTGACTTCTACCTAACTAGAAATATCCACTTGGATTCTGTTTTGGTTCTATTTGGTGCCTCATGATGCCTTTGCATATATATATAAATTTGAAAGGAATAAAGAGGTAAAACCAGAAGCTATATGCAAAGTTAACATTTACAATGAGAAATACACAGTAAACAAACGTCAGGCTGAATGCATTGCTCTGTCCATGCATCAGCTTTCTTATGTCAAATCCAGTAAGTGGATTTCTCTTGGATGACATTGTATCTCCTGTGAAATATTCAGACATAAGGTTTACTTTCAAAAGTGAATACCTTTATCATAGAGGAAGTTCCATAAAACCTTTGAAATTCTTTCATGGTTATAATGGAATTGAGGATGTATTTAGTGTAACCAATGACAAGCAATTTAGCAATTAAAATATAGCTTCAACAAATGGAATGATACATTGCTAACAAGATTAAAAAGCCTGAGCCATTTTTCATATGCAGAAACATGTGAAAAATAATTTCTAATCTACAAAATGCATGAAGGCTGTATTTATAGAAAAATGAAGAATGATGGGTGTGTATTTGCAAATATGTATCTAATCTCTTACAACCCAGACTCCACAGTCTTTCTGTTAAAAAAAACCCCTGCTTTGGTCCTGAATATGAAGAAATTTTCTTCATATTCATTATTGGAATGCATACATATATATATATATATATATGCATATATAAATGCATACCTATAATTGTCCATATATACATAGCAGATATAAAGAAAGTTATCTACACACATTTTCAATACTGTGGTCAACACGCATTTGATTTCTATGTTTTGGGTTTTCACTTTTTGTGGTTTAAATACTATATTAATCAGCATGCAAATAATCAGTACAAAACTGTTCTTCTCAAGACTTTCCTGAGGGGGGAGAAATGTTAAAGAGGTTTTACTGAATTCTTCTTCAGAAAATTATGGCAGAAGAGGTGAATCATGAAAGTGGATAGTGCAATCCCATGGTACAAATGTCAAGAGAGCACACAATTCCATCCACGTTGTTTCTGTGGGAATTGCAGTTGTAAGGAATAAAGGAAGTTGCATCTAAAAGGAAGAAAATAAGGAATGTGGGTGGAATTTCTAATGGTCCATCTGTACTATTATTTGCAATATTTAAGCTACTGAACAACCACCATGCTATTATTTTCTCCATTTCATTAAGGGTTCAGAGTAACCTGGTCTAGTGGAAGGTTCCCTGGCCATTCCATGACTTTATGTTTCCACTGTTTTAGCACCATGCCTAGATACCTTCCCCACAGAGGAAAATATAGTAAGAAAAATTAGTAACATGTGTTGGCAACAGCTTGTCAATGTAAAAGCAAGATTCCTGTAGAATATTTCTGCTGAATGTACATTAGCATTAAAAGTTGCTTAAAGAGAAAATGGAAAACATTCCCTTCTGTTCCAATAGGTATTGAAGTATTAGCTTGTTCTTAGGATATATTTATTGTATAAGAACTTTGGTGAAATAGTCCTTTCCTGTGGTCTGTTTAAATTATTTGAAACCATTAAAAGCTGTGCTTGCTCATTTCAAGTTTCTCAAGGGGGAAAAAAAATCAATGGTTGCTTTGAAATGCATTTAAATTTAGTATTTTTTCTGAAATTCATAAATCAGATATGAGTCAGCATAAAGGTTGTTAATTAAAAAGGTTGACAGTTGATCTTAGTTGATGGTATTTTTGTCTTCACATAATCATATGTCACTTCTAGGAAAGGGAAAGTATCTGAAAACACCGGAATGCTAAAGGACTCAAGACTGTCATATAAGGACAGGTAATTTACAAATTATTTATTTCTGACCTTCCTGATTCTAGGAACCAGTAACAAAACTCTCACTTTACTGTCATGGGTTTATAAAAAGTAAAAAGCTGCTTCTCTACCACACTTCCATAATTTACATTTTCTTCTATAATGACAACTTTTTCTATTTGCAGCTATCTCTAGATACAACTAGACTTCACAGCACATCAGGTTCTCACTTGTATTCTGATTCCTGGTTCTCCAGATGTGAGACTGAGCTTCACCAGTTTCCTTCCAGTATTTAATTTCTCTGGAAATTAGTGCACAGAGCAATGAAGGGTGTGTGACTAGGACTGTGCATTTTAGATTTTTTCCTGTTACAATTTGGGATTAAGCCAATCTGCACACTGGGATTCAGAAGCAAAGTCTCATCATTTCTGTAGTTTAAATACAACTCTTCCCACATATGCAGGTCCTGTAATTTTGTCTCTTTTTATTTTATGATTAAAACCCACTATCGTCAATATTAGATTAATTTTTAAACTCTCCCACCCTTACCTGAAGATGTTTTATTATTTGCACAAGGCAAAAGTTTTTCAACCCTTATGACTGAAGACCTATTTTTAGTTATTAAGCAGCATCTGTTTTATCAGTATTACTGTAGTTCCAGCATAAATTTACTTTCTTCACTATCACTGGGAAACATTTTGCATATTTATTGAATTGAGGGCAAAATGAAACTAAATATGCTCAAAAAAAGATCATAAAACCAACCAGGAACCAAGATTTCTAATAATGAAATGGAGTGCATTCAGTGAATTAGAAAATTAAAAGGATCTTATGCTCCAAAACCCACCAGAAGCATATTATGGCTCTAATCCAACAAATATTTGTGCACATATCCGACTTTTCTCAAGTGAATAAGGTTAATAACATATCTAATTAGGATTTGAAATTCAGGAATCTCTGGGAAGGAACTCTTAAGAGACAAGGCAGACAGAGATGACAGTAATTTTTTCTGGGACATCACAGTCCTTGTCTCCTTTATACTTATATTCACCTAACCAGATACACAGTGAAGAATATCTTTTGCTTAAAACTCTGCTGGAAGATTGTCTTGGCTCAATAATACAACTTCTTTCTTCCTTAAAATTTACATTTTTAGATCTCAGTTGGTTTTCTTTTTTGTCATAGAGAGCATTTATTTTAAGATCTGTGCATAACACTTGCATAATTTAATTATATGTTCATTTTTCACTACATTTGATAAGTCCAAGAAAATCAAATGTTGTGTTCTTATTTAAAGTATTGCAGAGGAAAACATACTAGATATTATGGTGTTACAGTTCAAAGATCATATTTATGTCTTATAATCCTTAATTCAAAGTAAACCCTAATACTCACTTGGAATATGCACTTCTGCAAATAGAAAGTATTAGGCAAGAATTGCCAGATAAAATTCAATCTTTATGCTATATAAAAAAATCAGACCATAACTGAATGGTCCATTAAAGTTTAAGAATTTACATTTACTTACTTATTTAATTCACGAATCTCTGTGTTTTTGTTCTAGTAAGTCAAGGCTGATAAGCAACTTGTGTTCCTACCTTGATAAGGCATCTCAGTACAACCTGAAAGGAAGATTTTTGACTGTTTTTGTGAAGAGTGCCATAGAGTGAACAGAATGGTGTATTTTCAGCTATCTTTATGTCATTCAGGTAGTTGAAAACTCTGATTTGTTTCTAAGGTCTCAGCTAATGTTGTTTCAAAGGCATTTCAGCTCCCAAATCACAGCTGAAATTTTCTCTTAAAGAATTCTGGTAATGAAACTTATCCATAATAAATAATTGCAGCAACGGAGTTGTACACATCAATAACAAACTGTACATATGACCACTAAAAATATGTAGTGATTTCCTCTCATCATGTATATGGATATTTTCGTGTAAACATCAAGGGTCCTTTCTAGGAAAATTTAACATGTTTTGCATGAAATATGGGGCCATGAATAATCAGAATACAATCTCCAGAAAAGGTCCAACATCAAAAAAACAAAAGAAGTAATGTTTCTAAAATCAGACCCTTGAGATAGCAATCCGACATGCTGGGCAGCTAACAAAAACCAGGGACTGTGCCAGCTGCATGTTTGACTGCCACTATGTATGTACAATTTTTGCTTGCTTTGTGTGAATATCTTCACCATCTTCAGACTTTTCCTAAGACATCATCTTGTGAAAAGCTAACCAAAGGGGACTTTTCTCAAGGTAGAGTTCAACTAGCTAGTCCTAGGGGATCAATGGCTGACAAAGCATCATGCAGCACAAATGGCTGATGCTAAAGTTTTCCATTTTGCAGTTGACAGATTGTTTAGGAGCATAACCTGATATGGTTTTGGAGTAACCTTTCCTATCAAGCATTTTTATGAATGTGAAAACTTGTATTTGTGTGGAGGAAAGTGTATTCAGAGAAGATAATGGGTATGCACTGAAAGGAGGGATGGGGTGACATAAGGACAGAAAAGGTGCATCAGTTCTGGAAGCTGATCTTCCTCCCAGCTTAGAAAGGGAACTATTACATTAATTTTTTTGCTTAAAAATTCCCTGTTTTCTTCATTTGATCGTTAGTGCATATGAAACTATTTATTCCTAGTGAATAAAGTGGAGCTATGTCAAATTAATCCATCTGATAATCTGGTTGCCCTTGCTCATCTCTGTAAGAAAGGTGGTGTGACATGGGCTTCACCCACAGGGATTAAGTCTGGCTGCATTTTGTTGGGTTCTTGTAACATACATGTACCTTAAAATAAACTCTCTCTCCTAATGAATTGTGTTGAACTCTTGTTTGGGGTCTTTAAAAGTTTGGTTTTGAATAAAAAAATTATACTCAAAAATATTTTTGAAATATAATTTGAAAATCTTGATTTCAAGTTCTTGATATTTATTATAGTTGTCTGTGTCCATATAAGCTCAACCATCTATGAAGACAAAAAAGGGACAATAATTCTGTATAATAATCTTGGGCTTATGTACTATTAGTGATGCATCATATTTACTGCCAGCTCAGCTAACTTCAGAAGACTGAAGATGCAACGTATTTAATTCAAAGAAATATCTGGTATGAAATACAATGCTGTGTTACTGAAAATTATATTCAACTGACTTATTAAGGTACAACTTGATAATTTGCCGGTGACACTTTAATTTCTGCATCAGTGTACTTTTGAATAATTTTTAGCCAGTATAATGCATTTATTGTGTGTTTAATAGGATCATTACTATTTCTCAGCAGATATAATTTTAAATTATGAGCAGCACAGGAGGACCAAATCACAAAACATCTTTCTTTCTTTCTTTCTTTCTTTCTTTCTTTCTTTCTTCCTTTCTTCCTTTCTTTCTTTCTTCCTTCCTTTCTTTCTTCCTTCCTTTCTTCCTTTCTTTCTTTCTATGTCAGAATTTCAGCAGAAATATTCACTGTGATGGTCAGATATTTTATAATAACAAATGACAGTACTGATGACAAGAAACTCAACATCAATAAAAAATTTTCTTTGATTCTTATAGTTTGCATTATGATATTGTTTTGAAATGTAAATAATTTGATTTTTGCTTGAATTAAGATGTGAGATGATTTAGAGAAACATACAGAAATGTGCTATATCACACTTTATCCATTTATCACCTTAAGAGCACCGTTTTTCTCTATTATTTTTAGTGCTAACATGCCAGCAGTTAATTTGAATATATGGTGGCTAATGTAATCCTAGATAATTTATGCAAAACTGATGTGTACTTATAGGCATTTATTTTATTTTAGGGAAGATAATAAAAGAAACAAAAGAAAGCATCAATTCAGGAAATGGTCTTAATGTAGGTTTTCTGAAATGAGTTATTTTTTCTTCCTGCATGCTTGCTATAAGACATAATTTTAAATTATGCAATAGTTAAGAATTCATAAGAATTCTGCATTATACTCAATTCTCATGAGAAAAAAAAATGTCATTAATCTGTTAGCAGTTTATACCCTATTACCTGATGCAATATAATTTTTTTTTCTAGAAAGATACATGTATATACACACACATACACAAAAAATATATAATTTGTATATGCATACAGAATTATGCAATATAAAATTCACATGACAAGAGTCTGTTAGAAAAAAAATGGGTGGAATTAAAAAATTAAGAGAAAGGTATGAGATCCCTTTATTTGATATGCTGTGGAGGAAAAAAGAAATCATAAATGTTAAGGAACTGCAATCAGTCTTTTAATTAGATGGAAAATCTGAAGTTGAGTAACTTCTGTGTTATCTCACCAGTGATTTGCAAAAGCATCTTCCAGTAGTTTGAGAATAATACACAGAAAATTGTAACATTTCTCTAAAATTGTTTTGCAATAACAGAAGAAAACTCAGCAAAGTGCCTCCTGGTAATATAACGATACCTTGGTCTCACTTTTTTTCTGAACAAAATGCTAGTACTTTGCAGAATGGCTATCTGGTTCTATGTCCTAAGTGTTGTGTCACATACTAACATATGTGCTTAAAATAGCAAATTGTTGGGGTTTTTTTCCCATTTCATCATGTGTCTATTTTATTTTTTTTTGCCATCACTTCATAAAATGAATTTATTTTCAAACAGAACTGTGGAACTGTGGAATCAATAAAAAAAAGTCTAATTTGTTATGAAACAATGTTTTTTGTAAATTTAAATAATATTAATAATGTCTTGATAATATACATTGCTAGGTGTTAAAGACCAAATACCAGATCCCCAACCCAAGAATGATGTGGATTTGTTGGAGTGAGTCCAGAGATGGCCACAAAGATTCTCAGAGAAGCACATCTCCTCCTATGAAGACAGGCTGAGAGAGTTAGGATTGTTCGTCCTGGAGAAGAGAAAGCTTGAGCAAGACCTTTAAGTACCTAAAGGGGCTACAAGAGAGTTTGGGAGGGATTATTTACAGGGGCATGTAGAGTTAAGACAAGGCAGAATGGCTTAAATCTCATAATTTGATGTTAGGAATGAATTCCTCTCTATGGAGATGTTTGGACACTGGGACAGGTTGTCCAGAGAAGCTGTGGATGCTCCATCCCTGGAGGTGCTTGAGACCAGGTTGGATGGTGCCTTGGGAAGCCTGGTCTAGTGAAACAGGGGGTTTAGAACTCAATCATTTTTCAGGTGCTTTCCAACCTAAATCATACTATGATTCTATGAAATTCATTTTGTGTATTGTGAAACCAGAATAGACATATAGATTTCAGAAAAATTTATTCATATTTACGAAAGTATAAATGAAAATACTTTTTTCGAGACATCTGAAAGCCTTGGGAGACTGACTAGAAACTTAATGATGGTGGGATTTGGAGAACTCTGTGAAAAAAAATATTTTGCAATTCAGACACTTGTAATGGAAGAGGAAGAAGGTATAATAGATGAAAATAAATTTGATGGTGTCTGTGGCAGGAGGAGGAACCAAATAAGATAGCTAGTGCATTCTGTTGCTTAAAAAAAAAAAAAGAACAATTCTGCAGAAATGTCATATTGAGATCAATGTGACCATTTAAATATCAGCATTTTTGTGTACTTGGCACATTTTAAATAATTGCATATGGTAATCTTCGCTTCTATGTGTACCACAGTGCTTCAGTAGTGCCATCTAATGTTCTAATTAATCTGCAATATTCCCCAAGTCAGACTTTCAACAGCAACAAAAAAATGCTTCCAGGAATGATGAGGTTGGCTTTACTCCAGCTGATACTGTGGCTGCTACTCAAATAATCTCTTGTCTTTTATGGCAACATAATCAAGTTAAGAAAATCTGGACAAGATATTTAGAGTCAATGAAGTACTTTATTTTACTTTAAAATGCTGAACAGGTGCAAGTGGGATACATTCAAAATGGTCATTAGGCAAAACTTGCTTTAAGAGAGGTGGAGCCAACATCTGTGCTTATTTTCACAGATATAAAAGAGCAGGCCTCCCAAGGAAATGTGAGCAGGATCCAAATGGATGAAGCAGCAGGACTGAATAAAGCATTCTGATTTAAGACTTTCTCTGCTTATACTAATTAGCATTTGAAAAAAAGCATGATCAATCTTCTCCTTCTCTGGGGGTGGAGAAGGAGGAGTCTGATTTAATTAAGAAGGACATTAACTCCAAGCACCTACCTAATCAAATATTAACTATATTCAGTGCAAGCAAATTATAATAGTTTTGTAAAGATTTAAATGTTTCCCTCTATAGCTGCATGCATCTTTTTCACAGTGCTTTTTATTTTTACTAAAAAACCCTGGTCTTAGTTTACCCTTCAGATGTTCTGTGCTTTAATGACTGGCTGATAGAACCCACCTGCAATAGATATCCTTATTACATCATTTTATACTTTATGTCCTAGAAAATGAAAAAGGATTTTGTGTGACTGAAGTAGAAACAGGTGCTTAAATCATAATGTGACAGTTTATACTGCCAGTCAAATATCTAGAAGAAACCTGTATTTTGGACTCTCTTAACTCTAAGAATGAAATTTCATTTCATGTATTGCAATTGTGTTTTCTTCCTCATTTGACCTCAAACGACCTTCCTCATCTTGCAGTTTGAAAGGTACCCTGTCCAGAGTTTGTCATTATTCTTAAAATTATTTCTTGATTATGGTGTTAGTTTTGTTGTATTGCTAATACCTGCACTTAGGCTTCTGTCCTGGCACTGCTATAGATGGTGTAGTGATGTGTGGTTAGATGGGAACACAAAGGAGAGCCAAGTACAGATAGAATTACATTAATACTGAAAATCTGGTAAGGACCATGTCTGGGCCTTCTTCTATTAGTGTATTTATTGTATGCAATATATGAGCACAGGGAATTATTTTTAGCTGATATGGTAGTGTTACATGTTATATTTCCATCTTGAAATAGTAATCAAAAAGCTGTTTTGCTGTCCTTAGTAAGCCAGCACAGAACAGTGGTTTATTTGGAACTTCCCAATCATAAAACCATCCTTTCAGCATTCAGGAGACTATGTGCAATGCAGTCCAAGACTGTCAGCACTTCAGGGCACTCTGAAATTCGATCATAGTTTTGAAAAGGTGGCTCCCTTGTCAAATAACTGTTCCTTCATGCTGTCAAGATTTTACCTGAACTGTACTTGTTGTCAGTAAGTTTTGTTCTAGGTTTAACACAGTATTCTAGTTTTGAGAGCATTTTTTGTCTTGGTTCTTTAACACTGACATAAAAGTCCATTTCCAAGTGTCTTCATATAAGTAACTGAGGACAATCTTAGTATGATTAAATTTTCTTTCTGTGCAACTTTTACACCTTACAACCTTCATAAACATTTATGTTACTCCCCTTTCAGATTAAGTATACCCATATTCTTTGTAGTTTTGGTAAAAGAGATAGAGTATACATTTAACACTTGTCTCTGGGAAAGATGCATATTGTTACTGTTACAAATATGAGAGGAATTCCAGCAGAAATTTTTCCTATTACTACTCCTTAGTCCACAAATGTATTTTTGAATGTAGTCAAAATATCCCATATATGACATTTGGGATGGGATACAAAATTCATCTACTTGCATTTTGATAAGAAAAATTATGCTGGAGGCTATAATTTCAGAACTACCATTCACTATTTTTTTTTTAACTTTAGATACACCAAATAAGACATCTTCCATTGTGGTAGGCACATGAAGTAACAGACAAAGGATGTAAGGTAAGAAAATTAAATTTTATTCGCCTCACATTATTAGAGAGGAACTGAGGGAAAAATTTGCAGGATGATCTTTGTGTCACATTATACCTCCTCATGCTTTAGAAGCTGTATTGACTTATATGTCAAGAGCAATAATCTTCTGTTCAAAGATATCTGTGACCTTTGTGCATCTTTGCAGGAAGAACACAGTGAACACAAGAATAAAAACACATGCTCTGCTTTTTTGATTTTTTTCCCCCCTATTTTAGCCATCATCACAAGATTTCTGACAAATGGTACAGCTTGGTAATCACTTCTGAAGTTAAAGCAGAATCTTCTCTGTGGTTAATTTCTTTATTTTTACAGGGGTTCCAGATGAAATTGTGACAAGCACAGCTTTAGAGAATGCGTGTGTATCTGGATGCTCTGGATTTTTAGGCGGAGCTGCAGATGTTTAAAACAGTGAAAATCATACATAAACACCACCTGGAATAATTTTTCTTTCTTTCATCTCAGTTCTATGGTCACAGCATTGAGTCCTGGTTTTGGAAGGATGGAAGGATATTTATTTTTACTGGTTAAAAACCGGTACTGTGGTTTTCACTCAAATATAAATCTGTATTCTTTCTTCTGTAACTTCTCCCCAGATCAACTATTTCTAAATCCTTTCCTTACTAGAGGGTCATCTTCTCACTTTCTGTGAGGTGGAAGAGTGTCATGGTTTAGTTTGTTCATTTCCCAGCCAATGCACCAAAAATGTGATAGTTTGGGTTTGCCAATTCTAATATATTTACCTTTTGTTGTGAAATAGAATTAGGAGTAAAAGTAAAGCAGGCCTAAACCTTAAAAGGGAATAAAGAAAAACTTTATTAATGACACAAAGAATAATAATAGCAAATTCAGATTTTCAGACCAGTTCTTATTTCCCCCTTTGTTACAGCTTAAAGACATACAGGGACACTTCAGTCAATTCCTTACTTAAATCATCTTTTTCAGTTCACTTTAGGGAGAGGAGTTTCTTCTTGTTTAGCTATAAGGATCTTTACCAAGAGAGGAAATAACCAGCTCTCTCTTGACTCCACTTTTTCATGATTAACAGCTGCCCAGGATCTGCTATCATGAATTTCCTCCCACTTCACAGTCTTTTCAGAACTGAGTTGCAGGCCATGTTAAAAAGTCATGGGGTATTACTTTTAAGGATGAGCTACTCAAAGGCAAAACTTCTCTTTAGCACACTTCTCTCTGTTCATACTTCATTCCCAGGAACAGAGATCCCCCTCTTTTCCTCGGGACAAAGGATTCTTCAAACACTTTACACCTTGCTCCACCCCCCCATGTCTCTCTTTTTCATGGTTTAAAGGAATTTTTTCGTGAAGTACAGTCCACCCCTATAACTTACAAAAAGATATTTCAGCCAACTTTCATGGCGTCTCCTCATTCTCCTTCCATTTAGAAACTTAGCTTTTGCGTCGTTGACTTTGGTGGATCCTTTTTGTTCTTCTCCCTCTCACCCAAGGAAAGATGGAAGGTCTGTAAGTCTTATCTGAACATTGGAAAAAAAAAAGTTAAAATCCCACACAGAAGTTGCAGGGGCTGTGCCAGGCCATGCCGGAGCTGTGTCAGGATCTCAGGGTGCCCAGGCCACGCTGGAGGGGCAGGACGAGAACTGCAAAGTGCAGGCAGAGGAGAAATGGGTGCCAAGGCCGTGTGTCCATGGCTTTCCCCCGGCGCTGCCCGCCCCCAGCTCCAGCCGCAGCCCGGGGGTTCTCCCTCTGCCCTGCCCAGCACACAAAGCCCTGGGGGCTCTCCCGAACCGGGCCCGGCTGCCTCCCCCCAGCCCGTGAGGGCGGCCGGGCGGGCTCGGCCACCCCAGGGCTGCTCCGAGCCGGGGCAGGGCAGGGCCCTGCTGAGCTATGGCCACACCGGGAAAAGGGCCGGGATCTCAGCCATGGGCTCTGCTCCCCTTGGACACTGGGACCCCTGGTTAAAGACGGGGCCCGGCAGCCCCTGGAGCTTGGCTCTCCGCCTGGCCCGGGCCAGGTCAGCGTTACCTTGTGAAAGGATGGAAATGCAAGAGAGCTTTCCCGGGGTTTACTTGCTTCAAATGTGATTCACGGAGAGAACCGACTTTTCCAATTGGTTTCTCAGGCTGTCAACAGCTAAACCAGCCTCCAACTGGTCCCATCAATTCACAGAGGAAGTTCTCATGGAGAAAAAAACTTCCTAGTGTGCCCTCCCCCCAGGGTAAAACCACCACAAAGAGTTAGTTAATACCAGATTTCTGTGGAGGGATAAGTTCTCACACTCACCTGTATTTTTTGAGAAATGACTGACAAAAACCTCATGCCCTTCAAAGGGAAGTGCAGTATCCTGTAACTGGGGTGAAACAATCTAGAGCACCGTTACATGCTGGGAGCCCCAAAGCCAGAAAGCAGCTTTGCAAAACAATGACCTGGTGAGCCAGGCTCTTTCCATTGGAGCCCAGTGACAGGACCAGTGGCAGTGGGCACAGACCTAAACACAGAAGCTGCTGTCTGAACTTCAGGAAACACTTCATTGCTGTGAGGGTGACCCAGCACTGGCAGAGGTTTTCCAGGAAGGTTGTAGAGTCTCCATCCTTGGAGATAAAAACATGTTTTGACATGGTCCCAGACAAACAGTTCTGTGTGGTCCTGCTTAGTATGGGGGACTTGGACCAGATGACCTCCAGAGATCCCTGCCAACTTCATCTGTGCTGTGATCATGCAATAGATGGCTCTGACTCCAATCGTGCAGAAAATAAAGGGACCTGGCTGTTCACACATAGGTCAGTGCAAGCTTAGGATATCAGCACAATATCTATTTTTAAATAATCAGATTTGAAAATGTTAGTATTAGGACCAGTTTCTTGAAAACTGTTTCAATGCTGTATTCTTATGAAGAATGCACAAGCCCCAGGAAAAATCTGGCTATTAGTTAGTGAATTTAATTTGTTGTTTTTTTGTTTGTTTTTTTTTTTCTCTCAACCCAATATTCCTTGCAAGGGGTACAACAAATTTTCTGAATCATTTAATGCCTTTAAATCCATTAATTACCTCTTATGAGAATACAATTGTTTTTTTCCTGAATTATAATTACTCATAAATAGAATTTTTCACTGAATCTGGAAAAGCACCAGTCTAAATGGTCCTTTGAGCATGTATTTATGTGCTTCAGACTAAACTGGATGTTGAAGAAGTCAGTGTGCCACTACTCAGTCAAATATAATTATCTCTCTTCAAAGCTAGTTTCACCCTCTCAGTCATATATGTATTTGTTTTCTCTGCTCATGTGATTGATTGTCCAGAAGAATGAACCTCTTTATCCACAGGCCACCTATGCTGCTTGTCTCTTTTTGACTTTTGTGCCTCTCTATCTAAACCTTGACCCAGCTAGATAACAACCAGCTGACGTCCTCTCTTTAGACTTGCATACATTCATCACTGAAACATACCAGTCTGTGTTCAGTATAAGAGGAGATTGTATATCTTCTATGTGATAGTGAGAATGCAGCTTGATATGCAGGAATGCAAACATGCTCTTACAGTTATTTTTTTTTCTACTTCAGCAACAGCAGAAGGACTATCATTTACAGTCTGGACTTTTGAAAAGTTAATATAGTAACTTGTTAATAAAAGTGTGAAGGATCTAACTGTTGCTATTTCACTTTGTTTCCTCATAAGCTTCTGAATTATCTGTATCAGCATTAAAAACCATTGAAAGTTTTATTTTCTAGGAAGAGTGATTTGTGTGAAGTTATATTTGTTTGTTTTGTTTGTACAGTTATATATGTGTGTGTGTATATAAAGATGCACATATATCTGTGGATTTTCAGAAACGAGAGTGATTTTGTTATTTCTGAATTTGTCCTATTGAAGCCAGTTTTTGTAAAGTGTTTATACAGATTCTGAAAAAAAAAAGAGAGAGACTTCAGAGCTACGTAATTCTGCAAAAAGTGGCTTGTTTGTGGGGGGGAGGTGTTGAAGCACAGATATAAAAGGATATACAGTCAGTTATATAAAGGAACTTGGGAATGTTGACATTTAGTATCACCACACATAACAGTGAAATATTTAGATAGCTCATCAGCTAGGTTGTCTTGAGCCTAAAATGCAAATTATTTCTCTAAATTCTTTACATATCTTGAGCACAGAGCAAGCTATAAATGTCCAAAGGTTATTCATTCAGCACTTGAAAAAGGTGGCAGTGGAAAACTGGAACCCTTCTCTTTTGAGACTTGCACTAGGATTTACACCCTGGAAAACCCTCTTGTAATTGCATGCCTATAACATCCTGACAAATGAAGTAGTCATCTTGAATGCAAAACTCCAGGCTCTAGTCCTCCTTCACAGCCAGAGATCCAGATCTCTAGTTTGTACTTTTGGGCAATGAATCTGCAGCTTTAACTTCTCCTGTACATGAACAGAAGTCTTTAACTAAGACACTGTATATGAACAGAAAACAATTCAAGAAACAGGAGTCAGAGTAGGAAAAAGCAAGATCAGCAACAATCCTAGAATTTTCCACTGTCCAACTCAGAAACAATCAGCCCAGTGCTCATACTATGGACCTGAGTTACTACTGCTAGATTCCACCATTGCACCAATATGATCCCATCATCCTATGTGAATTTTGAACAACTTTTCTGTTCTGCAATGGATAAGGCTGCAATTTAAAATTGCTTTTGCCTTAGTGGAACAGGAGGGATGACAGCCACTTCTGTCTTTTTCATATGAGGACTATGAACGATGACCTAATCTAGAAACACACTTTTTTTCCTGTTAAATGCATACTGGTAGACATCAGCTTGGGGAGATCTTAATGAAATACAGCACAAAGGAATTCTTCTGTTTCTTTTATCACTCAACTCCACAACTGTAAAAACAAAAGGCAAAATTAATGGAGCTGTGCAGAGTGGAAATTGAACACTGATTAGATGCTTTGTTTTGTAGTTAATAGCATTTATATAAAACAATGAATAGGTGCTCCTCATGAACCAGTTAGGACATACTGATGTATCTGAGGCTCAGTAGGCATAGATATTACTATTACAGTATTTTTATTAAGATTTTGCAAAAGTTTTGATCTTGTTTTTACAACAGTCATGCAATACCTGTATTTTTTCCATAACAAATGTGAATTCTATGTTGTTAAAAGCAGGCCAATTACTACAGTCAGTGAACACTAGCTTGTACAAATCAATTGTAGGAACAAAAAGCCACAACTAATGTACCCACAAATGTAAAGGCACTTTCATGGAACCAAGTGTGTAAAAAAAACATATAAGACTTCAGTGAACATCAGCCTCAATCAAGTAAGGAACTGGGGGTGGTTTGACATTCATTTGCAGTGCATTTGTATACAACTTATCTCAACAAATAACATTTATGAAC
This sequence comes from Cinclus cinclus, assembly GCF_963662255.1. NCBI lineage: Eukaryota > Metazoa > Chordata > Aves > Passeriformes > Cinclidae > Cinclus > Cinclus cinclus. The sequence goes on along the minus strand of NC_085048.1, from coordinate 17,433,620 downwards.
TCAGCCTTCAGTATAGTGCCTGAGAATACTTTTGAGAAGGATAGTTTAAAATAGTGTTCCACACACTAAATACATATTTAAATGTTAAATATGCATTTAAATTAATGTTGAATAAAAAAGAACGTAGTTTGAATTGCTATACAAGGCAAAATAATTTTATTTATATTTAAACCTTTTAAATGTACACTTTTGACAGCTTTGCATTTAGACTGTGTGTAATAAAGTTTATTTCCTCATACTGCAGGTGAATAAAGGAATTCTAACAGTATAATTAAAGTATGGGAACAACTATGTTGCTATCAGATTCTGATGGCTATCAAGAGAGAGAGGAAAATACAAAGAGTGGAAATTAATTCACACACTAATGAATTTTTTAATTAGTATTTAAAAAACCAAACTTCAGCAGTGTATTTCCCTGTAGGGAGCAGTATAGAATCATCCAGGTAATTAGACCAAGTGAAGATAATAAAACAAACTTATGTATATAATGTGATAAAAGATGTTTGAAGGTCAACAGCAGCAATCAAAGCAAGGACAGAAATTCATTAGATGAAGTTAAGGTCTCAGTACCACCATGCTCTTTCCTTTCCATTTCCTAAAAAGTCTGTAGGGGCTCTGAATTCAAGTTAAATAATTGAAAATCTAAATATATTGTGGTTGGCATTTCAAATCAGTGTTCAAACTCATCTGGGCTTTTGCAATTATTTTTAATTTTCTTCTTATTATCACTGGTCAACAAAGAAAAGTCTTCAAATACTTTGAACTTCACATTCCTTTGTTTTCCAGTCATGTTTGTGTCAGGTTGTTGCAACTAAGTGTACACTGCCCACCCATCAGATGCCATCATATGCTGGCATACCATGGCTGTGCTGGAAGTGAGGAAAGTCAGAAAAAATTAAATAGCCTCGGGATGCCTTTGCCTCTGCATTCCACTGGTTACAGTTTGGGTAGTACCTTTTCTTGTATCTTGATGATCCAAATGCATTTCTTACTACAGTCAGGATGGATGGGAAGAGGAAGAGTGAAATGGGACAATCCTTGTTTTTATCCAGAGCCCTCCTGTTCCCTGGCCAAAAGAGTAGGTTGACTTTTGGTCATTGAAGTGCAAATAGTAACTGGTTGCCTCCCTGGAGTGAAATAAAAGCAAGAAAGGAGTGAGCCTCAGATTTTGTGCCAGGCATGCACTAAACTAAAACAAATTAGTCAGAATTAAGATTTTCTGACACTAAATTAACCTTTATTTTAAGACCTTAAAGTTTTTAGGCCTAAGGCTCATCTCCCTGGTTGCTTTGAATTTGGCCATGTTAGATTTCAGCCTGGTTTACAGCTATGATAGTGAGCTCATATAAGGATTTTTAGGGAAACACCAGAGGGCTACAGCAATAAAATAGAATGTGTTTACAGCACTGAAGCTACTCCTCAGTACACATATAGAATAAGAAAGAATGAGGCACAAAGAAAAGCTAGCCAATAAATGTTTATGGCTATGTAAAGCAAAGCCATTCTGTTGAATAGCAGCCCTCAAATTCACCCAGGTCCCTGGCCCCAGGCTGACAGCTCACTGTCTGTGAATCAACCCCTAAAGACAGTGAGTTTTAGGGTGACAGGCCTTTGTCTTCAAACAGAAATATGTTATTGTACTGTGATCTCATCTGTGATATCCACAGCTTGTCCTGGTTTCAGAAGCAGACTGAGCAGAAAACTCCCCCACAAGATAAAATGAAGTGCACACTATTTTGGCTACCCCATCTGTGGTTTTGACAAGATTTAAAGCAAATGCTCCTCAAACTACTTGGACTATTTCTTTTCACTAGAGAAACAGTTCTAGAACTGTCTTGTGAATTTCCTTGTCACCCAGTATTATTCCTGTCACATATTCATTACACCTTACATCAGTGCATTGTTTTATCTCAAGAATATCTGTAGTTGCCATCTGTCTACAAAACATGGGTTGATGGCAGGATAGTGACCTCAACTCCCAAGTCAATCACTAAGAATTTAGGAAGAAAGCAATTAAATCCTTGATTTCCAAACACTGGGACTGCTTGTTTATAATAATAAATGGTCTTCTAATAAATCAATACAGAAGTGTGTTTAGAGTACTTGGAATGTTATTACAAATAGAAGGATTTATTTTTCACAATTTATGAATTAATGTGATTGGACAAATGACTCTCAGTTTTATTTCTTTCACTAAACTTTATATGCACATTACAACTAGCTATTACTTATTTATCTGAATCTTAACTACCAAATAGAAATCTCTTTTCACAAGGAAAAAAACCCCTCTGACCTTCAGATATACCAGAAAACTAAGCTTAAATAGAGAACCGTAAACACTTTCTTACTTAAAACTTCCCCCCCGCCCCCCTAGTTTGACAACTGTCAAAATTTAAAGCAAATTTAAATAGAAGGGAATTCTGGTGCACTCAGTGTCACGGTTTATTTGAATGTAACTTTGTTCAGGCTTTAAAAGGTAGATCTAATTCTCACAATGAAAATAAAATGATCAATGGTTTCAATTTTTTTTTTTTTATGATTAGGACTGGTCTCTATCAGTTCATTGTGAGCTGTTCTTTATACACTTGTATGCAGCGAGGTCACATGCTAAGAAAGCAAACAAGTATACATTGGTATGAAAATATAATTTATTTGCTCCACTCTGTCAATCTCCACTGTTTCCTCTTGACAGTGTTGCAGCTCTCTTGCAGATTATTCTATATTAATGTGAAACTCATCCTGCTAAGGGAGAGTAGGAACATTGCTTCTGAGATGCTACTGTGATTTGGCACAAGCTGCCGTAAAACTCAAGAATTCTCAGCACATGCCTCTCAGCCTGGAATAGACTTTTAAAAGATTTCTGCAAGAAACACAAAGCTTGGTTCTATTTTTATTCTGGATTTGGGAGAGTGTTAATTTGCCTTGCAGCAAATTTGAAAGGACAACTTAGCTTAAATACTTAATTTGTGTTTGAAGCAAGTTATATCTGGAAAGAGAAACCAGCGAAACACTTAAATCCTGTAATGCATCGGTAATGAATATTGACTTCATGACATGAAAAGAACAAATGAAAAGAGAAAGCAAAATGAATTGTGGAGACCACTATTTGACAAGCTAGTTTCTAAAAGCTGATGCATAGTGGTGTCTTGAAACACCATGTGAAGTCTCAGTCTGCGGTTTAGTTCTTTGAGGCCAAGAGGTATCTCTGGCTACCAGTCTAAGGGAAATAGCAGTTCTGTGCCTTGTCTTCTGTGATTGCTGTGTGTCATCAAAATATACAGATGTGGCATGTACGATGAGTAATAAAATCTGCAAACCCATCAAAAACACTGTGGTTTTTTTTGCTGTACGCTAATCTAGCAGCTTCTCAGTGGCTGAGGCTGACCCAACAGAGCACAGCCATGAGACAGGAGGGACTTCCACCCTGGGTGATCCGTGGTCTAGCTCTGCTGTGAAGTTCCTGGGATGCAGAACTGCTTCTCTGTCTTTTGCACATCTCTTTGACTTTCTGTACTGGATGTCACCAGCTGGGGAGTTAGCAGTCCATTGCCCCTGTCACAAGGGATAATGGGGCAGGAGGGAGGCATGGTGCCATCCAACCATGGCAGAAGGCATATATTTGTGATGGGAAAAGAGTGGGATGGCAGTAAAAGGATCTTCCTGCTTATGTGCCACTTAGCAGATCTCTGAAGAGAGCAAAAGTAGTAGTTTCAATGCATCTTATATGGGAATAAATGCAAAAAGGCAGAGGCCAAAGCCTGAGGTGGATGTCTGTCCATAATTATAAAGCGTAACAGATCACACTGAATAGCTATTATAATTCTCCTCCATTGATATTTAATAAAGGCATTAAGAAGGAGAATTTAATCCTGTAATCACACTATATATTTCTATACTTACAGTTGCGTATTTCCTGCTAAAAAATTCCAAGTATATTTTATTAAGGCAAATAAATTTACAAATAAGCATTCCTATTTTTTGGAGACAGATGCTGTCTTCACCCCTGTGGAAGATGTCTCTTCTGTCCTTGAAGTCACTCACAGGTGGAAAGTAGCCTAAAGTATAGTGTCATTAACCTACTACAGGCTGGGAAATTACAGGCAAAATTTATGCATATAAAATTAAATTACTCATATTACACTGGTCCAGGGTTAACTATATGCTTAATTACATAAGAGTTGCATAATCACCACAATATTCTGCATTTCAGAAGATTTCTTTACATAATCACAAAATATTTTATACTTTTTTGCTACTGCTTAAAAGGTGTTTTGATGTCAGGTATCAATATGTCTACCTTACAGACTGGCTTAAATGGTGCAGCTATCAAAGCACTCCTTTACCAACCCACTTTAGCACTCCACTTAATACACTGCATTGGCTAAGTATTATTTAAGACTTTAATAGTAATAATGGTTCTTTTAGGAAATGCTATTAAGCATGGAAGCTATCTTAAATCATGTTAACTGTCACTGAATAATAGTAACCCATCAGTGAGTAATAGCAGCAATAAATACAGTAAAATTATTTTAAAGGCATAAGGTAAGGTCTTCATTTTATCTTTTGCCATAGTCACAATATTCATGAATTAAGATATGTGTTCCTACTATTTGCAGGATTTTTCATTAGATGATGGCTCAGTGTATTTTGTGAATGGATTGTCAGTGACCCACTGGCAAAAAAATCAAAGCCAAAGCACTATCACTCCAACTAACTTATTGAAATTATTATACTAAAATAGTGCTATTCCATAATGTTTTGATGTGTTTAATCAGTTATGTAATGTACTGTGGATTCTTATTTACCACAGGACATTCGATAATGTTGAACTATTTGAGCATAATAATAAATCAAAGAAAGCAGACTATGAAAAAATCTCTTTCTTAAAACGTTTATTTACTTTCTTTCAGGTATGACTCTTTCATTTTTCCCCCCTACTTTTTACATTTCTGTGTAGAACACTTTTTTTTATTATTAGATATAACATGGTTTTATTAGATAGTTTATTGCCAATTAATCAGTTCAAGTGCTAGAGAAGTTGCATATTTCTGCCAAGATACCTATTTCTATATTCAGTCTGTACTTTATAGTTCCCTTAAATTGTTAGCATCTTTTAAAAAATCACTAGTTTCTGGATAATGAGAAAATATAAAGCCAATTATATTATTTGATTAACACAGAATTAGTTTGGGAGGGATTTTCAATTAATTTAAAACGCTTGTTTAGAGAAGTAATAACATTTTGCCTTTCCCTGAAGCACTCTGTACCTCAGATTACTGTCTTAAACATAAATACAAATATTCCATGAAAACCTACTGTATATTCTCTGTCACATGATGGAATTAGTGGTAGGATGCACAGTTGCAGCCAGCAGATGTCAGCCAATTATGTCTTTCTCCAAACTGGTGGGTTTTTTTGCCTTGAGTGCTGGAATCCATCTGGCTGCAGTAGTCATCTAAAAGACACTGCAGCCCTAGTCTATCATTCAGTCAATGAAAACCTGCCAAAATTTTAGTAAAGTATGATCATTGTTTTATTTCTTACCATCTTCCATGTTCAAAATTCTTTAAGGGAAAGCTCTGTACCAGACAAATGTTGTGTGTTGTCTACATTTCATGACTTTCTTCTTTCTGTAGAAAGAACCATTCAGATTTAGAGGAAATATCAGCCAAGGGGGATGCCCTTTGCCAAAATACAAGGAAACATTGGAAGAGGGATGGAATTTTTTTCACTTGAACATAATACTTTGGGCTAACACTGCCTTAGCTAAAGTCAATAACTAGATCTGCCTGATGCCTTTGGAGTCTGGCCTTGACTTCAGCTTTGCTGCTTTACTGACCAGCCTCTCCTCTCATGCTGCTATTGAGTTAAAACACCTGCAGCAAAGCAACCAACCAATCCAACTAAGCAGTAGTACCTTGGGCAACCTCATTTGTTGTCCACCACCAGGTTTAGCAGCAGCTCCTTTGGGAGGAGTTGGTAAAACCCCCTCCTTTGGGGGCTCTTTTTGGAGGCAAGGCCACCTGAAGAGCTGCAAATGGTCCAGAGGATGCTGCAGCTGTAAACAGCCAGGCTGTAACACCCTGACCATACCCTGACCATACCCTGACCATGCCCATCCCTGGCTGACAAATTTAAGACTCCAGCACTGGAAGAAATTGCAGGTGCCCTGTGCGGGATGTTTAGCTTAGACAAAACCACAGCATCCCTATTTCAGGTGTCATTACAGTGCAGTAGCAGTCACAACACCTTCATTGAATCAGCAACTGAAAGCTCAAAAAGCCATAATTATAACCTGTCAGAAGAAGTGAACATAAATCAATGATCTTGCTGGTGTTTAGGTCCCTGCATTAATGTAACTACAGTAAGTGTGGGAAGTATTTTGAAGAGAAATTATCAACCTTGTTGCTCACTCTGGAATGAGGCTGACAACTGGACTTCATGGCCAATTGGGAGGCAAGGGATAGTGCAAACTTAAGTGAAAATCCTTGAAATTTGCTTATACTTAATTCTGGGAAAAGTGTTTATGTATTATTCATGAAGCTGTACCATTGCGATACATTTTGAAAAACGTCCTTTCCAATCTTTGACTGCAAGTTTGTGCCTTTTAAAGAAATTGCTCCTGCTCAAATCTATTGTCAGCCTGTAGATATGCTAGGCTGAGTTTGGGAAGCCATACCTTGTTTTCTGCAATTTCCATTTTGTGTATGTTGGCCAGGATTTTCCAGCTCTGGGAAATGTTTTAGGTTGTATAGAGAAATAGAGATGGTCCTAGGTCATTTGTCAAACTGTGATGCGCAACCAGTTGAATTTGGGTGACTCTTGTCTTCTAGAAATGCAAACCCCATCTAGTGGTAGCAGAGGCAGCAATGACAACTGTAGAGAAAGGTACTGTATAAAGGAGTTCAGCACAATCCACCAACCCTTCTTCAAGCAGTGGGAAAGCTCTCTGCTTTTCCCAACCTCACATAAGAGACATATATTTTATTTAATATTCACAGTCTTCCTTAAGCATTGGTTCTAAGGTTGTGGCAAGAATTGCAGAAAAAATGAGTGGGAAAGGATCCATATTTACCTTTTTATGAGGAGCTCTTCTCAAAGCCTTGGTTCACTAAACTCAGGGAGGTGATTTCAGCTTACTGGGGAAGGTTCAGCTGCCTGAAGTTCACAATGGTGCCCTTCTCAGTAAGGCCCAATAAGTAGCGTGATATTCTAATGTAAGCACCACTAATTTTTCACTATGTGAAGTTAGTTTACTGGGACAGAGATTAAGAGGCAAGCACTTTTATAATGTGTATACTCTTTGTATCTTCACAAAGATTTTTACTGCTTTCTTCCTAATTTAGTATTTTGTGTACTGTACAGGGGAGAAATGGCAGTAGAATTACATGTAGAAATGTTCATGTAGGTAGAAAGCTGAAATTAATCCTACTAAGTTTAACAAAGAATTTTTTAAAAAATGCTTTCCAATGTAGAAAACAATGCTGCATTATAAAATAGAAACAATGAAGGACAAGAGCACAGAAAGATTTACTCAGATCCTGGCCATGTCTTGCATGTCACTTGCCAGCTTCACATTTAAATCTGTTCTCTGAAGAATACTCTTTGTTATATTCCCTTCTTAAGAGTACATTGACCACCGAATACTGTCCACTATTTTAATGTGGATTTTTTGTTTTTCCAAGTGTAGCTGCTGTGGATTAGTATTTTTATGTGCTGTAATGGCCCTGTGAGATCAGGGCAGTGTGAGTGGTGAGTCCCTGGCAGGCACACTGGTTTGACACGCTCAGCTGGTACACTCCGTTCGCGGTGACACTGGAGGGGGCCAGCACACTGCTCTCTGGCAGGCACCTTCCTGCTCCCTGGGGCTGGCAGACAGCTCAGTGCCCATGACTTACCCCAGTTTTCACATGCAGGCTTCTCATTGCACATTAACACCAGGCACTATTGTGTTAGCAAATAACCCTGGTATTCGGTGTTTGATAAGCCAAATATTTGAACCAGGTGACATTTGAGCACTTTTACAAGGTAGCACTTTGAATAAGGCAGCTCTCACCGTTGCTGGGTTGCTAGCAATTGATTTCTTGTCATGCAAATGGAATGTTATCTAAAGCTCCGAAAAATCAGATTTTGGGGATGTCCTGAAAATTGATTTAGACTTATACAGATTTTTCACATATGTTGGAAGAGGCATACAATTTTTCTCTATAAGTAGGTGAAAATACTTAGACTTGGCTGTAGTAAATATATATGCTTTGCTTAAGTATGTTGTTTTAGAGTCTTGGCTTTGAAATCTGGAAGTATAATATACATTTCCTTGGTTTGAATTTAATTTTGTTGGTGTACTCTGAGATTATGCCTTCATCTTGACTCAGAGAAGATTGAGACCTAACATCTTAATCTGCAGCCTTTTCTATTTCTGCTCATCTCTTTCTTTTTTTCAGTTTCAAATGTGCTTCTATTTGCTCTGCTTGTAATTGAGTTTTGTCCTCTACCAGTGTCTAGTTATTTGACTTTTTTGGATCCTCTTTTATAATTCTAAAACTGTAAGAACTTTTTTCACACAACTGCCAACTATTTGCTCTCATCTGTGATTTCTTGCACAGTGTTACTTAGATATTTATAAAGAAAGATATTTATAAAGAAAGATATTTATAAAGAGTGCTGTAAGTACCCATATATATCAGAAGTGAGCAATCTAATTATACAGCTATGTCACTTTAAAGATCCAGTGATGTGTGTGAAGCTGGTCAGATTTACTGCCACCTCATGAATTACCATATATTGGATGATTTACTGTGCCTCTTGTCCTACATGGCTGCAGAGCAGTGTTATGTTAAATTTATTCAGCTCTAACAGTTGAATCATTTTGAAATGCAAGGACTTAAACCTGTTTTAGTTAAGCAGGTATAACAATGTGATTGTTGATATATTAGAGAGAAACTGATATAATTATTCCCAGGTGGGAAGCAAGAGAAACTGTGCTCATATAACATTATAAAATTCCTTCTTTCCATTGTCTGTACCAAACTGACTGTTTCAATTAAAGTGTTCAAACTGATGATTAAAATACATATAAATTCTTAAAAAACCTCTTCTTGTTGTTCCTTGGCAGGGATGAGGACTCTATGACTGTTTCTGTAACACCTAGTCCCCCTCCTCTTTCAGGCATCTATCCTCTCATCAGACTTCATTCCGTTTGCCCACTGCACTTTAATTACTGTGAGCAAAGTGCTGATATCACATCAACCTATAATCCTAGAAGTACTCCCTCAGTTGCTCTCTGTTTTCTTTCCTTTCAGTTAACGTGAACAAACTAAGCAATCTAATTAAAAACTCCCATTTTCCTAAAATTCAATATGTCCTTCTAGCACAAAAGAAAGGACAGCAAAAAGATGCTGGTACCATCCCTCTCCCTATTCCAGCACAGAGACTAACACTCAGTCCTCCATGGTACAGGATCATTTAATTTCAAAGCTCTAAAGCAAGTTTAATCTAACACATGTGAATACATTAAAGAAAACAGAAATTTCAATGCTCTAGGCATTCTGCAGCATTGAACTTCAAGGTGGTCCCTTAAAAAAACATATGACTGATAGTTATTTTGTAGGAGGGGACAGCTGGTGCTACAAATTAAGACAGACAGAAAGTCTGAAATGTCAGGAGTAGGTGAAATAAAATAGTTCTGCAACTGACCTGACCAATGGGGAGAAAAAACATGGTATTTGGAAGTCAGTAATTTCAGTGCTCAATACTATTGTGTCTGCATTCTCTGAGACAATGTTTAAGGAGTACACTTTTTTCAGACCTAGAAGGTGTTTTCAAAATAACATTTCAAAAGGCTGTTGCAAATTATGAGAAGGATAAATAAGAAATACCAGTTTTCTTGCTGATTTCATCTGAAATTTAAATAAAAAGAAAACTTTTAAAAAAGCTTGAAATAAAACATTTCTGAAAACATTCATTTCAGGAGATTAATTAGCCTCTAAACTTTATAATAGCATCTCAAAGATGCTTATCTTATATGACATTAATCAAAGCCTATCTGGTATTAAGAAAAGAAAGGTTTGAAAAATCATCTGCAGATGTTCCTGTGAGACCCTGATTTTGTTACCATTTGCCTGTGATTTGACTGCCAGGGTTCATGGTACAAAACAGAGTTCCTGCTTCACTCAGTTCCCTCTGCTGGACTTCACACACTTGGAGCTTGCAATGCAGGTGTCAGGTCACTCTGCCAGCAGCCATCTAACTTTTCCTGATGTCACTGTGTCATGGTTTGACACTGGCCAAAGGCCAGACTCACTCACTGTCCCCTTCCAAAGCTGGGCAGAGGAGAGAAAAATTAAATGAAGGGTCCATGAGTTGAGAAAAGGACCAGGAGAAAACACTCCAAGGGCAAAACAGGTTCAACTTAGAGATACAAACTGAGTTTATTACTAACAAAATCAGAGGATGATAACTAGAAGTAAAACAAGCCCTTAAAACACCTCTTCTTCCCCCGGTCCCTCCCTCCTTCCCACTGGCAGCACAGGGAGACAGGGGTGGGGGTTTGGTCAGTTCATCACTGAGATTTTCTTTTGCTGCTCTGGGAAAGGAGTCCTTCCCTGTGAGACTTTGGGGTCCCTCCCATGGGAGACAGTTCCCCATGAATTTCTCCAACATGGGCCCACTGTCACGAGCAGCAGCTCTACTGCACCTGCTGCAACATGAACTCCCTTCCGTGGGCATGCAGTCCTCCCAAAACTGCAGCAGCATGGGTCACTCTTGCCTCCAGGCTGGAAGCAAGGACCTTTGACAAATCCTCATGCTTTTCCCAGTATTTCTGGTGCTATTTTCTGTTTAATGGAAATTAAAGGTATATCCAAGTGTGTTCATCCCATTTGTATCCTGAGATTTAATTTGTGTTATATAAGGCAGTTATCTCAGTCAGTGTCTTTATGTCTTTATGGTTTGCGTTATAATAACTAAATTCAATGCAATTAATTAGTGTACTGACTAGAAACACTTTCTCTGTAGATGGTTTGAGGGTAGACAATGTCTCTTCTTAAAAATGGATCTTTATCTTAATGAAAGCTTTCAGAGTCAAAAATGTCAAGGTGACCTTATGGAACATCATGAGTTAAATATTTTAGTCAATATTTCCTTTTTTTTTTTTTTATGTTTCCCAAGAAGACTATAGTGGAGGAGTGATCAATTCATATTAGTTTTCATTTGGTTTTGGTTATTACAGTAATATTCCATTGGAACTCTATTTTTCCTAGATATTATTTGTATTTGTTAGGACATGTTTGAGAAGTCCTAATATTTTACCTTTGTCTCAGAAAAAAAAATCCTATTACTTTACCTGCCAGACTGAATGTGAATATTTGATGGATAATATGGACTTGTCTCACTTTTATTAGTAAAATGTCACTGTTTTATTGCCATAATTGTCACAAATTTATTACCATAATTGTTGCTGTTTCACATTTAAATAAACAGAATTTTTTACCTATAATTATGGAACAGCTCAGAAATATGGACAAATAGAATCATGACGGAGGTGTATCCACTTCGCAGTCCTATGCCACTCTGCAATTGTTTCTGGAGACAAAAGCAAGCCTAATTCATCTCCTGTAGATTGCCTTTAAGAAGAGATTATAATTATATTGTATAGCAAACAAAATCTTGTTTATTTACATAAATATAGTATCCTGTCAACCTGAATAAGTTCAAACTGGAAGTGTTTTTCTTTTCCTGTACTATAATGCTTTTTGGATCTTGAACTCTCTGCTGAAAGCGCTTTCCAGGTATATGCCATTGTAGTTTAGGAAAGGTTGAGCTTTCCCAAAAGTTGCTCATGAGTTGTCACACAGAAACTTTCCCTGGTGCACTTAAACTTACCATACATTTATTTTTTAAAAGGTTGATGTTATTTGAACTTCTGCCCCTCAAGTATAAAGAAGAATCAACATTTTAATTTTAGCAGACTATTGCTTTAGATTGAGAATAAGAGAAAATAAAACCAATATGCAACATTTGTGTTTTCTCTGCATGCATTCACATGGCTGCTTTTCCTTGCAGAGTATTTAGAGATCTAATTAGCAATGATCAAGAAAATGCTCAGTGTTTGTGTAATGGAATTAAACAGAGTTAAGCACTTGGAAATCCATAATGTAATTCAGATTCTCCTGTTCTTTTAAAGTGACCTTCATTTGTTGCAGTTCTTCTTAAGACATGTACACCAAGTGAAACAAAAAATATACATTAAAATTTTTCCCTTAACTTCAGTAAATATGGACTATTGGAGGATTAGAGTATAAAGAAATCCACTGTATAGAAGAATGCAAGAATGCTGTCAATGTCTCTCTGTCCTTTCCTACAGACATAACTTAGAGAGGAAAAAGGAATTTTAAATATCTTACTTGTAAGAGTAAGAGGTATGAAACAATTTGGTGCCACATTTCCTTGGCAAACCAGCACCCAGCTCCAGACAAGGGGCTCAGTTGTTCACCTGTGGGTGAGGGAAGAACATTGAATGGTGACTTAGGTTCAGTGGCTGGAGTCGGGGTGAATGGCTGCGCCTCAGGTGTGCAGCCAACTGTGAGGAAAGAAAGAAACAGGTTGTTTGTCTTCTGCTTTAGTGAAGCACCACAAATTTTTTGTGCTTATCTGCTTTTTCTTATGATCTCTTTTATGTATTCTCGTGGATCCAATCTATTGCATGTCTTAAAACAGACCCCAGTTATCTCCTTTACTTGGAGCTGTACATCTTCACACTTCTCATTCTAGTATCTGGAAACATTGGATGTTTCAATTTAGGCTCATACCTGTCAAAAATTTATAGAACATATGATTTTCCTCTAAATGAAGCCCAATATACTCCTTCCTCATACACAAGATTTTAGTTTAACCAAGAGAAGTAGACTGAATTAGACCAAACATATCAGAGATGAAGTTGGTAAACATTGTTTTGATGATCATAAAAAAAAATAAAAAAGTAAATGAAAACTTACCAAGAAAATCAGAAACACAGTGAAATGTGTGTGTATTTATAAGACAGCCATCCCAGCCATTTGTAAGACAGTCACAGTAACTGTGAATTTTTTGTGTCTTACTTTGTCATTACAGGGTTCCCCTTGTAATTTAAATCCATGACAGGAAACCGCACATGACAAAAGACTATACAGATACACTATACACTAAAAAAGGCTGTATAAAGAAGTAAAATTATATCAGTGAGTCCTCACCTCCATCTCTTATGTTGCATCTTTCCCTGTCTTTGTTTCATGATTACTGGCTTAATGCTGTTGTAAAGGAAAACAACACAGAAAATTGGTTATGTTAGAATATCATCAGACTTGCCTAAAGATACTGAAAATCAACCTTAATTTCATAATAATTTTCAAAACTCATTTAGTAGCCTTTTACAAAACAGGCCATGCTTTTGATATGCATGTTCTGTGACCCATCAAATTAAATATGCCACTTAAGCTGCCTAGTATACCCAGATTTTTTTGCAGGATAAAGAAATATCATTATAATTACCTACATAATTAGTTGAATTTTTAATGTTTGGTCTTGATTTTAAACTCTTCAGCTCCATTCTCCTTTGTGTGATCTCATTTGATACATGGAAGACCTTTGAATGAAACATGTCTGTTCAGGAAATACGATATTCAGTTCTTCTAGTGCCATTAATAATCATGTCCCTGATTCCATCACTCTGAAACAAATGCTTTATCCTTTACACAAGTGATCCTTCTGAACCAAGGGGTCTATTCAATACAACTGAACTTTTCAATGTACTGTGTTTTGTTCTGAGCTAGAGACCAGATTAATGAAGCCTTAGTTCTCTACTCTTTCCTGTTCCGTGTAAAACAAGGGTATTACCAAACTCTCTCCCCTGGAGCACTTTGAAATTTTAGAGGCCAAAGGCATATTTACTCTTATTTGCTGCACAAGACAATTTTAATCTGATTTCAAAAGGGTTAGATAGAGACAAAATTAAACATTAGGCTATTATTAGGCATTATGTTTACATTTATTCATATGTTACTACATTCAACTTTAATGTGTGATAATGCATTCCCTGCTAATTACCTTTCTGCTCACTTTTATGACCCTTGTCAGAGTTTTATCTGGGCATCTTTTAATCATTAAAGGGCTTTTTCTTTACTAAGCACCTGAAAGGTAGGGACATAATGGGCTCTAAAACAATAAGAATGGAGATAGAGAGGACCATGACTTATAAAGCTAAATAACTTCTGTCACACAGAAATGAGCTGTAATTTGAAAGTATATATCTGGAGTACAAGCCTCTAGTCCAGTCACTAATTTACACTTCACTTATTGATTATTTAATTTGATCAAAGAAGTTATTGAATGACAAGATTTAGTCTTTTGTTTGGTGGTTAATTTCATTACTGCTTTTGGTGCCAGTACATTTTTCTCTCTTAAAAGCAGATGATTTATTTTACTAGGAGTTTCAGTTGAAACATTAAGATAGTAATTGCCAGTAACTGGTTTGCATTCCTCAAACATAATTACTGCACTTTTCCCTAGGATCTCCTTAGCCCTCCACTGCCTTTTCAAAATTATTTATTGTAGTTTAATAAATGTATTTTTACTAATTCTCTTAAGAGTATGGGATGATAAGTGCTAAGTTTTTCTTATATGTATATGTTACATCTCCCAAAATACATTATTTTTTTCATGAAAAACTTGACTGCATTTTTCTCATGCTAGAATGCTGGTTAAAGAGGAATAAATATTAAATATTCATATGCTTCAACATATTTCAGGAGAACAAGATCACTAAAGAACAGATCTCAACAAATCTACCCAGTTTTGTCTTTCATAAAACTTGAATAAAAATTAATTAAGGAAGTGATTGAAGTCTAAAACACTCTCATTGGCTGCAAGACACTTAATACCATAGTGAAAATTAATCAAAATACAAACACATGTTCTCCCTGAAGATGTATTTATTTTTCTCTTTCTGGAGAGCTTATCATTCAATCACTATTTCAGAGATAAATTCTGAAGGAAATAAGTTTTAAATAAACAAATGTGGGAGAGAATGGGAGAAAAAAGGTGCAAATTTTCAGACAGGTATTTTGGACCATATAGGAAATTCACACCTCAACTCTCTTTTTGGAAGATCCAACTTTGTCCTCCAAGCCTAATGAACATGCTCTGTGTTTTCTTTCCATTTAGATTAGAAACCCTAGGGAAGTTTCCCACTGACAATTTACCAAGGACTTTGGAACAACTGGACATCTGGAAAAGCAGTTTAGGAAAATGGCATCTTCAATCATAATGTGGCAAGATTCTCTATCAACCACTGGCATTGGGGAGGATATATATTTCTGTGTTCTAAAGAGGTCAAAATTCTTCAGACTTCATTTCAGTGTTTTGAGCATGATACTCATCTTTGATAGAATGATAAGTGCATCTTTCTTTCATTTGGCTAAGATTCATGGCTGTTGGTTGGATTAATCTTTTTTTTTTTTTTTTTTTTTTTTTTTTTTGAGCTGTGTTCTTTCACATAATGGCCCCTTTCATTTTATGTGCAGAAGATCAATTCGAGGTCAACTTTTGTCCTTCAGAGTTAAGCTGAAAGCAAGTTGTTTTGAACCACATATTACTCTTTCTCCCCATTTTTACATTTTATATATCTCTTTTCAAATTCTAACATAAGCTATCAGGTTGCATAAAATTCAATAGATGAATCATAGAATTTTAGTTTTTGATGTGTTACAGATATCATTACATTAAAACTTTAGATGCAATTTAAATGAAGGAGATATTGATTAAAACAAGACAAATACCATAGAGTTGGTAGCTTTTGCAGGCTGTATTGTCAATGCATATCTATAAATGAAAATCAGATCATATCTTTAATTTTGTATTTTTATGTAACAATTGTGCTTGATTTTGATGTGCACAAACTGCTTGCACAACTGCTGTGTTACATTGGGTGTCTTCTCATTCACCTATACTATTCCTGTGTCATGTAGTTACCCAAATCTAATTACATTATTGAGTAAAAAACTAAATAGGAAGGTAAGAGTAAAAAAAAAAAAAAAAACCCAAACCCTCCAAACATCAAAGCTATGATTTTAATCTTCCATCAAAGAAGATGTTTAATTTTTCTGGCGCTGCATTGCACTGTAGCTCATCTTGAGTAACTTGTCTTGCTAAATCTAGGTGCCTTCCACAGTCAATTAATTCAAAAGCAGGTAATAAAAGAAAACTCTTGAAAAGGTTTTAGTAAATTGAATCTCCGAGACTAATATTTTATGGTAACATACCAATATCTACTGACAGTTACTTAGTCCCTTAGTTCCCTTAGAAGGTGTTTCTCTGACAGGAGAATTCTGACTGAAGAAACAGATTTACCCCAGGAGCTAACAACAGGCTTTCATAGAAATATAATTTCATAGAAATATAAGGAGGGGAAAAAAGATAATAAGAAACATATTATAAAAATAGGCTTATGTAAGCCTGATATGACTGGTGAAGATAAAAAGAAGTTCACTGACGTGTCATTTACTGCGATTAGATTATCAAACCTTATCTTGGTCTGTAGTAATGTGCAGGTAAATAATTGTGAATTTTTATGCTTTTTTTTACTGCCAAATAAAACACAAGACTGATAGAATATGTTGACTGAGAAGGCTCTCACAAGAATCATCAAAGTCCAACTCCTTGCCCTGCACAGGGCAGCCCCAAAATCACACCATGTGCCTGAGAGCAATGTCCAAGCACTTCTTGCACTCTGTCAGGCTTGGTGCTGTGACCACTTCCCTGGGGAGCCTGTTCCAGTGCCCAGCCACCCTCTGGGTGAAGAACCTTTTCCTGATATCCAACTAAACCTCCCTTGACACAACCTCAGGCCTCCAGTTCTGTGTAGGTCACTTCTCAGTAGTATAAACACTGGGAATAAATCAAACAATATCTCACTGTGGGAAATTCTATCAAACAAACAGATCGGAGCAGTCCAAGGTATTTTATACAAACAGTGGTGACTCTAGAGAGTCATAGGTCATGAGATAACGTTAGGAAAAAAAATAGTGCAGGGAAATCTCAGTGTCCTCAGCTCTTCCCCAGTTTAAACTTCACAACTGCTTCCGAAGGAAGGCAGGAATATAAATTTCAGTTACTGTAGTTTGAGAGTTCTGCAGGCCAGCGTTTCTGATCATATGAAGCATCACTGTGAGTGCTATTTCTATTCAAAACAGTTGTGCTGGACACTTCCTTGCCTTTGTGACATACAGAGGCACGATTCTTCAAGCAGAAAAAGTGTTCATTCTCCTGCTCAGTCTTCATAGCCAGGCATACAATTGTTTTAGTGAGGTTATCATTATTCCATGCTTTTCTATGTTTTAGTTAATTTATGAAGATATTTTAAGTATAGTTCTGGGAGGAAGATTGTCACATTTTCTTATGACAAAAAATTTATCTTCAACTTTTTCCTTGTTGGAGGTTTTCCACATTACATACAGTTATTGCCTTGCATCCAAATTACATACAGGTCACAGAAAATTCAATACAATTAGTTAAATGTGATGCATTTTCTTAACATTTTATTAACAACATTTGAAGCTGGAAAAAATAAACTAAATAAGGTTATTTTCAAGAGGAAATGTCAAAAATCTCTTGATATTTCACTAACTCATTCCATTCTGTATGGAATCCATCAGTGAACAGTGATGTTCTGCATAATTATATCCTTCCTTTTGGTTAAAGTGATCATTATGGTGAAACTATAATTAATTTTTTTCTATTTTAGACAAAACCATTATAATGAAAATATTTTTTATTCTTGAAACAATAGATTATTATGGGAGACAGTGTCAGATATTTTCAAAAGACATAGAAACTATATACTTGAAAAAAATAGGAAGGTTTAAAGAAGATAATTTCAAAATATTTCATGGCTCACAGCAAAATACAACATTTTTTTTCTCTTTTTATCTTTTGTGGATTATTAATCCTTATTCCTATGCAACTGCAAAATATTAATATCTGGATTTTAGTCAATAGGTTCAAAGATATGTAACAGTATCTTTTTAAGATCAGTCATACAATTCAGGGCCCAGAATATTTTAGCAGCATGGAGCAAAGCAACCTCTAAGTAGTCAAAAATCTGCCCTGGAGACTTAAAATTAAAGAAATATATGCATTCTCTTCTGTTTATTAGGATTTAGCTATAAAACAGATTGATTTGAATTACTTTCATCCAGTTTAATTAAAAATTTTCTTCATTTTTTTTTAGCAGATTTGTTTAGGGAGCTAAATATGAGCTGTGTGGGGAAACAAAATACATTTGTAACTCCTCTGTATTACTTCCTTATTTTATGCTGATATAATGCAGCTTGATTCCTTCCTTGCTTACCCTGTTTTTCTCTCTCCATCTCCAGTATCTCACTGTGCCTTTAGTGGAAAATCATGTTAACTAAATCCTATTAATCTGGTACTGGAATAAAAGCATGGTCAAAACTCAACAGACTGATTCTGAACTATTGAATTTGATAGTAGTCTCATAAGGATTTTTGAGACGTTCATAAATATTTCCATCAATATTGTCAAATTTATGAGACTGTATGCTTACAAAACAGCCTTACTCCACGTATTTCACATATTTATTTATTTATTTATGTATTAATTTAATTATTATTTTGGTTTGGAATATTAAAAAAAAGACTAATTGGCAGATGTTGCAAGAAGAAAACTCAATTTTCTTGTGCTATATATGTTCGAGTTTTTTATACTTTTTTTTTCACTTGTACACTTTCTCTGATGCTAAGAAGTTAAAAAATAAAATCATGTGAAAAACCATTCTGTGCTGTTTTGCTACATTATTGCTTCATACATCTGTAAACTATTCAAAACCAAGTTTATTTACCTTTCCCATTGCTGATTAGAGAGCTCAAGATTAAGTAAATTTCTGACTGTACAGTAAAGCTTAACTGAATGCTAACTCCGCATTCATGTTCCCTATTCATCACCAGTTAAATATTAGAGACTTAGAAAACATCTTTAAAGCAAAGATAGGAACTAGGCAAAGGTAACCACATAATAGCTCATTCAGAATAACAGTATTTATCAGTTAACATAAGGTGATCTTGCTACTTCATCTTGTATAAAAAAATTTAAAATTTCAGAAATTTCCATAAGCAAGGGAAGAAAGATCCCATGACTTAGGATGTTGTTCCTTCTTTTTAAATATTTAGTTCCAAAATCATAGTGGAACATCAGATCAATGCAACCTAAATATTTTACTGAGTTTGTTTCATAAACAAGTTAGTTATTCCTTTCCATCTTTAGTTTTCAAACCTTTACTGGGGGAAAAGGTGTTGAACACATTAGGCACTGAAATTCCTTGAGATCTTGCTACATGTAGTTGGACTGTGAAAAAAATGTGAAGGACTGGTTAATGTAGTAACATTAGAATAGAAATTCAGATTTCATTCTCTTTGATTTTAAGGTCTTCTTCAAGCTTTCCTCTCAAAATATCAGTGAGGGCTAAAAGTTCCTGAGGAAACAAATACAGTACCACTGTCACTGCTGAGTCACTATCACACGGTTCTCTCTCTTCTTCTGCGAGGGTAATTCCTTCCTTTGCACCCAGAATGGGGGTGGGAAGGTGGAGCAAAAACCCCACATATTCTATTTGCTAATGCTGTGCAGTTGTGTAATTTATGCACAGACAAATGGATTACAAAGTCACTGGGACAGACAAGGTATCAAACATTAGTACGCTGATTCTGTTTCCAAGTCCTTGAAAAAATACTGTTTTATCCATTGTTCTTACAGATGGTCAGTTTGTAAGGTATCTTTTAAAATATTTTCCATTTGCTTGAAATTTAGCTTAAATTAATTCCTCGAGTTAACTTCTCAATAAAACAGACTGTTTTAAATGTAGGAAAGCAAATTTTAAATTTTTTATTCAGCACATTCAAGAAGTTAATTTTCCTTCAGTAGAGAAGTAATAAGACAACCATCACAGTTACTTGCTCATTTAGCTGTAGGGAAATTAAATAATATCTAGATACTAAAGAATCTGTTTCTCCCTTTGGAACGTACACATCCATGCATGTTCATGTCGACCAAAAATAATGTTAATATTATTATGCCTGGCATACAATGCATTCTGGAGTGCTATTCATGTCCTCTGTCTGATCCTCAAAGAGAGGTGAGGAAATTTATAGCCATGGTAAGACTGATTCAAAAGGAACTACTGCAAGCAGTCAGCTTTGTTTATGCCAAGTTAGAATATGTCTTTAATATTCTGGGCACAAGTTTCTACTTGAATAAAACAAAACCTTGAGAAACAGCATGTAAATCATTCATGAATAGAGCTTCTATTTTCTTTTAACTTGTAGCTATTTACTGTAAATAAGGAAGGATAATCTCTCATGTAATGTGATCATTGCCTAATTGTAATACAAAACGGGTATCTTTCAGCATGTTGTTGAAATTCTGTAAAGAAAACTGAACTAAACTAAAATATTCCTCAGAGCAAATTTCTTGAAACGAAACATGGCTTAAATGGGTATTTAGTTCTTAACAGTATGAATGATCTGGAAGAAAAAAATATTACTGAACTTTTTTTCTTGGTGCTGAAAAATTCACTGGTTAATGATAAATATTAATACACAGTTTAGATTAATAAATCAGATCAGCATTTGTATTTTTAGAAAAAAATACTTGATACAATGTTTCTCACAAAGCTAAATTTAACTTTGACTGGGTTTGGGAAAAGTTATTTAATGTGTAATTGTACTGGATATCCAAGTATGAATAGTGTTAACG
This sequence comes from Cinclus cinclus, assembly GCF_963662255.1. Taxonomy (NCBI): domain Eukaryota; kingdom Metazoa; phylum Chordata; class Aves; order Passeriformes; family Cinclidae; genus Cinclus; species Cinclus cinclus. The sequence goes on along the minus strand of NC_085048.1, from coordinate 17,412,818 downwards.
TTGCCTCACATAAGATGGGTGATGCAGCCTAAAAGATTGTCTTGAAATCAGTTCTTTGGAATGTCTTGGGAGACTGAAAGGTATATCAGGTAGGATTTAAGAGAGAATATCACTGCTTTACCCTACATAATGTTGAAAAAATTGAGGTGGGTCCTAAAGGAGCCATAAGAACAATTCAGAGTCTAATAAAGTAACTTGGGTCTTAAGGTCATAGCCATCCTATTTGGTAAAACAAACATTAAAGCTAATATCAAATCCTTAGATGAAATGTGAACAGCCCATCAGACTTTTGTGTAGAAATATAATTACCCCAAGAGATGGGTTGAATTCACAACTTTAAAAACTAATCACTGAATATAATGACTGAATATATCTATGGGAGATGTAGTATAGTTCAAATAGAAATTACAGGTCTAATGCAGAGATTTTAAGAGGTTCCTCATAGGCCTGTTTGTACAGGAAGTCAAGCCAGCCAATCATATGGATCCCTTGGATTTTAAAGAAGATGCTTAAGGGTCAAAAATACCAGTTAACTTCAGCAAGTGATCCCTAGAACAATATTGTAGCTAACAATTATTCTAAGGGATATGTAATTTCTTGCTTCCAAGTCAAAAAGAACAAATACACAATGCATCTCCATCTGGCATAGCCAGCTACTTGGGGCTTGCTCCCTAAGGATTTTGGAAGCGTTGTTAAGATGTTAGAGCTGTGACTGGAAGAAACCATGTAACTCTTGCCCACTGAGGGTCAGCACAGAATTGGGACGCTTCCTTTCATTTTGTAGAAATTTCATTCATAAATAAACAGTTAACTTGGAAATTCTCAGTCTGAGATTGCATGCATTTTTTAAATTATATTGTAAATTAAGGAAGGGAATAATCTAAAAATAGCCTTGGGTTCATCCCAGCAGGTAAATCTGTTTGCTCTTTCAGTTAAGCATCCGCATCTGGTTTTAGAACAGAATAGGAAAGCCAAACTGGGTTTTTAAGAAAAATTGTGCAGAATTTATTCAATTATGCAGAGATATGAAATGGTAGACGGTGGTGGTTAAAAAGCTGAACTCTAGTGGGTACCTGAGTTGCAGCTGCAGTTCCATACTAAGGTGTTGAGGACTATTTTCTTTTGCACTGAAGTGGTTCCTAATTGCTCCAAAACCCTGACCAACTTTTTTGGTGTTAGACACACACACTAGGAAAGTGAGATACAAGAAGGCCTCTTCATGATCTAAATTAATCAAGGCTTGCTATGTCATCCTCAGGACAGGTGTCACAGTGTGGCTTATACCCAGAACATTAAATTATTTTTGCTCAAAGGAAAAAAGCCATAGATATCTTAGGTCATATTGATTGCTGGGAACAGTTACTGTGTTGTGTTTTCTTGCCAGACCCTTTCCAGGAAGAAAGGATGAGGAATCAGGCAGTGTGCTAGCATTAAACAATATAGATGGCTGTGACACTGACAAAGGCTGTGTCCTGTTTTTATCTCTCACAGAAAGAGCCTGTAGAGATCTGGTCCCAGCCTTCTCATGGACTGTGCTGGAAACATGTGTCTGTGGCATCTGCATGGCCTTTCAGTGACTGTTCCGTGACTTCCCAACAACAGTTTGCACAGGTATTTCTGTGTCCAGGTCAGACACTGGTCCAGGCATGTCTGTAGTGAAGGGAGTCTGCAGACCATGGCTATGAGGAACACTTATGTGACTTTCAGCCTGGGTGGCTCCTGAGATCTGTCACTTGATCAGGATCTAGCTTTGGCTTGCTGTTCTCAGGGAACAAAATGGCACTACAGAAGGTAGAGGAGTGTGAATATGTGAACAAATCCACAGCTTTTTGAGAATGAGGGAATATATAGGAGGACATTGTTCTACGAGGCAGTACTGAGAAGGAAGAAAATGGGATTGCAAATTGAACATGGACCAGTTGAAACAGACTAGAGGCAAGATTAACCACCTGGCAAAACTAAGCCAACATTAAGTTCACCCAAACTTTAATGATCCCCTCAGCTGTTTTCTTAGTGACCATGAATATGTCAGGCTGATATTCTGCCTGCTCAGCACCCTATGGCTTGTGGCTAAGAGGCTTTTTATGCCCTGAAACCATTACCCAGCAAGTGCAACCCAAGTAATCACAGTGCATTGAGTGTCATAAGAAAATTAGCACATACCAGTCATATCATCACTCTTCATTTCAACTCTCAGTGGTTAGAAGCTCGTTTACCCTGTCATGTACTTGATAAGGGTTTTAAAATCTGCAATAGTTTTTATATTCACTAAGTGAAGTTATCTGGAATTTGCTTTCATTTGTCTGTAAAACCCGTAAAAAATATTTTTGTTTGCTCATTTTTGTCTCTAGTAGGGTGAGCTGTATTTATACAGATTGGTTTGGTAACTTCTTGAAATGTTGGTTTATGTTCTGTTGTGACTGTATGGTCAGTTTCTTTATACTAAAAACATGTTGAAATATTAATGCAAAAACTTTTGAAGATGCTTCAGGGTTTTTTATTATTTTTCTTGTTAAGAGCAATGAAATTTGGTACTTCTGTTGCATTAAATATTTCCAACTTTTTTTTTCCTATGCATTTACATATGTGTTATGTAATATATAAGAATACAGGTTATGGTTTGTTGGAATCTAAAAGCTGTGTGCATATTAGGCCCAACTTTAAAGCACCAGGCATGCAGACAGGGAGGATTATGCATCCAATTTTGAAAGAATGCAGCCAAAATTTTCAGGTTATCCTATTTTTTTCTGAACATGCTGTGTGATTACTCACAGCCACACCGTAGGTATGAAACGTGGGTGTATGAACACAGGTTATTAGGAATGTCTAAGAGAGAGGTTTTGATAAGGAGGGGAGACTCAGAGTATTAATCTGACAGGTGTAATAGCAGATGCACAATGTGTTTCACTTATCTCCGTGGTACAGCCTACCTAAATCTGGCAAAGAAAGGTGTAGACAAATGAATTTTTTCATTCTGAGGCTGAGGGTTAGGCCAGGATTTAGCTGCTAGTCATGGACAAAAAACCCCTGTTTCCAGTAAGTGTTGTACATCTACTGTGAGGACATAAAAGTCAGGATATTTGCTTATCAGCAGTGACATCACTAATTACTCTATCTTTTGCTGCCCCAGTTCCATCAACAGAAGCCAAGATTTTGCCTATGTTAACAAAACATTCAGTATTTTATGTTTGAAAAACTTTAAGTTCACTGAATTTGAGTCTCTTTGAAGTTCAATGATTTTCATAAAGGCAATTCTTTTCTTTCAAGACAGAAATAACTAATACATAATAATTAGGTAACTTTTTTCAAGAGTATAGGAAGATAAGCCTTATTAATGATTAACATTTTCTAATAGACTGACTATTTTACTGGGGAAAACTCGTTTTTGGACACAGAAGTCTTGCTGAACCTCTGGTGTTACCAAAAGCCTATGTATAATTTCTACATGCTTGTTCATTTTTGTAAGGATATTGGTTTGTTTGACAAAATGTATTATGTCTCCTTAGTGACCATACCACTGCCTAAATGTGTGTCGCATTCTTGGCCTAGAGATGTGAAAAGGATATTGAATTTATCAAAAAATCAACATGATAAATTAACATGTTCATATAAAAACCACAAGCATTTGTATATAGAGACATTTATCTCTATTTGTATATAGAGCTATTTATACCTGCAATTTTCCTCTGCAGGTGTACCATGAGGAAGTAATGTAACCCACTGATTCTCAGATACTTCTTTAGGTTTTACGTTCTATTTTTCCCTTTTATGTTGAACTTCTTGTCCTATAAGGTGGTGTTAAGGCTACGAGAACACTTTAAATCTGTGTTTCTTACTGATACATGTTTGGATGTCTTTTGTGTGCAGTTAAGCAGAATTTCCTGGTTTAAAAAAGCTGTTTGAAGCTATTGCAACACTATTGGGATTTTGTTTTTACAGCTAAGAATATGGAATCATCATTTTAGTTCCAATTGTTTAATTATGTCCTTATATGCATAAAAAACACCATAAAATAACTGGACAAGACATTGAGAGACAAAGTCATCATGCAGTATTTCTAATAAACCTAAAGTAATGACTTTAGAAAAGTTAAATTCATTCCTAGTTCTCAGGAAACTTATTCCATGGCAAAAGTTTAGTATTGAGAATGGAAGATCATATTTTTCACAAAAACAAAAAGACTGAATTCCCATTTGAATGCAAAAGAAATTCCCTTTTACCTGTGGAAGCATGAACAGACACCAAAAGCCATGTATTCAGTTCTAAATTTCTTGCCAATTCTCTTTAACTCTCTGCTCAGCATTCTGCTTTAATTGATCTACATTTCCATTGCTTTTGTCAAAGGACCAGTAAACTGCACCTTCAGCAATCAGCAATCTATTCAGGCTAGAGAAGTTTGTGATTGTTCTAAAATATTGCATAGACTAAGTATTTCCCGTTAAGTGAAAGGCTCTTTTCCCTTTCTGTATAAATCTATGACTATTGACCACCTCATAAAGGCTTCTACCATATTAAATACAGCCATGACAGTGCACCAACTGAGTAATCCATTATTTTGTAACACCAATATAGGCTCTGGGGATGAATTTATTGAACTTTAAAACAGAATGTAATCAACAATCCATTTCATCTGGCTGCATAACACCCTTCTACCAATCACCCAGCAAAGCTGTCCTGTTTCACTTATCCTGTCCCATTCAATGAACTGTAAGTACATCTTTGCCTAATGATAAGGGCACTGGGGGCCATATATAATTCAGAGGCTTCTCCAAATGCATCAGCCAACTGTCCTGATATGTTAATCCACTCACTGGAGGTTTTCATTTGATGTCTAATGTAAATCCATGTTTGTAAGCTTCAGCATCATTATCATTATTGTAAAAGAAGGCAAAAATGAAGTGGCAGCAGCACTGGTACTAATGACACCTGAGAACTGGTGTTGCATACTATGAAAGCTACTTTGTGTAGTTCCCAAGTGCAAAAGAAATGAACGAATTTTTTCATAGCATTTCAAAACCACAAAGGAATACTCTGCTTCTTTAACCTATCTACCTTTAAGAAATATCTGTCTGGTTACTAGAAATTCAGGGTATCTTGAGAAAACTCTTGCAGTGGGTAATATTCAGCCATTTCACATGGTAGAGCAACAGAAAGCAGAATATATTTGCAGAAAATTTAATTTAATTATAACCTACTATCCAATCTGCCAAATGAAATATTCTCCAATGCCTTTTTCACATACAAATAGGAAAGAATGAAAAATGTTTCTTGCAAGAAATTTAGGTCAATCAATTTTTTACAGACTTTTCTTAAGCTAGCCAAGAGCTTAGACACTAATGAAACTAGTAAACAGACTATCATGTTTCTAAAATAAATTGAAAATCTCAAATGTTTGCTAAATTAAATCTATCTGTTCATATTCAGTGATCAGTACAAAATTTTACAGTGTCGTATGATGTAAAATGGTAGATTAATTAAAAGCAGAGCCAAAAATAGCTAGAAATATTGCTTCTGTCTCCACCCAAGGCTCAAATTCTGTGATTTATTTAGTCCAGCTGGTGTCACCCATCTACCAGAACTTTCTCCTGGTAGATGCAGGAGTTCAATGATCAGAACAGTTACAAACTTGACAGCTCAGATGTATTATCCTTGTAAAAGGAGGAATAGGAATAAAGGTCCTTTAAACTCTGTGCCAGTCCAGTCTAGTTTTAGTGGTGAAGATATTGCTTTTCTTACAATCCTCACAAAGTCAGTCCTCTCAAAGGAGCTTGAAAGTGTGTAGGCTGTCAGGAACCCCTTCCCAAGGTCATATGCTTCCATGGATAAGATGCATCACATCCTTGGACTTCTCCATGCCATATGTAAAGCAATCTGACAGCTGGTCCAAACCTCCAACAAAATTCAGGCTAATTCAGCAGCAGATTTTAGGGGTTATGATATTATTGATGCAGAGCAAAGAAAACACCATTTTAATTTAATTTAATATAATTTATTTTTATTTTATTATTTTATTTTATTTTATTTTACTTTATTTTTTTGTTGGATGATTTTTTAAAAATCTCCATAAGGAATATAAAATCTTGATAGCAACCAGGACTAAATTTGTGCTTGCAGAATATTTTGGGGCTATATGTAGAATAATGGTAAAGTTGTTCTGCCCTGAAAAAGTCTGTTTATCTGTAGTTGCTTTTCAGAACCTACTTCAAGGCAGAACAATACTCATTAAAATTTGTTCCAAGATAAAGTAAGTAGGTAGAATTATTCATAAGGTTATAAGATATAAATTTAAATTTGGATTTAAATGACTGATTATTCAATGGCCAGATGAAAATGGCCTTCAAAGAAAACTTAAAATTGCTTTACCTCAGACTGTATATTTAAAGTGTGCATCAGAGCAAAATGTTCAGTGAGATTCTCCCACTGGCCACAGTGAAGTACAATCTCTTCTCCAGTTGCCAGCAGAGGATGTGAGTTAGAGAAATTGGAGGTCTGGGAGAGTGAGGAGGGATAAAGGAAAGAAGAGCAAAGAGAGACAAAGAGAAACCAGGCTAAAACTGCATCTGATCTTTCTTGGGAAGTAGTTTTCCTCTCTGACTTGGCTCTGAGGGATTAATCTAATGCAAATAAAATAGAAATACTCAGTTTGTGGTTGTGTGCAGGCTCTGAGGGGCGCCAAAATGACAGATTAAAGAGGGAAGGGATAGCATGATAGCAGAATGTTTGACCCTTCTGGCTAAGATGCACAGATTGGGATGTGGACTTTCCAGTGAGCTAGTGCTATAAATCTACAGCTCCCTACCTGAGCTGATCCATCTCTAAATGAACACCTGCCTGGACTGAGGACTTAAAGATGTGATGCTAACTTTACTGCTTCTTTACCGACGTAGTGTGCTGCTGACTACTGAATCTTATATGTCTTAATCATGCATGTTAACCAGGAACAGCCAGTTGAATTTTGGTCACACCATTTCCACTCCCCTTCAGATTTAGGTTTTGGATTGAGAGGTGTGTTGAAAAGACATTTCCTAATGATGCCAAAGAATCAGAACATTCTTTCTTGTCTACATACAGGAGAAAAGAAATAAATTCTTTCGTGAATAGAGGGCCCACAGTTCTATGGCTAGTTTTGCAATTCTGTGAGCAAAAATCATTAATAATAAACATATAAATTCAAACTCCATATTGATCCAGTTCAAACTCAATGTAATAGGTATCTCTTTCTTCTGAATTTAATGGAACTTGGATTAAACTGGGAATAGATGCTCATCTGATCAGGCAGCATTTAAAAAAGTCTGGTCTCATCATAGATACCAAGCAACTTAATTTGAAGTCACGGAGGATCACATACAAAATATTCCTGTATGTTCCAGGCACTTTTGAAGCACATTTGAAAAGAGAATTGTAATCTGCTAGCAGTCATTCCACTGCAGCAAAAGTAGGTTAACAACAAGTATGTTACTTGCTGTGAATTATTTACTCTGCAATGTTACCATGGTTACAGCTGTGTTACTTATACTCACATCATTATTATTATTATTATTGTAGTCATTGTGCTTACACTACAAATAATATTTTATTTTTTACTGATCATGCCATTTGCAACATGAATAAGAAACAAGGTTCACAGGAACATCAATATTGATACTGTATACAGTGTGGCTTTGGCATTGACATTAATGTTCCTCTGTGTGAGGGCAGCATGATACTCATATAAAGCACCTGATCAACCTTATTTGGCTGCTTTTGATTTCCATACTGATGTCACTGCATAAGACAACTAATGAAGGCATCATAAAAATATCAACTCTTGTGTTGCCATATTTGCGGTCTACCTTATCATTAATGTAAATTATTGTTTTGAGGTATAAATAGAACTAACTGTATTAGGATAAATGTATCTCAAGAGAATATTAATGAGTTAAAAAACAAAACAAAAAATGTTTATAATTAAAATTGAGGGCCTTTTAAGTTAGTTTCACTTCCTATTATTCTTTTTCTGATTGTTTGTGAGTATAATGACCTCTCACAGGTTCATAAATTAGCTTATTCTTCAATGACAACTAGGGACTCAGTGGTTTTGCAGTGATTTGGAAGACAAAGAAACCAGATATTGAATGTACATCTTCTCAACTAAAAAAGTGGTTTTTTTCCTCCAGGAAAAAAAATGGAAGTCAGGATTCACCATATTATACAGATTTCTGAGCTGAGACAATAAAAATCCTAGTGCAAAATGCAGTAAGATGCTGAAATCACACCTGAAATTGCTAGAAATGTTTCAAGTGTTGCATAATTTGTAATCTCATTGAGTAGCTTTTATCCACTGTATGTATATCTAAGTTTGGATCATCCTTATTTTAACTACCTACATTTAGTCAGTTGAAGTCAATGTTAAATATCCAGACAGCTTAGATTGTCTTTATTGGCAGTGGAGGAAAAGAATGATGTTTGGATATGTATTTGTATGTTCTAAAGTAGATGTTTGAAAACTAACAGCTTAACTGCATGCCAGAAATATCTATCTCCATCAAATACAAAAATAAGACATAAATCCTGAAGTAAAAGGAGACTAATTCTTCCTACAAAATCTGTCTGTTCATAACGAGGATGCTATTCTGCCTCTTTTTTGTAATTTGCCTTAGATCAAACAAAGCTTTAAAATCACTATTGCATAGTTAATCTCATATGTTTTTTTATTGATAGACTATCAACACTTTTCCTAAAGTCCATGTCTATCTTTTTTATTTACTCCATTTGCTAAATCTGAAAAGATATGAATCCATTAAAATTAACCAAGGGCAAATTTGATGTCTATGTAGTGAGTCCATGCTAATTCTTACTTGTGAATTTTTGATTTACTAAAAAGTTTCAGATGAAATGTTACATACAGCATTCAATAACAGAGTCACACAAATACAATACAGGCAAGTCTTATAGATAAGACTCTAAAAATCCTATCACAGCAAACATCAAGAAACCTCCCTTTAACAAAATTTTCATTGACTCTTTTTTATCCTGGAAGTAGGTTCAGGAGCACAAAATGAGGGAATTGGGAAAAAAATTAGGATGCTAGTAATGTGCCTCAAACTGCTCCACATTAATACTTTAACCTTTGGGTGGACACATTTTGCTATTTGTGTTTTCAAACGGTCTACAGGAGTAAGAGAAGGATCTAAGGAGATAAGTAAATTTTGCTGAACATAATGCTTCACTGTTAGCTCAGAAAAAACCTCACAAGCCTGAAGATGATTCAAGCAAACTGCAGTTTTAGACCTTCATTTTAAAGGTTACAGAACAAAATATATATTTTTTCCCAAATATTTATTATTCCTATCCCACACTAGAAGTGCCTTTATTCTATCTACAGCTCTGAGTTTCAAACAGATGCTTTACATTGAGGAATCAGGAGTAGCAACCAGATATGGTTCAGAAAACAAAAAGGAATAAAACATTCAGATTCATCCTGCCTGCTATTTCTTCCTCTGTAGGATAAAAAAAAGTCTGGTAAGAAGAAATCTGTAATGTATTGACATTCCCGTGAATAATTTATTCTGCATGTGTGCACAAGACCTTTAGTTCCTTGTAGGCCACTAGAAACAGACTAATATAGTTTGATTTCTGAGAGTCTGTACAGCCTTTAGTTATCACTCATGACATTCCATGGGCTGCTTGTTTTCCTTTCCTCAGGAGTCCTCAAACATGGATTTTAGTCATTATAAAGGGGTGTGTATGTGAGCTGGACCTGTGAGCAGTCACCCTCTGAAATGTTCAGAAACACAGGTGGTGCCAAGGCTTTATCTTTACCAGGTGTACAGCTCAGAGGAATGTAAAGAAGTAGGTCAGGGTACCAGGTACCAGGATGAGGTGACCAACCTCCAACACCAGCAGTCCCTTCAGTGGAATCCTCAGTGCATACAGGTGCCCATTTCACTTGCTGCAGACACTGTCATTGCTCTTGATACCCACATAGATCCAAAACTTACTCTTTCATTTCCATACTTTTCTCATGCTAGAATGAAATTAAGCTGTGGTAACTGCTGTTCTGGAAATTAAAGCAATCTACTCTCTATCTGTTTCCATTCAAGAGCAGAGGATGGGAGAGACTGATGTTTGACAAAGCCAAGAGCCTTTTTCCACTGGTTTCCTTGTTTTCTAGTAAAATTTGAGAAGTCACAGTTTAATATCAGATTCTAAAGCCATGGTAACTTCTAGGTCTCCAAAAGAAAGCAGTGTTCAGATTGTCTATAATCAGATGCTTTGGCAGTCACCCTCTCTTCCAAGTGTAGTGGTCAGTATGATTGTGTATGGGAACATTTCATTGGAGTTCTGTGTCTTCCTCTCCTTTTTTAGCTTTCAAGTGCTAACATATTAATTCTACACTTCTAGCTACTTTAAAGTGCATTTGATGCTTGCCAAGGAGGTAATGGTAACTCACAGTAGTGGTCTTTGGTCATCATCTGTGAAAACAGATTTGTAAATTTTAGGTCTCTGTATGTTCTGTCAAATTAAACACCATCAAGGCATGCCTCCAGCTACTGGAACTTTCTCATTTAAATTGTTAAATTATTCAAGTGGTTCAACCATTAAAAGGTTAAATTATTTAAAAGGTTTTGTCATGAGTCAGTTAGCGCTCTCCAAATACATAAAAAATACTGTTTTGGAATTAATTCAGTCAGGAGACTCTTCTTAAAAGTAGTTCACGTGGTCATTCTGTGTTGGAGGCTAACAAAAAGTTCAGTGATAAAGGTTAAGTTTGTGTGTCTCTTGTAAATCCATGAACATCCCTCATTTTCAAATTTATCTCATCTGCTGTAGCAAGTAAATTCTACATTTTCTTTTTTTTAATATTTTGAAATAGTATATTTATATGTATTCATTATTTTTCTCAGAATTCGACAATCAAACCCACATTTAGAACCTGTACCTGTTATTACAATGCAGCATATTCATTTAAAAATACAAGAAGCTATGACAACAGGTAGTAATTAAAGTTCTAGTTGTATTAAGATTCTTACATAGTAAGGTACAACACAGAAAGGGACACAGATGTGGTAGAACACATTTTAATAAATTTTGAAGTGATATTCCTGGGAATTTTCTTCCAACAGCTGCTCAGTTGTGGTGACAACATAAATATATGTTGCAAGTTTAAGCACAATGCAATCAATATTATGAAAGTACTGGATATATTCTTGATTACTTCTTACTTTTGAAGAAGGGTTTTATAGTGGGACCTGAAACAGCAAGTGAACCTATTTTTGAGTTATTTTCTGTAATTAATGAATCATTTACAAGAACATGTAATTACTCTGCAGTACATCATTTTTAATAGGTAGTGTCTGTCTTTCACTAGCCAGAGGTCTGACTGTATCCCTGAAATGAAATGATTCACCACTGTCCATAGTGTCATTGGACCAGAACATAATACACCAATTCTTTTTCTAAAAATGTCTTTCAGACAAGTTTGTTTCTGCTAAATTTATTTCAGTAAATCATGGTAACCAGATAGAAATAGACGTAAAATATAATTTAAATTTAGAGGTAAATGTAAAATCAAAAATAAAAATAAAATTGGATGTTCAGCAAAACTTTCAAGCTTACCAATTTTGCCTTGGTAGGTTCAAATTTAATTTTTTTCTGGTGTCATTACTCTTGCATACATTACATTATTTAGAGAGTACTCATCTTTTCTGTGCAGGAGAATAAACAAGAGAACATTGTCATTTATTGAAATCAGTTAAGTCTGGCTCAGGACAACATTTTTAATTATTATTTTGCTACTGGATATCCTAGATAAGTAGGTCATTCCTCTCATTTTTCCATTTAACCATGTGCAGAGCTGGTTTTGTGAAGTCACAGAGTCTTATTTGCAATGAAGTGATATTCTTTTGGGACCTTTTAGTAAGTGATCATGCCATGGGATTATTCTGACACTTACTAGAGTCCACAGCTTATTTTTGTGGCCCTACCTCTTCACCTTTGGTGCCATTTTATAAATGCATTCTGCTTTGTGCTTTCATATTTATATTACATTCTTTATATTTTGACTATTGAATATGTGCACCTCATTACCACTAAAATCTCAAAGATTTTGTCTTGAGAGACAGCACGGTACCCTTAAATTTTGAAATTAAAGTTTCTTGAGTAAATATTGACGAATATATCCACAGTCAGTCTTCAAAATCTGTAAAACACAGTTGTCTGCAGAGCACCTATAATATGATTCTGCAAAATTTGGGGGGACTGGAAGCAAAACCTCTGGGTACACCATGAAAAACAGCCATCAATGAATAAAACTTGTAAAATAACTAAAAATACTCTTCCACGTTCTGTCCCATAATTCTATTTTAGTAGTGGATAACTTCTCCTGCTATTGATTTGCATGGTGCATGAGCATGATGTGTTTGTCTCAGCAGTCAGTTGTGTTACTTATGTCAGGTAACAAGAGATATGGCCCAAGGCAAAAGTCTGGTTGTGTACATTGTTGTGACAGGTGACCCTTTTCCATCACAGAGTCATAGAATGGTTTGGATTGAGAGTGACCTTACAGATCATCAAATTCCAACCCCTCTGACATAGGCAGGGACACTTTCCGCCAGATCAGGTTGCTCAGAGCCCCATTTATCCTGTCCTTGAATATTTTCAAGGGTGCAGAATCCACAGCTTGTATTTTTCTTGTATTTTGGTTCAGAGAAAATATCACTGCTGTCAAAAGAGCAGAATCATTGTTGTTCCTTGTGTTTTGGTGCTGTCTTACTCATTTGCAACATGTATGCCTCCAGATTAGAACAGCTAGAAGTACTTGCCCCTTCTTCCTATCTATGTGTAAGACACTGGTAGAGAGAAATGCAGAAACATCTGCTTAAAAACTCAACCTCCTGGGAAATTCCCTGATTTCCACTCAACCCACAACAACTGTTGAAGTCATATAATTTGTTTGGGGTAGATATTTTGAGGTTCAAGTAGACCATTGCACTGTTTCAGGGAATGAGAACCATGTTTAATTGCATGCATTCACTTTTCAGTACAAGTGCAAAATTCTGTTGGCATCAGGAGTTTCAGGATACAGTCCTTTCTGGAAAATTTGCATTTCTCAGAATGGCATTAACCAGGGCTGAAATATTAATATTCAAATTTTATAGCTTGCTTAGACACAGCTCTAATTCCATTCTTTACTTATAGTATGAACACTGAAGTTGCAAAATCTAGGACCCATAGCCATGACATAGAGTCATGTCAACTTCTCAATGAAATGTGGAGAGGTGAAGTGGAAAGGGGATCATATTTTTTTATGAGCAAATTTATATTGTGTGTCAGGAAGGCATTATAATAAAGTGATGAATAATTGGCATAATTTGTATCTTCTATGGCAAGGGAACTTCTGGACACTGCTCTAAATGAGATAATTTGTCATTGTAGTAAGTCTGTCCCATATAAACACTGTTGTTAATAATACTGACATTGGTTGGCTGAACGGAATGAGCTTTTCAATGAAATTAAATATAAAATTTATTGAATAAAATTTCAGTGCAAATATAATAATTTTGTTCTTTTAATGGTGGATTTCTTCTAACGAAGTTTCTAGATCTTTAAAACTGTGCTGAGCCTAACCTTATATATACTTAATCATGCAAATCTACCCTGCTGTCCAGAAGGGTGTAGCACTCAGGTGAGTGTTAGTAGGATTTTCATATTTGCACCAAATGAGAATACACTTCAAAATTAAAAGCTGATTTCATCATTCTTATTTGAAAGGTGTAATGTGTACCTTCTCTTTCTTTCACTATGATTAACAACAACAACAAAAAAACTAACAAACAAACAACAACAAAAAACAAAACAAAACAAAAAACCAAAAAAACCCAAAAAACCCGGTCAGAGAAAAGGAACAAATACTGAGAAAAATCTTCCATCTCTATGGGATCACCTGTAGGTGATTTAATTATCAGTGGTTTAATTTTAAATTACATCCTCCACCTCAGGAAACCAATCCTATCACAATAAATTGGTAAGGAAATCCTGTATATGAATGGATTTAAAAGTTTCAAATGTATCTTTCCTTTCAGTGGTCCTGTACATATAAAATCCTTTTAACCACGTTTTTCACTACTGCAAATAAATAAAAACATAGGAGAAGCAGAGAAAAACCCTCTCTTTTGAGAGGCAACAGAGTAAAATGTAATGGAATTGTTGTAGATTTATTTCTACTCAATACAAGTGGAATATAGCTATCTATTATGGTCAGATCCTGTTTTGATTTGATAGTGGAAAGGCTCCTTTGACTGAAAGGACTGAACTAAGTAGTGCTTTTAAATGCATGGGCAGTACTACAGAGCTGCTTCTGTTTAGTCCCCTGTGCTAATACAGCATCAGAGCCATTTATATGGTGAAAAGGCAGGCTTACTGGAGAATTGGTGCCAAAGAAAGACAAATGACACCACGGTATAATGTGAAAATGCATGAACTTCTCAAGAGCTTTTAAATTGATACAGAGAGAATGTAGCTTCTGATGTCTCACTTCCATTTACTTTATTTCCTGGACTTTTTGAGTTCCTGAGTGAAGGGCATGGATAAGAGGTGGATATTGTTCTGTGGATCACTTCTAAAAGCAGTTAGTTTTTAAGGTAACTTAAAATAAGACTCATTAGTTACTGTGTAGTCTGCAACTCTTTTGAAGGTTCTTATACCAAAGTCAGTGTATCTGTGAACTGAATTAAACAAAAGGACTAACATCTGTTTTATGTTTGCTGTTTTGTCTTCTCCTTGTTTGAAAATGAGCAGCCTGGTGTGTTTGAGTATGAAAGATATCCAAAGAAACAATAGGTTGGCCAGCACAATAGAGAAAGCCGAGCACAGAGTGAGTGCATCAAGAGGGGAAGGTCACAAGACAATCCTTACTTTCCCTTGGAGAAAATTCTGCAATGTTAGACCAAGGTCACAGAAGTGCACCAATACCTTTTTAAATGAAGAAAAAATGTTTATGTAAAAATGAACAAATGTCTTTTTTTACTGCTCTTAAATCAGTTTTTTGGTCCCCTACATATGAGGATCAACTGAGATCTTGGCAATAATGCTCTACCACTTATGGAAATTTTTTCTACAAGTCTGTTATAGATGATCTCAGATAATACTGAGATCTGTTCATGATCAATGGGCACGTTGATCAATGGGCATGTTGCCAGTTCAGCACAGGCTGGAGTTTGTTATCTGCCAAAGACCACAGGCTTTACTCTAGCTGAAAAATGATAGAAGAGAGTGATGTACAATAGATCACTGCTTCCTGGTGGAAACAACAGCAACTGGGAGGGTTGAAAAATTGCTCAGGGGTTGTCCCACAGACTTTAATATCAGTTAAAATTGAGGAATAATCATGGACTTTAGACTAGCCCGACAATTTGGAGATGTATTCTTCCCTCTGCAAATGACAAGCATGGCTTCTGACTTTCAAACTATTTTCTCTGTCATCAACGTGTTTCAAGCCTTTTTAAAAAAAAATTTCTTAGTCAAATGATCCTTTCCAAGTAATTTGCTGATAGCATGCATCTTCTGTGATGAAAGATAAGTGGTGATAATAAACAGATGTAAATAAAAGCAGATACATGAGTCAAGTTTTGAACAGTGAAAAATTAACTGATATTCACTGTTTCATGGCAGAATAGTAGATATGACAACAATAAGACTCTGTGGAGATGTTCTTCTGTTACCTAGAGAATAAACTATTCATTCTGCTGTCTTCTACTGGGTTAGCTATATTGATTTCATTCTTTCATTTCAGTTTATTTTTGTCAAAATTTCCTCAAGCTACTTGACTATCTGAAGAGTCATATGTAAAGAGTTATTTAAATCTGTAAAACAAATTTAAATACATGGAAATTTCCATCTAAATTTACCTACTTGAAGGTCTATGCCTGCTTAAACACCTTGCAGAAGCACATGGCTTGCAAGTACCAACTCTTGATATGGAATATCAAATACTTGTGGACAACATAGGGACTGCTCTACAAAATTAAGGTATTCCCCAAAACAATTATAGCACATTATGTATTTTCTGTAGTCATGATTGTTTTCCTTTTCCCAGAGCATGAAAGCCTTAATCTATCAGTTTTCATAATTGGTTGTGAATATATTAATCTCTTTTTTTCCTCCATGAAAATCAAGCCTTTTTAGTTTGTACTAGCACCAAGCCGCAAGAGTCATGTAAACTAGATAGCACAGGGACTAAAGGGTGCTTCTTGCTCTACAAATAACACCTGGAAGAAAGTGTTAGGAATGAGATTAAATGGTCTTTAGGGGACACTGGTGTTTTGGGTGCAGCTTTGCCAATGAATGACAGGCTTCCAGATGTGCAGCAGTACAAGAAAAAAGCACGGTGCTTTGTAAGGTCAGATGAAGGCCAGAAGAGAGCACATCCCGAGCTGCAGTGACTAGAGAGCAGACCAAAAAAAATACCTGTTGAGCAAGCCTCACAGCTTCAATTTGCAGCAGACATTTCTTAGATTTCCCTTTTGTTCAGATAAACCCAAATCTTTCTAAATTTTTCTCCTAACTTCACAACAGAAAGCATGGACCAGGTGGATGTTTAGCTCCTGGGCACATGTGGACACACAGAAGTTTGTGCATGTTGGTTGAGCCACCAGTGGTATGAAAACTTACAGAGCATTTCAGGTGTTAAAGATCACACATATAATGTCTTTTAAATACCTCAGGACATCCAATTGGAATTCAAATTGGTGTCTTGGGGTCAAACTTACAATTTTCTATTTAATAGTGTCCTGTGAGTATATCTGAGAAATGGAATAAAATTATAGAAATATTAATCAATATGTAAACAGACATTTTTAATGTATAGGAAAAATAGAAAATAATATTCTGTGGATTCATATGTATAAAATTAAGTTTTCTGATTAGAATTAGTTGATAAAGTACTGAGAGTACATTGCAGAATTTTTTTGCTTCTTAGTATTCACACAGCTCCTTCTCATATTACATAGAGGGCAAGACAAGTTGCAAGTAACTTCAACTATGTAATGAAAGTTATCTTTTGAAATGTTAAAGTAGCCTCTTCCATTTAATGAAGCATATTCTTTTAAATAAAGTAGCACTTGAATTATGCTTCTTTAAATAAAAGATAAATAAAACTAGTTGAAATAATTTTCCTTATTCTTTAAAAAAAGTTTTAAGGAACATAGTTTTTCCACTTTATATAATCAGGGCAGAATCAGCTGCTTAGCTGGCAAGTGAAGGTAGAAGAAATGCATATGATTCAAACTACTTTATCTGTGATTAATAACTAGATATTGACTTCTTAAGAGGTCAACATAGAGATTTATTGCTGATAGTAAGAGATTATTATTGAGGGAGGGAATGCCTTTGTACATGTTAGACTGCTATGGCAAATAAATCTCAGTGAGACTGGCTAATGCTTTATATTATACATTAATTCAACAAATTGCTTCTCAGATAAAATTAACATTAAAACATTAAACCAAACCATTTGAGAGATCTATTTACACTCCTAGACCTGTCCTACAAAACTTGAGTGAAGAGATCTGAGCGTATTCTTTTTATGCTCATGGATGTGGTGGTTCTCATGTCATAGTCATTCACATTAATTTCAAGGAAAGCAGAGCCTTGCACTTGAACAAGAAGTGTAAACAACTCCAGTGTCAACTAGCCAGGAGAATGAGGCTGTTTGCTTAAAAAGCTTCACCAGACCGTTTCTCTTCTCCACCTATACTGGAATGAATGCAGTGGGTGAATGACAATATTTACATTCCACCCAAGATCACCTTAAATAACATTTGACTTTCTTTATCATTTTTTATCAATTCCATGCAAATTTCCAGATGTTTTAACCAGAGCTGTTCTAGCATTTGCCTTAGACTGCCTTAGAATTTCTACACTTACCTACAGCTTCTGAGTCACAATTTCTGTTGGTGGCAAAAGTAGAATTCTCAACTATTTCTCCTGGGGATATTGTTCATAGTGACTTGTCTTCTAAAACATTAAAGTTTTGACGTTTTATTTTCAACTATTCTGTATACCCAAGGCAAATTGAAAACTTTCCCCTTTTTCAGCAGCAAATTTTTTTTTGTTCTCCCTCCACCTCACCACATTCCCCTGCCATGAGGACAAATCTTCCATATTTTTTATTATAGATCTTAGTGGCTTAATTGCCACTGTTAGAAAGAAATATAATCTAGCCACATGTCTGCACCCATAGTAGCACAAGAAAATGGAAATGCATTTAACTACCATACTTTCAGAAATGAGTGTCAGAAATTGAAGTGTTTCATTTCAAAGCAACAATATAAAAATGAGTCTTCTTGTTTCAAGGGTATTACAAACTTCAGTTTTAATTTTCAAAATAATACTCTTTTGTTTATTTACTTAAAACTTTTCCAACTTTTTTTTAACTGCAAAATGAAAGAAGTAATATAGCAGATAAAGCAAAGATCAAGAACTATTGGCCATTTTTTGATTTGCTATGCATACTTGAAATATTATTTGCTTTCTATGATTACATTTATACTTTTCCACTAACTATTGTAATCTCAGACAATTTGCAACAAAATCAGTTTACATTGGATTCTTCATTCACAGATTGAAATATTAAATTTTCAGAGCATAATTGGAACAAAATAGGTTAAAAGCCTGGGGTTTTTTTCAACCAGAAAATTCAATAATTAGTCAATTCAATAATCTAGCTGAAGGGTAGATAATCTTTCATACATTACATGTTATTTCCAGATCTTTAATGAACACATTAGAAGATTTTTTTTGAGTTACATTTTTTCTGGCTTCAGTGATATTTTGTTTGAACTGTGTATTCTCATTTGAACCTCACTGTTTTGAAATGGGAAAGTGTTTGGAATCTTGCTGTGAATTACATAAATTTTAATAAGCTTCAACTTTTTTCCTTTCTTTTGCAAGGCAGACATTGAGAACACTGATTTTTTAAATGTTGAAAAGCCAAACTGACAGAATTCTTTAAAACTTCATGCATGTGAATAAATTTTGCTTCAAAAGTAACTGCAGACAATTTATTTATATGTATCTTACACAGTGTCATGGTATTTATGAGGCAAGAATCATATCAACATAGAGTGAACACTGGAAATTATTGGTTTAGCCTTCTAACCCAGAGTTCAGTATAAAAAAATAATTTATTTTCTTCCCTGCAGTGTATATATATTTTTTTTTTTTAAAGAACACCTCATTTTAGGTACAGAATCTGGTTTACAGTGATGTGATATTTACACACAATTTTCTAGCTGGCTTGACTGCTTCAGATGAAGGTCAACTGATTAGCCCAAGGTCACTGACTCAGTCTATGAGATTAGAATTGAGGATTCTGCCTACTGGAGAACTTAATTCAGGGAGACAAAGATTATAATAAGACAGAGACATATTTCAGCACAGAATAATTTATTTTTTCCCTCCTGCTTAATATAAGTTTCTCTATCTACTGCAAAACATTTATATTTATCCAGGCTCTACAAGATTCTGGGTATCCTGCTTTTCCTTTGGTTACCAACACATTCCAGAAGTTCTGGGTTCTGCTGAGAGATAATCAAATATGTTTTTACTGCAGCGGGCTCAGATTCAGATTAAAATTGGTTTCATTTCCTGTGTCCCAGTTTGCTTCAGAAGAATAATTTTAGATACCTTATCTTCATTCGGGCCAGTTGCTAAGGTAGATTAATTATGCTATTTGATGAGAGGACAGTCAGGTGAATTATCTGCCTCTTTGACTCCACTGTATCCTATCTCTCTCCTGGTAGCAGGGAGTACCTTTGTAACAGCAGAAGGCTCAGCACAGTAGTTTGTCTACAGGTGAGGGAATGTGCAAAAATGCACCTCATTTCATCCTGTGTTTGCTTGGCTTATTTTCTTTAGTCTCCAAGTTTGTTACTTAAATACAGCCATGTCTTCTATCTTCAAGTGTATGATGTGACTGGACTGACTCCTCACCTTGTAAGTGTAACGCAATAGAGTCACACTGAGCTGTGAACCAGAGTCCTTTGGTTTGCTGTGTCTGCATTGGTCTCTTACCCTGATCCTGCAGGGATTGCTGGCTGGAGAACGTGACCTTGCCCAAGGGCAGGGAATGATTTCCAGCAGGAATCCTGCAGCTGCAAAGTTTATGTTTTTTAAACTTCAGTCAGGTGTTGTGTTGCTTTTTGGTAAAAATGAATAGAAATATCCCACCAGGTAATGCTAAACTAAAATGAGTCCCCATAAGAGGACCGACGTGATTTTTAGGTTTTAATTGGCAAGAACAGAACACAGCTTCTTTCTGATAAGAATGCCAGCTGTAGTATTTTGGTGTAAAATTTTATGGAAAACAAGCAACTTATCATTTTCACAAACCCTGTGTGCAGCCCAGTACAATCTAAAATTTCTTTCAATTTGCAAATATGTATTTAAACACCATATTGCATTCTTCTATGAGAGGGATTTTTATTTCACTCATCCAAAAAAGAAATTCCCTAGTGAGTGTATATTTTTATAAATATATACTTGGTCATTTGATTTCAGCATACTGATAAAGTATGTGTATGCATAATACAATATATAGTCCTGTGCTGTTTGTGCATGTGTTCAGCTGATAAAGAAATGTGCTTCTGAGAAGTTTAGATGCAAGATGAAAAAAAATGTTTGTGATATACATGATTCAGCTTTTAAGACCCAAAGAGCCTCATTCTCATGTAACAGCTGAAGGACTAGAAACAGGGAATAAATATTATTTTCGGAATATCTTTTTTTTCTTTAAATTCATATTAGTAGTGTATAGAAACTTGTGCCATTACTTAAATAATAATAATATACAGGTTTTGTATACACAGTGCAGATGAGATTGTTTCCCCATGTTATAGAAGTGCTATAGAACAGAGTGAGGAGTAATATATCTCATGATTTTGATACATATAGTATAAAACAGAGATTTTTTCCAAGGGCAGTGAAAAGGTCTGACATTACCTAAAAAATTTTGCCCTGATTGTTTTTTAAGCAATAATGAACTGAGATATAAGTTAACGTATTAACTTCGCATGAGAGATGAAATCGAAGTTTTTCTGATAATATTTTTTCTTTTGCCCCTTAAGAGCTATTTGTGTAATTGCTCACTGAGAGTACTGTGTTTCAGTTGCTCTTCTCTCCAAATTGAGGACAGCCCTCTTTACCTACCTTCAGTAGGTTTTCTCCACTCAGATTGCAAGTTTTTGGAACAGTGAGAGCAATTCTATCAGGTTGCATATGTTTGGGGGTTTTTACACCCTAACAAAATTATATTCAAGTATAGGCTATAATATATTTGTTTTGCTGACATTTAAAGTGACCTCAACAGGCAGAAGAAATGGGCTAAAAATAAAGTAGAACAAAAAGAAATGTACCTGGGTAGGAGTAACTCCATATACTGATAAGAACAGGGGGGAAAAATAATGGAGAGTAACTTGGTGGACTGAGTAGTCCCTAATCCAGCAAAGTGTGCTGACAGCAAGGAAGTCTAGTAGCATGGGAGGGAGGTGATCATTTCCCTCTACTCAGCACTGCTGAGACACAGCTGGAGTCCTGTATCCAGTTCTGGGCTTCCTAGTACAAGAGAGAGACAAGGAGATACTGGAGTGAGTCCAACAAATAACCACAAAGATGATTACTGGGCTGAGCATCTGGGGAACAAAGGGGTGCTGAGGGAGCTTGAACTCTTCAGTCTGGAGAAAAGATTACTATGGGGAATATATATATATATCTAATGAAACATAAAAGATTCACAAGGATCCAGGCTCATCTCAGTGATGATCAGTGAAAGGATTAGATGCAATGAGCAAAAAAAAAATATGGAAAATTCCATTTAAATACAAGAAAATATTTTTTTTTACCCAGAAGGTGTTCCAACACTCTCACAGGCTGCCCAAAGGGGCCATGGAGTCTCCATGCTTGGAGATGTATATCTGACTGGACATGATCCTGAGTTATATGTGTGAAGGATGCTGCCCTGATCAGGGTTATTTGGCCTAGACCTCCTCCACAGATACCACCCAACCTACTGTGATTCTGTGATGTATGTCCTGTCCGTAGTAAGGCTGTTCAGAACAGCAGTATCACCTACCTGGAGAAGTATCAGTATCAATGGTGCTCAAGTGATGCAATACAATGTAATACTAAATTGTACTATTCATTGTATTAATGTGTCATTATCAAATATTAAATACCACAGATATGCAATAATTTTTGTGGTTTTTTTTTTTTTTACCTTTCTATGCTTTGGCTTTGAAATGTCTAGTGGGATCAGATAAAGCTGGTCACGTGGGCTTGTTGTTGTGACTTTTGGTGAAAGTTTCCTTGTTCTTCATATTGCTTACTGCTTCACTTGAAATACTTCAGTGCATTTCAGTCTTCAAATAGAAATCTCATAACAAAATATAATGTCAGCAAATCTAGGTAGCTTTTCACTGCATTTTTAGTACCATATATAGCTGTTTTCATGTCTTAAGACAGTTGTAATGAATATAGACTTCAAAGGATAAGTATTTCCATGATTTTTTTTTTTAAAGAAAAAAAAAAGACTGCACATTTGGGATCAAACTATATGTGCTGACTTCAGTGGAAATACCATTTCATCCACTCTTTTAATTACTTCTTGCATGAGGTCAGGATTTCAATTCGCTGTATTGTTTCAAAATGCCAGCACAAAATCATGCAACTGGTTACAGTTAGGACTTCAGCAAATTCCATCATCCCAGCTTCCTTATTTGGTTATTTATCACACTGAACTCCATCTAATGTGCTTTCACTTCAGCTGAGTCTGTTGATTTTGAGGGCTGAAGTGGTTTCTGAACTTCAAGGGAAAAGGAAAGTCACAGGTAAGATCATCAGGCACTAACTCATCACGCACAGATTTTATACTGTTGCTTTTAAGTATTTCATGACCCTGCAAGTCCCCTGAAAAGCCACCCCTCTGCAGGTAGCATGTAGAGGTATTTGGTGCTGATTGACTATTACTCAGTCCAATGGTTATAAAGCACCTTACTCCAGTTACCTCCTTTATTAAGGATTAGAAATTCCCATTACAAGGAAAAGTTCTCTACCCATTGGTAAGCGTGGGGACAGAACAATTTGCCTTTGCACAGCAACCTTATATTATAATGAAAATTAAAATGAGAGGAGAAAAAAAAGTAAAATTTTGAGTCCTGATCCCTGATCACTGCTTAAAAGAATGAGAATCATTATTTTAATCATTGCTTAAGAGAGTGAGAATCAGTTCTGCAGATCAACGTCCTGCACTGGGCTTGCCCAGATGAGGGAAAGGCTACACAATGCTTTGCTTTTTTCTCTTTGGCACACACACACGGACACCCACGTGCAAACTTATTTTTGCACCATGCTGAACTTTGTATAGTGGAAACATCTAATCTGTGGAAACATCTTCACTGACACTTGTCAATTTAGGTAATGCCAGTCAGATTTGTGATGGCAGCAGGAGAGACTCTACTTGTGGATGTTTGAACTGCTGCAT
This sequence comes from Cinclus cinclus, assembly GCF_963662255.1. Lineage (NCBI taxonomy): Eukaryota > Metazoa > Chordata > Aves > Passeriformes > Cinclidae > Cinclus > Cinclus cinclus. Next base: position 17,389,303 of record NC_085048.1, on the reverse strand, counting down.
AATCCTCTTTCTGATATTCTACACATTAAGCAAAATGAAAGAAGAAGTGGTAAAATAAAATCAAACTCATTATTTATGGCCTTCAAAAGATATAAGCTTACAAAAAGTCAGAAATATTGAACAAAACTTTTGTCCAGCTTGCTGGTTTTCATTACAATATCGTGCTCTTTAAATTCACATATAAAACCCAATATTTTTACTTCTCCATCTCCTTGAAAAAACATCTGTGGACTATTTCTGAGTGATAATACTCAGAAAAAGTGCAAAAAAATCTTGATTTAATATAGAAGCCAACAAGCCAACATAAGGAGTCATTTTTCTTCTTCCACAGCTGAATACCATGGAAGACCATACCATAACTACTTATCTCTAAACTTTAATTCCAGATAAGGTGAAAAAACAGTCTCATTTTAAAGTAATCAGGTTGTTGCTCTTTGCAATAAATTCTTCGGCTTTTTTGTAGGTGTTGCCATTGCTAAATAACTAAACTGTAGCTGCACACAGGGTACGACAAAACACAGTTTTGGTTTCTATTTTGTTCTTACATCACTCAGTCTTGTGTGTTGGCTGTTCAATTTTGAATGAGATGCATCTTTGTAAACACAGGAAGTTGCAAACCTGCACCTTCTTACATATATAGCATCCTACAGTAGTACATGAATTAAATTTTTTTCAGCTGAAATTAGGCTTGCTATGGTTTATCTGAGAGCTACCAAAGGATTTCAAAACTTGTCATGCTTTTTACCATAGTTGATAAATTTCCATTCTGATTCTATTTTTTCCAGTTGTCATCAAAATTTTGTTCTTTCATATAACAGTGTTTCAGCTAGCTTTACTTTTCATAGAGTTAAATGTTAAAGAAGATGGGAAAATCATGATGGTTTGAAAATTTCTTAAGCAGCATGAAACTTTTACAGTATGTACTTATTCCTTTGCTAAAATTATTTTTCAGGTCACAACTAGAAGATTTTACTTTTCCTGAGACTCATATTTATTGAAAACAAAAATGCAAAATATAAATGCCATGGTAGTTTTGATCATCGGTCAAAAAACATTAAATTGCAGGTTACATAGGAAGAATATTTTTAGAATATATCTAATGTTAACTGTCATTTGAAATAGGAATTTCATGAGGAAAAACCTTATTTATTAGGGAAAATACTCTTTTCCAGGTTTCTTGATTCTGTAGAAGGTGGGTCCCCATAGTGGAGTGGGGGGTCGTGGTGTTCAGGGAAGGGGGTTCCTGAGGTGGGGAAATCCCAAGGGAGTGCCAAGACATGTCCAGAGTCAGCATCTGGCCCAAAATGAGGAGGCACATGTGTGGCAGGCAGGGGTAACAGCAGCCACCACCTCCCCACACACACACATCAGGAATCTCAACGGATTTCAAGTGACCTAGACTGCAAACACAAGTTGGGCAAAGAATGGACATAGAGCAGCCCTGCTGAGAAGAATTTTGGGGTGTTTGTGGATTAAAAGATGGACATGACTTGGCAATGTGTGCTTGCAGTTCAGCAAGTCAAATGTATTCTGGGCTGCATCCACAGCAGTGTGGACAGCAAGTGGGGGGAGGGGGAGGGGATTTCCCCCCTTTATCATCCCTTATAAGACTCCACCTGGGGACCTGCATCCAGCTCTGGGATCCCAAGCACAAGAAGGGCATGGACCTCTCTGAGTGAGGCCAAGATGATCGTAGGGCTGGAGCACCAGTCCTGTGAATACAGGCTGAGAGAGTTGGGCTTGCTCAGCCTGGAGCAGACAAGACTCATTGTGTCCTTTCAATATACACAGGGGGCTTCTAAGAAGAAGAGATACCTTTTACTACACTGCAAGGATGAAATTTTTCATGGGGAGAGTGGTGAGACACTGGTACAAGTTATGGATGCCTCATCACTGCAAGTGTTCAAAATCAGATTGGATGGGTCTTTGAACAATATGATGTAGTAGAAGGTGTCTCTGCCCATGACAGGAGGTTTGGACTACATGTCTTCTGACCCAAACCATTCTATAATTCTATGAAATGCAGGAATATTGACTCAAAAATGTTCATGAAAAAAAAGGAAAAAATGAGTGCTCCTTAATTTTAGAAGAAGGAATGTAATGGAAGATAAGGTAATATCACATTCAGCCTGGAAGAAAGTGGGACCATTACCACAAGAAATAGATAGGGTCAAGAAGAACATGAAGTCTGGCCAACTATCAGTAGTATAAATGCACAAATGAATAGAATAGCAACTTGACAGGATAGTGCTACTCACAGCATCACAGAATATTCTGAGTTGGAAAGGATCATTGAGTCCGACCCTTAAGTAAATGGCCCATATGAGGGTTGAACCCACAAGCTCGGTGTTATTAGCACCAGGTTCTAATCAACTGAGCTGATATCAGTGGCAAGATTGAAAACTCTGTGTTTGACTCTCTAAGATATAAATGCAACTAAGACTGTTGAATTAAAAGAACACTGGATTATCACTGAAGTTTTCTGAATGCATTTTCCCTTTGCCTCTGGTTTCCTGAGACATGCTGTCTGCCACTGAGAAGGTTTCAAAGGTACCATGTCTCAGTTTTCTAGATTTCTTATCCCCTTTCTGCATAGCAGGTTTGTCAGGTGTGAGATGATGTAAAAACTGTAGTAAGCTAAAACTGTAGCAAGCTAAGGGTGTAGTAGCCACTGCATTTGGAGTAGGACTGTAGGATTTTTTCACCACAGTATATTGTCATATGGGATATTGTATTGTGGTGGAAAATTTTCAGAGAGCCACAACTATTATTAAAAGGCATCCTCATGCTTTAGGAAGAACTTAAAACATTCTCAGCACATGCAGAAGTTATGTTGAATATCTATCAATGCTAAGGAAGGTATTTTAAAAATGGGAGCTAAATAGCCTTGGGTACTATTTTTTTTTTTTAAATTTTGAGACAAGGAATTGTGTAGTTGGACTGCAGAAAAAGCAAGGAAGATATTCACCCTATGGCAAAGCTTGCCAGTTCTCTGGGTTGAAGACTCCAAGTTATATAATTCTCTCTGTGCCAAATTATAACACATTCCTCCCAGATTTGTTGATCTTTTCAATGCTTTAACCTTATCAACAGAGGACCTGGAGCCTTTGTAATATTAAAGGCACGAGAAAGAGATTTCTAGATGTCTGAAGCACTACATAAGACCTTTGAATTTTTTTTTTTGACTTGACAATTTTAGCTATCATACTCCATTTAGTATAAAGAAGCCTTTGTTTGATAATATGCTTCCTAAGGAAAATTAGATATGTTTTGTTCTCAAGTAACAGTAAAATAATTAAATTAAAATATGCTTTTCAAAAGAGTATTGAAAAATTATTGTACAATAAGATTTTCTGCTGCTGCTGTAATTTGGCTTACCAACACACACATATGAGATTAGATAGCACTCCAAACATGGTATCTGACCACTGCAGAAGAGAAACCAAGCTCTTCCTTGACATGTGAATCAGATGGTTCAGATGTTGCACAGATTCCAGAAAAAGCTGGAGACTGGTGATTCACATTGAAGTAGTAAGAATGGAGGCAGATGGAAGAACGGAGGAAAACAACTGCTGGAAAACTCAAGTTCTTTCTCAGGCTGGGGATATATTGTATCATGCAGAGAAGTTTAGGGATAAGATATTCTCTGGACTGAAGATATTGTTCCCCTGGGATGTTTTGTCCTTCAGGGATGAAAATCTTGCTTGTTTCCATGGTCAAAAAGGGTGACCAAAAATTGTAATATAAAGGGAAACTCAACAAAAGAAAAATGCACCTTTTAGAGAACCCATAGGTGGAACACCTTTGCAGGGCCTAAAGCATGTGCCTGTGAAGTACTTTTGGTTGCCCAGATGAAATGGACTTTGCAAGTTCAAGATATCATTATTTTGCCCTAACTCTTCATGATGTACCTGATGGTAACTGTGCTTTATGTATTGTTGTTGAAGAGGATGTTGAGGTTTTTTTGGTGGCTTTCATTGCCCTGAGCAATTTGGAGGTCCCATTCCTGGAGGTGTTGAATGCCAGGTTGGAACTCTGAACAAGCTGGTCTAGTGGAATTGGATGGTCTTTAAGGTCCCTTCCAATCCAAACCATTCTATGATTCTTCGACTCATCCCCTCTGAACACCTTTCCCTAGATTCTGAATGATTAGCTGTGTTACAGGGAGGTTGAAAAAGAACTGTCATATGTCTTCATTTCAAATAATCCCAGCTGCTGTATGTGTCTTGAATTCTACATGCTGTAGAATGGATTTCTAGCTTTCAAAAGTTTGGCTGAATGATAGTAAGGTACTTTCTAAGTAAGAAAACAACTTACATGTCCTTTCCTTTCTCATTTGATTTCCTATTTTTTTCAGTATTTACCTGCATTTTTGTAATGGAGGGTGGGTTTATTATTTTATTTTGGTAGATCATTGAAATCTGTGGCAGGGAAAAATTCTGAGGTATAAATGAGAAGTTTATTTTTTAACAGTTGTTACAGTTGCTGTGGCAATTATCCTACAAAACCAAAATTCTGGTGCTCTTCACAGATTGACTTACCTTGTAAAATGACATGAAATTTTCTGAGGTTTTTTTGTCCCATAAATTGCATACCTCCTTTGTAGATGGTTGTTTTTAACTGAACAAGTGAAAAGAACTTAATGAGGTGCCATATGTCATGTCTGGAGTTAGATTAAAAACAAATAATTAAACTATATCCCTTTCTTATCAAAACAGACTGTGATATATTTGTGAAAGGAAGCTGAATCTGACATACTATGTTTGACAGACTTTTGGGACAAGGTTGTGATTTAACCCCAGCCATCAACTAAGCCCTACACAGCCTCTAACTCACTTTCCCAAGTGGGATGGGGGAGACAATAGAAGTTGAAACAAAGACAGTTTAATAGGTAAAACAAAGCCATGTGGGCAAGAAAAAACAATTGAGGAATTAATTCGTCCCTTCCTGTTGTCAGGCAGGATTTCAGCCATCCCCAGGAAAGCAGAGCCCCATCACATAAAATGGTGACTGGAGAAGACAAACACCATCATTCCAAATGTTCCCCTTCCTTCTTGTTGCTCCAGCTTCAATATCCTGAGTATGATACTGTGAGGTCTGGGTTATCTCTTGGGTCACTTGGGAGCAGCTGTCCAGGCTGTGTCTTGTCCCAGCATCTTGTGCACCCTCACTAGTGGGGTGAAGAACAGAAAAGGCCTTGGCTCTGAGTGAACACTACTCGGCAAACACAAAATCATTCCTGAATTATCAACAGTGTTTTTCCAACACATAACCCCATACTAGGTACTACAAAGAAAATTATAGGTCACAACAACAACCCATGCAGTGCCACAGGTTGGAGGAAGAGTGGCTGGAAAGTTCCCCAGGGACAGCAGCTGAACGTGAGCCAGTGTGTGCCCAGGTGGCCAAGGAGACCAGTGGCATCTTGGTCTGTATCAGCAATGGTGTGGCCAGCAGGAGCAGGGCAGGGATTGTCCCCTATACTCAGCACTGGTGAGGCCACACCACAAATCCTGTGTCCAGCTTTTTGGCCTCACACTATGACAAAGAAATTGAGGAACTGGAGCAAATTCAGAGAAGGGCAAGAAAGATGGTGGAGGGTCAGGAGAGTTAAATCATATGAGGAGCAGCTGAGGCAGCTGGACTTGTTTAGCCTGCAGAAAAGGAGGCTCAGAGGAAACTTTAACATTCCCTACAATTACCTGCAAGAGACTGTAGCCAGGTGGGGGTAGGTCTCTTCTCCCAGGTAACCTGCAACAGGATAAGATAAAACAGACTCAAGTTCCACTAGGGTAGGTTCATGTTGAATGTCAGAAAGAATTTTTTCACTGAAAGGGTGGTTAACCATTGTAACAGGCTGCCCAGGGAGGTGATGGAGTCACCCTCCCTGGAAGTGTTTAAGAAATAACTGAACATGGCACTTAGTGCTATGATTTAGTTGGCATGGTGGTTCAGTCAGATGTCGGATTTGGAGGACTTTTCCAACTTAATGATTCCATGATTCTCTTCATACTAAACACAATATTCAAGCTATAATTAATTTGTGTTTTTTACTTGGAATAAAATCAGTCACACATTTCTGAATGCCTGACAGGGTTTGAAATCCTTTTGGTTATGTGTTGGTTTCAGGCATGTAATAAGATAACTGCAGATAATCTGCAATCTACTGACTCCAAGTAGGAGTGTTTTACAAAGTATTTTTTGCAAAAAATTCACTTCATCGTGTCATATGTCAAAGAATGACATGCAAAACCATTGGAAAATCACATTTTTATAACAAAATTTTTGACAATGTACTGTATGTGGGTGACTTGAAGCTATCTTTTAACACAAAATATCAGGGAGTACACTCTCAACTGGCAAAGTGAAATCTTGAAAATTTATCTTTGTGTATCATATTTTTTATCATTGTTTATGATGCTGAAATACTTGTCACTTGAGGGCAGGATCCTATTAGTTTATCACAATAGAATACACACACATATGCCTCAAAAGATAATTTGGTGAGCATAGATATTCAGAAAAACAGGGAAGACTTTGACTAATGGACTCTGTAGGCCCAATTCTTCCAAAAAGTCTCAAAACCCTCAACAAACAGCAATAAAGGCAACAGAACTAGTACAGCCTTGTTCCTGTGGGTAAATATGCTTTATGTCTGCATGCATGTCAGGCTGAATAGCAGAACTCTTATAAGACTCTTATTTTGCCAAGGATACCACCATATTCAGAAGGACTCCTGTGTTTCTGAAATGCTACTAATTTTTTGGATGTTTTTTGTTCATTGATTTGAATGTATGCACAATTAAATTTGAATCATATAAGGAGTTTTCCTTAGGTAAACTGGACGGTTTAGCTAAAGACCTTTCCAACGCAAGTTGTCCAACTGCACCTATAAAATATTTTTCTCCATCTAGTAGCATTCTAGCACTTAAAAAAAACCAAAAACAAACAAACAAAAACCCCAAAAGATTGTAATTTTTTTTTTGGTTTGGTCTTAATAAATTTTGCTTGCTTGTTTAATAGAAATTCTTTTATATTTTTATGTTTTTGTTCCAACTACTTGCTCTGTTTCTCTAGGAGGAACTGAAGTTAGGTTGTTTCCCATTATTCTGTCCAATTAGGAGTTCAAATAGGATCCTAGATTCTAGATAAACAAGAATATAGCATCCAAAAGAAGATTTTTTTAACACAGCATACAAAAAATCTAGGCAACCAGTACCACAAGGGCCCAAATGATTGCTGCAGATGCCTCATCCAGCCTTGGGTTAAAGGATCTTTTCATTTGCAATTGATACAAATAGAGTTTCTGATATTGTAGTTCTTTCATGCTCTGTGCAACAATAATTATATGGTGTATGTGTTGGTCTCCATTAACTACCTAATGGTTTACTATTTTTAAGGTATATGACAAATCATAAGTTTTAACAGCCTATATAATCCAAACGATACCAAGAAATATTTGCATTCAATACCCTGTTTTATACTGTAGAAAACTGCATATAGATATTTAATTTTTTTTTCTTTACATTAGCATTCTATGCCAATAGGGTTATAGTTAAGGCCTAAACTGCAGTGTTATTTATTTCTCTGACACCATTGTGTGTACAGAAATGAAGTCACTAAGTTACTCAGGAGTCAAGACTGGCAGTTTCACAAGCAGATCTGCTTTGACGGAGTCAGTCACAGGCTGGGGTGCAAATGTGAGTAGATAAAGAACAATGAAATGGCACAGGTGCAATACAGAGTGTCTGCACACAGGCACAGAAGTCCAATTCTTCAGCAATGCTACATATACTCAGAACAGTTGCACTGTGCACAGTTAATCCAACATATCTGATACTGGATTTTCACAGTCCCCTTCAGGCTGAAGGCCCATTTTAAGTTACCATTTTCTCTTAGAAAATCTACTTTCCTCCAGAAGTATGTAATATATCAAGATTTTATTACTTGTTAATTTTGTAGACTTCAGACACGACATTAAAGCCACACACAGGTATTCTACTTCTGCAGAATTTAATGAAAATTAATGGAATATGTGTCTAAGTCTGTTTAGTCTAAAAACATTATTGCTTTGTCTTCTGATTCCTGTTATATATAAATGCTTCTCTTCACATTTTTTTAGTTCATTGTTGTAAGCTTAATAGCTTCACTCATTTGAGCAATATTTCACAGGTACAGGTATACATGTGCTTAGGTATTTTCAAGGTTAAGGTCTAGACATGATTTGCATAGATGTTTTTTTAAACACTTTGCTGTAGAGCATGTAATGTTAAATACAATCTGTCAATTATTTACTGTGTGGCATATTTACCATGCATACTTTCATAATAATCAGGTGTCTAGGAGCAGATTTTTTTGTTTTGCTTTAGAACTTGTAGTTTCAATAACGCTGAAATATTTACAGTGTTGAACATGGAACAAACACGAATTTATTAACTCTGCACTTTAATTCCTGTACAGTATTGTTCATTTATTATTTTGACTATAAACAATACACTTATATGAGAAAGACCTCATGGGTTTTTTTCACTACAATAAAAATCTCAGGCTAACAGAAAACTTATTCCAGGCTCTGGGTTCTGATTTTCTAAGTGCCATTAAATTCCTTTTTATGTATCCCCAGTCATTAGTAGCTAAAACTGCTGACATAGCAATTTATACAATATGAGCGGAGTAGTTAAAGGAATGCAAATGATTATTTATTAATGGTATCATGATGTTAACAAGATCTTCACATTCTACAAAGCCTGCATATATGGTAATACTTTCCTGATTAAAACCAGAATATTTCCCATTACAATATGACAGGTGAACAAGCACAGCTACCTCAGTCTTTCCTCATAGGATATGTGCTCTCATCCCTGACTGTCTTGGTTAGTCCACTGAACTCCCTGCTGTTTACTGATTTCCTTCTTACCCTGGGGTCCCAAAGCCAGATGCACTATGCTGAATGTGTCTGTAGAGTGCTGACTGTACTTAGTGTGGGACTGGGTCAGAATGGGAAATAGGAGCAAAGATCAACTAATACTGAATCCACTTCTCATCACTGCAGCAATTTCGATATGGATTCCCATATCCATGCACACATATGGAATGAAACTACTGCATACATATCCTGCTAAAGCCATAAGAGAAGCACATAAATTTTTATGTTTCTCTTTTCTGGACAGTCTACATCTTCAGGACTGCTAAAAGCCTAAGAACAGTATAATAAAGAGCAGCTGAATTTGGAGTTGCAAGAACTCAGTAGTGATCTTGTTCCCATCATATTTTTTTGCCACTTTTGCACCATGTTTGTTCCACAAGCTGTAAAACAAGGCTAATGAAAAAAGGATATTCTTTTTAAAATGCTTGGAGCACTCTCACTGAAAAGTGCTATAAAATTGCTGGCGGTGCACTGAGCAGTCTGAGGATGCTCAGTTGGCTTTTACAGATATTCTGATTTACCACCTTACTCTGAGGGTAGAGACAGTCTTGAAACTTCTAACATTCCTATATTTGCCAGGATTTTTTCAAGCACCTGGATAGCATTTTAATCACACTGCTCATCTAATCTATTGTTTGTGATTCCCTCCTTACTGGTGGAGCAACTGATACGTAGAAATTCAGTTAATTTACTTTCATCATCTGTTACATCTTAACAATCCTTACAGGGAACATTTGAGCACAGAGGTAAAGATAGTTGAATTTTGTTCTCTCTTTTGAATAGAGAGTTGTAGTCCATTAAAAAGCCCAGGCAGGTCACATAGTTTTACCCAGGAAGATCATTCTACTACAGTTTTGTTTCTGATTTAAATCCTTTTTTAGTACAATAGATAACCATGTACCATAATTATCATGTCTAACTTTCTGGTTTCAGATTTTGTGCTCCAAAGGTTTTTTTGGGTATTTTTTTTTTGTTTTCTTTTTTAATCAACTAGCACTCTTAATGTTTAACAGAATACCAAGAGATTACAGTTTTCTTATGACAAGTATAATATGTATATGGACATGCTTTTGCAGTGTATTTGTGAGGTTAAATTATCTAGTAATCCCTCTTTTTTCATTATTAATTTTAAATCCAGAGACCTTTTCTGTATGAGCAATGTCAATGAAAAACCATGTATGGATAAAAATTTTCCTGCACAAGAGGTTCATAGTTCCCTGTTTACAATTTGAATCCCATTTATTATATCCCAGGAGATTGTAATTGGGATGTAGCATAGCTTATGTTTAGCCTTCCTTCAATTAAGGAAGAGTTATAAGCTTCATTGATTTAGGGATGTATTTTGGAAAAGTGTGTTATCTAAAAAATTACCACTGAAGTAAGCAGACCAGTGTTAATTAACGAATCGAATTCCAGGGAACTCAAGCTTTTCATTCTTCTTTATTAGTTCAAATGATTTGTCAAATATATATACTGATAATTAATAGCTGTCAATTATATACATGTATATACATACACACACACACCAAATCACTATTTTCTTTCTCTCATTTAACTGCCAAGATCGACCTGAGAAGGTATGGTGTCAACACTGTGGAAAGTGGCAAAAGTAATGAGGTTAAAAATTAATGAGATAATTCAATATTGAAGGTTTCTAGCCTTCTGTTCAAGTCAGAGTAAGCTATGGTATCAAACCAGATTTATGAGGACTTTATCCACTTGGGTCTTGAAAAGTGCTTATTTGCCAGAAAATATTACCCAGGAGGAGTAGTTTTTAAAAAACAGTTCAAAATTCAGTGTTTTCACTACAAATTTATGTCTGAAGTATGACCTAGTCACACCCAGTAAAGAATGTAAAAGGAAATTATTTTAAGAGGCCCTCTTTTAATTTAGTAGGCAAATATATATTTACACCTACCTCTTGGAGGAAAATAGATAAATTCACAGTAGAAAAGAATTGTTGGGACTTTCTGATAGTCAGGGAAGAATTCCCTCTGGAACAATCTACCAGGGCTCCTGCACTTGGATTCTTCATCTTATTTATAGGAAATTCTTATGCTATAATTAAGTGTTCTTTTAAAAGATAAGCCTTAGTTCAAACAGGACTAAATTTTGGGAAATCCTGAAGATACTAGATCATTCTATCTCCACTGGGTAATCTTCTATTCTTTATGACACAGGAAAAATTTGTGATGATTAAAATTGTGATCTTAATGTGATTAAATAATCACCCGTAAGTACTTGTCTTTACATTAATAAGACATAATCTTTCTTCTTGTAAAAATTCCTATCCCACAGAAAAGACTGGTGATCTATAAGCAGAGCAAAGCTTAAGCAATTATTTATATTTAAACTAAATAACTTTTAGAAGCCTGTAGTATGTGCACATTCTAGCTGTAAAAATATATAACTCCTAAGTCTTAGAATGGCACCTGGCATTGATATTAGCAATAGATGTGAGTGTTAAAATATAAAAAGCTTGAATTTCAAAATAGGATGCACACAGCTTGCATTTGTAATCAAAATAAATGGAGCAAGAGGAGGAGAATCTAGTTTAAACAAGTCTTTGTAGTTTCTGCTTTTAAGAACTTTCAGAGGGAACTTCAATTCACAGCAATTGCTACATTTTCAGATAATCTTGATGCTAAAGCACTGACACCTTGATGAAGGAAAGATCAGAAGTAAATCAGTGCACTTTCCTATCTAAATATGAGGATTTAAATATACAGAATTGCAAGTATAAAACACAAAGGGTTTAATTTAAATATGGCATCCACTGTAAAGCTAATTATAAGTGAAACTACTGAAATATTTATTGCACATGGATGTCTGCTTGGTATTTCAGGCATTTTTGTCTTTGTCTCAGGAGGCTTGTCTGCTTTAAGTGCTACCTAGAATAGTTTTTGAGCAACGTAAAAAAAAATTATATACTTTCTTTTTATTTTTTTCCTAATAGTACTTTTTACTTGCTTCTCTGCCTGTGTATTTTCTTTCCTGTATTAGCTTTCCTTAACATTGCACTAGAGCCCTGATATGCATAACTCTGAGCTTCCCAAACTCACTGAGGCTGTTGTACAGTTTGCAGTAGAACTGTTCATACAAGAACTGTTTTCATGACTGTGAAGTTGAGGTGGGGAAAAGGAGCAGCAGATTTTTGTGGTGGTATGGACCCAGCTAGGCAACAGCAATGCTCAGGAATATATACACACACCACTGCCTGCTAAGTTAGGAGAACTTATTTTAAAAACAAAACTAAACATTTTTTCCTGCATCTCAACTTTAATCGAAGACCAGAATCTCACACCTGACATACTTTCAGAAGAAAAATGCCTTACAGTGTTATGTTTAACAGCCTCATGAGCTATCCCAAATATGGGCAGTAGTAACAGCTGGCAGTAGGTTTCTTGGACAGAGGAATGTACAATTTTGTAAATTAGCAGATACTGAGCATTAGCACAACATTTGCACACAGTTTCAGGCACAATTTTAAACAACTTTTTCAAACCATTCAGTGAAGCAGGAGGTCTCTGGGACTTTTTTAGCCTTGCCTCTTCCCTTTCTGCTTTCCCTTTATGTGTGGCAACACAGTCATACAAGATCACTCAGGTTTTTTCCCATCTTAGGGCACAGAGGTGAAATTACTATCCTCTGGTTTCAGAGAATATGTGCCAGGTCTGGCTGGGATGGAGTTAATTTTCTTCATAGCAGCCCATATGGTGCTCTGCTTTGGACTGGTGTCTAAAACAGTGCTGCTATCTCATCAATGTTTTGGCTGTTGCCAAATATAACTTGAACACAGTTAAGGGTTTATCTCATTCCCTCACTGCTACCTCCTCCCTCTTTCCTCTTAGTGAGGGTGTGGGCAAAAGGTTGGGAGGGGGCAGCTGATCTGGACTGACCCAAAGGGATATTCTGTATGATAAGACTTTGGGGGAAAGGAGAAGAAAGGGGGAAAGTCCATGGCCCTTCAATTTGTGTTCTGAAGCAATCAGTATTGTGTACTGAGGCCAGGCTTTCCAGACAGGGGTTAATAGGAAGTAGGGAGCAAATTCTTCTTAATGCTTTGCTTGTGTGCACAGTTTTGCTTTCTTTATCAAATTGTCATTATCTGGATCTAAAAGCCTTTCAACCTTACTCCTGCTTTTACTCTTTCCAGTGTAAGAACTGCAAGAGTGAATGTTTGTGGCAGTGTTTGGAAGTTGGCCTGGATCAGTCTTCTCCAAGGTGTGTGCTTAGCTTTGGAAACACAGCTTCAAAGTTTCTGTATGTACATTTGACCCTGAGGAGAAACACAAGTCCTTAGATCTCTGCTCCCTCTTTAGTGGCCCTTGACAGGTATAGTCCACTGAGCTAATAGCTTCATGAAGTTATGACCTAAAAACTATCCTGATTTAATTTCCATAAAATTGTAGAACATTGTAGCCTTTACTAAAAGAGATGACAAGTACTGGGATTTGGTTTACCCTAAACCTCTATTGTATGACTAGATATCATCTACAGGATTGTCACCAAGTCTCATTTTTTAATCTGTGGAAGATGCATGGATATGGGAGGTGCTCATCTTTAATTGTCTTCAGTTGTCAAGGTAAGAGAAGAAAACTACAGTCTAGTTCAATTTTTTTGTGACTTTTGTTGGTTTCTTTGTTTCCCTTTTTTTTTTTTTTTTTAATACACATGTAGTGATTATGGGGCTCTTCTATAAAAATGCTCTTACCTGTTTTCTATGTGTTTGCATAAACACAGAAAATTACACAGAAATTTATATTTCCTATCTTACCCTCACTTACACTTGCCCTTTGTTTTCATGCAAAGGACTACAAAATAAGAATAAAATAAAAGTGGCACTGTAAGCTCCCAAGCTACACACCAGGCACAAGACTGTTAATGCCAGAATGTTAAAGCAAGCATTTGGATGCAAAATAGACATGTGTGCTGTTTGTTCAGATTACTTATTTCTGAAAACTTGGGGTGCCAATTTATAACTTCTTGGGGCAGAGATGCATTGTCATTTGATTCTATGAAATAACAAACAGATCTGTGGATGCCTATGAAACGTTAGACAACTGGAATCTTGTGCTAACATAATTAGTATTGTTACTGATGTTACTATTCAGCCTTATTCTGGATAGTCTAAAAGGTAATCCCAAGAAAAAACACTATTTTTCATTTCCCAATTACAGATATTTTGTATTTGTAAGTCACTGAAATCAATTTTCAAAATTCTGCCAAAACAATAGGAAATCAATATTCACAACAGAAGAATCAGAAAGCAAAAAACTGTTTTAATTTTTAAGAAATGTTTGCTCAGTTGAACTTCTTGTATCCCTCAGTAGTCTCTGCCTCAGTACAAACAATCCTGCATTTAAAACTAGACCTTAGAAAATTTTTTATGTCTTCTACTGTATTTCTTCCTGCTTTACTCATAAACGATGAAATCCATCTTTGTTTTGACAGCCAGTAAAGGCCTATGCCTCATTTCAGTCTTGCAAACAGGATTTAGGTGGGCACTAAAAGTGTTCACAGTTTGGTCTGCCAGTAGTACATTTGATCCTGTTCAAGGAAATTGAGCAGAAATACAAATCAGAGATTCTGCTGTCTCCTTGCTCCCCTGTTCCAAGTGCATGTAGACTTCCTTAGAAACTATTTTGAAGAGAAAGGTGGTTATATTTTTGTTTAGATCAGAGACCTTTGATTTCATTTCCAATTACATGCATTCCTCTTGAACCCTGAGACTAGCAAGTTTTATTTTGTTTGTTTTCTCTGAATACTGAGGTACCACACAAAATGATGCTGAATAGGAAAACAAGGATTTGGATGCTGCTGTCCTTAATCAGGCAGTATTTCTAATTTGTTTCAGTTTCAAGGACAGACTCTTTGGGTCCTGTTCAATAACCTGTACAGGTTGGCCAAGCATGTGTTTAAATTTTTTGCTGTTTGCTTTTGTTGAATTTCCACAATATTGTCCTCATAGAAAAAAAGCACAACATTTCTTCTTACGTACATTTTGTAAAGATGCAAGTGTAAGAAAACACATATGAATTTTAACAGTCATTTAAAAAAAATATATTCTTTAGACAGATTGTTTTTATTTGAAGGTTAAGAGCCACATTGGGGTTCAGTTAAAATTCATCCCCCCTGCCAATAAATAATGTGTAAAAAGAATCCTTATTTACTCTTAAGACTTTACTAAAGAGACTTCATAGACTATGGAAGCATTTATGTTTAACTGGAGGCAAGAAAAGAATTGCACATAATCAGAGGTTCTTTAACTGAATCATAATGAATGATAAGAAATATTGTCATATTATTAATAGGAAATTAATCTTATGGAATACCTAAGTTTTATTTTGATAAGAAATGAAATCAAATTAAGACAACTTTTTATAATGTATGGAAATGTATTCCTCTTTTTTAAAAGGAACAAGAGCAAAATGTAAATGTCTAATAATTTCTTATGTAGTAAGTAGGCAAAATGTTTGAAATGGAATGGAAGGCAAATATACTTTTCAGCACAATAAACATATCCTGTTCTCTTGATCAAAATACTTCTTTATCTCTTAATCTTTGATGAGTTTCCATTTTTTGAGAAATACAACTCCTGATTTATTTAAACATAGAGTTTTTAAGCAAATTCAGAAAGAATTTCTTTACGCTCTCAATACAAGTACAAACAGAAAAATGATGTGCAGTTGTAAGGCAGCGTGATGTTTTGAAGATGAGATTACCTACTACTGAAGATGAGACCTACTATTTTACTGATATAACCAGAAATCAATCCCTATGTCCACACTGTAAACATCAGTAACACCCTTCTTTCCCTCTGAAATGTCAAAACTTGCTAAGTAGAAAACTTGCAAATTATTAATAATAAAACTGAACTATACATGAATATTAGGCAAGTGAAGCTGTCTCTGAAAGAAGCTGCAATTCTACTCAGCCCTATTGAGGCCACATCTGGAATGCAGTGTCCAGTTCTGGGCTCCTCAGGACTAGAGAGATGTGGAGTACAATGAAGCTCTTGGAGTCGGTCTAGCAGAGGGCTACAAAAGTGATTAAAGGACTGGAGCATCGCTCTTATGAGGAAAGGCTGAGGGAGATGGGGCTGTTCAGCCTTGAGGAGAGACAACAGAAGGACAATGCACATGCCAAACTGGAGTGTCAGAGAATGGACCAGGCTCTTCTTGGTGGTGCCAAGCAATAGGACAAGAGGCAATGGGCAGAAACTGATGCACAGGAAGTTCCTCCTGAACATGAGGAAGAACTTATTTACTGTGCAGGTGACTGAGCACTGGAACAGGTTGCCTGGAAAGGTTGCAGATTCTCCCTCACTGGAGCTATTCAAGAACCATCTGGACACTATCCTGAGCCATGTGCTCTGGGATTATCCTCCTTGCAGAGGAAAGTTGGACCAGGTGCCCCACTGTGGTCCCTTCCAACCTGAGCCACTCTGTGATTCTGTAAAAATCTTCATAATCATTTGCCCCATGAGCAAACACCAATTTTAAAAGGAATAAGATGCATGTGTACTATTGTCCAGCAAATGTTTTGCTTTTTAATGACCATTAATTCATTAGACTGTATCTTAAGACTGTATACTGGAATACCAGAACTTCCCTTAAGTGAAGATTGTAACTTCTGTCCCTACTACTTAACAATTGGTTCACTGTCCTTCATCTTTATACAGCTATTTCTTTTGTGTCACACTGATTGTTCATCTTTTTGCTATATAACCCAGCAAAAAAACCAAAAAAAATGCCTTTATTTTGGCCCAGGCTATCATACTGACCTTCTTATTGCTATGTCGTGGGAATTTTTTCGAATGAATAATACATAAAAGACCAGTTAAATTAAACAGACCTTGCTGAATAACCTAATACATAGTCCCCGAATAATAACACTATTCTTTTCCTCCAAGAGATTAGCTTTGGAGTATGTGCTGATTTCCTGCAAAGGCTCTCTCCTTCCTGGCTGGAAAGCAGTTTAGCTGCTTTCCAGAACTCTGAGAAGAAAGGCGATGATGAAAGATGATGAAAGTTGCAATGGTAGAAGTGGGGCATAGTCTGCTTTATCTCAACAAGTTTCAGCTTTGGAGCTGACTCTTCAAGGTTCAATTTATCCTAACCCCAAAGATTTCAATTTTTACATCCCAATGAGGAGAAAAACACAAGGTCTGCCTAGACTCAGATGAATTATTTTTAATTAATGCATAAAGAATCATGTTTAGCTAAGGCAGCTCACCTATAGAGTTCAATGATACGTAGACATAAAAGGGAGCAACTTTTTGTAGCTTTATAAACAATTTTAACTCCTTATTTCCAATAAGCTCTTAGTAGTTCCACAAAATGATCACCACCAAAAGACTTCTAGTAATACTTAACAGCAGGGATAGATGAAGAATTCTTCTGAATAAAATGATACACAAATATAAATAAATTATTTCTATTCTTTTAATGTGTTAATGGTCTGCCCTTGCTGTTTTGAGTGCTCTAATCTGACTAGATTTGGGCTTTTTTGGGTCTTTTTTTACAGCGCACAAATACGGTTAGAATTAGAATGATGCTTGTATTCAGAAAATCTTCAAGTGTTTAATGATGCATATACTATACTGCCCAAATAAAAATATACCTAAAAACCATCACAAATGGTTTTAATTTGTGTAAAGTTAACACTAATGAGACAGTATCATGTGTTTTGGATTATATTTCTTCATCTGTCACAAAATATATTTAGTAGATTTCACTTAAATACATAATTCTCTAGGGTTACATGCATTTATAGGTATTCTGTTAATTTTATGATGCAAGATTACTCTCCTCAAACTAGTGAAAAATTTACATTCAAAGGTAAAAATGTACTTCTAAAAATATATATATAACAATTATATAATACGTCCCTTCTGTTCTTACTGAAAATTAGATCTCTACAAATTTAGCAGTTGAAGAACTAGAACACAACAGAAAAAATACACTGTTGCTGTGTAACTCCATTAAAGATGATGTAGTTACAGTCAATGAAGATCAAGCTTATGCTTTCTAAATGCTATATTTTAAAAGGAGATTTTTTTCCTTGTTTTTTAAAAACACTATGGTGCTTTGATTGAATGGCCTTGTGTAAAAAAAAAAAAAAAAGAAAAGAAAAAAGCAGTTCTACATGTGTTATTTTTAAAATGAAACAAACATTGTCTTTAAATTCTGCTTTCCACTTTAACGTGTGCTGGTGGACTTTGGTCCTGGAAACTGGATTGTAAAATGGAAAACACATTCCCAAATAATTTTGTCAATTATTTTATCCTCAGCAGCCTCTTAAACCTGCTCAAATAGTTTCCAATATTGCCTTTAAACTTCAGTTTTCCCATACATCTGAGTACACCTGTGCACACAGAAATAAAATTCTTATATTTTCTGAAAACTTAATCAATATCCAGTCAACAATGTATTTTTTCAGTTTTTATTACCCATCAGGAAGTACTTAGCAATACCTTGTGTAAGCTGGAAGAGCTTGTATATGTATAATATTGAATTCTGCATGCATTATACTAATATAGCTGCAGCAAATGACAGGGACAAACTTTCTAACCATGATTGCCTAATAAATACTTGTGTGGAGAAGACGCATGTTGTTCTGAATGCTCTACTAGGGATGAAACAAAAATTCTGTTCTCACACATGGGTCCATAGGTGTACCTTCCGGAAAGGAACATAAGATTTGCAAACTTCTGATTATTCTTCCCCTACTGATCCACCAGTAGTAAGATGTCTTTAATGGAAAGACTGGTCACGGATTAATTTTAAGCCTTTTGTCACTGGCAATGATTTTGAAGGTTATCTGAATATAATTTCCTTATTTTTTACTCACATGGTCAGGAAAACATCTTCTTACAGGTAGAGATGCCTTGTGGTTCACAATCAAAGTCAAAACTAAAATGTTGTGTAAAGGGTCATTTTATCTCAACAAATCCTCTGGAGATTTGCTTCTCTGCTTGTTCATTATGTTCTTCACTCAAACACCTGTCCATACTTTTGTGGGAAGGATGGTAGCAGGGAATATAACCATTTCACTCAACCTCCCCCAGTAGTATACTGGCTAGTTTGTATAAAAATATAAGCAGAGGTTGGTTTGAAGTCAGGGACTAGAATTAGAAGTAGCTAAACTACTCAGATCTGTACTAGGATACATCATTAGGTATTAAATATGTTGGAACAAGTTTGACAGTTTTTCTCTGTCACTCATGTTCTGGAGTCAGCAGCTCTGGTGCTGGCACAATCAGCAGCAGAGCTCTCCAGCTCCACTGTGGTGCCCAAATGGGTTTCCTGGACAGGGGAACCTCAAGGAGAGCCAAGGCCCTATAGCTGGAGTGAGAAAGGCTGATGGGGCATGAGCAGGATCAGGAGCAATGGTGACCAAGTCCCCAGCATGTGTAAAGCTGGATAGCACCATGACCAGGGCAGGCAACCAAAAGACTCTGCTGGCTTGACCAGAGAGCAGCAGTACCTGCCTGGCAGAAGGCCATGACTTCTCTAAGCTCTGCACAAGTGTTCTCTAATATTCCAGCTGCAGGGAGTGATGAGTGAAAAACCAGGAAGAGACAGGAGATCAATACATGGCTCTGAGCCTGATGTCATCAGTAGCATATGGGTGTTTTTTTGATCATGGGTGAGTTTAAAAGACATCACCTTGTGAATGACACACAGGGTACAACAGTCTCAAAAAGAATCAAAAGAATCTTTGCATAGGACTTACAAGTCTCATAGAAAGAGCTTTCAACTGGATTGGGAGAGGGAAAAGGAAAAAAAAAACAAAACCCAAGCTCACTAGAGATTAGCCTGGAGTAAGCAGGTGAATGTTTACGGGATGGAGTACTAGCAAGATTCTTCAATCTGCCATCTCAGTAGAGGTAAGGGATGGAGATTTATGTGTCAACAAGGACACAACGGTTATTGATGAGACAGAAATCATGGAAGTGCTTGAGAATTCTCATGGCCTCTTCCCCTCTTAAGATGGTGAGATCAACCACCTAATTGAAGTGCATCTACACCAACGCTCACAGCATGGGCAGCAGACTGGAGGATGCCATTGTACAACTGGAAAACTAAGACAAATTTGCAATCACAGAAACATGATGGAAAGACCTGTGTGACTGGAGTGCTGCAATAAATGGCTATAAATTCTTCAGAAGGAATAGACAAGGCAGGAGAAATGGTGGGTTAGCACTGTAGGTTAAGGCAGCGTTTTGATGATAATGATGTTAAAGTTGCATATTTAGGGTAAGAGTCAGGGGAAAGGCCAATAAGGTGGGTATCCTAGTGGGAGTCTGCTATAGACCACCCAGGCGGGATGAAGAGGCAGATGAAATATATTATGAGCACCTGAGGGTAGTCTGATGATTCTTGGCCCTTGTTGTTTTGGGATACTTCAACTTGCAAGTTATCTGCTAGAGCTGCAGCACAGCAAAGAGAAAACAGTCTAGGAAATTCCTGGCATGTGTGGAAGACCAGGTCCTAACACTCCTGGTGAGTGAGCCAACCAGGGGAGGTGTCTTGCTGGAACTGTTTTTCACAAACAGAGAAGGACTGGTGGGCAACGTGATTGTCAGAGGCCACCTTCGGCACAACAGTCCCAAAATGATCAAGTTTTCAAGCCTTGGAGAAACAAGCAGGAAATCTTGAACCAGAGTTATAACATAATGTAAGGATGCCTCATTAGACAGCAGAATAACTATCTGCTCTAACAAACACATTCTGAACTATAAGTTGACTGGAACCCAGAAACATATGTTTTAGTAGTTGCACTGGTTTGAAAGCAAAACCAGTAAGAGACTCCAAGTCAGAAATACAATGTAATAGGAAAAAATAAAATGCATGCAATAGTACAAGAGACAAACCACTGACAGAGTCAGAACTTGACACCCTGCTAGTTAGGGTGGTGGTAGCAGTCCAGATTAAGCAGTCTTGTTGAAGTAGTGATCCCATAGAGAGGTCTAGTAGTTCTTTGGAAGCCAGTGGTTAAGGGCTGCTTTGGTGGTACAAATCTCAGTTTTTATCTAGGTAGGAAATATTTGACTCCTCCCCCTGGGTGGAGCATCTCCCCATGGGATGATGTAATCAGTCATGCAGCAGCACTTAATGGCCCATTAACAGCCGATGTCTTCCTGGAGGAAATATGGGTTGTGGAAAAGATAAAGAACACTGCCCCACCAGGTTTCAACAGCTGGTGATAAAATACATATTTTGGGGCACATTTTTACATTGTAACCTAGGACAGTAAACATTTTAAAATGTTCCTTGCAATTAAAAGAATAATTCCATGGATTCCTGATATCTTTATACGTGTCCTATTATGTACTGGACATTGTGAGATTCCACTCCCTGAAGTCTTTCTGTGGTAAAAAAATCCACATCTTAGATGCTACTAATGAGAAAATGTTTTTTCATCTATGTTATTATTTTTTCTTCTTCCATCTGTCCTGAATGCATTGTGTTTCATGCATTCTGAAACATGGAGAGCATAATCTTCCCTCATACATTCTGTAGCACGCTCATTATTTTCCAAACTTTATCATTTTCCCAGTTTTGCAATTTATTTCCAGCATAGGTAATACCACTGAGAGTTATGTAAAATTATTGGCCATCTTAGGACCTGCTGGGTCAAGTTTACTGCCAGTATAACATCATAACAACGTTTATATGCTAGGAATATTAAACACATAGAGGGATACTTCAGCATAATAGGTTCTGAAATAATGTCATCTTTTTACAGTATCTCATGGGACATGTAGCTGTTGTAGACCTCTAATGAGTTGGTGCTGGTTGGATGCCAGCCACCCACCAATGCCACTCTATCACTCCCTCCTGCAGCTGGACAGGAGAGAGAAAATAAAACAAAGGCTGCATGGGTTGAGATAAGGACCAGGAGAGATCACTCACTAAATACTGTCATGGGCAAAACAGATACAAATTAGAGATATTAATTGAATTTATTGCTAAAAAAAATCGGAGCAGGATAAAAAAAGTAAAATAAGACCCTAAAAAATACTTTCTCCCCACCCCTTCCCCCCAGTAGTGCAGGGCAAAGGGGAATGGGGGTTATGGTCAGTTTATCATAGGTTGCTTCTGCTGCTCGGTGGGAGGGGTCCTGATCCAGCACTGGGTCCCACCCACAGGATATAATTCTCTAAAATTCTCTATTGTGAGTCCATCCCACAGGAAACAGTCCTCCACAAACTGCTGCAGTGTGAGTCACTCAAGGATGGGTTGTTCCAGTCCCCCATGGGGACACAAGTCCCACCAGCAAACCTGCTCCAGTGTGGGCTCCTCTCTCCACAGGTTTGCAGGTCCCTGCCAGGACCCTGAGGCAGCATGGGTTTCCCACAGGGTCACAGCCTCCTCTCAGGCATCCACATGCTCTGGTGTGGGTCTCCTCCATGGGCTGCAGGTGGATCTTTGCATCCCTGTGGTTCTCCATGGGCTGCAGGTGGATCTCTGCATCCCTGTGGTTCTCCATGGGCTGCAGGTGGATCTCTGCATCCCTGTGGTTCTCCATGGGCTGCAGGTGGATCTCTGCATCCCTGTGGTTCTCCATGGGCTGCAGGTGGATCTCTGCATCCCTGTGGTTCTCCATGGGCTGCAAGGGCACAGCTGCCCCACCATGGGCTGCACCAGAGGCTGCAGGGGAATCTCAGCTCTGGTGCCTGGAGCACCTCCTGCCCCTCCTTCTGCACTGACCTGGGTGTCTGCAGAGCTGTTCCTCTCATGTTCTCATCCTCCTCTGCTCTGGCTGCAACTTCATCATAATCAACTGCATAATCACTTCTTTTTCTTCTTAAATGTGTTATTGCAGAAACATTTCCATAATTTTTGGTTGGCCCAGCCCTGGCCTGCATCACATCCATCTTGGAGCTTCCAGGGACTGGTTCTACTGGACATGGAGGAAGCTTCTGGCAGCTTCTCACAGAAGTCACCTCTGTAGCCCCTCCGCTTCTGAAACCTGGCTACACAAACACAATACATTTGCAAATTTATACTTTTTTGGTGAACTATTAGATAATAAAGGAAAATTAAGGACAAGTTCATGGTATGAAGGTCTTGACTTTAAAGCTATATCTGGAATACTAACTATCATATCTTTTTCTCCACCAACAGTAAATCAAGATGAAAGAAATAACATACAATTAATACTCCAGAAAAGTAGGAAAATGCCTGCTCTTCGTAAAGCAACTCCATGAGCCAGCTGGGACTTATGTTCACAAAGAGCTTGTGAATGCCCTTTGGCTAGAACATTTGGGTAGAACTTGTTTACAGTAGCTAAGATGAAGACGATGATGTCTATGTGCCATAGAAGGTGCAAAGGCAGAAGTACTTGTATTTTATACTACTGTGGTGGGTTGTGGAGGGAGACTGGCTTTGCTCTTTTGGCCTAAAGCATGTTCTAGCAAAGTCTGATTAAAACAGCAGAGTCTCAATAAGCATACTAGGACATGAGCAATCTCCACCCAGCTCATATTATATCACCAGCACTGCCTGAAAGAAGACCCTTAGGGAAAAATATAAAAATATAGTAGTAATTTCTCATTATTTCCCAGGTGCACTGTCCCAGGCTTTATCATTTGTGTCTTTGGGATTTCCTGGCCACCAGTGGTATCCATAATAGACTCTCCATCCATGAATTTGGCTAATCATGCTGCAAGTGTATGCAAATGACCACAATGAATTGCATTTGGACTATTAATAATGTAAATAAATCTCCTTTTTTATTTGAGGATTTTATCCTTGGTAATTTTTCACTGATTATTTTTTTTAGGTATATCTCAATTCTAATTCAAATGAACACTTACTGCCCATTCTCCTACAGGCCATATTTTGTATCCTTTCAAGATATTTTTTTTTCCTCTCCTAACAGGGTCTGTACAGTTCTGGGTCTGTACTCTTCTGGATCCAGATATCAAGAGAAAATTGAATGGTGGCAGAAAGGCACAGCAGGTAAACTACTTTTGGGAAAAGTGAAGGTGGGGATATGTCTTATATTCACCACAAACACCTCTTAGCACTTCAGAGGTTGTGTTGTTTTTCTGAAACTCACTAGCTGACTGCCCTAAAAACTGCTTCCATGTGAAGCAGAGCAAAAGAGCACAGTTCATATTATGGTAGACAGAATCCATGTAGAAATCTCAGGTTAACTGTAGTTTTGCAAAGGTAGAGCTGAAATTTATTGTATAATGAACATACATAGCA
The DNA here is from genome assembly GCF_963662255.1 of Cinclus cinclus. Classification (NCBI taxonomy): domain Eukaryota; kingdom Metazoa; phylum Chordata; class Aves; order Passeriformes; family Cinclidae; genus Cinclus; species Cinclus cinclus. Next base: position 17,365,150 of record NC_085048.1, on the reverse strand, counting down.
ATACACAGAACCTTGTCTGTTTACAAAAAAATAAAAACATTCTCCTGCCTGAAATATTTCTGTGCAGTGTTGCCCCAATGTGAAAATTCATAATGAAGGAAATTTAAATTATTATTTTTGCTAATTAATATCTTCTTCAGAATGCTGGCTATCCAAAAATAGAACAAATATTCTTCATCTTTATAATCTTTAAGTATGTTTTACTGTGTCATTGCAACATTTATTGTAATTATTACATTTTTATTAGGGATTTCCCCAAGCTAAGGCCTATTGTTTAATTACTAGTTGAATATACAATCATTGAATATACAATATACAATACATACATTATCATACAATATTTTACATACAATATTATATTAAATAAATGACACATATAATTTAAAAGGCTAATCAAATAAATTGCAACATTTCTGATAAATATTGATTTCATGATCAGTGTCAGAGCATTTTATTTAGTGGTGGGATTGCTTTTTGATTTTTTTTTTTGCATGGAAATTTATATAAGGTTTCAGGAAAATTTAATTATTAAAATCTATAGCATGTTATTTGATAGCAACTTTCTATCCATTTTCTGTTTATTAAAACCAGTGATATGTTTCCTTGCATCAGTAAATTATTTAGATGCCCCAACTCAGAGTATTTCCTGCCTTCACTTCAGATTAAGGGATTTGGGGAGCAGTAGCTCCCAAACAGATTCAGGAAAGTGGACTTCAACAAAATGTGCCAGAGGAAAGAAGAAAATCAAGAAAAATTCTCAGTTGTTGTTGGCTTTTTCTAAGGGGTAAAAGTTGAGCAAAGCAAATATTTAAAATAAACTATTTTGGCTGAAGATCAGGGAGGAAGACTGTATAAGACAAGAGAACAAAGAGCTTCTAGGGGTTAGAACAATGAAGAAATGAACATTTTCGTTTAAGATACACATTTATCACATAAAGACACACGTTTAATCCCACACATGGGAATTTAACATTGTGTTGGAAAATTGGGACAGGACAGTCCTGCCTAGCAGTAAGGTAAAAGGGGCTGAGGACTCTCACAATTTTAAATTCTCAGATAGAGTGAGAAGCAACATCTTTGCTCTGCTGTGGAATATGAATTGGTATGCAGTCTCACAGGGCAGCTCATCCATCTTACTTCTCAAACCAACACAGGTCAAAGGCCATATGCTGTTTACATTAAAGGGGTTTTTGATGCTTTGGGAATAATGAGCTTTCTATACAACCAGAAGTGAAATCCCATCACTAATGGGAATAAAGGGAAGCTGAGATATTGGGTACCAGTGCTCTATGAATATGATTTCAGGGGACAGTTTTCATTCCTATTGCTTGCTGTTAATTGAATAACTCAGTTTTTTGGATATTGAATAGTCCAACACAGAGTTAACCCATCACAAAAATGCTAAACAAGTTTAAAATAGTATTTTAAAAATAAACTTTTCCCAATTTTAAAATACAAAGGGCTTTCTTAAAAAAAATATTGATTTCACAATATTCTGAAATAAAAAGGCAAGAAAGAGTTTTAATTGAATATGTTTTTAGAAATGCTGGGAGAGACAGTTTAGCTTTCTAGACAGAATTGCAAAAGTAGCAGGGATGAGAGTCTGAAATTTTAACTCTAATTTTAAATTTTTTTTAATTTTTAATTTTTGGGGTCAAAGTAACCTATGCAAAAGATATTAGGATAAGAAATACTTTTCTGACCTGAAAAAACTTTAAACCATCTTTTCACTACTTGTTTTTGGGCTTGATTCAGGTAATTTGTATTTAGAAGGGAGTTTTTCTCTGTTTAGTAATAGTCAACCAGGCGTGGCTGCTCAGACTGAGGTGATCAATCTCTATGGACACTGGCAGGTACCTCTGAAGTTAGAGGACCTAGATCAAATGAGGGCTTCCTTAATATAATGTGTCTTTCATACCTCCGGGGGAGCAGACACCCAACATGCACCTAATGAGAACACTTAGATGTAGAACTAAGATGTAATAAACATCTTTATAAATAAACATTTATTCTATTAGATTTCAGAATACATATTCATTTTCCCAGAAGCAGCAAAAGCAGTAGTAAAAATGTGAAAAGTTAGAAAAAAATGCTTGAGAAAGAAAAATAATTGCTTAAATCTTTCCTTGTTGTTTTCCCCAAAGTGGTTTGAACATGGAATCATAAAATCATTAAGGCTGGAAAAGACCACCAAGATCATCAAGTACAAACAATAACCTAGTGCTTTTGTGTCTGCCACTAAACCATATCCTCAACCATATCCTCAAGTGTCATATCTGCACACCTTTAGAATGCTTTCAGAGACGGTGACTCCACCACTTCCCTGGGCAGCCAGTTCAAATGCTTAACCACCCTTTCAGTGAAGAAACTCTCCAACATGAACTTTTCCTGGTGAAGCTTGAGCCCGTTTCCTCTTGTCCTGTTGCAGCTTACCTGGAGAAGAGACCCAGCCCCACCTGGCTACAGGCTATTTCAAGCTGTTGTAGAGAGCATTAATGTCTCCTTTGAACCTCCTTTTCTCCAGGATAAACAATCCCAGCTCCCCTCAGCTGCTTCTCATATGGCTTCTTCTCTAGACTCTCTATCAGCTTCATTGCCCTTCTCTGGACACAATCCAACAATGCCCAAGTTCCCACATGATGATGATGATGATGATGATGATGATGTCCAGTCTTCCAAAGCCTTCTCTAAACAAAAGATTAAAGCATACTCTGGAATATTGCCATCATTCTTACCAAATCTGTCCCTTATGCAGACAAGATTATAAAATTGAGGTGACACTCCTCCCATACCTGTGTTTATGGCTCTCTCTGTAATGAAGTGGTGGAGAAGTCTGGCCTCTATCCCAGTTCTTAAAGCTGCTGATGTGACTTACTGGAGACTGTTAAACAGAAAATGTGCAAGATGTCTCCAAGAGAAGAGATGACAATCCAGTCCATCTTGAACTCCATCTTGGAAAAAGAACAATTTGCTTCAATGACTTTCAAAGTTGCATTCTAGCAGAAGATATCACTGTAGATTTGTAGCACCTGGGTTGTGCAGATGCTGTATCATTTATATGAGAACATTACAGAAAGTATTAACTTTAAAAAGAATGATATTTTATTCACTTTGAAATTAACAACCATGATGTTAGTTATGATGTTAAAACGTCTGTTAATTCAGAAATCTGATGTTCCATTCCTATTTGTGTTGATGTGAAAGAAGCTTGTCGTGCTTTGTAGCATCAGAATTGAAATACAAAATCCAAATCCTTTTCAGAAACTCAGTTTGCATTATGATTGGTTCAGGAGAAAATGTGGGCTCTTTAAAGATCCACATGTAGACATAAAATATTTTTTTTCCTGAGTTTTGTGTGAAGTATCTAATATTTTTACACAGGTAATGTTTCTAGATAAGTGTGTTCCCATCTTATGACCCAACTGTTCACCTGTCTATATTTCCGTATTTCTTCAGATGAATAATAAAATAAGAACTCTATTGTTTTGGCTGTATGGCTAAATATAAGCTTACAGTCAGTCATAAATTGAGAGTAGCAGTTACAAGTTTTCTGATTTAAGATATTTGTGTGATGCTGATAATTTGTATGAGGTTGATAACAGTAATATGAAAAAGTAGTAAATAAATTGCTATCAAGCATAGCTGTATTTATAACATTTCTATCTGTGGTAAATACAGTTTCAGAAAAAGTTTTGCTAGAAGAAGTTATTAAGCCCTCAGTGGCAGTATAGCATAGTTAAGAATTCCGTCCTGTCTAATCAGAAGCACAATATCAAATGAGCAGCTAAATGTGAAACTAGTTATAAATATTATGAGGTTGGGCAGCTTGAGAAGAAATAGAGAGATGGCTTGTAAAAGGTTTTGTAACTAACTTCAGTCATGCATAAAAGGAAAGTTTATTTCAGAAGTAAAAAATCTTTAGTATTTGAATCTGGTCAAATCTGTACTCTTCAAATTCCCTGAAGGTTTTTTGTGCTCCCATAAATATGTTAATTAGAGAACTACTGACTGTTTTAACACCTTTCTGTTCTCAACTGACCCAGGACAAAATTCCAGCTTTTAGGACAAACAAATCTTCAGTTGTGATGTGTGTGTGTCTTACATAACAAGCAGTTGCCCAGAATGTTGTCTTTCCAAAGAAATATGCATATTAAAAATGTATGAGGAGTCAACAGAGGTCTTCATTTTGTTCAAGTCAGCATTCAAGAATCTGGTCAAAGGACTGGAAAACTTCCTTTATTTTCTGGCTCCTCTATCTTGAATTGTGAGATTCAATGCTTTAATTATATTTTTCCAAGGAAAAGCATCTCAGCACATTTAAAATATCAAAATACCAGATATATCTGTCAGAATACTCTGATAAGGCCTGTGCTGCCATTGTTCCTGTCCAGTTTTGTTAAGCAAGACACTTGAGATAGCCTCTAAGTTGTCAGTGTAGCTTGAGAAGACAGTTCAACTTAGTTGATTACAGAAATAACAATGATCTGTAGTGTCTGCTTACATTTCCATATGTCTCCTCCGTCTTGCACAGATATAAGGGGTCCAGATGTTTATGTACTGGGGTGGATTTGCACTCTGCCTTGTGTGGCAAATTTATATAGACCCTATACAGGCCTAAAAAGATGCAGACATCTGCAGACAATATGCCAACATAAATTTAAAGGAAATGCAACGTTGCATCACCACCCACAAATGCCTGTTCCTGGCCAGTGAGTACATACCATAGAATGACTTATTTAGACTTAAAGTGTTTAATTTTAGTAGCTAAGGTAGAGTGTAATAAATACTATTAATCTAGAAAAATGCAAGGAAATTATGTAAGCTATATCTACAACCAAGATTACAGCAGCTTGGAAGGAAAGAATAAATACTGTCTTTGCAATTTGTATTCTGCTATGACTAGGTGGCTCCCAGTGTGGGAGCTTGGACCATAGAGAATATATGTTTACATCAAACTCCTTTCTGTGTTTCACACTTAAAATTCATTTCTTTGCTATACATGGCACTTGTGCTCTTACACTATAAATCCTTAAAACAGCTATTGTATTACAGAGATCAAAATGAACACTCATCGCGGAGAGAGAGAGTCATGGGAATATTTCACATTTGTGTTACTGCTTCAAAAAAACAGACAGAAACTGAAGAAAACTCTGGACAGAAATTATTGGATGTGAAAGAAGATTCCAGAAATTTGCTCACAGAGATCCTGTGGCCCCAAAAGACTATTGGTCAGTAAGAAATAAAAAGAACAAATAAGCTTCCAACATTAACTAAAATGTAAGAAATACCAATTCATGCATGGAAGAACTCTGGGAAACAAGAAAACCAGCAAAATACATATTTGTGATAGATAGGATGTGGGTCATCTTAGGATGGTCACAACAATTCTATTCTTACTTGATTTTCCCCACCCATGTGTCTAGAGGGAAGATGAATAGCAGAGCATTTCAGTAATTACAGCCTGAGACCTAGGAGATTTGACTGTCACTCCTGTTCAGCTGTAGTCTCTCCTATAGCTGGTGAAGTCATGGAAAAATCACTAATGCCTGGATTCCTCACATTAAATTTAGGCACTAATGGAAGATTAGATTGTCAATGGAAAAAAACCCAAACACTTCCACTGGGTCAGGAATATTCACATGGGCTGAACCAGTGACCATTTATTGGGGGCAAACATTCCCGTCTTCTTCAACTAAGACAAATGCCTCAAGATATATGTGATGTATTTAGTGGATGGGATGTATTTTGATGTATTCTTTTGGGTTCCTATGCCTAATGAGAATGCTGTGAGAATAAATACTTCCAAAAGTTTTTGGCTATGACATTATATATCTTAACTGCAAAGTGATCTGCATGGTGTTACTCTGCCTTACAGGGACCAGTACAAAGAGTCTCTAATTTTATCTCGATCACCAGGAGGCAAATAGAAGTTGTTTGATATTGCTTTCCTTCACATTTGCTAAATTTTCTCCACCACACACAGAGACACTTTTATTTAACCTTACAGTGGAGGCCAACCTGTGTCTGAATATTTTGACTTGTTGAACAGCCAGCATCTGTAGCCAGGGCCTTGCATAACCTCTACAACCACGGATGTTTTTAGCTGGATAGGACCCAAAATTTTATTTTGCCAGTTCTTAAGTTTTTTTGCCCAAACATCTACTTTGTTTATGCACCAGTATCATCAATGAGACTGGCCTGGCCCTGGAAATATATTGCCTAACTAACACAGGAGAGTTAATATACAAGAGATAAAACATACATAGTATACTTCTGCAAAGCCCAGCTATTAGGAGTCTGATTGTACTTCTGTTTGCACAGTTGCAAGCTGGGAACAATTCCACTAAATTTAACAGTTATATAGACTACAAGTGGTGTTAATTGAGAAAAGAAACAGGCCCTTTACTTTCTCTGGCCTTTCATAGTCCAATTATAGCTTTAGCATACAGATTTGGGGTTAGGGTCACAAGGGCTCTGCTAGAGCTAAATGTTTCCTGTCAAAATCACAAGTGGCAGAATGTTTTTCTTGAAATCTAATGGGGTTGCAAGCACTACCAAAGATGGCTATTATTTAGAGAAATCTATTTTTAATTACTTAAAAAAACAAAACAAAACAAAAACCTAACAAACTCTAAGTCTGCTCACTTAGAAAGTCTGTGAATACTCTAGATAGAATCAGTATTTAACAGGATAGCCACTGCTCCTCCTTTTAAGCTGCACATCTTCAGGTAACTGCAGAAATAAATATCTTTGAAACAGACCTTACTAGGAAAAAGCCCGAAACAATAAATCCCAGAAAGTTGGTCGGGCATTTGGGTGTTAGTCGTATCCTTACTGTGTTGATTTTCTAGTTTTAAAGCTGAGACTTCAAATTGTTTGTTCTCTACTGGCAGCCTGAGTTTAGATGAGAAAAACAGAAAGATGGGATGACATAGTCATCTAGCCCTAGTAGAAAACTATAAAAATACTGGTGGCAGTTTTGAAGGTAGTTCATAAGATCTGCACAGTAAATGGTTTCTTGAATCTCTAGAATTTAGATGGGGCTTTACTATAGAATTATCTCTCCTCTACATGCTGAGAAATCCCTTGGTTCACTGAAGCTGATAATTATAATCCAAGGAGACTACACTCTAGCTATTTCCTATTCCTGAAAGTGTCAACACTGTTTCACAGGAGGACCACAACATGAGCAGCCCAGAGTCCATGTGTAAGGTATGTACCCTCCTCTGTTGGTGCCGGCATCTTTCAATGGTCTGTTTGCAATTCGTGTGCCGGCTCATGTTATAAAAATCAGACTGCATTAGAATTTCTCCAGTATGCCAACCCTTCCTCACTCAACATTCTTCTGTATCTGGCAGTAGGTATAAAATTTCTTTGGTGTCTTGTAGGGATTTTTTTCTTTAGTTAGCCCTTATTCTGTTAAAGTCCTGAATTTATGTTATAGCCATTTACAGCATAGTCTTGCTCAGTGAAGTGCATACACTGCTCCTGTGATTTTGCAGGAGTGAATTTTAATGCCATCTTACTTAGCTGGAAAGAGAACAAGATACAGCGGCAGTGCTGACATCTCAAATAGAAATTACAAGCTGGAAGCTTACAAAAATCTCTAGCTACTTGGCCTCTCTATACAGAAATCATATTATTACTTCAGGTTCTTCATCTATTCCCTTCTCTTCCAGAACAACTGGTTAGCAGGAAGCAAATGAAAAGAATTCACATCTTTCCAGCTCTGCCTAGAACCAGTCAGAAAGTGAGATCTTATCCCATCCTTACACTTGTTTTGCTATCTTTCTTAATGTCCTTGGTTAGCTTTTGGAGAAGATGAAATTGCATCAAACCCAAAGAAATGAGAAGCTGGAACTACATCTGAAGTTTTTTATTTAGGAAAAGTCACCAAGCAACCTAGATCAACAAAACACCCAGCAACTTCTGAATATATTCTAGCATAGACTGAAATTTTCAATTAAATGTGTATCTAATACATATTTAATCCAAAAAGACAATTGACATTACCCAGTGTAATTCATGCCTTAATCGGGCTGTTGATAGGAACGAGCATTCTTCTAAAAATTAGAAATTAAACAAATTGCTAACATTTTAAGACCTCTATTGAAATAAATTGAAGGTTTTCAATGGTTTTCTGCCATCCTCAAAACACCATTTAAAGTATGTAAGTCAAATTTTTAAGAGCCAAAAGGCAAGACTGTAAGCAAATGTGCTCTTCTAATTCTTCAGTCCTGTGTTTTCTAATGGGATCTGGGCAGGTCAGATAAGAGCTTGTGGGCATCTCCAGTCTCTGTTCCATGTGAAAAATAATTATGTTAAACACTCCAAAACAACAAACCAGGCTTGATACTCTGCATGACAAAATATTCCATGTGCCACTTGTTATATGTGGATGTAGATGGTTTGGGATCTTCCAAAATTGTAACTAAATTGTCCCTGTCATTCCACAGTTTCCACACAATTTACTGAGCTGTGACACAGGTTCACCAAAACTCAAAACTGTCACCAAGCTGAAGTTCCTCATTTCTGGAAAAGAATGGGACTGCATCTTTTCAAAATTCAACAGCTCAATGTCTTGGGTATTTCTCACAATCATCCTGTGGTCCAAAAATTCCTCAAAATGGAAGGAATACCACTTCTAACACAGTCAGCATTCATCCACTGGCACCCATCCACATTGCTTAGGGAAAGTCTATCCTAAAGCAGACACCACATAACACAGCACCTGTCTGTAAGTTCCTTCTGAGCTCTATGTTTCAGCATTTTGGCCCTCAAAATAGTGACACTCTGCAGCATTTTTCAGTTCAGTCCATCTCAAATGACATGAAAATGATGTTGCAGAGCATATATCCCTATAGAATGAAGCTGAATGTATGGATTACATGTCTGGATATGAATTGGTGCAAAACCTGCTGGCACGCTCTTGGGGAGCTGCAGGCAGAGGGAGACAGCCCTGCCTGAGTGTCTGCCATACACTTTATTACAAATAAGTTTAATTGTGTTTTACTGTTTTATAAAAAATAGATATCTCCTATCTTAATAGAAGGAAATGTAACTATTTATAGAAATTTAAATATTTGACTTGTATTCAGAGAAGAGGACTAGGTTTTTGGAAGAGGATGCTAGTCTTATAGCCTTGTATATCTTTAAATATTTTATAAATACCCAAATACATATGTGAAAATAATTCAAAATAATTTTCAAATATTTTCAAAATTATCCTGTACTTTACCTTCAATAAAATTGGTTTTCCCCACTGCTAGTTGGATCCTTGGCATCCATTATTTACATCCACATCCTTTCAATTTCCTTTAGTAAGAACAAATTAGAGAAAAGTACTCAAGACAGTATTCAGCTGTAAACTATCCTCTTTCTAAGCTTTAGTACATACAATAAGTCAATGGATTGAGATTAATTTTTAATACATTTAAAAAGTAATATAAAAGTAAATTTAATTTTTGTAAACATGGCCAAAATCTTAACCTTTTCAAAATTTCATTCTCCTTTGATAGAGTTGGAGTTCTGCTTTTTTGTTTTTTTTAGCTTGTTTGTGTTTAGATGATTATATATTATTTAGGATTTAGGAATTTTGTGCAGGCTAAGATTTTTCCTAGCAGATAAATATTTTCTTAATGCTACAAAAGCATTAAAAGCATTCTCTATACGGCTTGGCACACACCACACTCTAATTTAACTGGAAGAAAAAAAAAAAGATTAAATTTAGGATGTTAGACTGGAAAAGTACCTCTGTCACATTTCCTCAACTATGATAGATATTTAATTCAAGAGTTTAGACTGAGAAGAAAATTATTTGCCTCCCTAACTACTCAGAGACTTCAAAAAGTTGGTCATGTCATGATGTCACAGACCAAGGTCTTTTGAGGTCAGATTAAAAAGAAAAAAAGCACTGGTGGAATACAGTGCAGTACTCTTCCACTCTGAAGCAGAGTTTTTCCCCCCCACAAAATACAGAGTATTGGTTTGTCAGGAGGAGAATAACAGCTGTTATATTAAATGGATAGTATTTATATGTGAAATTGAGAGGAAGATTTTTGAATTTTTATTCCAAAATTCTCCGTATAATGATGGAATATGGGTGATTTCATAGTACTTAATCCAACTGTTAGTTATAACATCTAAAACCTTGTTTAGCATCTTCCTGAATGTGTGAAGAATTTTTTTCTGTAGCCCACTGTAACAGAGATAATAACATGAAAGATTAATTTCTGGCAAACTTCTTAAAAAAAAAAGGGTTGAGTCACATTTTACATATCCGTACTACATATTTTTTACATATTTTACATATTACATTTTTTTACATATTTTACATTTTACATATATGTATTTGGTATTGCAGATTTATGGTGAAAGAAAGTAAAAGTTGAAAAGTCCTTCTCTGAAATGTACTTTGCCTAACTAGAACTAGAATTTTCCAAATATGTTTTCCTTCCAAGCAGAGAATGTTTTCCCCATCCGTCAACAGCAAATTTGATTTTCTGTTATTTTGCTTGGACCTTTCATAAACACTAAACCATGCCGAAGTTCCTGTTACGCAGGGGACAGCAAACACAACCTTCTGAAGGGCCGTGTTGCTAGTTGTTTATGGGAATATCTTTTCAATAATATTAATAGAACTTATTTACTACCTCCCTCAAAGAAAGTAGGATGCCAAAGTAACCTTTCCATGTGAATCAGTAACTATACTCCTTGATTACGTCCTGCTGTTTTCCCTTCATAAATGCAATTTGCAGTAGGACCTTACCTACATCAAAGACGGTATGAGAACTCAGGGTGCTGCGACTGGGTGACTTCTGCTAGGAACTGATCAAAGGGCCAAAAGCTATCAGCTCAGACAGGCACCCCTTTTCCTTTTGTTTGAGTCCGGAAATCAGAGAGCTGATAGCTGTCTTTTGGTCCTAATCGGTACCACTCTGCTTGACAGGAGATGAAAGGTGCACCAATTATGGCTGCTAATAGCTGACTACTGTTTGCACTCATTGCTGTGGTTATCATTACAAATTACACGCTACTCTTTACCTGAAGCTTAGGGAAATATTTCACTACAGCTAGCATTACCACATAGTCCTTTTTCTTTTTTAAATATTTTTTTTCACCAAGAAGACCCTAAAGTAGAAATTCTTCCAAAAATAAATTCAGCATGATACAATCACATAAAAGAGCCCAAATACTCACATAATGCTAACTGGAAATTTCTTTTAGTACATAGTCTGAAGAATATTCAATCCTTCCACCCTGTCTGTTAAAGCTGTGAGTATATGCTTCCCAAATGCAAATCTGCTGTATGAAGACAACATGAAAATGCAAAGATACTATATCAGTAGCCATGAATTGTAAGCCTACAATTATATCAATTTGTTCTGGAAGCAAGAAATCACAACCTTTTTTGTTTCTACCACATTAACATGAGATACAAACCTTTTAATAGTGCAATGTGTCCAGTAATGTATAAATAAAAATAGAAAGAAAAAGTAAAAGAGGTTGAGCACCATTCCTTGAGGCAGCAACCCAGCAAAGTCTTCCAGTCTACTAAGGCAATCTGTCAGTCATTATACTCACAACCAGAATGCACAACAAATAAATAAGGGGTGTTTTATTCCTAACATATCAAGAAGGTGGAATATTGAAAAGAGTTGGATGATATATAGGGAGAAGGGAAAAAGGCCAATATTTCTATGAATGTACAAGTATTAGCAAAAGATGCATGAGACAGTTCTGAAATGTTTCCTTTGCCAGTAGCACATGACACATTCAATAATTAAATGCTGTTCAAAACCAAGGCAAATTGTGATGTCAGAACTCAATCATGGACACACACACACACACACACACACACACACACACACACACACACACACACACACACATATATATATCTCCTTATGTGTCTATGTGGTGTGCTTTTCCCTCAAGTGTACCATCAGGGCATTCTGACACTGAATTTTTCACATTATCAGAGAGTAACTTCTGTGTCATTAGTGAATTTCATGCCTAAATTACTTCTTATTCCTATAAGAACTCATGTTACAGGCTTCACTAGCAATACTTGTTCTTGAGTGATTTGTCCTAAGGAGGTAAAAGGTTTGCAGTAGGTTTTTTCCTAAAGAGGCCACATCATATTTGCTTTCAGAACTAGAATATTCTAACATTTTTGAAGCATATAAATTAAAATTTGGAATAAATTTATTCTTGTGAGGTTTCTTTATGAGGAGCAGACAGACCACTTTAGTGAGGAACTGACTGTGAAATCAATTTTACCTGGAATAACCGTAGGACTATTACAGGAAATAATATAAATTGTTTTGGAACCGTTTGATGTGTACACAGATGTCATGAATGGAAGAATGAAAGATGTCCACATAAGCAGTTCCCTTGACTCTTGCACACAGGCACACAGAGCTTCATTCATTTCATTAGGGCTCCTGAACAGGAATCCTGAATAAAGAATGACTCCTGAGTTTATTAGGACTCCTGAGTTCAATAGTATTCCTGAATACAGAGTTCCTGTTTGTGAAGTGTCTGGTCTTAGGCTTGGTTCTTAAGTGAAAAGGTTTCTCTCCAGCATTCAATGTACACTGTTCAACCATCAAAGCACACAATTTTTGTACTGAATACTAGTGCCAACTATTATACATAAGCAAATTGAGCTTGAATATATCTTCTTCAACTCAATCATGCTGAATATATTTAAAAATCAGATGTCATTGTATTATTATTGCAGTCATTTTTATACCATATAAAACCTTTGGTATAAAAATATTAGAAAAAGGCTCTTACAGTAAGACAAAATCCTTTTCCTCATGCTTAGTAGTAAGACATCAATTTAGACCTGGTTTGACTACCTGAGAGTCTTCATGAAGTCTGTTTAGTGTTGATTTAGTTTCATTATACCTTTTGTCTGGTTTAGACCCAGAGGTCTGTAAGTTATAATTTTAATCACTGTCCAGTGTGACTTCTTACAGAGGAAAAAGTCTGAGCACCTGCACTGATTTAAAGATCTGTGTGTATTTTGTGGGCATTGTGGGGCTTACTAGGGGATAAGGGGTCTTCACAAACCTTAAGTACACTCCCTTTTTAGTGTTGCTGTCTCTTTGCTTCTCGACCAAAGTGTTGCATTTTTTTAATGTGAATTATAAAGAGAGAAAATAAGGGATATTTTTTGTCTTACCTTTTTTCATTTTCCTTGAGATTACACTTTTTCTATGTGTGTTCATCTGTATTTAAAAGAAAGAAAGGAAAAGGGAGGGAGAAAATATAATTATTTGGTACTACTAGGTAATTCTTCAACCTCTTTAAATGAATAGTTAGTACGTTAGACTGATTTTATAACTGTTTATAGCTACCATGCAGTTTCTTTACCAAGTATTGTCCGTATTTTTAGGCATTTCAGAGACCTACTACAACAAGAAATGTCTTATTTATTTACTCATTGAAATCTATAAGAACCTTAGTACATTCCTCAGTGATGTAAAATCAATGCTCTAATTACACCAGCACCCAGGGTATATACCATATTAAAAAGAAACCTTAACTTCATGGCTGTAGCACTGCACAACTAATTATGAAGCACGTGTGACAGATAAATACTGGCAATATTACAAACATATTATATACAAATCTATAAAATTATATATTCTAAAATTCTATTAAATATTGTGTTATATACAAATACTTTTGACACTATTTAAGTTTGCTGTTGGAATCAGAAGCAACAATTTGTTTAATGGGGCACTCTGACAGTACACTCTGAAGTACAATACACATAATAAAAGCTCACTAATAATTATCCAGGTCCAGGTTAGTTAATAACGCAGAAGCTGTTCTATTTTGATGAAGAACACAACTACTAGATTACTGCAGAAAAGCAACATTTGAAAGCAAAGGCTCTTGTATTTTTCTGGTCTTTCCTTAAATTAGATCTTTGAAATACTATGTTTCTAAAGAAATGTGTCAGAGTTATAAATGATACAGTATTTCTAATTATTGCAAGTTTCTTTTTATTAGAGTAATTATGGTTTACATTTCCAGTGACACAACCAAAATTAATTTTTTTTAGTATTATGTTAAAAAAAATAAAGTTGCTAGCTGTTTCCAAGGAAAGTTTTAGCTGAAATGATAAATTCACTGTACTGAATTCTATTTCTGCCCATAGTGCTCGTCATGTGGCTATCACATACACTGTGTCTGACACTGCTCTCATTGTGATTTGTGAAGAAGATTTTTCAACATAAGCCTTAGTCCGAGAAAAGCAAATTTTCCTGAATTTGAAGTGACTACCTAACTATAGTAGAATTTATTGGTACTTTTAAACTGTAGAGAATAGGATTTTCCAGAAGGTGATGTACAGTGGACAGTGGACAGTCATCTTCATTTTTAAAATTGTTATTGGGGTGTCAGCTTTGATCCTTTCTTACATCAGCATTTCCCTCCATATTACATCGGCGTGGAAGTCATAATTCCCTGTAGTTGCAAAGATCTTAGATAAATGTTTCACTGATATTATCCCTGAAAATTTTCACTCATCCTGAAACATTTTCAATGGCCATCGGGGGTATTAATTTTAATTACTGCGTTGTGGTCAGCTACTTAACAGTTTCTGAGAATACAGGAAATTATTGTTTTACCAAATTTATTTTCCTAATTTTTTATAATCATAAGTTATTTCCATTTCATATGAAGGAATGTATTTGTATATACACACACAAAAACATACTTATGCTTTTCTGTATGTGTGTATTGTCTACATATAGATATATTTATTTATTTATGGAAATATATATATATATATATAGAGAGAGAGATATAGATATATATATATGTAGATGGATGGATGTACTAAAGTAGTACCCAATAAAACAAAAACCATTACATAAAGTCTGGTTCATTCAGGTTGAATTGTCCTTGCCTTTAGGAATACATAAGAGACTTCCTTGAAGATTTCAACAGCCTCAAAACAGTGAAATTCAGAGTTCTAAAATAAATAGGCTTCCTTATCAGTCTATTGCACTTAACATTGCAAAATCAGTGTAACTGGGGGAAATATGCTGGTGAGTGTTTCAAAGTGGAGAAAAGTCACCTGTCAGTCGCTGTTTCAAAGCGTTACTCCCACTCTCTCCATTATTACCTTTTATTAATGAATTTGGCACAACTTTGCTACAGGAAGGAGCAGAGATTACTCATCAGTGCCACTATAACTTGCTTTCGTGTGTTCACTGATGGCACGGGTCCATAGAAAATCTCTCTTGCATCTTTTTCTCATGAGAGGGTACAGACACAAAGAAGTGGTTTTGATTTATGTTATTTTGAGAGGTATCTTGCAGGAGAACTTCTGTTCACTCAGTATATTTTTAAAGACATATACAAACTTTTTTTGGTGAAGTTTTTAACAGAATTGATAGGGTAAAAATAAATAATAAGAAAACCACCTCAAAACCTTCCCTGCTGGACAACTACTTCCACAAGGAATCAAAGCAACCTAAAAAGAAAAGCTGTGTGAGGAAAAAGCCCCTCTATAAAGAGAGTAAGAAGTTAGATGTGGAAAGATAATATAAAAAGTAGAAGACATGGGTTCAAAATGTTTAATAAGTTCACTTGTAAGGTTTAAGAGTTAAGTTACTGTTCCAGGGCTACCTCTTTGTTTCTATTCTTTTTTTCTGATCAGACAATTGCTGAATAACATCAGAAGTAATTGTAGGTATTCTGCTTTTTGAGACATTCCTCAAAAGATTTCTAAGGCTATTTACACCAATTATTGCATCTGTTGAGGGAAAGGTGATGCACAAAAATAGCCAGCCTATTTAAGTCTATCTACCGTTGTCATGCTGTAGTGAGTGGCAGGATTATGTCATTACTCATCTGAGATTCAAATTGGCAACATGCTCATGCTGCACTGAAATATCTCTTACCCTGGGCTGTGCAGTGGGCAACCTCTGTTTATGGATTCTTCTCCACAGGATGCAGTGTGTCACAGCTAGAAGGACATGCTTAGAAGGTGCCCCTAAAATCTGCTCAAGTGTTTCTTGTCATTCCAAAGCAGAAGTTAAAATCAACAGCAGCACTTCACATATGAAATAGCCACTGGCTTCCTCTCTGTAAAGGTGAAAAAGTGCACCCAGGATCTGACATAATTTCAGGAGAATTTTTTCCACACTTACCTGTGTCTTTATGTCATCATCTTTTGTGCTTGGATGTAGATTGAAGTAAACTTAGAGATGGAAGTAGAGGTCTTAAACGCAGTAAATTACAGCAGTGTTGGGAAAGGTGGGCTGCTGTGTAAAAAAAAACAGGGCCTGAATTAATCCTTTACTGGTTATCAGAGAATCCACATCTGAGATCACTCTGAAATCCAAACTGTACTGAACATGTACCTCAGTAATTACATTGGTCACAGAACAACTTATGTATAAGCTGCTGCTAAGTAACCTGCAAGGTTTTTAGAGATAAATAAAATCTGTTATAAGGCTAGCCAATACAGTTGTAAAAAGTGAACATGTCTCAGGCACATAAGTAATCTTTTGTGTAGACATTCTAATCTTTTGTGTAGACATTCTTAAAGCAGATGGAGAAGGGGTGTATGTTGATTTAGCTTTGGCTGTTTTGACTGCTGTGGTTTAAATAAACTGGCCTCAAAATTACTTAATGTGGTATTAGCTTGGATACAGAGAAGGCTTGAGTGAGACAAGCTTGAAGCTCCATGTAGCTACAGCCACTTCCATTTAAAATCCCCTAAGACCACCTCCAATCATAGCAGCATTGTTAAAGAACTGTAAGAGATCTTGTAATTCAATCTTGTTCCTGAGAGTCATTCCATTCAAATCAAATTATGATTTCTACAGGATCATAGCAAATAAATCTGGAGAAGAGCCAGAGAATGCTCTGGGGAAACCTAGTTGTGGCCTTTCAGTACTTAAAGGGAGACTATAAAAAAGATGGAGAGTGACTTCTTACATGGGCAGTTAGTGATAGGAGAAGAGGGAACAGTTTTAAACTTAAAGGGGGAAAATTTGCATCAGGTTAAGATTTTACTCAGAGGCTGCTGAGGCACTGGAAAAGACTGTGCAGAGAAGTTGTGGATGCCCCATCCCTCTAAGTATTCAAGGACAGGTTGAATTGGGTCCTGACCAACCTGGTCTAGTGGAAGGTTCAGAAAAATAGGAAAAAAAGGAACATTAATTGTATTAACTCTGTCTTTATGACACACTGCAGTGCCACGTAGAGAGCAAAGAGCTGGCCAGGAATTAGCAGGAGACTCTTTCCAGTTTGATCGGCAGCAGACTTATATCCAGCACTGACACCTCACAGTGATGAACTTCAGTACACAACCTCCCTCAGACTTTGTAAGAGTGCACTTGTCCAGCAAAATCAGCTCATCAACAAATCAGAAATATGGTAAATATGAGATTTGTCTGTTTCCCAATTTACATTCTTTTTATGGAGATTTGCATCCAAGAAAGCTATTAATGCTGAAAAAGTTTTTTGTTGAATCAAATCCACTTGAAAGTCTGCATACTTTATTAACCTCATATACTTTATCCCCAAAACCCCTTCATCACATTTATCTTGAGAGGGATTTTTATCCTTTGAAGATCACTGTCTATGTAGATATCTCATTGTGCATTGTCTAGAAATGGTTAGGACAAGTCTTTTTCATGTTCAAAGTTAGCAATTGGTAAAAGAATTATGTCTTAAGAATACTTTAACACCATTAGGTATCTTTAATATATCTGATCTCAGTGTCTCCAAAAGCAGAAATATGCAGGAGGCCACATCTGTGACTAACAAAGGACATGGACAGAAAGGTGTAAGTCTCTTGGGCATTTTCTTAGAGGGAAATGTGATTCAGAATTTCCAGCATCTACCTCTTATTTGAAACTTTAGAAACTTTAATCCCATAGATGGCAATAGTTCATATCTTAATTCTAATTTTCTATCAAAATTAGAGCACATATATATTTTCTATAAAAATAGAGCTACTGTTACTTAACACTGCATTAGACCTCCAAGGCTGAAGGAAAGACTGGAAATACAGCTCTCCTAAAAAGTGTGTATGCAGTATGAAGAGGTTTCAAAGAAGAAGGAAGAAAATAAAGCAGTTGTAATCATACATTTTAGAAAGAAATTCAGTAATTAGTAGGATAACAACAAAATGTAGCATTTTTTTTCCTGAACACTAACAGCAATGGGACATTTGCTAAAGCTAAAGGAGTACAAAATTTAAGGCTGATAGATGGGGTATCTGCTTTTTGGTATAAACATGCAATTTTGGTGAATTCGCTGCAATGGAAAGTTTATTAGCAAGGATTTCAGAAAGATCCAAACTGATTATGAGTCTGATCAACATTTTGCATGATTTATTAAATTTTGGGGTTTTTTTCAGACTCTAGATTGATGACTAAGCTGAAGAGAAATTGGAAATATACAGTTTTGGAGCCTTTCTGCTTCTCCCAAGTAAGACTTCTCTGGAGCATTTGTACTTGATCCTGGAGTTGGGATGCTGCATTATGGGACTGCATTTCATCAGGTCTGTCTATAAATACAGAATAAAAAAGATTCACACAACAGGAAAAGAAATCAAAATATGGGAGGAATTATATATCACACTTGTCTGCTACAGAACAAATCCTTGAAGACATAGGAATTCCCCTTTTAGTGCAGAGATTAGGTTTAAACATTCAACAAACCTGAAATACTTGACAACAATCCTGAAAAATTAATTGCCTAGTAGAAAAGACCTATTGAGTTCAACTCAAAGTTAAAAAATTGTTTGGAATAAGTTGAATACCTTTTCTCTTCCTTCAGTATATTTGAAGCTACCCTTGAGATTTTTATGATTTTTCTGGTTTTACCCAAAGGTTTTTTAAGCATTATAACTAGATCTCTAAAATCAAATGTAAGACTTAATGGATTACTTCTTATGATCCAAATACAAAGCTTTAGCAGTTCTGTCAGAAAACTGGCATTCCTGCTGACTCAAAAGGAGACAGACACCACCAGTCTTTTTTGCACAAAACTTTGTACAGTTAGGATCTGACTTGCAAAGTTTCAAAGATCCCAAATGCTGTGGACTTTATTCTAAATCAGTATGGAATAATATTGATATCCTATTGATATTGTACACAAGGATACTTTTCACAGTGGGTCACAAATACAGTCAGTACTGTAACTACAGGCAAGAGGACTTTTTCAATTAGAGATTAGTTTACATTAGGAGACAAAAGACTTCATGTCCTTTCCTATATTTTTAATTTTTTTAGTCACTGTTGTCCATGATAATTAAATGTGAAAAATCCCTTTTCACTTTTGTTGAACTCTTAGAATCAATGAATTGCATAGTGTAATAATTCCACAGGCCAATGACATATGGAGAAAACTTGGTATTATATCTATGTCTCTCCATTCTGTATTTCTTATCACATCCTTAATTTATCTTCTATCTTGAGAATGGGAGAAATTCTGGACCTACCCCAGCATTTTTAATAAGACAATGCTAGTACATGACTGGACTTTTTTGACTTCTTTCTTCTCTATCCATAAAAATTTAGGATGTTATAAAAATTGGAGAATATTAATTTTATAACCTACAGATTCAGCAAGGAATAGAAAATTACTTGGTGTTTTAGTTTAAGTCATTCAAGTTAAAGAAGACTGTTGTGCCCTGGAAATACATATTCAACAAAAGCATTTTTTTTCAATATTGAATATTACCAGGATTATCAATTATTTTGTGAAGGATTAGACATTTCATATTCCAATATAGTTTTTATATATTGGTATATATTAAAAGGGGTTTTAAAAGTGCAATCTATTTATTTCTGTGGCTACTAAAAAAACAAAAAATTAACGTATAAAGATTTTTCTTCATTGTCAATTCCCTTGAAATTAACATTCAGTCAATATTGACAGAAGTATATTATAATAATAATGATATTACTAATTAAAGAATATATATATTTTTTAGAGATTTGTCCTTATGGATGATTATTCTTATTTATCTACAGTTTACATTTCAAGATAGAATTTGAGATGTAATGACAGCAAATTGTGCCAGGTTAGAGCTTTTACGTATGGTTGACTTAGACTGGAATACAAACCACAATCATGCATGTCACACTTCTTAAGGTTTATCAGTATTATGCAGCTGTTGATTTTCCTGGAGAAAGTGCCAGCAAAAGATAATGAGGCTACAGTGAATTCCAAAATGCAAAAACTTTCCAAGCAAAATCATAGAGCAGTACTGCTGAAACCTCAATCTTATTGCTTATTTACATAATATTACCCTAAAAGTTTTGCCTTAGGATTTCACTTTGAAAACTTGTCCTCTCAGGGGAGTCTTCACAGCACTGCCTGTTTGTTTCTCTCTAGAATTCGTACCATACTGATAAGTTTTAAGATAGCCAAAATATGGGACTGTTCAAGTCTTTTCACCCTAGACACAGCAGTAAAGATGGCCTTGACTGCAACAGTTATTCCAATCTAGGTCTGTTTCACCCTTCTTAGGTAAGTAAGATACTTGACTTCTGAGTTACTGCTTCTCCACAGAATGCACTGTTCAACAGATTTGTATTTAGCAACTATAAACCAATTTTACTGAGGTTAGATCCTAATTTCTGAGAGAACTGTCTTCTCAACAGCTAGTTTGTATGCTGTTTGAATGAGGGGCACAGCAGCTTGCTTAGCTGTGGCTTCATGTTGCTGTAACATTTGCAAATGACTTGGTTGTACATCTTTCACCTTTCATCTCAGACACTGATCTTATGAAGCTCTATGCACCTCAGTGCTAAGACCCATGGAAACCTAAAATCAGCAACAATTCCCATCCAGCATAATTTATATCTGCATCTTTTCTGAAGCAGCAGTAAATTCAGCGCTCTGTTTTGCATAGATGTATCTGATTTGTTTGAGAAAAAATATATTTATTGAATCTAGGAGATGCCAAACTGGAAATGACTCTAGAACAATGCAGAGGTTTTGACTGTTTCATTGGGTTTTGACTGTTATTTGACTGTTTTATGATTTGAGCACTTTTGATTATGTGCGTGTATTGCTGTACACATACGGTTTTTGAATTTGCAAAGTGGATGGCTGGAGTAAGGCTGAGATGTACTCCTGGACAGATTTAATCTTATTCCAACTCTAGAGGTAACTTTATTCTGTTTATAGCAGTATAAACAGAAATGAGTTTCGTTCTCTTTCCTATGGTTCATTGTAAGGACTTGAGATATTTAATAAATTAAGACTATGGTAAATAATCCTTCCTCTTCCCAGGTGATATTTACTGTATTTTTTTTTCTCAGAAAGTAACTATATTTTACAGCAAGGAACATTTATCTTCTGTGATGTTGTAAATCAGTGAATTAATTATATCTTTCATGCGATTAAGTCTCCATCAGGAAACAGTTTTACTTTTCTAGTCTGTCCAACATATGCTTAATTTGACTTTCACTTGCTATTAAATACATCACTTTGAACAGCAAGACAATTCCCTGTAGCTGCAATTTTACAGGTAACTTTTATATTTTTTACACTTAAACATTAGTATAGTGGTTTCTGATTCCTTATTCTTTTTTCTGTTGCTATAAACTTTGCTTAATATCTTTTTCTGTAGAGAAGGGATTACAGAAAACACATTTGGGACAAGGAAACTGTGAAAATTTTCAGAAAAAATTACTCTTGTAAGAGCAGCTAATATTGGCTTGTTTGTATGCCTGTGCAGTAAGCTCTAGTTTTAGTTTTTATACTCAGCAATATTGATGTTTCACTACTTTTTCATGACATACAAATCAGTCTCTCCCACCTTTGTTCGGTTCTAGTAGAGAAATAATTTTGATATCATTTAATTTCCACCATCCAAAATTCATTGTTAACACCAACAGGAAGTGAAATATGAAAATTCTTCTGTTTACTTCCAAATAAGAAACCCATTATGGATAATTACCTATATTTTTTATTTTTTTCAAATTTCTTAGATTATTTAATATTCCCATGGTACCAAGGTCACCAGAAAAAAAAACAAAAAAAACCAAAACAAGTGACTGTTAAATTCATATCCCTTGAAAATGCAACTTGTTTCAAAAATTAAAACATTTCACATTAATACTAGACAGGTACAATTCTTTATTATAATTATTTTCCTGTGCTAATAGTGAAACAGGCATTGAAACATAATTCCCATTAATAAGAAACAGCACAAAATTCTGATTTTATTTCAATTCAACACAATTAAAGTTTATTTCAAGAATAATTCAGTAAAGAACAAAAAGGGAAAGAATTTATAATCTACATTTGTAATATATCATTCTATTGTACTAATTCTTTTGGCTTTTCTTAGAAGGAAAGGTCTTATGATTTGACATCTATCTAGAGACCTGAACAAAATAAATTCAAAATTGATGCCAAAATTCAGTTCTTACAGGGCAAAGTAAAAATCTCTGCTCCATCTGAAGATATAGTTTTGTTATCATATTTGCATTTTTTATCTGAAGTTTTCAGTAATTCATATTCAGTGACCGAAATAATCTTTTGTTATTATTATTATATTACTATTGTTATGATTTTATTTGCAAGTTCGTGGTGTTAATTTCTTGTTCCAATTCTCATACTTGTTATCCATGTTGATTTTGTCATAGCTACCATCCTGAAGTCAAATATTCAGTTAGCTTCAAGTCTGTACCTATAAACTCTTAATCTCAAGTCCACTGGCACTGCTTACTAGCTCAACTTCTCTTGTTTTATTTAAGTAGTTAAATAACATTTTACTGCATGTTTTAATTTCCTCTGCAAGGTCTAACTCAGTTTGGCTGGTGGAAATCCCCACTTTATCCCCACACTTTCTGGCCTCCCAAGATGTAGCGTTTTTGCTGGTTAACTCCTTTTTACCATTTTTCCTAGAATTTCTCCCTATATAAAAATATAACGGGAATAGAAATTAATCCATGCACACCTGTATTGCTCCAGCTAAACTTTAATCATTGCATAAACCATGATTTTGAGATAATTTGTGCCTTAGGTTAACAGAGACAATAGTGTCTCCTTCCAACATACTTAGCTGACTTTACTAACAAAGTTCTTACCTTCTTAATGATGACCTATTAAGTTTCCTCCCACACATTGTGAAACTTCTTGTAGAACTATTTGTATTTATCCTTCATCTGAAACAGAATCAGTTCGTGATTCCAAGGGTTAAAGATATTTACCTAATTACTTTCCCCATTCTCATTTAAAATAGAATCCACTCTCATGAAAAACATTTGGTGCAGAAAGACATGAAAACTCAGCAGGATTATTAACTGGACCTATCTGTTAATAACTGGAGTCTGAATACCTTCTTTTCCATTAGTCATATTTAAAAGGTAGAATTATTAAGAGAGTCTGATGCTTCGTACAATAAAATTTTGGTTTTCATAACTTATAATTTTTTTGTTCATACTGGAATGTGGACTTGAATTCTCCACACCAGGTGTCTGCCTCAGGCTAATCTTCCTCTTTATTGCAGCACTCGCAACAAACCCAGATGAAAGAGGTGGGCAGATTCCTATGGAGTGAAGTCTGGCCCATTTTGATTACAAAAATTTCCCAAGAGCAAAGGGACTGGGTCATTGGTACTCCTTTGTAGAAAACAGGAGGTCAAGATCTTGAGAAATTTGTAAAAGAACACAAAATTACCAAGTCCCCTTCTCTGTGGCCACTAAATGCACATTATACCAACAGAAAAATATGAGGAACATTTAATGGTGAATTTCCCAGCATTCCCATTCAAGTTAAGAGCTAAATTAAGATGTAGAAATGTGCTGTTGTAGACTTCAAGTTTTCCAGCTTCTTGGGGGTCAACCTAAATGTCAACAAGGTGCTGCATGTCAGATTTTGTGACTATACTGATACCCTAGTATCAGCAGTACATAGTACTACTAGTACATAGTAACCTTCTTGGGCTTTATATATATAGCTGTAAAAGGTAATCCATTCTATTCCTGATTTTTTTTTTTTTGAGAGATTGCTACTTGCTAATATGTAGTCAACTGCTTTAATAATTTTATATTTAGTAAAGGACACAGGAAGAACAGGCTACGAGTCAGACTTGGAGTAAAACCAAACATTACTTGTGTGCTGGTTAAGTGAAAATCTCCAGTCCAGTCTGCTATTTGAGGCCATGACCCTTTGGGTAAGGTAATCCCTTGGTATATAATTCATGATTTGTGTAAAAGGGGACTGAACTGAATTTGTACCAAATGTTTCTAATTTCCTGTTTGTTTTTTTTTTTTTTCCAATTTCATTTGCACCCTGAAGAACAGTATTAACCAAAGATTTTATTTTGTGTTTTTACTACTCCTGTTAGTCTAATTTTTTTAATTTAGTTCCGTTTTCTTTAAAAGCTGGAGAAGTAAATCCTTTTAGCTATTACTAATTGGATCTGGGTTTAGACTGCAAGTTTTAGGCATGAATGAACAGTGCTTTACATATGTCTACTACATGCAGGGTTACTGACCTGAAGGCACTCTTAAATTTACACAGGTCACTGAAGTCACTAATTTGTAGGGTGCAGTCTTGCTTGTGAAGGCTGGTAAAATAAATAGATTCTGTCTGTTACAAAAGTAGGATCTGACTCACTATTCCCTGCAGCATTCCTTGTAATCTCACACAAACGGTGCAAATGCAAATCTCATATGCACTTGCATTAAATGTTCCTTACCAGTCAGAAGTTCTCATGTTTTTTTGCAGGAGGATTGTGTGTGTACAGTGTATGGCATCGGATCAGCATCATTTTGTATGGCACCTCTGCACACCACTGTAAGGATACAGTCTGTATCCTGACAAACAGGAGGGAAAGGAGTATTTTTAGATGGGTTTTGCATTTCATAGGCTTTCAGGTGAAATTAATCTGTTCACTGAAAATTCATCCAGTTCTAAATAAATCTGGTTTTTTTGGAAGAGCGTTCCAAGAACTGTAGAGCAAAGTCCACAAAATCCTAAATTGGAGGGTTTCTGTCTGACTGAAGTTGTGATTGACTTCAGTGTAAAGATGAATTACAGACATGATAGATGTGACTCATGCAGTTGATATTGATCTAGGACAAAAACTTTCTGAAAGGTTACATTTATCTATTTAAGATGTTTTCCTCTGGCTGATTAATGACCATCAGCATATGGGGGCAGCAGCAGCTCAATCCATACTTGAAAAATTATAAGAGTAACATTTAATTCTACACTGATTTTCCAGAAATCTATAGACCACCCTGAACTGAAGCATTTTGGATCTCATAAATCTGGCAAAAATGTGAAATATAATAAACCTCACATAAATATTTTAAAAAAATGTTTTAAAAATATTATTAGGTGTTACTTCATTGGAAGGTGTTTCAGTATTAACTTTATATATATTGGCTTTAGCTGATCTTGATTATGCTTTTTTATAGATTTTGACATTTTAATTTCCTGTTTTATTGTCATTCATTAAGATTTTTGCTTTATTTTGCTAAATTTAAATTTTTAACTTTTCCCTAAAAATTTGTGTATTTATAAGTGAACTACAGGCCTGTTCCATGCATATAATGGGAAATTCTTGATGAACTCAAGACAAAGGATACACTTTAATCAGGCCTCAGAAATTGTTTACTGTCTGTGCAACGGAGTGGTTAAATTGCAGTCTTGTCAGGAATTCAATGTCACTTCTACATTTATGTCATTTCATGAATTGTATAACAGAGCATTCCCTAGTGTGTGGGTAAGCAATTTTTATCTTTATATATTAACAGACTATTCTCTGGAAAGTAGACAAGGTTTTCTATATGGTTATTAATAACCTCCAGTTGCACAGGTCAGTAGTTGACCAATAAGCTACATTATTTATCTGAAAAAAATCACAAATAAGTATTGAAAAGGTGGGAAACTTAGACTCTAGGCATGGTTAAAGAAATCCAAGGAATATGGAGGTGAAGTGTCATCTAGCAGTTGTTCTGTCTCAGAGAAAGGAAATCAACAGTTTTTTAATTTTTTTTTGATATGCACATCTTTTAAATGTCTCCTGTAATACTGGTTTCAACACCTGCAAATGTAATTACATGCATTGCATAACTGCTATAATAGAATTTTTTATACTTGAACTTTGAATTTTCCTTGCTTGCAAGGAAAGTAATTATTTGTTATCCCAGATTCAATATATGTGAATAAGATTTATTATTTACCACTTTAGTATTATATTCTGCCCTTAGTTCTCTTTTATGAAGGTTTTTTTCCATCAATATTCATAAATCTTGGAATATTTTTGGTCCTTTTTTTTTTTGTGGTCTTTGTCTGGAGGTCTCTTCTGCCTCCCATCATGTTGACTCCATCTTATACTGAATTCACCAACACTAGATGTGGATTCCCTTTCAATATGCCCTAACACTAACAGTCAGACCTCAAAGGTGGCCATATGCATCATTAATGCTCATAGAAGATTTATCCCTTTCTGATAAACATCTCATATTTCTGAAATCTCTCTGCCCAACAAATTTTTCATCCTTTCATTGTGCATTTGATTTTTCCTTGCCATATTTAGTACTATGAGTATTTCTACATTCAGATCTTTGTGGCATCTCCATTTTTTTCAAGATCAGCTTGAATTACAGTTCCTCCTTTTGTCATGAAATCCTTCACAAGTTGTTGTCATTCATAAACTTTTTACATACACCTACATTATTAATTAAAAATTGAATAATATCAGGTAAGTCCTGTGAAGGGCATTATGTAATATATTCTGTCCATTCTCCAACAAGCTATTATAAAGCTTTCTGGACAAGATTTTACAGCAGATTTACTCAGACCATATTTTCCCAGCTGGTTTATGAGTGTCATGTGAATCTGACATCTATTACTTTCTCAGATCTTGTTATCCTGCCAAAGAAATTGAATTACATTGACATGAGTTATTCATGTTGGTGCATTTTGTCTTTAGGTGAATACAAATTGATTGTTTAATAATTTGCTTCAGTTATCTTTCTATCAAAGAAAAGCTGACTCTTCTGCAGCTCCCTGTGTTCCTTTTAACTTCTCATGCTTGCTCTCTGACTTTCTAGAACCTTCTCACCTTCCACAGACCTCTCTCATTTCTCCTGCACCCATTAAGAAAGACTTTGATTAACTCTATATGTACTTTGGGGTGATGCTTGTCAAGTCATAATGATTTGAATATATTTGACTTACTTAATTGATTGTTGCATTCTCAGGCTAGTGTTCCTATATCCTCATTAAAAATTACTAAGTTAAGCATCTGGACACAGTTATTTTGTGAAGACTGAATCAGAGAATTTTCTAAACATTTCATGCTTCCTTTAAAATTCCATTAGTTGCTCAGTTTTCTCATTATATTTGTTTTTATTTTTCACTTTTATTTAATGTTTTATAGAACCTTCTTCCATGTATTTTATAATTGTAATATATATTCCTTGTTATATTTTTTCTTTCTTCTCATTCATTAGTATTTAGTTTTGCTGAAGTTTTTCATACTATATTTATTTTAGTAAGATTTTTCTTGATATAGATGATTAATATTTAATTATTTCATAATTAAAAACTACTATTAATATAAGCATATAATACAGTCCTTATATTTTCTCATGTAGTACAAAAGCTTTTCATTGCACTTTTAACATTATCTCTTTGGCAGATATAAATGCATTATAAAATCAGTATTGAGAGACTCATACAGGAAGCTGTTACTGCAGTGATGCAAAGCCAACTCTCCTTTTTGTTGCCTGAAGAACAAACAGAAGATGCTACTTTGCTACAGATCAAGCCTGTCTGACTTCCTGATGAGAACAGCAACCCTGTGGAAGAGGCCAAAGCTCTTAAAGGATTATGGTGGTAGAAGATGTGGAGTTTTTCCTGGTCTTGAAGAAATTTTAAAAAAATCTATTTGCACTTGGAAAGAAGAATTGGTCTGTATGTTTCATGGTAAACTGCTTCT
Source organism: Cinclus cinclus (assembly GCF_963662255.1). Lineage (NCBI taxonomy): Eukaryota > Metazoa > Chordata > Aves > Passeriformes > Cinclidae > Cinclus > Cinclus cinclus. The sequence continues at coordinate 17,337,186 of NC_085048.1, read as the reverse complement.
GGATAAAATAAAAATTATCTAAAGGAAAATATTGCTAATTATTTATTAAAAATAATTTAAATTTTATTTTAAAATCCTGATTTTCCTACTTCAGCTGATGGCCTTGAGCATCAAAGTCTTTCTTACATGCTTTTCATTTGACTCCTTAACTGTTCAGTTCCTAACTATAAGTGTTCCTAAAATCAACCTTACCTTTTTAGAAAATATTTAAAAGTGTAGTTTTATTTCCAGTGAGGAAGTTCTGGAACCACCCATACAATAAAAGTTAAAGAAAGCAACTTTGGAATTAGATATTTAACTACCAATTACTTTTAATTGCTTTATATGGCTCAAGCTTTGTGGTACTGTCTGGAAATAGTTATGCTGGTTATTAGATACAGATTTAATATTTACTACTAGCAATCTTTAGAATTCCATGTTCTATGTTTCACTTGCATTCAACATTCTCCTTATATTGCTTAGGCATGTTTGGTTATCCTGATCCTGATGAATTTGGTGTACAAATTGTTTAAATGATTGCACACTATTCGAATCATTTCTAGTGAGAAAGTATTACTGAGGCTATGTAAATTCTGGAAAAACTATAGATATGTATTAAAAAATGAGGAAACTCTCCATGTGCACCTATGAGTACCTTTCCCAAAGGCTAAGGACTATCCTTCCTAGGTGATCAAACAGTAAAGGTCTTCTATTTGAAGTAGGCAAATTATGTTCTATTCATTCTTGTGTCCTTTACAAGATCATTGGTTAAGTTGGAGGTACAGCCAATATAAATTTCTGGATCCATCAGAATGTTTCAGTCTTTTCTCCTACCTTTCTCTAACATTTTTGGGCATTAAATTGTCAAGTCTATATGTTACCTGGGGGAGACTAACATGCCAGCATTTCTCTAGACCCTGCAGTTTGCTTTTAGCAAAAACATTAATACTACCTCAATTTGTTACTTAATATCTGCATTTCTGCCATCAGACTGACACGAGCAGTGGGAATATTTTAGTTAAAACATTATGTTTTGTTTTTTTCCACAAAGGAGCAGCATTTGTCTTTGTTCAAAGTAAAATTTTAAACAGTTAAAAAAGAAAAATGAAACACAAAACACTCAAAAGACTAGTATGAGTAGTTTACTTGCCTCTGAAGGTATAAATCCATTTCCCCTTGCTTCCTTTCACATGAAACCACCCAGCTAAAATATGAAAAAAAACACCTTTTACACATTGCCTTACAAATATCTGCAAGTCCCAATTTTCCTCAGCTGCCATTCTAATGCTCACTGGGCCATTAATTAGTACACCTTTCCCCAGCACTGCCCACCTGGCTGTTTTGCTGGAGAACCACAAGTATTTGGTTAACTCAAAGAACCCAACTACAATAAGGCAGACATAAAAGGAAAAATAGGGAGTGGCATAACAAAACTTTCTTTGCTCCTTGAGTAACATTAGTTCCACGAATCATCTTGTCTCACTTGCAAGATTACTTTTAAAGACTATGAGCAAAATATATAATCAATCCATTCATATATATATATGTGTATGCATGTATGTGTGTATTTGACTAAGTACATCAATATAAAGCCAAATAGAGCCTCTGTTTCATAGTGTGCATTTTTTCTTTATTTTTTTTTTTCTCATTTTGTTCAAAAAGTTTCAGTGTCCCTTTCACATGGAGCATCCTGCAATACTAACTTCTGGCACTGATGAGGCACTTGGTTATTCATTGTTAGAAAAGGGATCTGGCACCAATATCCTGGCTAATATCTCAGGCTGGTAACCTTGTGATTCCTGCTCTGATTCCTGTGTCCATAACATAATCTTTCTTTAATCAGAGTAATTTTGTCTTAGTAACAAGTAATTTTGTCTTAATAACTTGTGTTTATAAGTCATGCCCTGTACTTGCTCAGCAAAGGCATAGAAAATGTAAATGTACTTCTGAATAGCATATTTGGTTCAGGAGTTGTAGCAGTGTAAGGGGTGCCTGGCAGGCAGTGGAATGGGAATCACAGACCACCCAAAGTGCCACTGAAGAGATGCTTTCTTCCTGTGAAGGTAGGAGCTGATTGGTCTGACTCTTTAGAAACAGAGAATGGCTGGTGGAAACAGTGGTGGGCTGAGGCTGTCTTGGGCACATTTACCACAAATGACAGAGTTTTCAATTCTTCCTGTAGTAAAGAAAAGGTCAACAAAACCTCTTTGTCTGGAGGACAGGCTTTTACCTATTTAGGATATCAGTTCAGAGAGTCACCACCAGAATGGTCCAGGAAGGCTGGACACATTTGAAGAAGGAAATCCAAGGGCACAGGAGCAAGACATCGTTATGTACCTAAAGATGAGCTGCTGGGGAAAAGGACCGTCCTGGCTGAGCAGGGAGCTTTTGCTGGAACACAGGTGAAAAAGAACTTAGGATGTCTGGAAGAAGGGGAAGTCAAGAATATAAGGATGTCTTTAGGCCATATAGAGAGAAAATTAGAAAAGCAAAACCTCAGCTGCAACTGAACCTGGCCACAGCTGTGAAAAACAATAAAAAGCATTTCTATGAAGACATTAACAAGAAAAGGATAGCCCAGGAAAATCACCCTTTTTTGGATGTGGGAGAGAAAACTGTAACTAAGGATGAGAAAAAGCTGAGGTACTTAAGGACATCTCTGCCTCCATTTTTAACAGAAAGTCTGATTATCCTCAGGGCAACCAGCCCTCTGAATTGGTAGACTGGGATAGGGAGCAGATGTACCACCTGCAATCTTGGAGGAAGTAGTTTGTGACCTGCTGAGTCACTGCGACACACACATCTCTTGGACCAGACGGGATTCATCCAGGGCTACATCCAGGAGGGAGCTGGCATAAGCACTTGCCAAGCCACTTTCCACCATTTACCATCAGTCCTGGTTAATTAGGAAGGTTCCAGAGGACTGGAGCTAAGCCAATGTGACACCCATCAGCAGGAAGGCGTCAGAAGGAGAATTCAGGGAACTATCAGCTTCTCAGGCTAACCTTGATGCTGGGGAAGGTCATGGAGCAGATCATCTTGAGAGCCATCATGCAACCTGGACAGGAAAACCAGAGGATCAGGCTCACCCAGGACAGGTTTAGGAAAGGCAGGTCCTGCTTGACCAGCATGATGTCCATTCAGAACCAGGTGACCTGCTTGGTGGACAAGGAAAAGGCTGTGGATTTTGTCTATCTGGACATCAGTAAAACCTTTGTTACTGTCTCACAGCATTCTCCTGGAGAAGCTGGCAGTCCATGGCTTCCACAGGTGAGCCCTTTGCTGGAATAAAACTGGCTGGATGGCCAGACCCAGAGAATGCTGCTGAATGGGGCCATATCCAGTTGGTGGCTGGTCACTAGAGGGGTTCCCAAGGCTCAGTATTTGGGTCAGTCCTGTTTAATATCCATCAATGATCTGGATGAGAGGATCAAGTGGACCTTCAGTCAGTTTGCTGACAACACCAACTTGAGTGAGAGTGTTAATCTGCTGGAGGGCAGGAAGGCTCTGCACAGGAATATTGAACATACTTAGACATGATCACAGTAATGGGTATCCAGTTTTTCAGCTTTTTGTTAAGTAATTGCTTATTTTGGGTGGAAAATACTGCAGATATTTAGCATTTTAAATATTAGAATGTTCTTTTTTCTCCTAAACAATGTTGCAACAGATTAACTGCTGTTTTATATTCAAACTTTCCCTTTGCTAGCATGCATACTTAATTAAACATACTAATATTAAACTTATACTTTCAAACTTCAGTACATAAATACAAATATATTTTTCCAGTCTTTGTTAAAGCTGGATTCCCAGTTTCTGTATCATGGCCATTGCACATTGCATGCTCCACCCCAACTGTCTGTCACTGACAAAGAACAGCACTTTTTCTTCCACTCAAGAAAGAGTCCAGGGATCATCACAGACAGTAGTATTTCACCCCCTCATTCAGTTGTTGACTCATCTGTTGTTAAAGCACAAAAATACATCCCAAATTAGACAAGTTCCTCCTTGCAAGGGTTACCCAGTCATAGGCCATGCCTGAAGGCTACTGCTCCTCTGAGCTGACTGTGCCAGGTTTCCATCCAGTAACCATGGTCTCCAGCTTCTGCATGCATCTGGGTTTCCCAGCAGGGTGCTTAAAATCATAGTTTCCTTCCCACAGTTCCTCCCCATCTCCTCCCATTCTTTGGTCTTAAAGCCAAATGCTTCAGTGTGAAGCAGGTGTGTTACACATGTGCTGTTGAACATCTGGCTAATCCTCTGTGGGGGTCAGAGAAGTGTGAAAATCCTAGAATGGGCAACGCTCCGTGAAGGTATATGAACTGCTAGCTCTGTAAGCAAATTATTTCTGGTCTCAATTGAAATCCAGATTTATGGCTCTCTCATTCTCCATTGGCCTTGAAAACTCAATTGGGGTTTTGATCTGCCTAAGTTTAAAGGCAGATTATGTGTAATATGATTTATTTTATATTTGTTCTAGAAAAATACTCATTTATACACATTTTCACACCTTGAAACAATTATGACCCCAAGAATGGTGGGGTAATAAAAAAAATGAGCAAGAGGGAATATGTCATTTTAGGTCTTAAATACTGGTATACATCCTTGACTTCCCTTGAAATTGTGGTATGTGTACATTTGAATGGGTAGTCTACTCTTAATGTGTGATTTTGATCACACATATACATGAAACACCAGTAATTGCTGCTTTCCTTCCTCATATTTTGCATGGCTTTCATCACATTTAATTTTCAGAGACTTGTATGTGAATCATATCTCCACCTTTTCTTCCTGCTAGTCCCTTGAGGATTTATTCCAGATCAGATATAAAACCAGAGGAATGTGTTTTCTGAATTAAATAATGGTGCAGCTCACATTGGTGAAAGGTTCATCTGGGGAACTTACCTCAAATGTCAGGATGATAGAAATCGAATGGAGTAAATGCCATGGCATTTAAAATAGGATTTGGTCAACTCTCATGAGCAAGTGGTAAGATTTTGATATTATTAAACTGTAGCTTCAGCTTTAATTTAATCTTTAATCAAGAACCATTAAACTACTGTCCATTTATACTATTTTTCTAAAATACATGGATCATGTTGATGATGTCACCAGAAAATTAAAAAGAAGGTTGTTTTCCAAACAGAACTTTGATTTTGATCTATGCCATTTCTGAAGTTCTTAGTGAATAAAGTGTATAAAATGGAATGAATAGTGCAAAAGTCAACTTTGTGGTAAAAGTCTTACTGGGATTCTGCCTCAGAGTTAAGAATCTCTGGTTAATATTATTTTTGCTGAGACAGAAAGTAAGACTTAATAAACAATGTTAAATCCTCAGAGAGAGATATGTGGTAAGAAAAGAGTATTTTTTCTTTCTGGAAAATGCAGAGTTCTTGAGAAATCTACTTAATTTATAAATCAATACACATTTGTTCAAAATAATGACAGAACTAAAATATTAATCACATTACCTTTGTATAGATATATTTTTAATATTTGCTTGGTTTTGTTTTGCCCAAGGCATAATAAGAAAAACTTATTTTAAGTTAATTTTTTTATACAAGTATAATCTTAGAACTCTTAGTTTTTAAATAGGGTTTTTAGTGGAGCTACAGAGAGGGAAGGCTATTGCTTTCAGTAAATTGATAATTTCTCTTTCATTTTATGAGCTTTTGGTAGTTGGAATAGACTGTAGAAAACTCTTTCCAACTTGAAACAAATCCAGTGAGGACATATAAAGCTGAGCTGGTTTGTGATCTAGGGACAAGGGCTAGCAAGGATAGCAAAGACTACATCATAGAGTAAAAGAATTATTTCTGCAACAAAGTTTGTTGAGGATTTGATATCTATGCATAAATCTTGGCACGGGAAAATTTTTTGATCTTAAAACCAGTGGCCCAAATTCATCCTTGAATTAGTAAACTTGATGTGAGGAATATATTGACAACAAAGTGTCTGTCATTGGAGCCAGGATACGTGTTCTGGAGTATGTGCTGAAGTCTTCACTAGATGTTCAGTTTTTCACCAGAGTCTTTTTCTCCACTCTTGGAATAGGAATTTTTACTATTGTACTATCCATCTCATTTCTATCGTCCTGCAGCATCTTGCAGCCCCTTGTCTCCCTCCTAGCCACCAGAATTTGACAAAACCTCTGCTTCTGATGGACACAGATGTTCTCTTACTCAACTTTGTTGTCTTCCCTCCGGCTCTAATGACCCTTCAGCCTTCTCTTGGCACCACCACTATTCTACAGTGCCTTTCTTAATTTGTAGAGCTGAGTAAGGAACCACCCAGCAACCTGGTAACTGTGGTGCACCAACATGTGTGGGCTTGCTGTCTGGGGAGATCACTTAGAGATCCATATTAAACAGCTGAATTCTTTGTAGCCAAACCACTTTGTAAAGGTGAATTTGGGGGCAAATATGGCACAGGTGCAGTACTAGAAAACTCTTTTCATGTGGCTTAGTGTGATAGTGTCAAAGCAACCCCAAAAGCACACTACATTATTTGTTATCACAATAACCTGAAGTGATACGGAGAATGTAAAAGGTTTACTGTAGAAAAAGAAATATAGAACTTTTTATTAGGAACAAGTAAGAGAGTGCTCAAGAATGACTGCTTCAATAGCTTGGATTTCTTTTGTTCCATTTTTAGGATCTTGGAGACCACCTGAAGATGTCTTTCATTCCCTTGAAAGGAATGTAAAGCATTTTTACCAGAAACTATGTTTTATCAGTTTTGCAGAGCTGTAAATATAAATAAAAATAAAAAAACCCCACAATACTCCTCAGAAATGGAAAAACAGAAGTCTGGAGAATTATGCTCTTAAGCCTGAAAGGTCTTTAATGGCTTTTAAAGTGAAAAAAAAAATAATTCTGTGCAAATCTTAAGTTGGGTTTCTTTGTGATGTATTACAGTTTGACCTTTTTTTCGTTAAGACTCTTATTTCTTTCACAGTGAAGAGTTTGTGGTTTTTTTGTTTTTTTTATTCATAGCTATGGTTAAAAATGCAACAATCAGTTTGTATTAAGTTGTTACTTGATGAAATCTGCAGTGAAAACCTTTAGAATTTAAATTTACATGTAAATATGTACATAAATATAGGAAAAAAAAACAAAGAAAATATTTTAAGAAGAAAATAAAAATAACCTTTTTTAAAAACCATTCAAATGGTCCTTTGCAGAAAATTATTTCTGCTGAGCTCAAGTTCTTTTCCTTTATGATCAAATAATGCCTTCTGTATGTTTTCATGAGGCAGAAAAAGTAGAAGGAAATATAATTAATGTGAAAACAAAATATTTGTAGAATTATGCTAATTCTAACCTATTTTAAAAAGACTGTACCTTTCTACAAAATCTATTCTGTCATACTATACTATAATCACAATTTTTACATTTCAGTGTTCAGGGCAGTTGGTACAACTTGCAGCATTGTGCTCTAAACTAATCAAATGCACCATGCATAGGTCCTGTTAAAAACAAAGTAAACTAACTTAGCAAACTGAATAGATGTGCAAACTTGGTTACTTAGTCTTTTAAGGCCTGTGGCTTTGGTAATTTTCTCTTTAAAAAATTAAGAAGTAATAGATTTTGAAAGCAGACATGTGCAACTCTCAACTCATATTAATTCTGTTCCATCTCAAGGTATATATTTGAGTCAGAAAAATTAATTCTGCAGCATTTAAACCTGAGAGCATATTGTTTTACCAATTGAGTGCAAGGAATTGAAACCTGATAACTGAGTACTAAAAACCTCATGAGAATATTCTTTAAAAAACCCAAACCAAACATCCAAAAAAATCAAAACTAGAGCGCATAAGATTTTCTATATATTTTAAATATGTCTTCTAATTCAGTTTTTATACAATCAAAATTTCTTTGGCCCCCTCTCCTCCATATCTTTAAGTGGCATCTACTAAGGTCTCACAACATTTGATCTCAGATGAAAAGCAGTGTAAGAAAGATAACAGAAGGCATTACGGTATGTGTAGGATATGTGAAAATCACATGCATTATAAATCAACTAGATTTAAAAAATATTACTGAGGTCAGTAAGTCAGATGTTTGAATTATGACAGATGACAGATTCATCATAGCCACACAAACAGTCCAAATTTCTACACCTTTTGCAGTGCACTGGGAATAAAGAAATATTTCTATGCATTATGGCTATTCATCTCACAGATTTGGAAGCTCTGAGATGTCCACAGGACAAAGACAGAAATGTTTGTCATATTGCTGCTGCTGTATCAACATCTTGACAACATCCTTACCCTTGAATGACTTGTATTGAGTTTTTGTTGGAACGTTTTGGTAGCAGAGGGGGTGGGAGGCTGTGGGAGGACAGGTGGTAAGCATAGTGCAGGAGGCAATATTTCCCAATGAATTACAGCTGTACTGATTACCGAAGAGTGGAAACAACCTTGCCTGCCCACTATAAAAGAGTGGGGTAGCTAGCCACTAGCTGTGGTTTGACACTCAGAGTCTGTTGGGGGGAAAATTTCCTTCTGCTGGAGGGCAAACAGAATTAATCTGGGGTGGGGTTATAATTTGGTTAAAGACGATAGTTCTGAAATTCCTCAGATTGTTTAAAGAAGAAATTGTGTTTTCGATGGAGAGGGTTTAGTTGCATGGGAATGGAGATGTAAAGTAGGAAAATAAGGTCTGTTTTTAACTATATTATGGAGAAAAGAACGTTAAGATAGTTGATAGTGAAGGTCAGGCAGAACAAAATCATGGAGAAAGTGTCACAGAGAGAAGTTAAGCTTAAGAATGGGTTGAATATCTGGATGAGCGGTTTAACAGTCAGGATGCCTCTCCTTATCAGTTTTTTTCCACTTAGATCTATCAAAATGCAAGTGAACAAGGTGTTTCCTTATTTTACTTGCTTTGTGAGATGTTATAGTTGAAATGGCAGAGACAACTCTGAAGCTGGAACACCAGAGACATCCCCCATTTTACACCAACCTTGACATTTCCTTCTTAGTTTTAACCTAGAAAAACTTACCCTTCTTGGTGAGGTTTGTAAACAGAAATGAAGAGAACATTCATCAAAAGCTATCCTTGCCAACAGAATTCAGGTGAATTTTGTCATACTGGCATTGTGGAGTTGAATTCATAACCCCAGCTAGATGTTTGCAGTCCCTGACCAATATATAAGATAGTAAGATGCCAAGGAATTGAATTTACAACAGTCAGCGTTGAATGGGATTGGCCATCTAAACGTGCAAGTGGCAAATACTGAAGTGTTTCTGAAATCCACTTTCCTCCTGAGTTTTTTGCTCTTCATTGTGCCTGTGAGGCTGAAATTTGCAGCCTAAAATCTTCACATAATTTAAGATGCTGAGTTGTCCTACTGGGTAACCAATATATTTCAAAATATAATGGTGGTGGTAGTAGTAGTATCCAAAGGTTGTAAACCATTCATAGTAGTCTTTTGGTTTGAATACTTACCTGTGAAATGTATCTTGCAGAGGGATATCAAACCCTCACTTCCAAGAAAAATGTTCTGGTTATTTGACAGAAGACTTGTAGCAGTCCTTGGGCTTGAGCCCAGAATCTACGGCTCCCATGTCCAATGTCTCTTCCCTGGGATTCAAAGAGAACATTTCAAGTATTGATTAGGAAAAAAAATCCTAAAATTCTCATGTCACTTTTGTGCAGAGTCTAGTATGAGTAGGAATGGTGGAGCATTGTCCTCACATCTCATAATGATGTCAAGTTTGATGTTTGGACCATGTTCCTGTGTACTCAAAATACTGGTTTGGGACTCCCTGATCTGACCCTCATCCTTTCAATTGTCTATGTACCTTTAAGATTTTCTAAACAGTTTGAAGGTATTTTTGTCAAACTGCTTTTGCATTAGACTTGTATTAATATATATTTTGAGTGAATGGCCATGTAAAGATTCAGAGTAATTACTTTGTCCCCCTGCAAAAATAAACTCATCTGAGGAGATGAGTTTGAGGTATTTACTTACAAAGAAGGCACTGCTTTCAAGTGCCCTATAACATCTGAAATTTGGCACAGTTATTACTAAGAAATTTAAGAGTAGGGGTACCCTAAAATATATTTGTTCACTGAGATTTTCTTAAAATCCTCTGTTCCCTACAGGAACATAAGATATGTTAAATATGCAACTTCAGGATTAAATGACCAATGGGTCTCTCGTATATAACTCCAGACTTCCCAGGAACTTGTGTGAACTCAATTGGTCATTTAGTAAAAAACTAAACCATGGAATTTTTAAAGTTTATCATAGAATCATACAATGGCTTGTGTTGGAAGAGATCTTAAAGATCATCTAGTTCCAACCCCATTATCGTGAGCACTTTCCACTAAATCAGGCTGTTCAGGGAAATCGGGGCTCCCATCCAACCTGTCCTTGAACACTTCCAGGGATGGGGTATCCCCAGCTTCCCTGGGTAGCACCTCAACACCCTCTGAGTTACAAATTTTTTCTAAACCAAATCTCTCCTCTTTGACTTTAAAACTATTCCCCTCTTGTCCTATCACTCTCTGCCCATGTGAACAGTTACTTGTCACTTCTTCATTTAATTACTGAAGGATGCAATGAAGTCTCCCTGGAACCTTCTCTTCTCCAAGCTGAACAGTCCCAGCTCTCTCAACAGCCATCACAAGAAAGATGTCGCAGCCCTCGGACAATCATTGCGGCCTCCTCTGGACCAGCTTCAGCAGGTCCATGTCTTTCCTGTGCTGGGGACTCTAGACTCTAATACAGCACTCCAGGTGGTGTCTCATGAGAGCAGAGTGGAGGGGAGCCATCTCCCTTGATCTGCTGGTCACACTTACTTTGATGCAGCTCAGGATGCTGTTGGGCTTCTGGGCTGTGAGCAGACATTGCCTGTTCATCTCAAGTTTTTTGTCCACCAGCATCTCCAAGTCCTTCTCTGCAGGATGGCTCTCAATGTGCTTCTCCCAGTTTGTACTCATGTCTGGGATTGCCCTGACCTATCTGCATTACCTTGCCCTCGCACTTGTTGAACCTTGTGCTGTTCTTCTGAACTCACTCCTGAAGTTTCATCCAGGTTCTCCTGGATGGCATCTCATCCTTCAGGTGTTTGATTTGCCCTGCTCAGCTTGGTGTCATCTGCAAACTTGCTGTATTGGATGCCACTGCCTGTCATTGATGATGATGTTGAAGAGTAGTGGTCCCATGACAGAGCCCTGAGTGACACCACTTTTACCAGCCTCCACCTGGATACAGAACCATTGACCACAACTCTCTGGCTGTGTCCATCCAGCCAATTCCTTATCTACCAAAACCTCTGCCCTTCAAATACTTTTCTCCTTGATATAGAGATAAGGATGTCACGAGGGACCATGTTGAAGGCTTCATAGAAGTCTAGGTAGATGACATCAGTCAGTCATCTCATCAGGTTGTGGCTGCACTTATCCCCCTAATATATTGGAGTTGCTTAAAACAGAAGATTTACCTTCCTTTTTCAGCCCTGTTGAGGCGTAAAGACAATTAAATATAAAGGCATCCAGCTCTGAGGAGCTTAAGATCATCTGGTATCTCCTATTTTAGAACCTAAGTATTAAGGAGGCATTCTTGGTATATGTGCACCCTGGAAAATTGCATGAACATATAGCTTAATTATTTGCTTCCTGACTCTGACATGAGAGTAACTACTAGACCTTCTGGAAAGGCACAAGATATTTTGAAGTACTATAACAAAGTAAACTGGGAAAAGCTGGACTGTAACAATGTATTCTAATACAATGGCTCACCTTTGGTCTCTACAGGGTGTCTGTGGCACCAGTTCAAGGTAACATTGAAATGTATGCAAATGACAAGCATGAGTCACTGTTTGGAGGCATCCCTGGAAGCCTTTCCAGTGGACCTTTAGATCAGGGCAGTCTAAAAGGCCCTGCTATTTTGCTAATCAAGCCTTGAAGATACTGCTTTGAAACTACTTTCCTGAAATTTCAGTAATCTTCAGTATAATTAGAACTTTGCATGTATTTAATTCCCCCCTCCTTTCTGTGATTTTTTTCATTGGTTATTTGTTGTCAGGCTGTTACATAATCACAGCATGCATCAGCCTGAACACAGAAAGGTTCTTTCACCACAAAGGTTATGTGTTCTTCTCCCTAATTGTTGTTGAAGCTATTTATACTCTTGTGTATTTATAGGAGAGTCCATTTGTAGCTTAATGGTAGCATCTTTCCTCTGCAAAACCTTAATCCACCTGGATTTACTGGGAACCTGCAGGACTGCCTCAGCTGTTGTGTGACTTACTGCAGAAATGGAATGAGAATGAGAATTGTACCCACTGTCCTAGCAAAGCACTGTGAACTTGTGTATGTGAGGCAGAAAGGGAATGTGTATTCAAAGTGCCCATGGCAGAGTTGCTCATAATGCTGTTAAGACTTCTTTTCTCTTAGGGCATGAACGAAGCAGTTTTTGCATCATGAAGAGGAAAATAATTAAGCATTTTCAGTATTGGACTAGGCGGCTGCTGCACTAGTGAGCTCTTTTCCTCCAGATATGTATCATTTTTCTCAGTAGTTTACAATGAGCATATTCCTGTGCTTTAAATATTCTTCAGACCTGTTTTGCATGTGACAATCTATCTTTCCCACATCTTTCTAAATCATAAGGAATACTAATTTGGGTTTTGGGTTTTTTGTTTTTTGTTTTTTAAAGCAGAGCACAGCTGTATCAGCTGTGGATTCTGGTTTGATTGCAAATCCAGAAACCACAATAAAGGCTGTTTTCTTACATCAGATGTGGTGATTAATATGTGGTAGTCTTGGGTTCCAGATTTTTACAGCTCTGTTAATTGATCATGAGCCAGAACCTGGGGCTGTATAATTAAGCTAGCTGGGAAATTAATGCAGGAAATGGTTTCTAGATTTGATTGGTTTAAAAATCTATGAATATACTTATTTAATCCTTTTGAATTAAACGTGGTGCCAAAAAAATTATGTTAACTACGTCTGCAATTTCATAACTTCAGGGCAGTATTCTTTTTCTGCCTTTGAAATCAGTGATGTTTGCACAAAATAGTCATCTTAGACAATCAAGTAAAAGGTCTCTCTGTCCCCCACCCTTTTTTTTTTTTTTTAAAGCTGGATTTCCCAAGTCTTTGGTGTGACACCTACAAACACAGACATTAGACAAACTTGGATTTACGGACTAAATATCTTACAGCTTAACAGTGAGTTGCTGTGCCTGTGCAAAAGCCTTCTGAGGTAAATCTAACTTAATGTGGGTGGAACTTATATCAGCACATTGTAGAACAGGAGCAGTGATTCTGTTCTGTTCATCTAAATCTTATGTTTTGTGCCTAAAGTCTGAGAAAGCAGGTCTTTTCTTTCCCCCTTGTATTCTGAGATTGAATGGGGTCTCCAAAAAAGATTAGAAATGTTATTAAAAAAAACATCTTTTAAAAGAGTAAGAAGTGACAGGTGCTCTGTAATTCTAAGTTCATGCGCTACCTACCCGTAACTCAAGATAATAAACAGTCAGCAATTACACTGAAGTCAGTATAATTAAAGTCAGTGCAGTCAGTCAGGGTAATACTGGACACAAGCAATGACATTTAGGCTTAGTGAATAGGTGAAGATACCAAGTGTTTTGAGAAGTTTTGGGGTTTTTTGTTGGTTTAAATCTGTAATTAATGTGCATGACTTTAAGTTGTACATGATATCCATCTTATTTTGTCTTGTTGCCACATAAAATGACTGTTACTCAGCAAGCTGTAGGTCTTCATAAAATTTAGAGCTGCTTTTTCTCACAGAAGGGAGGGAAAGTGGGAAGTGACATTAAAAAGCCAAAGGAGAAGAAAAACCATGATGAACAAATAAAAATGGAATAAGAAATCATTTTCCCAGGACGTTGTTGCACTTTAATTGTATTCAGATTTGTCAAAGAGAACTTTAATCAAGGGACTTTTAATGATTTTTTTTTTATTTGGGGCATTACATATTTTCTAAGGGGAAAAGGCAAGGCAAAACAAAAAGCATAATACCAATAGTGCATCAGGCTTCAGTAATAAATAAGCACAGACCGAATATAATTGGGGTGAAAGGTTATGGTAGTACAATTAAAGTAGTTATCCTAAGGTGATGTCCTAACATTACTAACACTGCCAAGAGGCAAATCCAGCTTTCGAAAACAAGTGTATATGACTGGGGAGAAAGTATTTTACTCTTTATTTGGGAGCTACAAAAATGCTAGACCAAAACTGTGTCTCACCTTCTTCTGTTCTTGTTAACATATAATGGAACAAAGTGAGATGTCAATGTACATATCTGCATACCATACAAGCAGCAGCAGATTATCAAATTTGCAAAAGTAAATTCTGTTGCTCTGGGAATGTAATGGTTTTAATGTTAACACTGAATGTGTAGTAAAAGCTTTCACACTCTAAAATTGTTTTCCTAATTTATTGCAAGAGTGCAGCATGGTAAAAGAAACTTTTTAATCAGGATAAAGTGCTCTGAAAAGAGACCTTTTGTAACATTTTTTATACAGCCTTCTGTCTCCATGAGTTATCAATGCAAACCTTATAAATTGGAGAAGTTCAGCCAAAAAAAAAAAAAGTCAGTATTTATTTGAAGAAAGCATTCCAAATTTTGAATTCCTGTAAATTAGGCATACTTCAAATCAATGTGACTTCTTCCAGATATACTTTTTCTTTAGTCAACAGATTTATGCAAATAATATTAGAAAATCTTTAGAAAAACCTAGACAACATTTCAGACATGACAAGTAGAATTATAAAGATGAATAATACTTAGGAAGGAGTTAGGAATTTTGTAGAACAAAACATTAGCAGGGTTTATTTTACTTCTAGTCATCTATTTTAGTCCCTTGCAAGTTCTTATTCTGAATGATATATCCATTACTTCCTTTCTGGGAGGAAGTTGAGGTTTTGTTCTTTGCCATCACAAACCTTGGTAATAATGGGCTAGAAAGGAGTATATAATAAGAACTTGATTTTCTTCCACTGGTGTTGACTGAAAAAATTGTAACTGGGACAGTTTATTTTTCTTCCTCTGTGATGTGTTGTCATCTACACCTTTATGAAAAGCACAACCACTCTTATTTTGTTTAATTCCCATTTACCCCATTTGCTCTGTTGCCAGTTCTGTGTAATGCCCAGTCTGTGGGACTCTGTGTCTCCTTCTGTGAATGTATGTGATTTTAAGATAATGAGCACCATAAACACACTAGTACCTAGGTATGAAGGATCCCATTCTGGTCATTCATAATTTCAACACAGTTTTGTATAAAAATTTTAATTTTAGCATGAAAAAATCTGTTTTTCATTATGTGGTTCTGCCAGTAATGTCAACACTGGGGGCTTTGGATCAGCTTTTATTGTGTCCCACACAATTGCACATTGTTGTCTGTAGAAACATTTCAGGACTGCCTTTCTTCACAGTGGGAGATAAAATTGTATGCAAAACCATGACAGGCAAATAAAAGCAAAATGTAAACTCTGATGCTAGTATTTATTAGGAGCATTATCTGCTTAGAATTTCCTGAATGTGCCTTGTTTGCCTGTCTGAAACTTGTTTCTGGGCAGAGATTGAAACATAGAGATATTTCTTTGGGGGATGCAGGCTGTATCTAACACATCTGCTGTGTCTGAGCTCACAGGAGTTTAGTGCACACAGAGAATTTGTCATGCAAATCCAACACTCTGCACAGCACTGGGCAGTATATTTCTGTGAAAAAACCTGCTAGGCAAAATTTTTATTAGTTGTGAGGTTTTGTGGGGTTTTTTGTGTGTTTTTTTTTTGGCTTGGTTGGTTTTTTAAGTTAGATGGTAACAACACTCAACACTAAAAGTAACTGACTTGGTCAAAAATATGAAATAAGTATTGGAACTTAAATCCTATTCACATATAGGGATTTACTAAGTTTTTAATCTTGTTCACTGAGTTAAATAATCAAAAAACACAATGATGGAAGGTATATCTACACAAACCTATGAATTTTCTAAGATTATGGATTTCTGTGAATCCCAGGTCTTAGCACAGAGCAATAAAACAGAAGGGTGCTGAGGCTTTTTGCCCTTTTCATCAAATCATAGCCTCAGCAGGACAGATGTGTAGTTCTGAGCCCTTGAGGTTACAGCTAGTGACACTTCCAGGTGCTTGGAGGCATTACTTCAGATCCAATGTGAGTGGCTGTAATATTGCTCCATATCATGTGAAGAAATCTCTGCAGACTGGTGAAAGTCAACAGAACTTTGTAGCTGACACACAGTGCAGAGTCCAGATTTGTGGTTTGTTGTTCGTTTTGAAGGGGATGCAGAATGGTGACAGTGAAATTAAGGCTCTTCACTTGTTAAAGGCAGGAGCGAAATTTGTCTAGGAAAAGTGATGGGTGCTCCCTGTATTACATAGAAATGTCTTAATTTTAAGCCATTCAGTGGCTTTAATTGGCAGTGTGTGCACTGCCAGTCACATTATTGAGGGTGAGTATCATGAAGTATAGTGTTGTAGGAATGGTAAAGTAGGAGGACAAAACAAAATGCATTCATTCAGTAAAGGCAGTTAAAAATGTTGTTAACAATTGTTTTGAGTAACTGATTGCAAGCACCTAAGTGCAATGCCGAACAGAAAACCACAAGACATTACCTTAGGCAAGGTGAAAAATTGCCCTTATTCTGTTTATCTTAATTGCACTCAACATAAATCTGACAAGTCCTCTTCTACGACTTTTGTACCCTGAGGAGTTAGCAGAAGTATTAATAACATGAATATCAAGGACTCATTCTAGTGCCTCTGGTCCTGGCTGCTGTTCCTTTGCGGAGCATTAGTGACAGCACCACTTTAAAGCAGAGAGCCTTGGTGATAAAGCTCCTGTTCAGTTTGATGCATGAGAATTGTCCTTTCTGCATTACTGCAGACAATGGAATCATTAACTCACTATCAATCACACGGCTCTCAGCACTGCCTGCTCTCTAACAAGAAGCCATGGGACATCAGTTATAAATAGCAGACATAAGTCAACCCCCTTGACCAGCTGTGATTGTTAAAGAAGGATTGCAAACTGAGTTTGGTCATCTGCCCAGGCTTTCCAAAGCACACCAGCGTGCACGTGGAAACTCAGCCAGAAATGTCCTGCTTCATTAGAACACTCTGAGGGATGGAACTAGAACTCAGTGCCTTCTTTTCCTTTTCATAGTAATCATTTTAGAAGTCTTGAGTATCTCTCTGTTTGAGGTAGCTTTTTCTGTTGCAACAAGACAGATTGAGTTACTTTGAGCTTTTGAATCATTTGTGAAGTCTGATTCTCTCTGTTGTTCATTGTCCATGCTGGCAGAGTGCCACAAAGAACAAGTGTGTATGGGTAGGGAATAGTATATCAAAAAGCTAAGGTGTCAGGGCAGAAAATAAATTTACATTGTTGTGGTTACCAAGACTATTACACCTCAATAGGCCCTCAGACACAGGTGTTTTAATTATTAGGGTTTTTTTATTTCTATATTTGTAATTTGGTTCCTGGAGAGATGTTAAATGGGTGGATTCATACAGTTGTCTCCTCACTTTAGTGATTCTCTTCCATGGAAAGCAAATGAAAGCTATTTTAATTGCCTTGCTTAAGGAGAATAGGGTCACAAACAAGATGGAATCTCTTTTTATACTTCTCTTTGTTACCTGGCATGAAGGCCTAGTATAAGCTTTTAAAAGTAGGCAATTCTGACATAAAAGCGGTGTGGTCAAGGTCTGTGATTCTTCAATGACTTTCACTGACAGCTTTATCAAAATTAAATTGCCCACTCTTCTGTAGTAGAAATCCTGAGAGAAGGTAGTATTGAAATAGCTCACTGTTTTGAGCTGAAATGTACTCCATTCCTTATGCAAAGGGATTTGCTAAAGTGCAGGAGTGTAATTTACACTTTCCTGTGACAGCCTTTGTGACTTGGACCTGGAAAGTAAAAAAAGAACTCAGGCATACTTATTGAAGGCTGCTATAAATAGATTTAAATGCGGAGGCTTATCTTAGAGCTTAACAAAAAGTTGTTTTACAGTGCTAACAAACTAGACCACACAGCTTTGTTTTGATTTTTACCTGAAGTATAGACCTGTGTGGTCTAGATGGATGATATCAATTGCATTTGAATGCCTGATAATATGGAATGCAGATGATTTATCTAGCTAATACCAACAACCTCTCCATAAAAGCCACAGTCATTAGTAAACCTTGGCATATATAGATCATTCTTGTTCTTGTGAATGCATTGTAAATGCCTTTTGTAAAGAATGCATCTTCCTTAATTTCAGGATCTTTTTCCCAGTGGCTGAGAGCAATGGATTATGATGACTTTTCTGTAATTTACTGAGACATTTTAACTGAGGCATGCTCTGCAGATCCTGATGAATTTATCAGTGCTGCATACTCACGCGCACTTTTTTGCGCTGCTTCTGCCAGTGGCTAAAAAAACTTACTGTTTGAGAAAGTATTATATTAAAATAAATAAAAACTATTGTTTACATCTCTGGTGCCTTGAGAACGTTCCCTTCAAACATCTAAAACCACGTCAGAATTCCAGGTAGTCATGCAGTGCCCCTGCTGTTGTAAGACCACGCTACTCCATGTGAATGATGTAACTGGTAAGATGCCACAGGATGTGACTCCTTTAAAATTGCTGTTCCCTAGAACCTGTATTTTATAAACCTATGTGAAGAATAGGCAATATGTGATTATCACTGAGCATGGTTTCTGCATGCTACAGAAAATTATTTGAAACTGGAAAGGAAATTTGAAGAATTTCATAGTCATAGGAATATTAGTATGCGCATATTTAGTGAGAAACTTAGTTTACTTAAGTTTTCTTAAATTAAGTTATCTTAAAGCTTCCTGTTTGGCAACATGCATGCTGATATATGCGTAACTTTTTTGAATAATATACACAAGGAAAAGTTTTCCAGCATTTTTCAGAGAAATATAAAATTCTGATGAAGAAAAATATTGCTAGAAAGGAAATATTTGATTACTATATTTTAATAATGTTTATTTCTCCTAAGTGCCAGTTTGTGACACATTCTGAATTTTAAATGTGTAATATTTATGTTAAAGGTGAGGTTTCTTAATCTGACACTTCTTTACCTTCATTCCACACCTGTGATTGATTTATTTTGGCCCAAACTTGAGTGGTAAGGGCAAGGGAAAGAAGTTGTTTTAATTTTTTCAAGATTTAGAAATTTAATTTTCTCTTGAGGCATATTAGAAAGTCATTTTGGGAGGAAAGAAACATCAGTTTCAGGAATGAAACTTAGAAATTTCATTTATAGAAGAGGGAACTTACTGTGTATGAGAATCTCATTTGCAGATGACATTGCTTATAATTTCTGGTGCATCAGGCTGAAACTCCATATGTGTGAAAAACAGTAATATAGCAGCTTCCGAAAATTAAATTTTGGAAGGAAAATTGTTATAATTCATCCTTGCATTTAGTATTGGGAATGTGAGCCTGAGTGTAGGCCAGAGGTCCAAGACTTAAAAGTACCATTGCACAGAGATGCAAAAACTCATCATTTCCACAGATGAATATTTAGTACCCGTATCTCTTTAAGCTGCTAAAACCAGGTTCAGGGTAGTGAATTCACTCCCCCATTAATTCTCTCGTGACAAACTGAGAACTACTGCAGAGCCATAACTCATGGGTTCTTGTACAGATGATGTGATTCGAGTCACTGGCAGGAATCTGAGTAGTCCCCATTCTTTGACTGCAAGCATTTCTCCTGCCTTGTAAAGTACAGCTAGAGCTTGCTGTTTTAGAAAGCCAGACAGCATTATTTTGCTTATATTGCAGATAGACTGTTAATATTTCCAACAGAGCAAGGGTCAAATCTTGTTCAACGCTTTGTGTGGTCAGAAAAGGAATATGACTAAATACGTTTCTATTTTTCAGTTTTTGGACAGCCCCAGAGAGGTCACTGTGACTTTTCTAACTGATGACTTCCTCTCCTTTTGATTAAAGCAGTTTCCTTCATCTCCTGATATTCTCTTCTCCCTGATTTCCTCTTCTGAGGTCAAACTGCTTCTAAGGCTTCTCCATTGCCAAAGGGAGCTGTTGAAAATGGGAGAACTGTACTCTTTGTCTTTAGTCTACTACTCCATAGTACAGATTAAAGTTTTTCTAACTGTAATTTTCATTTTGAGATTTATGCCCAGGCTGAACTCAAGATGAAGCAAGTTGTGTTTGTGGTTTGTATAACCACAAGCAGCTGGAGAAGGCCCATTAGAAAACAAAGACTCCTTATATGTGAGTATGTGCCGTATCTGCACAGGCAGCCACAGCAGCTTGCATCAGGTTTTCACAAGTAGACTTCAGGGACTCTGAGGGAAACCATACGATACGCAGGCACGCTGGGTGTGTTGTGCCCATGACTGCTTTCTGAAACTGGTGCAGACAGCTCTCTTCTGCTTGAGGATGCACTATGGAAATGACTTTTAACTGCGTGGCCGCAGACTAACAGTTTTGCAAGGACAGAGGACATTGTGCAAGTAGCAAATTATATAAGAGTGCTAAAGGACTAAATATATAAAGGACTAAATATTAGTCCTTTCCTAAGACACTTGCCTAACCATCAGGAGAGCGTTTCTTTCCCTTTTGAATTCTTCCTATTTTAAGGAAGAGGGACTTTTTATTCCTGGTATTTGACAATGTTACATTGTTTAACTCTGTACTGTTTTATAATGCATTTCTTACAGCTGTCACTCTAACACTGTCTATACTGGGCTCTGCAACACCAAGCAGAAATGCAGAGCCTTTTTTTTTCAAATGGTATTACATGCTCTATTCCCTCCCTTTATCCCTTTCACCAAAGCGTCAAACACAAATCAAGACTGAAATCAAGTGTTGTGTAAAAAAAAAAAAAAAAAATAAACAAAACCCAAGCAACCTAGCAACAACAAAATGGCAGGTAACACATAATTTCTTCTAAGTATTGTACTAATGTGATTAGTATATGAATGAGCCTCAAGTGTCCCAATTTTCTGGTTACCACAGACTCAATTTCTTTCATGAATATGGATTATTTTTTTAGCTTGACCAGTAGGTTTTACTAGATTGGTAGCAGTGATCAACCAGACTCAGCTGGGAGAGATGCTGAGGTAACGTTGTTTTCTTCCAAGTAGTAAGAGGAATTGACCATCTTAAACTGCCTTTCTGTTCTGTTCTGATGTGGGAACAGGGATGATTATCACCCACTGCTATTTATTACCCCAGGTGGAAAATCTAAGGGGAGACAAAAGGAGTTTAAGACAAAAATGTTTGCATGAATTGATAAAGTTGACTTGTTTTTGCAAGAGGGAAAGTTAAAGAAACTCTGCTTTCTGAACCAGCATCCCCCAAATTCTGTTTCATGAGAAGCAGCTACGCTGAAATAGCTTTGACGCAACAAAAGCTTGTTCTTTCTCAAGAGTGTCCCACTATGCAGGCCCTGATGTTTTTTAAAATCTGGAGTTTTCATATGCTTAGCACAGAGATTGATTTGATTGATTGATGTTATGCAATAATTGGGGGGGGGTTAACACAAGTTAGACAAAACAAAGATTGCTTTTTAAAGATAAACTGATAATCACATTTTATTAGTATGCCTAAAATCTTTAGGCTATGGAGATTGATCTGTACAAAGGCAGTCTTTAATTTTGAAAACTGGAAAAGTAAAAATTGTGTTTTCTGTACATTAGCTTAACAAATGCTATTTTTTAAAGGAATATTTTATAGTAAAATACTAGAGGTCAAAAAAAGTCTTATGATTTAGTTGAGTTTAAGGAACATGGGACATGTAGATGATTTATCTGTGACTGTATAAAGATGTAACAGTATTTAGTAATATATAGTAAAAATTTCCACAAGATAAAATTACTGTATCAACCATAAATAGAAAATAAATACCAAGCATTTTAAACTGTTCAAGTATTTTATAAAACAATGAAATATATTAAGCAAAATTATGTATGATTTGAGTCTAAATACAAATATTTTTTTTTATTTCCCATAGGGAAGTTCTCACATTACTCAATAGATACATTACTTATGTGCATTTGAAAGATTTACATTGCACACAAATATATCATATGTGCATATATACGAAAAAGAAATAACTTCTGACAATAATGTGCTACTTCTAACATTATTAAAATGAAAAAGTCTGTTTTGTAGAAAATTAATTACTAGAATGTACACAATTCAACATATATTATAGATACTGCTAAGAGACTGTAATCTTGACCTTGATCCTTTAGAACCCTGACACCTGATAAAATTGTAATGAAAATACAGCACCTACTGAAGTACAAATTCAAAGAAATAAAAAAGGAACACATTCCATCTGCCTTAGAAGTATCAAATACGTTGACTAACAACTGATCTAAAGCTTATTGAAGACAATGACAGTTATCTTTTAATTAACTTTGAGTTGTTAATCAAACCACTAATTTACACCGGATCTGTGTACTCTTGTTTTTCAAGTAAGATTCATATATATTAACATCTGCTGAGTCCATCTATAAATTTTCACTTCTACCAAAATGTCTGTAATTGATCTGGCTTTCAGGGAAGGCACTGATTGGCTTGGGAATTCTATGCACATATTTGGGGGGCCATGAGCATAGCACTGAGTAAAAAAAAAAAAAATCAAATTAATCAACATATACTTAAATTTTGTAGAAATGAGTGGGCTGCAGAGTAACAATAGAACAAAGAAAACCCTAACAAAATAACATCAGCCTATTAAATCCAATATCCCTTCAAAGCTAGAGTGTCATTTTCAGAGATAGTTAGAAAGGATGATGAGACTGAAATAAAACTGTTTGTGGACATATATATATTTCAGTGACACTTTCTTTTAAGAAACAGAAAAAAAGTGAGACATGGAATACTATGTGTGTTGAAATCCACTTTTGGACATATCTTCTGTGTAGAAAGCTATACTTGATGATTCATATGGCATCAGAATGAAAGCAAAGTTTGAAATAACTGTCTCCCATGAAAGGGAATTCTACTTGCAGTCTAAATCTATCAATTTCTAAGTCAGAACTTCATCTTCAAGCAAACACTAAGATAGGAAGCATTCTCAGAAGCATGAACATCTCTCTGGACATCTTAAAATAGAAAAATATCTTTTGCTTGATAGTATGTTGTGGTTAGATGTGAAGTAGATGTGGCTAGATGTGGTCAAACATTTACCATGTGACATATTTGAATGGCTTTCCTGGCTCTATCTGTTTGAGCATGTAAGACATTTTAATGATGCCTTTACGCTGGCAGCCACATTATCATTTTCCTGTGGAGGAATACCTTATATAAATAAAAATGGATACTATGGAAACCCTTGAGGTTAATGCTTCAACTATAATTACTGTCTGATCATTAGTAATTCGCTCATGAGGTATTGCAGAACATATCTTTTGAACACAAAAAATAAAAATAAAATAAAATCTAAAAAAAAAAAGAAGGAAAAAAGAAAAGAACAACACTGCCTACAACTCTGCCCACAGATCTTCAATTTTGGGATAGTTGATTGTCACCATATTGGCCCCAAAGGCCTGACTCATCAAGACTACTTCCCATTTAATTAACAGAGCAACATATATAAAATAGCAACATATATGATATGTCTAAAAATTTTTCCAGAGGCCACATTCTTAACTTCACTTCCCCAGATTTGTTGTTGTTTTTAAAATTTTTCCATTACTAAAAGATCATTAAAACATTTTCTTTTTATATGAATATTATGACAGTTTATAGCATACATATGAAAATAAAATGTTTTTCTTCATTGGCCTCCATGCCCAGGCATGTGATCTATTTGACGCATCTGTTTTTTCAAATGATTAGAGAATGTTAAAATTCAACAGATTATTTAAATCAGTGTTACTAATAAGAGAATGAGGTCAGAGAAAAAAACGGAAGAAATTTTAACCTCTTTGATTTTTGAGGTTTTTTTTAATTCTAATCTCTTTGTGAACTTACAAGTGGTGAGTTCACTCAGTTTCTTGTGCAAAGGTCATTGCTATCAATAGATGTCTTTCTACTGACTTAGATGCATGTTGTTTCAGTGCTATTCTGTAGCCCTGTGATACAGCCAAATGGTTTATATGAAAGCCAAATGAAGTCATGAGATAAAAAATGCTGACTTTATATTATCTTTAATGCTTCATGTGTGTGGTACTGCAATATAATATAATTGAGATGATATGCGGTTATTACTCTTCAGAAAACCTTGACGATTACATCAGCAATATGATACATTTGTGTTTGTGTTGGCGTTGTGGCAAGGTTTTTGGGGGTAATCTGCGGGGATGACTCTGTGAGATGACACCAGAAACTGCCCCCATGGGCATCAGAGTCAGCACCAGCTGCCTTAAAGAGGGACTTGTTATTGGGTACATCAGGACAAAGATGAGACAGGCAGATACAGTGAGAGTGCCTCTGGGATAATAGATTTAAGATAAGGTAAAATCCACTGCACAGCAGCAACTGGGAAAAGAGTGAGAATATGTAAAAGGAACAGCCCTGCAGACACCAGTCAGTAGAGAAGGAGGGGGAGGAGGTGCTCCAGGTGCTGGAGCAGATTCCCTGGCAGCCCATGGTGAGGCAGCTGTGTGCTGAAGCCCATGGAGAACCACAGGGATGCAGAGATCCACCCGCAGCCCATGGAGGATCCAGGCTGGGGTAGGTGGATGCCTGAAGGAGGCTGCGGCTCCCTGGGAAGCCCACACTGCAGCAGGCTCCTGGTAGGACCTGTGTGCCTGTTTAGGGAGGAGCTCATGTTGGAGCAGGTTTGCTGGCACGACCTGTGACCCTGCAGGGAACCCACACTGGAGCAGCCTGTGCCTGGAGGACCCCATGGAAAACATGAAGAACTGCAGCGTGTGGGAAGGGCTACATTGGAGAAGTTCATGGAGGATGGTCTCCTGTGGGAGGGTCCTCACATTGAAGCAAAGGAAGAGTGTGAGGAATCCTCTTGAGGAGAAAGAAGCAGAAGAGACAAATTCTGATGAGCTGACGAAGATCCTCATTCCTTGTCCCCCTGTGCCACTTGGGGCAAGGAGCTAAAACAGTTGTCAGTGAATTTTAGCCTAGGAAGAAGGGAGGAGTGGAGAGAAAATGTTCCTATAGTTTTGTTCTTATTTCTTGCTATTCTACTCTGTCATTCATTGATAGTAAATTTAATTTTAATTGGAGCCTGTTTTGCCTATGGTCATAATTGGTAAGTAATCTCCTTGTCCTTATCTTGACCTATGAACATATTGTCATGTTTCCTCCCCTCTGTCTTATTGGTAGAGGAAAAAGTCATAGAGAAGTTTGGTGGGCACCTGACAGTCAGCCAGACAGGGTCGTCTGACCACAGTACCGTAACAATATTATATCATCTTAACTGTCAGAATATTTTAATTACTTGTCTGCTTATCACTGGGTGATCAAGTTACATGGTTGTGTGTTAACCCTATATACTGTTATATACATTTTCTTTTCTTCTTTTTGTTCCTGGTTTTTTTTTTAAATAAACTTAGCTGACAAATGCAAGAGATTCAGCATTTGTGAAAATACTCTCTGAAATTCAAATTCCATTTTGAAAGCCAGCATGACTGCATGGATAGTAGGCACTGTAATTACGTGGTTTTCTTTGTGAGAAGAAACTCCTGAGCACCAGGGACTGCATGTGCCACTTAATGGAAGAGGAAATTCTGGAATGATCAGCAGTTGGATAATCTTGTCTTTTGAGTAGAAGAGTGAACCAGAAAAAGCTGTTGGAGAAAGACAGAGCCAGGACAAACATGTGCTCAAAGACAGCCTGCTTGTGGTTATGGCTGGGATGACTAAATGAAAAAGAGTCATAAAGCAGTAGAAATGGGATTTTTTTTGTTGTTGCTGGTATGATTAGTGTTTTAGTTTGTTTGTTTTCTTTTGTTTTGTTTCAAGAAGTCTTCTACATAATTTTTTGCATTTATTCATTATCCTAACCTTGACCTACTAAAGTAACCATGAAAGGATATTTTTTAAAAGTAAGATTGATTTAAATAAATATTTTTTAAAAAAACAAAACTATTTTTTTTCAATTCTATATTAGATTGCTGTTTTCTTTATGTGGTCTTTTAAAGCTTGGAAATTTCACTTTTACATGCCATCTGTTTAAATGTTGTATCTTGTGGGAAGCTGTCCATGTTGCCTGTCATTTCATGTCCAGTCATGGTTATAAGGGACTAGGTTTTAGTTTACTAATCACTCAATTTAAAAAAGTCAGAATATTTCTTCCTCTATTAGTAAAACAGGGATACAGTTTCATTTCATGTGACAAATTCCACCTTTTCTCCAAAAAACTAGTTTTCAAAAAAGCAGGGTAACTTTTCACATGGAATAGTGGAGGAATTGAATTGCAAGAGTCTGGGGTAGCTTTCTGTTTTAGGGTTAGATTTCAGGCTAGTGTAAGAGAGTTTTATTTAAGTTTCAAGCCATCTAATCGTTATAGATCATAAATCATTAATGTGGTTTTCTCTTCTGACTCTCTAATTAAAAAGCATTACTGTGGTCAGAAGAGAGGACATGTGAACACACATGGAATAAATAGCATAAATGCCACATTAAAGACTGTCACTAGTCCAAAAAAATGTTTTTGAGAATGAAGAAAGAGTGCATAATTTTTGGTACTATACTAGCCATTTCATATTTCAGTGTGATCATGGCAAGAATTTAAATTATTTTTCTTCCAAAGAAAAATGATTTTAGGATACCATAAAGATATGCAATGCATCCTCTCTGATGATCCTCTCTGTGCTGTTGTATACATCTGTATATCTGACTTACAAAACCTGTTATGCCAAATAATACTCTTTTTGTTACTATATTTGCTATCTTGGAATCTGCAGGACTTCTGTTAGTTTAGGTTTTATGCTAGCACCATTAGGCACTCTTTCTTTGGGATAATGGATTTATCACTTTCAGGTTTAAGAGGTTTAAGTCTTTTCTGTAATGTGTCAACTCATCAAACGAAAAAAGATGTAAAACACACTGAGAGTTACATTACAAATGTTCTTAAGCTTGAATGGAGTTAGCCTAAGCTTCTACAAAGTGAAGGACAACTTCTACAGCTGTTGGCCCTTGTAGAGTGGCTTCCTTCAAGCCAAGGCAGCTTTCTTACCCTGTGAGTTCAGACATCCAAGAGCCACAGTAAGGGTCAAATAGAGATTGGAAGGATGAAAAGAAGAAAGTGTAAGTCTGTGTTTAAAATGCTTATTGTCTTAGAAATGCAGTTAAAGTAAAAAATATTGCAAAATAATTATTATAAGTTATAGCTAAACAACAGAGTTCCTCGTGAAGGGTTAGTGAGAAGTGGCTGCAAATTTTTAGTTAGTAGAGCTAACTGCTGTTACATGTCTACATACTTTAGTTCCTCCAGGAAGGAGAGTGAGGTTTGTAGTCTGCCACTACTAGATGCAGACAGTGTTTTGTTCTCTTTGAAAGAACAAAGAAAGTGCTGGATCTTCCTTTTTCTTGACTAGTGGTTGCATAGGAGGAGAGAGAAGTTTATAAGAAGTTCAAAAAGAGATAGTACTTCCATTGATTGAAAATAACTTTGTGCAAGTGAAATGAATTGGTACTTCGTGGAAGGAATAAATGTAATGGAATCAATGTTTTTGTATAAACATGAATACAGATATGTGAGTGTCGGGGTTTTTGTTTTTCAATACTTAAGGCGTGAGACTCGAGGGCAGTCTCCCCGACCAACCTCTAAAGGTCCCCTGATATCAGGGCTAAGGTGGCGAAATGAGGAACGGGTCCACACCACAGATCTGGAACTAAATACTTTAATAACCATAAAAGAAAATGTGGGACAAGGCCCAAAACACGTACACACACTGTAAAAGTTAAGGGTAGAAGACAAGGCTGAGGGAAAATCCAGGGTATTTATAAGGAATGATGAGAGGTGGGTCCAGGATGATAATCCAATGGGTAAAGGGAAAAGGGGTGCTAGGGAGGAGTAATATAGGGCAGGGGCCGATAAGGTAGGATGGGTGGAACAATGCAGTGAACATAAACCAGTGGGGGTACAAGGATACAAGAACTTTCCAGAACTGGGAGGAGAAAAGGGATGACATAACTGGGAACAGAGGAACCAATAGGAAATGAGGGTTATAAAGCTTTACCATGAACAGTTTTAAAACCTTTGACAACTTTCTTAGGAACTGTTATAAACTTAAACAAATTCCCTCCAAGGTCTGGGGCCGAGGGGCAACTCATCAAAAACACTGGTCTGGCTTTGGATGTCAGGCAGCTCGATTCCTACATATGAGTGCATGCATATATATGTGTGTCACCACAAACAGAGATAACAGTAATTCTTTCTGTATTTTATTGGATCTTCTTTGTGATTATGAGATATATGGGAATACCCAAAGTGGCTTTAGCAACATTGATTTTACTTCACTGACACTTTAATGCAATGCATAATCTTTTCTTAAATAATCTCATATTATGCTTTTT
This sequence comes from Cinclus cinclus, assembly GCF_963662255.1. NCBI lineage: Eukaryota > Metazoa > Chordata > Aves > Passeriformes > Cinclidae > Cinclus > Cinclus cinclus. The sequence continues at coordinate 17,308,721 of NC_085048.1, read as the reverse complement.
CCTGGTCAGAGGATATCGTGCTTTCAGAAGTTTTATTACTTTTTATTCTTCCCTCCTCATTAGGGAAAGTCACAGGCTTTTGGGTAGTTTCAAAGACTCCAGCAGATTTTGTAAATCCTCAATTGAACATACACAGTTTCTTGAGATGGAACCAACCCGAAACTTGAAATAATATCTGTGGGTTTCCACTTCAGTACTGGAAACTTTGGTACAAATTCACCAGTGACTTTAACATATATTCCTGTATAACATAAATCAAGGCAGGAAGCTTCAGTATTTGGATGTAAAATATTGGTTAATGGCATGTACAAACCAAAGATAAAGCTCGGCCTAATTTAAAAAATATAAATTTCTGAAACAATTAGGATTTTGGTAGACATTTTTGTTTGGAATAAAGTGCAATGAGGGTCCAGCCAAGACTCTCATTTGCTTGAATACCTCTAGCCCTTAGAGTGTCTTAGGCAGATATGATGGAGTTTTGGAGGGAACAAATGCAGTACATGGAACTGAAATACTGCCTATTTCTGGTTATCATAATCTCAGATTTAACACAACTTCCTGTGCCTGATACCTCCTCCAAATGTAGGGGGGTAAAACACAAGCAACCTCTGTTTCTAGTGACACAATATCCTGCTAGCTGCATGTTTTCCTGTTGCAAGCATAAATTATTTTATATTAAATGAGAATTGTCATGACACTGCAACGTAATTGAGGCAATGTGCATAAAAAGGGGAAATTACAAATATTTCTATTATCTTTTAAAAGAATAGCACTTCAAAGAGCTGAAATAAAGTATGTAAATAATATTGACAGAACTAATGACAGAATGTCATAAGTTGTCATTGTATACTAAGCATTATATTCAGTCCAAACAACCTCATATTCAAATGTGGTGACAAGTTCTAAATCTCCCGATGTGAGATTAATACAGAAAAAGGACTTAGGCATGGAAATAACTGAAAAATATACAATGAAAGTGTGGGTTTTTTTCAATTCAGCTAAATATATTTTTTTTTGTCAAATTAATTTATTTATCTATAGTTCATTGAGTAGGACCACAAAAATTTTCGATCCAAACTCATTTTTTTTGGCAGAAATTTAAAGAATAATGTTTTGTTTTGGGTTTTTGTTTGTTTGTTTTTAATTTTACTAGCTGTCTTTGCTAGTCTTTACTAGCTTGTTGCTAATCTTTAAGAATTACCCTATTGTGACCGACATTGTTGATATTAACGTGAAAAATGTTTTGGTTGTGATCAGGTCCATCCATATTTTGTGGACCAGTGCTGGCTATGAACAAAAGAGATAATGTACACATACCTGATAGGGTTCTCTGAATCTGCTGCCTTTTGATCAGCCTTGCTCCTTGGCATCTAATTTGGTGGCACCTTGTTTTCAGGTAGACTGTGACTGGTCAACCCCAACTCACCTGCATCAGTCACAGTTTTGAAACCCTCCTTTAGGGCCTCCCAAAAACTGTTTGTTCTCCAGAAGGAAGAACCCTATTACAGAAGAATTCCTTGTGAAGAGACCATTCCCTGTGCTTGATTATCAAACTCTGCTGGTCACACAGAGAGACAGCCAAACAGTCTTAGGTGATACTAAGCCATAGAAATACAGATGACAGATGCAAGGGGAAAAAGGCTTCAATATTGAAAAAGAAAAGTGATTCTCAATGCCAAGAAACCCATGTTAATACACAGGTTTTTAAAGGCAGGGAATTAGAAAGGCATAAACAGACAAGGGAAACAGAAGAGAGGTGAGAGAGAGCAGATGGCCAGGTCACAGGGTTAGGCACAAAAGGAAACTGATCTTAAAACACAGTGAAAAAAGAGCTGCAAAAAAGAGGCAATCAGAAGAGAGGACTTTTAAGAAAATCTGCTTTGAATATTTAAATGTCCCTGATTTGACCACATCTGTGACTCCTATACTCTGGGACCACTGCTTATCCATTACTGCAGCTCTTTTCTTAAGATGACTTTGCTCTTAAGACCACCATGATATTCACTATGATATATTAAACCATGAAGTAAAGGACACTCTAAATTGAATGATATTTTCACATGAAAAAGGAAAATTTCAAATTTTATGTTAGCAGCTCTCAGAACACAAATTCAGTCAGACTCTGCAATTCTTTGCTTTTTTTCTTGTTGTGGTTATTTAGGCATAAGTTTGGGGTTATTTTTCCTTCTGGGGAAGCTGGCAGGTTAATGTAACTTTTTTTCAATTTCTTTTTTTGAAGAAGTGTTGCAGCTTTTCTTCAAGACATTCATATTCTAGACTAACTTGAGCACTAAAATCTCATTTCATTCCCTATGAGGCCAGCTTGCTATATTTGTAGTCACAGCATAAGACAAGTGATGATGTAGAAGTTACCCATATTTCTAGTTAGTGGAAATGTTTTCCAAAATGAGATAATCTGGGTAGCAAAAGGAGATTGTGATAAATATTAAATAAGTCATGCTTCGGACCTGACAGTTTCAAAAGTGTGTAGAGTGTAGAGCACAACAAATGCTGCCACTATCTTAAAACTAAATTGAGGGTCTAGAAATTCGTTGTTATTAAGATTATAAAGATTTTGGTTTCAATATCCCAGAAGCAAGCAGCATACAGATTATTCAGTACTGAACTGTCACATAGAAGAGAAGTGAGAAAAAAACGTGAATTCATTTAGAGAAGATTTATTTGGTTTGTGTAACAAGGAGTGCAAAACAGTAAGAGTCCAGTTGCCTTGCTGTCACCTGCCTCCAGGGTACAATCCAACACTGCCAGTAAATCAATAGCCTGTGAAGACTTTTTTTTTTTTTTTTTTAGTCTGTAAGTTCCCCAGGTGGCAGGGTCGTTTGGTCATTAGTGACTTTTCACAATAAACAATTGTGGTTCTGTGACATGATGAGAGTAACTTACAAAGGATGTTGAAGAAAAGCAAAGAAATCCTAAAATCCAGAACGCTTAAGACCTCCAAGAAAGTCCTATAAATCCTGAGAAACACTATCAAGGGTACAGCAACAGGAGCAAACAGTGCAGTAAAAGCCTATTATGTTATTCAGTTGCAGGCTGGCTGGTTTAATTTATAAAGAACTTCCTTAAATTGCTTTTAATTTAAAACAGAGTTTGGTATCAATGCTCACATCACCCTGTGTGCTTCAGGCAGAGATTTAACTTTTACATTGTTGCTTTGTTCTCCTTTTTTTCCTTTTAATGCAAAGCCTCCAGATGATCTGAAGGATGGATTCCAACGGGTACTGTGTTGCTAATTTATGAAATCTGTGCCTTTTAGAGATTATTTTGTTGAAATTAGTGTAAGCACTGGTGATGCAAGATAAGAAGAAAGAGCTTTACACTGCTTATGCATTTCCTCTGAAGTTTGAAAATCCTATTTAGAGACCAACTTTAACATGATTTAAGACTTCCAGCAGTGTTCTTGGAAGCATAAATAAGTAAAGCTTGAAGATGTGAAAGTGGGTGTATTTCAGCTTCCTACTTCTTTTTATGACTGTGGAATGCAAAAGTGGAACTCAGATTTAAATTAATTTAAAGCTCCGGTGCTTGGCATTTTCTGACTGTGTGTCAACAGCATGACTACACTTTAAAAGGGAGTACTGAGAGGGAGGGAAGAAAAATCTTTGAAAATGTATTGCTGTGGGTTTGAATTTACTTCTTCAATAACCATTAAATAACCAATAATTATTCTGAGTTTTGCTGAGTATTTGCCTTATTTTTTGTTATTTTTTCACTAAAACAGTGAAGCATCAGCTAAAAATTTTGTAAATCCTTTTGTTTTTATTTAATGCCAGTTATGTATTCTGAAAAGCTTACTCTGCCTGGTATCTCTGGGTACGCCTGGGTATCTCTGAACAGAATTTTATGGGCCAGTTACCTTACAGAAGTAGTTAGCAAACTGTAAGTAGCACTAAAAGGCTGCATGTCAATGTCATTTGTTACTAAGTATATAAGAATAAGAATGAAGGTATAACAAGTATCAGAAGCAGGCATAAATAGCTTTAGCTGCTCTTTGATAATTCTGTTACTTGGAAAGGGTAGGAAGGAAAGCTGTTTTATCTTTTATCCAGCAGGTACCTTCCAGAAAAAAAAAAAAAAATCCCTTTAAGAAATATGGGGGAAATCTGATTATGGAATCTCTTTTATTATTATTATTATTATTATTATTTGTATTATTATTATTATTTATTTATTTATTATTTTTCTTCCTTCTCTTATGTGACTGTTCTGGTTTTACTCCAGTTTCAGCATAAGTTAAATTTTAGAGTTTGGCCTTTGGCACAATGCACATAATCACAGTACAAGTGTGTCTTGTGTTCTGTTACGTCTTTTTTAGATTTTTCATTATAATGGTTTGTCTTACCCAAGGAAGTTTCTGAAGATTTAGCCACTATTTACACTGGACACACTTCAAGAACATTTAAAACATTTATTTCATTTTAAGAATGTGAATAAAGCAGGTCCAGATGTCCTCCTCAATCTGAGAAATTTTCATTAACTGCTTTTTTTTTTTTCCACTGAGATTTGAAATGCTCTAGTCCTTAAAAATTTCAGCTTGAAGAAGTGTAAGAGCATGTACAGTGATATTTTTGACCAGTCTAACCTTTCAGGACACTGCAGCAAGATTTTACCAGTTCAAGTAATGATGGAATTTCTGAAACAGGGAAGACTTTCATTTATCCCAGAACACAGAATAATCCTTAGGTTAATATATCCATCTTGAAACACCACCACTTTAAAAGGTAGTATTGGTTGTTTTGAGTAAATAGCACTTCCTTTTGTAACTTTTTATGTACTTGGAAAAGTCCTCAGTCTGATACAGAAGAGATGTATTCAAATCCTGAGATTTTCATGTTGTAACAAGAAAGCTTGTTGAATTCTATTTGTGACATTTAAGAGAAAATTACTAAAATGTTATATTGGGTTTATACAATTCTGAATAAAGGGATATAAGAAGAGTTGCTGTGGTTTAGAGTGGACTACTTAGCCAGTATTCTGTCTTGAAGAACATGCATGTCCTTCAGTAAGAATGACATCTACTGGATGTGGGGCAAGCATCTATAATTCATTCCTTACTGATTTCCTCCATGAATTTTCAGATCAGGATATTTCTTAGTTTTATGATGTTTATTTCTTTACTAACTTCCAATACATATATTTTAATGGAGTTTAAGAATTGAAAATTTCACCCCTGTGTTGGGTTTAAGTGATGAATTTTTAATAATAGGCAGGCTTCATGGCCAACTTCTGTGAGAGACCTGTCCCCATGTCAGACAGAGCCAGTTGCAGCTGGCCCCAAAACAGACCCACTGCTGCCCGAAGCTGAGCCCATCAGTGACACTGGCAGTGCTTCCAGCATTACCATACAACATTTATGTAACATACATGATGGCATTACTAATTAACATTTAAAAAAAAGGGTAAAACTTATTGCAGCAGTTGCAAGAAAGAGAAGCATAATGGTTTTGGCTGGAATAAAGTTAATTTCCTTCACAATAACTGTGTTTTGGATTCAATGTGCTGAAATTAGTGCTTTTAATAGAGGCATATTTTTGCTGTTGCTGAGCAGCCCTTACACAACATCAAGGCCTTTTTTACTCCCCACCCCACCAGTGAGGAGGCTGGGGGTGCACAAGGAGTGGAAGGGAACATAGCCAGGATAGCTGAGCCCAACTGACCCAAGGAATACCCCACACCATGTGGTATCATCCTCAGCATGTAAACTTGGGGTAAGGAGAAGTAAGAAGGGCATGTTTGGAGTGATGGCATTTGTGTTCCCAAGTGTCTGTTCCATGTGATGGAGACCTGCTTTCTTGGGTATGGCTGAACACAAGCCTGTCCATAGGAATGGATCTCTTGTTTTTCTTTCTTGCACATGCAGTTTATGTTTTACCTATTAAACTGTCTTTATCTCAACCCACATGTTTTCTTTCCTTTTAAATGTTCCAATTCTTCCCTTCCAATTCTTCACCCAGGAGTAGTGGGCAAGTAGCTGTGTGGGGATGTGCTGTTGGCTGGCGTTAAACCATGAGACTGAAAAAATAAGTGAGAAAAGTAGGAGAAAAGCAGCCTTTTATACACCCAGGTAAGGAAGAAGGAGAGGGAAGAGGTGTTCTAGGCACCACAGATCCCACATAGATCATGAGTAAGACCAGTTTGTTCCCCTGCAGCCCATGGGTGATCACATCAGAGCAGACATCTGCTCTGTAGCTCTTGGAGAACCCCACACAGAAGCAGATGGATTTGCCCTGGAGAACTGTGTCAGACTGATCCTGCTCTGGATCAGGAAAAGTGTGTGAGGAAGGAAAAGCAGAGACAATGTGTTTTGAACTGAGTGTCACTCTCATTCCTTGAGCCCCTGCGCTGCTAGGGAAGGGAACCCATAGAGGAGTGAAGGTGGGCCTGGGAACAAGGGGAGGTGGGGTTCATAGAAAGTCTCTTTAGTCTTGATTTGTTTCTTACTAATCAGTGCTATTTTAAATTGACAATAAATGAAATTTATCTTCTCCAAGTTCAATCTGTTTTGTCCTTGATGGTAATAGGTAAGTGATTTCCCTGTCCTCAACTTGACCCATGAATTTTTTTACCTTATTCTCTTCCCCCATACTGTTGAGGAAGGAGAGTGAGAGAACATCTGGATGAGCACCTGGTGGCCAGCCAAGGGTGAGCAACCACAACCTTTCTCCTCTTTTCCTAGATTAAATAAGCTTGCATCCATCATTATTTTACTGTGGGTTGTTATCTAGTTTTTTTGAACTTTTCCTATTTTCTTACACACTAACTGATTCAAAGTTTTCCTGAAGAGTCTTAGCATGGATTTTGACTCCAACTAATTTTCCCTGACTTGATGAACAGCTGTGGTTTTCACACTCATATTACTGATGGATCCAAGGATCAGATTGGTGTATTCATCCTTACTTTTCCGTTTGTAGGTTAACAGTAAACCTTCAGGTTCCTCTTTCCTCAACCAGTTGTTATGCACCAGCTTAAGGTGCTGCTGTTAAAACATGATCTGAACCCTGAGAAATCTAAGTAGGTTGAATCTCAGTTTTACAACAAATCTTGCTACATGAACTGGACAAGTGTTCTTGTCTGACTGACCTTTCAGCCCCAGTTCCCTTCCTATCTCTCTCAATTTATTATGGTCCTTTAGGGTGCAAGCTTTGCAGATTGGAACTGAATGTGTCTATGCAATGTCTGGCACAGGCTGTGATTTAGGTTGGGTTCAGTACTAACAATAAAAATAAATCATGTCATATTGGCTTTCTTAGCATTCAATGTAAAGGCTGGTGTGTCTGCTGTTGATGACTGAGAATGGTAAATAAAGGGACATACATTTGTGAAATAATACTTTTCCACTACTCAAAAACACAAAAATATTTTGCATTTTATTTATGATGTGTATTTCTAGAATAGTACTTTAGGAAAAAAAAAACAAAAAGAGTAGCATGATATTTTATTTTGTTTCATTTAGACAGGCTGATGAAAGATGATAGAGGCAACTTAGGCTGGACAGAATGCTTCACATCTTCAAAGTGCTATGCCAGCTACAACTAATTAAACTTCACAGTAGGCAAAATATGTTCTCTTGGAAGCAAACCAAGAGCATTTAGATAAGAATTAGATGAGAAGAAAAACTAATCACAGGTCAGTTAGTTCTAACAAATACCTCATTTTTTTTCTTCCGATTTGGCTGTTTGACAAAAAGCATTTCTTCTACAATGGAGGGAAAAATATTTGTGCCTTTTTAACAGTCTCTGAATCTAAATTTTCAATTGAGAAGTCATATTTTTCTTACGGTGTAAAATGAACCCTACAAGAACCCTCTCACTTACATTAAGGTACTAAAAATCAGAAAGGTAATAGTGGGTATCTTAACAGAGGTCTAGAGGTTCATTATACAAATGACAGCTAAGTTCATATCACATTAGCTTGGTCAGTACAAACCAGGAAAATAAGTTCACACCAACTCTGTAAGAACTTAAGCATCAACAAAGTGAAACATTTCACTTTCATTAGGAAACCATGTAACTTTAACCACAGATGAGGGAAAAGTAATTTCAGATTTAGACTTTACAAGAGCAAGAAAAGGACCAGAGGTAATTGCACATTTTACTGACAGAGTTAGCTTTGGCTTAAACATTTTGAAGAGAATTTAAAGTACTGTTTTAATCAATGATCTTCATATCAAGCAAGAACTTGTCCTGGATAGTACCAGATTTTCAAGTTTGTTTATTTTCCTTTTGTGACTGCTGAAAGAAGTGTAGGATCTCACACAGTTCTTGCTAGAGTGAGCATAGTCTCTGAAGTTAATTTAGTCAAAGCCTAATTAACCAGAAAGGCTTCAGTCCTGAAAATTTAATTAGAGGTACTTCCTTTAACCTTAATTTTTTAATTTATTGCCTGGAAAAATGTTATGTTGTAGCCTATGAAGTCGTATGTTTGTACAGCTTTCAGTAGCCACCCTATTTTTCACATTTTAAGGTGTGAAGGAATCATACTACAAACTTACCAAAAGAGGCCAAGACAGAGAAATGTGAAGAAAGAATGTTTCGTAAGTGTGAACTGCTGCAGTTAATAATCTTATGAGAATGAACACAATGTGAGTATTCAGAATAACAAGATGAAATCTTTGAAAACATTGCTGTAATTGAAAGCTTTAGATATGGTGCAGTTACCATAAAATTCTACTCACCTGCCTGCTAGTTAAAATTAATATAAGATGGTTATTTATGGTAAACATTAACATTTCTGAATTATTCTATCAGAGATTATAAGTAGAAAAACAGAAACTTTTATTTAAATTTAAGTGCACCCAATGTAACAGACCAACTTATTGTGATTTGTTCACAGTCTTGAGACACTTCCTCACTTGACAGAATTAATTTATGGCTTACTTAAACTGAGTTGATCTGACCAGGAATGTACACTGACCCTTTCCTCTTATTTCATTAGTATTCTTATTATCTTTTCTAAATCTTGAGAGGTATTCTTTGTGAAATTGAGTACAACACACATTGGCTGGCTGAACAAAGAGGTGCATTCTCCAACTGAGCATGAACATATGTAAAGTCTAGTGGCACTGCATTCTAGGTTTTCCCCAGGTTTGAGTATGCTTCAATGCATTCAGTGGCTTGCTAATAAATTTAAAATACATATGGAGTTCTTGTAGCACTTAGAGGTTCCTATTTTTTTTTATTTTAGAAATAAATTGAGTAACATTCTTTTATGTGTAACTAATGTTCCTATTATTAAAAGCTGTAAAAAATTGAAAATAGAAGGAAATCAAGCTATGTTATTCAAATCAAATTATTCTGTAAAGTACAACCTGGCATAGATTTCATTATTTTACACTCTGAGGTTCCATTAGGAAAAATGGTTGTCTACCAGTCTCTTGAGGGATTCCCCTCAACAATAAATCTTCAAAAGGCATCCCCTGGCTCAAACGCCCTTGTTTTCAACCCCAAATTATTTGTAAAATGACAAATAATTGTTTACTAATGCTAACAGTTAGCAGTTTTCCAGAATTTCAAATATCATAGCTATACTAGAAAATCAGAGTAGTCCTCTCATTGTAAAATATAGACAGTGGAAATAGAGAATACAAGATTCCTCTAAACATGCAATTAAAAAAAATAGTTTATTAAAATATCTTTTTCAAAGGAACTTGTCCAGAATTTTTTACTGGTGTGTTTTCTTACTGTCATATGAAGTACAATGAAAATATCTCAGAAATTTATTTGGGACAAATATAAAAATATATTTTGAACAGTCTATATACAAAACAAGATAATATGGATAGAAAAGCAAAGATTTTAGCTTAATCAGTGTAAAAGGTTAACTGCTTCTCTATAAGTCATGGAAAAGAAGAGATGGAAGGAAGAATTATTTCTCAGGATGGTAATGTGATGTTGTAGATAATTATGGGAACTTCTCAATCACAAAGAGCAGAAACAGAAACATGCTTGTTCAGACACTGAAAATAATCATACTGTGGAGGCCAACATTTCTGATTGTCAAACACAAGGCTAAAAATTTTGACAATGGACACAAAAATAGTATGACAGGATATTCAGGGGAAAAAAATCTATGGGTTTTTCTTTCTTTTAAGGGATATTAGAAATTAATATAGAATTCTCACTTCCAAAACAGATTTCTGGTGATGAGGAAATTTCAAGTGTTCATGGCAGACATTTTTTTCCATGGAAAGATCAACAGTGAAACATACTTTGTACTATCTATGGGGAGTATTTATGTGGTGGGACAAGAAAAAGAAACAGGCTTGGAATGCCAAGATATTGCAATTAGCCACTGCAAAGCTTTGAATGCCAAAATGCAACTCCAATAAATGAATTTCTAAGATTTCCTAAGTTTTCCAGCTGTTGATAAATTAAATAAATGAAAGGGGTGTTGTATGCCTTAGAGAAGAAAACTCATTAAAAGTTCCTTATTCCTGAAATGTCTCATGACATTATTTCCACTATCTACACATTGATTTGTGTTTTAAAATTCAGTGATTTCACATTTTGAAGTGTCTTGAGAATAAATATTTCCTGATACAATTTGCCTCTGTATTGAGATAAGCATTTTTATGTCTTGATAGTTTGCATTTAGCTTTTATATTATATGTGAGTAGAAGGTGAAAATTATGTCTAAAAGTTTGTTTTCTCTTTCTTAGAATTTAATTTTTGAAAATTTCTAAGTTCTAAGTCCATCAAGTCAACCTAGCTTCATCCATTGATATCTCAATTAACTGGTTTGAATTCAGAATGCTTAGAACAAAACAACAGGTGGAGAAACTACACCACTACTAATTTAAACTACTAAACCACTAATTTGAATACATTAATTTGCCTACTCTGAAAAGCAAGGATCAGGCCATTACTATAATTTTACATGGCTGTATGTTGGCTGGAACAAAAGAACTGTAGTAGTGTAGCACAGTTTGTCTGCTCCTACATGCTAGCATACATATCTTCATGTCCCTTTAGGAGCCTTCAGACTACCACTCCTTTTTATTGCAATGCAGGTCTAGTCAGTGCCACTGAATTTATGCGTGTTTATGTATAGATATTAATCTTAGCTGAAGACAGTATTTTGCAATGCAATTTATAATGGAATCAAATTTATTAGTACCATGAAATTAATCAGACCATGTACATGTTGAAGCCATTCCTTTCAGCAGTATAAGCACCAATGAGGTAAAGATGAAGAAAGCAATTTAAAACCTCGATTATCTAAGGATGTGATTGTTGACTTGAGCAGCTTCAATGGGTCCTTCTCCCTTGGGTCCCTCTGGTCCTAGTCCAGTTCAAGTGTGTCATTTTAATGTAGCTTTATTTTAATTTAGATACTTGCTCTATTAAAACCCCCAACAAATCCAACAAAAAACAATAACAAGAAAAACAAACCCCCTGGAGAATTATTATATACACCCCTGGTGGCCTATTTGCATTTTGATTCATATGACACTTTTGTTCTGTTCAAGTAGTTTGCTCTGCATATTACTGAAGAGCAATCTGTACTATATCATAAAATAATACAAATCACTTTTTCACTGAGAAGAACTAATAAGTATTTCATCATTTTTATTGCTAAATCTTTACTGAGAAAAATAAATTCAGTGCACTCAAGCATAATTTTACCTTATGTCTGACTGTTTGTTTGTTAACAAAATATAATTGTCCTTTCCATCACTTCTGTTCAGTGTGTTGGGAGAACTTCTGCTTGCCATCTGAAAACTGAAAAAGTTGTTATATTTTGAAAGTTGCACAGGCAAGGGGGTATTCGCATCTTACAATTTCAATTGTTTTCTACTGGAAATTACTAAAATGAAAATATTAGTCCATGAATACTTGTCCATGAAGTGAAGAAAACCATGTATTTTTGTTTCCTTTAAGAAAAAAGTCCAGCAACATGAGTTCAATTGCAGCTACAAGGAGCAAAATATTTAACATAGTAGAAAATTCTTTTTAATGGATACAGGTTGAAGAAACTGGTCACCCCATGAAGTTCAAGGAGAAGTGCAAAGTTCTGTAGCTGGGGAAGAACAATTCTTTACAGAATTATGTGTTAGGGATCAGCTGGAAAGCAGCATGGCTGAAAAAGAGCTGGGGGCTCTGATGCACAACATGAGCCAGAGAGCCCTTGCTGCAAGGAAGGCAAATGGTACCCTGGGCTACATGAGACTCCTGGGGAGGTGATCCTGCCCCTTTATTCAGCACTGGTGAGACCACACTTGGAGTAGCGTGACCAGTTCTGGGCTTCTCTGTAGGAGAGAGACACAGGTGCACAGAAGAGACTTCAACAAAGGAACACAAAGGTGGTTAAGGGACTGGGGTGCTGCATATGTGAGGGAAGGTTGAGAGAGCTGGGACCATTGCACCTAGAGAAGAGAAGGCTCAGGAGGGATCTTATCAAGCTATGTTAATACCTGAAAGGAGGGTTCAATGTATGTGAATGTCTGAAGAGAGGCTTTTCTCAGTGGTTCCCAGTGACAGGAACAAAAGGCACAGACCGAAATGTAGGATGGGCTGTGTGAACATCATGAAACATATTTTTTACTTAAAGGATTATAAGAGTACTGGGGACAAGTTACTAAGGCAGGCTGTAATATCCCTGGAGATATTACAAATACAGACCCAGGCAACCAGCTTTGGGTCTTCCTACTTGGCCAGGGCAGTTGGACTAAATAACTTCCATAAAACCCTTCCAAACTCAACCATTATGAAATTCTGCAATTCTGTCATACACAGTCTATAATTTTTATCATGGTTACATAGCTTAGGATCACAGTTCCCATTAACTTATAGCAGAATTATGCTTCGGCTCTGAGAGATGTTTTGAAAATCTCTCCTATTAGCATGTTAAACCAACACTGGCAGTTCTTTCCTTTGCTTAGTTTCCAATGCACTTAGGATTCTACATTTTCAAACTTTTGCCAAGACTTTTTCAATATGTCATCTGCTTTGTATGCAAAGCTGTTCATTTGAGGGACTACTGTTTCATAAAATTATGTGTGGCTGTTTTCTTATCTCCCAAACCTCATCATAACTGACATGAAATCTCTATGTAGATCTCAAATTATCCATGAAGAAGAGTATGCCGTTGCAAATACTGTGATTTCCAGAGGCAGATTAGGCTGCAATTGATTTAGTGGCAAGAGCCTAATAGTAATAATGGCAATATAGAATCATGGACTAAGAATGGATTCCTCTAAACATATTAGGTACAATTAGATTAAGGATAAAGGGTCGTTTGACTGATATAACTCAAGAATTCATGAGTTTGTAGAGATTTGGAAAGTGCCTTGAAACAAATAAACATACGAAAAAAAAGAGAAAGTAACAAAAAAGGAAAACCAAAATGCTCTGTTTTGAATCATCACAGTTCATAAGTTCATATATTCTTATAGCTCTTAGTTTTTTTCTGGCGATTTTTTATGCAGTGATTATGACATACTGGTCTACATATAATATATATTGTGCTGAGATATGATGTGTCATGTGGGACTTTTTGTTTGCTCATAAAATGATGTCTCTTCTCTTTGCTCTCTGCATCTTCCTGAGGAGTGGAAGTGGAGACAAGGTACTGAACCTGGTATCCAGTGACAGGACGTGTGGGATTGTTTCAAAGCTGCACCAGTGGATATTAAGAAGCATTTGTTTAGAGCAAGGGTGGTCAAACACTACACCAGGCTTCCTAGAGTGGTGATCAATGTCCTAAACCTGTCAATGTCTAAGAAGCATTTGGACAATGCCCTTAGCAACATTTTTAAATGCTGGTCAGCACAGAAGTGTTCGGGCAGTTGGACAATCACCAGATTGTTGTAATTTCCTTTGAACTGATGTATTCTATTCTACTACAATTTTCTTAAAAATGGTCTCAAATACTTTTACTATGTTTTAAATACATGGTTCCTAAAACAGCCAGTAAGTCTGTTAAATAAAATACAATGTAAATTGTACATTCTATAAACAGAAGGGACAGGTTATACAGCTTCATAAAATTTATTTTGGAATGTATGACAGTTTATGGAAAATTTCTTGGGAAATTATTCTTGCCATTCTCTGCAACAATATTCTATTAATTATTACATGATATAAAATATCATTCTAGAGTTGGCTATATTTTATATGTTCCAAAAATTGTCTTGGTGTATACACAGAAGTTTTTATGTGTCAAGGGTTTTAAAGATATTCCTGATACAATGTAGGTCCTTTATATGTATTTCACTACTTTTTTATCAGGCAGCAAATCAAAAGAGACACCTCGGAAAAGGAACATGTTGTTTTGTCTGGAAGAGTCATCTGGGATTTGAAACATTTATTGATCTCCTAATTTGCTGTAGTTTTTCTGTACAGGCTTGAGTAAGCCTGAGAGTGTGAGATTCTCTAACTTAAGACATATGAAACAAAAATGCATTGTTTGAGTGAAAGTAATCTCATTCAAAGACAGAGACAAGAAATTACCTTTTCTTCCTTTATTATCTATAGTAAGAACAAGGGAAATTAATCTGTTTTTTGAATAGTAAAAATCTGATGAAGCAGAGTGTTCTTAGGTTTTCTTGATTGACACAGCTTACTCACAGACACCAGAGACTGAGACGTGACCTAAAAATAAAATATTTCCCATAACAGGTACTTTTTATGTACAACTTTACTGAGCTGGTTGTGGTGTTTACCTCTGGTTGAGATGAACTGATATGAGAGGTAAGGGACTAGATATTTTGTTTTGCTATGAATGAATTTAGAGGACAAGTTATATGCATTAGTGTAAATGAGAGGCATCTTGCTGAAATTGACTTCTCAGTTGTCCTTTCTCTAAAATGCTACAGAGAATATCATACTTTCTTCTTATCTTTGTTATTTTACATTAGCTTTTTAGAGTCTATGTTTTTCACAAGGAGTTGTCTTTTGCTATATCTTATTATGTTTTATTATCTTTCACCGAATAGGAATAATTTTGCGTAAACACAAAGCATGAGGATGAATACAATAAACTGTTAGAGTCTCCTGGTTTAAGAGCTCCATCTTCAGAATTTAAGAATTAAATTCTTGATAATTAAGGGTAAGACAAGTTACTAAATTAGGAATATTTTTTCTTGTAGTAACAAGTTATTTCAAGGTTATTTCTGAATGCATCAGAGCATTCTTTCCTAGGTTTTACAAAGGTGATCTTGAGTTCTGTAGAAAAGATTTCAAGATTGGAAAAAACAATCATAAACAAGTTCTGCATCATTTCTTTATTTCCATTTTCCTTGTGCACTGCATTCTACAAAGTAGTATAAATCTGCAGACCCTACATGCCAGTATAAACTCACACTGATCGCTTTGCAGGCTCACAGCCAACATTTGTATTATCAACAGTAAGTATCATGGAGAGGCTGTGTGCAGTCATACTTCAAATTAGATTAAGAAATTAATACTTAATATGTCACGATTTATAATAGTGTATTTTCTTGACAACAGTGTTAGGCTAATTGTTTCAATTAGGTTGGAATTCATTGCTTGTTACTGGGCATTCATATTAAGAGATTAGATACCAGAAAGTATACAACAATTTTCTTGCTTCCCAGCAGTAAAATAGATTATCAATTTAGACTTTTCCAAGTGCAACTCAGTATTTGCAACACCTTTACACAAAGTCTTGCATAATTCAGGATTTTATTTGTCTGTGTTCATAGTCCCTAAATCTAAACAATAGATTTTGGAGGATTCATAGAATATTAAATTTAAATATTGGGATTAGAAAATCATATAATTAAGGGTCACTTAATGAAAATTGTATCGCTAATTTAAACTATGCCTGTCAAAGATTCATAAAAGATTTTTAATCCTTTAACCCAGATAGATCAAACTAATTAGTTTGATCTATCATAGACAAAGCCAGCATGAGTAAGAGTTTAGATGAACAGTTTCTTGAAGTTCTTGTTGATATCTCTTCCTCTGAGCATCTGACTAAGGTTTTTTTTGTCTATCCTGCCTGTTGAAGCTATGCCTGAGTTACTCTAATCCTATATCTGATGAAGTCTAAGGAGTAAAGTACAGGCATTGGTATTTTTTTTTTAATCTTGTGTCTCATAATTTTGAGTGGAATAAGAATGGTGTTCAATTCTCTTGGACAGCAAATTTTTTTCTTATGCTCAGTCATCCCACTTGGTAGTTAAAATAAACATACATATGCAGTATCTTTCAGTGAATTTTTTGATATCATTTGTGCATGGTGTTGGAGATTTTGATTTGTGAGTGAAGAAAAACAGCTTGGTTAAATTAATGTGTCTCATGTGCTGCAGTGGAGGTTGATAACTGCAAGCATTTCTCTTGTCTGTGGGTTGTGTTGCTGAAAAATATTCTTCAAAAATTTAATTTTCAAACCAAAGCCAAAACCTTCACTGTAATAGAATGATGTAGGGCACCCATTCCTTTAAGGAAAATATGCAAGTCTCTTGCACTAGAGGAAATGTCATCTTGCCACTTTATTTAATGTCAGGTCATATTTTGACCCTTGGTACCCAAAGAATTTCTGATATTGTGGAGCAGCATAGCCTGGGGATCTGCATTTTGTACACAGTTTTTCTCTGGAGAAAGACATATGTACTGCAGTGTTTGGTGAGTCTTCTGCCAATCTGGAGGCACGTGTATTCTGAGAGGAGACTGTCTTTGAAGGAGTGCAATGATTTAACCTCTAGAGAGAGGTGGGGCAGGGACAGGACTCCACTGAGCTACTGAATAAAAGATTGGCTCCTATGTGAGAAGAATCTTTCACCATCTCCACTGCAATTACATGAGACTGTGGGACAAAATAGATCTAAGCTTGCTGCTTGGCCTAAGCCCTCTTAGAAAGTATGTGACCTTCCAGGTGGCTGACTGGTCTTCCCTTCTTAAAGAAGCTATTCACTGGATGCCTCCGGTATTGGTGAATTCCCTGCGAGAGGTCCAGAAGCAGCAGAAGTTCAGCCACAGGGAAAGTGTCCTACTCTGGGAAGTTATGTGAGTGGATCCTTGAGCAAAATGCAAAGGGTAAGACTTGACTGACCTGATTAAGCTGTTACCTTGTATCTTGTAGTAGGAGGACAAGTGAGTAGAACTTGTTCTTTCAATTAATTTTTTTTTTTATTCAAGGCTGAGTAGCAGTTCAGGAAAAATATGTTTTTATGCAATTATTGTTAAACATGTTATTATTTTTTATTTAAAAATGAAATAAAATCAAAGTGAATGCCATTATTAACAGTTAATGAGAGAAAGGAAATTCAGCCCGAATTATTTGTTCTTTAGATGATTCACTGCCTGAAATTGTTACAGCTATGGACTCTAAATGACCTGCATGGGATATTGATTCAAATTGCCTTAAACATTGCAGGCAAAAAACGATTACATTAGAGAAAATTAAATTTAAACATCATGCCTCTGACTGCCAATGGGTCTAAGCTCTTATACAGCAAAGCACAAAGTACATAATCTTTAGGGTTTCCAAATTTTCCAAGTGTAAAATTGACATTTGTGGCAGCTCCTGAATGCAGTGGCACAGCTACTTGCAATATTTGGCTGGAGGTACTATAGTAAATAATGAAATTAAACTTTGTCCAAGGTTTCATGTTTTTGCCAGTAGTTAGATGCTTACTACATAACTCAAATATATCATAAATATTAAAGGATTCTAATACCTTTCATTAAAATAGAACCCCACAATCTAAAGAGGTACTTTGCTTGCCTTTCCAGGCTAGGCAATTGCTTGTTACACACTCTTCACATTTGAGAGTTGGTATTTTCCTTAATTCTGCGGAAATAATTTGTTGCACCTGTTTTTTTGGGTTTTGTTTGTTTGGTTGAGTTTTTTTTGGTTTTTTTGGTGGATTTTTTGGTAGTTTTTAAATTATTTTTTTAATAAGGGAATAATAATTTTAACATTCTATTAAAGAATACTGAAAAATTCACAGAAACATCTTTCCACAGAATAAGGCCCTTATCTAAATAACTTTTGCCTCCTATTTTAGAACCTGTCTATTCATTAAGGTCAAACTGTGTGCTTGGATCACCAGAGGGAGATTTTCTTGTAATGCATGAGTTCCTCTACAAAGCTGCTGAAGCCATAGCTACCAGACTACTGAGATCTTCCAGGGAATGAAAAAAGCGTAAGAGTTAAAGTGTTAGATAAACAAAACTGTTCAATGAAGGAAAGTCTTCACAGAGAAGCTAGCCTCTGACACACCAGAAAGCTTGGAAATATGTAAACTAACTCTGAACAAGCTACATGCAGTCTGCAAGATAAACCTGACCTTGCTCTGTAGGTTGAGTCTATACGAAATGAATGACTTGCAGCTCAGTGTCTCCCTTCACATCAATACTCTCAGCCATATTTTCCATGTTTAAAAATAAAAAAATGGAAACAGGCTAGAGTGAGACTGCATCAAGATGAAAGGCTTTATAAATACCCCTAGGATGCTTATACAGTCAGTGAGATCTTCAGTGACTGGAGAGATTTATAAACTGTGCCTTTATCCAAGTTGTGGTCCATCCTTGAAGGCTATATCCAGGTCAATCAGCATTTCCAACAGATAGTGATTAAGGGTAAGGGAATAGGAGATTTTTTAAAATGAAAACACAGAAGATCCTGAAATTAAATTTTAATATGAATCAATATAAAGAACATTTTTGTTATGATTGACTTCTGCCTGTTTTGAAATGCGGAAGCTAGCTTTAGCTGACATGCTTTTAGAATTAACTTAATTTTACTTCAGTATTATATTGCGCTTTTACTACCATACTTGTTTGGCAAACAAAAAATGATTCCATTTTCAAATGGACTACTATCAAAGTGCAAGATGCCATGGTCACAAGAGAGCCCAGAGACAATGAGAACTTTCCTCACAAAGGTGCAGGATCTACGTTGTCTGTTGCTGCCTTGATATCCTGGGTTTGGCAGAAAATTCACCCATGACAAACATTGACTACCATTTTCTAGTAAACAATAGAAAATAAGAGAAAACTGGAAATTCACTTTTGAACACTTTTAGAAGTACTTAGTTTACCATCTCCAAAAGGGATATTCATAACTACCATGGTAGAGAGTGGATTGGACAGGGACTGGAGGGAGTTTCACCGAGTTGGCAGAGGTAATAATAAAATTTAACTCAGGAATTTTAAATCACAAACATGAGTGACTTCTAACTGCCTTCAACTTCTTCCTTATACTACTTATAAGTAAATAATTACCTTTGTCGAGAGAACTCAGAGGAAAAAAACAAATGGAAATGTGAATACATTATTTTAAAACTCTTATGTACTTTCTATGTGCATTTATTTTTGCTGTAACTACTGTAAGCCCTTATCAGAAGGTTTAGATAAATAAGAAACAAATGGAATTTTTCTGTGATCACTGTGCAAGCTCTTTCTTAACTCAGTGTAAGTATGAATACAAACTTGTTGAAAGCTAAAAAGTTACTTTAATTAATGCCTTAGAGAACAATTAGTACAGCTGAGGATATAAAATTTAAACCTCCCAGGTGGGTTTTTGTATAACAGTCTCATAGAGCACTAATAAAAGTACTATTCTTCTCCTAAGAGCTAATGCACTTGTAAAACAACCAGAGCATAAAATATTTGTGTAATAATCAGGAGAACGAAGCAGAAGACTGTTTAAATAAATACCACTTGTCAAGGAGAATAGATTCTTTGAACGGTTCTCTCTCTTTCTCCTCTGTTAACATTTCTAGTTCTTATGCTTTATGACACTCTTTTACAACACATGATCATTTTTTATTGTTTGCTTGTCTGGTTTGGTTTTCAGAGACAGTGAATTAAATTTGCATTTGGACAGACGTGTGTGATGGATTTAAGTGAGGCTACTAACATGCTCAAAGTTAATCTGAGTGGTTTCAAAACTGAAGTCAAAGTAAAACCAACAGCAAAAAAATTGGTTTGGCTATTATTTTTAAAATAGCTGGTATTCAAGTGGAAATTTCCAGTAGAAAACGCAAGATAAAAAACCAAACCAATAACAATAATCACCAAAAATCTACCCACCTACAACTATCCAAAATACCACTGGATTTGGGAAACATCAGAGAAAAAAATAACAAAGGAGAAAAGAATTAAAACTCTTTAGCTATATTTGACTTCAAGACTAGCAAAGGCAATAAAAACATGCCTTGACCTTCTTTACTGGGGAGAAGGGTTGTATAATGAGAGTACAGGAGAGGAACACAGCCAATAGACACATTTACAGACATAGCAGTCCAAGAATTTGGCTATATACTTACCTGTTCAACTAAGAAAAGGTTTGTGCAATTTATGGCTGGTGATGAAGATGAATGTAAGCATGGATGTTAATTTGCCTCCTGTGAGTTTTCCTTGTCAGTCTGTTCAGTCAATGTAAGACTGTTCTCCCAGACTTATCCTGACTGTTGGCCATCTTCTCCTGTGATGTCCTGCAGAATTCCAAAGTGCTTCTTTTGACAGTAGCCACTGCCTCGCTGGAGCTTCCGTCATTGCAGGAGGATGTCAAGGCTCATTTTTCTCAGCTTTTCAGGTAGAATGTAACATAACCCAACATAAATGACAGGCTATGGGAAATATAATAATACAATAAATTGTAAATACAGCCTTTGGGAAATATTCAGAAACCTTAAGGCTTTATTTTAAAGCCTTCAAATAATTAATTGTTGAATACTAATTATTGAATAGCTCCTAGTTCTGACAGTGTCTGCAAACATCTCTTTTACTCTAGCACTCAGAAGGTCCCCTCTCTCAAACATCAAGAGCAAAGACATTTGAAGACATCAGATGACACTGTTATATTAAGTAAAGAAGGGAGAAGGCAATCTCTAACAATACAGAAATTTAGAAGTTTAAAAAATTGCAGAATATATTATATAATTTTTGTCTGTCACACAGACACACAATCAACAATGACTTGGCAGAGGCGGATGTGTGTGTATTTTGACCCTCAAAATATCCAGTTGTGATATTTCTTTGAATCTAGATGTCAAATAAGCAGTGGTTCTTGTATTTTCTGATATGATTAATTAAATTTTGCTGCTCCAAATTGGCTTTGCAAAAGAAAAGTTGAGGCTTTTTTACTTATGTTCAATATTTTGAATGAAGGACTCCTACCAAGTAAGAGAAGTGAAATTAAAATAGAAAAGTGATGTTTTTCAAAGAAACTAACTCTAGAGAGAAAAGGAATGCCATGAACTATGTCATATTATCACTCATATATTAAACTTCAAATGCCTTTTTTTTTCCTTAGCTTTTTAAAATTTTGGATCTGAAAAGTGGCTAAATTTTAATCATCAGAGGTTGGCTTAAGTGCATTGATAGCAGATCTAAATAATTTCATAATGCTTTATTAAGAAGATACATTTCAAAAATAAATGGCGTGTCTTTCAAGTGAGATTGGGAATATCATTAACACTTACAAGTGCCTCAAAGATACTCTGTTTTCAAAAGGAAACAGTTAAGACAGCACGTGCAAATGGTTTGGATATTCAACCTCTTCCAGGGTACCCTTAATATTTGCTTAAACCTGTGCAAAAAGCAGTCTAAAATGGTCAGGGTGTCTCAGTGAGCTTTTATTAGGTTCTGGGAGATTTTGTATAACTGCTTTTAAACAAATCATGTTTTGGACTTCACTCTTGTTTCTGAATATGCCTGCTCAGGTCTGAATGTTATGGCTCACAACTGTACCTGCAGAAACAGCAGGCAAAACAGAGGGTCTAAAGAACTCCACCCTGGGTTTTTCCTGCAAATGCAAAATTTTTCTGTGCTGTAGTAGTCTGCATCAGCAGTTTTTGCAGAAAAGTCAGTCTCAGCAATGACATAAAAACTGGTAATTATGGACAACTGAGTCATATCCTTCCTATGTAAACTGGTCTTAAGCTCTTTCTCTGACTGGAGTTCATACACTGAAACCTGAGGTGGCATGAAATGAGGGCATATAGTATGTGATCCCTATTCCCTTGTGCACAAACTCTGCATAGACCATGAAATAATGTTTTATATGCATATTTGTAATGATTGTGCATGAAGAGTGTGGGTTTGAGATTGCAGCAGTGATCACTGCATGGTACATGATTTCCAGAAGGTGTGGTGAACCTGAAAAAACTGTATGTAAGTTAAAATATCCTGGAGTAGTTCTGGGTAGTCAAATCTTTGTACTTCTGCCTACTGATTTGCTCAAGGAGCAAACTAAAAGTAAAATATTTGACATATTATCTACTTTTCCTGAGAGATGACTCTTACAGCAGCAGGGTGCTGGCTAATGCACTGATATTGATTCATGGATCTACTGCATTGCTCTGTAATTTTAAGATGCTTTGACAGCTGTCATAGGTCAAGGATCTCTCTATTACCTGGCAAAGATGGGTGTAGACTACACAAATAGAAGCTGTTTTTCTAAGTTGCCTACTGTTCTACTTCATAAATGATTCTTCCTACCTTTTCATTTAAAGTATTACAGGTGCAAGGCTTTGCTGCCAAAAGAAATCCCCTTAGGCTTAACAAGAAGTAAGGAGGGGAGTTTTTAGTGCTATAATTATTTAGTGAGCTGCTGCTGAGTTTTCTATCATCATTACTTCAGTTTGCACTCCTTGTCATGCTTTGGAAATGGCAGAAATTATTCCTAAATATAGGAACATCCAGAGGCTGGGGTTGTATTACTGCCAAAGCAGCAGTAGCAGACGCAAAACCAGGCTCTTGAAAGTTCCTAGGATTTGGTGAGAGATGGCAGAAGGGAGAAGAGCAGACAACTCTTCCTTCTTCAGTCACACTTTTATTAAATCTGTTTTTAGCAGGGATGTCTCTTCACAAAGTTTTGCCTTGTGACAATTATTAGCCTTCCAGACCAAGCTTAGACATGGGTTTTGGTGGGAGTACACACCAAGATTTCTTCTCAACAGGCAGTGCAAAGAGTGCTACCTCTTCCTGGGGAGGACATAGCTTAGCCATGGAGCTGTAAGCTCTGCTGAGACAGGACAGTAGAATAATATGTCTCCTATTTTATTTCTGGTACAGATGCTGTCTTGGAAGGTACCAAATGGAATAGGATTTTTTTTTTTTTTTTTTTTTTTTTTTGGTATTCCACATCCTGCAAGTTACTTCTCTCCATTAAACTCTGCCATAAAGCTTTTTTCCAGTTTTCTGATTAAGGCAACACAAAGGGATGAAGCTCGTTCAGAGGCAAGGAAAGGGAAGGAGAAGTAACAGGTATTTTTATTCTTTGATTTACTTCATGTTTTGGGCATACATGAACATCTCAGCCTGTGTAGTGGCCTTTCAACTTTGTATGGCAATGGAAATAGCCTTAGCTGTACAAAGTAAGAGGAGAAGCAGAGGACAGAGAGGTGGTCACGCTGTGCTCTCACTTAAATAGCAACCTCCTTTGCCTGGCAGTGTACTAGAATAAGATTTCTGTCACAGCTGTCCTGCAGTGCTGACAGTTCAGGATAGAAGAATATCAGTAATGCATGACAGGGATGGGATGAGGCTTAACACAATCAAGATTTCCTCTTAGCACTTAAAAAAAAAGAGATAAATTAATGTATAATCATAAAAATACATTGCTTCCTCACCTTCCATAATCACGCATATGAAGATTAGGATATGCCTTTAGCTTTTGTACATCTTTAATATATTAAATTTGTCTGTGGGGTCGTATACCATCTCTTCCTTCTCTTCTCTGCTCAGTGGAGCTGTACAAGTGAGCAAATGGGTTGCCTATGCGAAAAACAAACCTGGTATTTCTTAACATCAAAATTATTCAAGTTGTCAACATTTATCACAAATTACTTAACTTCAAAGTAGCATTTTCTGTACACAGTCTTTATACATCTGTTAAATACAGTGATCCTGCTTTAGAAACAGCTTTTAAATGGATATAAATTAGATTTTCTTTGCTTCTTGAGTCTCACTTACTACATATCTATGCACGTGTTATGGGGTCTCAGTCTAAATAGCATGCTGAGGAGATATAGAGAAATGGAAATAAAGCAACCAATCTCTTTTTTGTTACATGTCCTTCCGGCTTCTAAGCACGTAAATTTTAATGAGACTACCTTTCACATCAGTAAAGTGGCTGTAATTAGACCTAAGTGACTGCAAGCAAGCCTGAGTCACAGTTCCATACACATTGCTTCTTAATTTGGCACACTTTCAAATTTATCTGATCATCACATCTAAGCTTCATATCATCACATCTGGACATTGCACAAGAGCTACAAAAAAGGTTGAACCATACATGAAGCTTTCAGCTGTGTTTGCCCTTAGCTGTAGAGAAACGACCCTTTCCCTTCCTCATGCAAGAGGTACCAGAGGTACAGATTAGCTAACACTGTGGCCTTGGTAATAGAGCCCAAATAAGATTTAATGACCATATTTTAACAGTAAAATGAAATAAATTGTGAGTTATAGAACTAAAAGAAAGTAGTTTGTCCCCAAAAAAGAAACAAAAATAAACAAAAAAGAAAGATTTTGGGGTTTTTGGGGGTTTTTTTTGGTTTTTTTGTTGGTTTTTTTTTTGTACCTTTTGCTCTGCTGATGGATCTATTGTACATTGTTCTGGAGGCAGCCTCAGTGAATGATGTAAGCTACAAAAGGGGTTCCCAAAGAGTTTTTATTTATTTTATTTGGGGAATTGAATTTTTCTGGTTTATAATGCGTCTTGGAGAGAAGTGCACTGGGATGGGTAGATGTCACAAAGGAGAGAGGAAAGTGGTTAAAGTAGTTTATTGCTAAGTAATAAACAAGAATGCAAAACAATGAAATTTTATTCTCCAAAACTGTATCCTATCCTCAAAGACTTGCAAAGTCAGTTCACTGCTGATGTCCATGTGATACCTTTTTGTCTTTAGTTAGTTCTTGGTTCTTTAAGGTTGTGTTTGCTCAGAGAAGGTCTGATTTATTCCATGTAAAAAGCGGAGATGTACAGCTGTGTATGTCTGGCAGCCCATACGACCTTACTTGACTATGAAAATGTTGGTGTCTCAGGACTTCATGGTTTTAAAGTTTTGAACTAACACATTTGAAGTTTTATTTAGTGACCTAACTCATCCTTTTGTATTCCAACCCAAGTTCTTAGTTCAATATTTCAAAATACAACACTGACTAAACATAATACTGAATCAGAAACTCAGCTTTAAGCAGATACAGCTGTCCTTTCCAAACTGGAATACTCCCACTTGACTTCAGCCTGTTTTTCATTAGTTCTTGAGTGTGCTACTGTCTCAAATGCAGAAAAAAAAAACATTTTTCCAACCAACTTGTTGAACAGGTAAATATGTAACTTGTAAAAAGTCCAAATACAGAATCTTCAAAAATCACCAAGTCTCCTCTGTGTTGACATTTATTAAAATCTGAATACTTTTGAATTAATAGTACTGTTTTAAAATGCAATTTATCCTAATTCTTTTACAAATGTTGATCTGTCTCTCAGTGATAGAGCTGTGTTCACATTTCTGTGTTGAAGCAATTGTTTGAATTTGCTAAGACTATAAGACTATTTTTGCTAGATTCAGGCATTTATGTTCTGTTTTAATCCAGAATCCATTTTTACTTTTGTTTGTTTCTTTGTGGTTTTTTGTTTTGTTTTATTTTGCGTTTTTTTTTTTTTTAATTTAAAATAGGAATTTGGATAGTTTACTGACTAAATTATAATTTAGACCAGTAATTGTCATCATTTTATGATCTTAAATCTCTTAAGCTTTTATTTTTCTTTTGACTTTGGTAAGAAGGAGGTTTTTTAGTTATTGATAACATGTTCCTTGCTTTGCAACATGTATAGCAGCTTCCTTGAAATGTAGTGTGAAGAACACAAGTTTGTGGTGGACATCATGTGACAGGAAATTCAGTTTTGAGCTGCCTTTTAAGTGCATGAGGGAGAGAAGAGGACCTCTGAATTTAGCAATCCCAGTCTCTAATAGCTGTTAGAATAATTGATACCAATCAAAATTAACTGTGCTCCTTGACAAGTGGTGAGGCATATGACTGTGCATTCACCAGGAAATGGATGATTGTGTACATTAAAGCCTTCTCTTTTATTTCCATCTCTTTAGACTGGTTTCACACTGGAGTAGCTCTATTGTCTGGCTGGGGAAAACGTGATTTTCACCGACACAGTCTAACACAGGTGAATATCACAAATAACACCTGCATAGTACAGTCCTCTGGTAACATAAGTGGGAACCTTCTCTGTGACTACAGCTGCACAACTGTAAAACAGCATTTAGAGGTATGACATTAATTTGCCTGTGAAACCCTTGCAGTTCTCTTGCCTGGAAAGCAGGGTGTTTTCTCTACTGCTTTCCTTTTTCATCTGCTACAACACAGGGAAATTTCTGGAGACAATACAGTGCTCTGGAAACTGAGATCCAAGAAGCACAGGTTTTAAGAGAAATAAATACTTTCTCTTTTCATTTATATTTGCAAATGCATATTCTAAGAAGAGAGCAAGGGGAAAGGAGACAGATGATGTCTTCCAGATGACAGCTTTCTGGATGGAATCTAAAGTATAAAGCAAAAGAATATTTTCATTAACATTCAGATTGCATGTAATTTTGATTCACACTCCCTAAGCAAGTTAATTTGGGCTGCAGCCAACCTTCTTACAGTGTGATGACAACACAACAAGCCTCACCGCCTCTTTTCATTGCTAATGATTCCTTGAGTGACAGTCGTGGTCTCTGAGCTCAGCAGGATTCCTCACCCTGCAGCGACCTGCAGTATCAGAGCTGCCTCTGCCCTTGGCCCCTGCTGGGTTCTCTGCAGCAAGGACATTCTACCATGTCAGGATGACAGCAAAACGTGCTCAGGACCGCACTCAGAGAATCGTATGCTTTCTGCGCGTGTTGCTGTGGTATAAAAGCCACAGTGGGTCATCTCATCTGCTCCCAGTGCCTCCACCCTTTCAAACTAAACAAAAAAAGGAGGAAAGCAAAGAAGAAAAAACAAAATCAACACTGGCTTCTTTGTGAAAATGGTAACTGTGACTTGCTTTCCTCTCAAATGGAATTGTGGAAGCTCAACACAAATATTGGAAATTGTTGATTGTCACTTCAGGCTTTGCTAGCATATGAAATATTTTACCCACTTGCTCTTGTGCATAGGTGCTATAATGTCTGATCTGTTTAAATTCCTTTCTTCTATGGTAGCAGTTTATTCTGGGGCCTATTCAGCTGTCTATATGTAAAGGGTAGTCATTCTAATAATTCTTAAACTCATGTTCATGAAACACAGGGAGTGCTTTAGAAATCCTAAATATATGATTGCTTATTTTCCTGTTGAGAGAACCTGGGCATCATCTTATCAGGGTTTGAAAAATCTAAATTTATGTGTAGGTTATAAAGAACTCTGTAAAACTATCCCTCAAGGGACTGAGTCTTACTGGAGAGCTGCTCCAGTGCCCCCAAAGTCAATGGAAATGTATGGGAGGTTTACGTTCTTTGGATTGATTACACATATACAATGCCCCCGAATCCCATTAATTTCAATGGAAAAATACTGTAAGTATGAAAAGTCTCTAGATCTGCAAATATTCAATGCTATGGAGAATAGATGCTTGGCTGAGCATTTTTCAACTGTGTTGAGAATTCTGGTGACATGAATAGAGACTTGACTAGATCTCCAACAAAGTAGTGATGAAATAAGGAATATGTTCACACTCATGGCCTCTGTAAAAATAAAAAACACTTTTTAAAGAGTTTTCTCCCTAAAGTTCTCATTGGTTATGCTACTTCTGAGGCCCAAATTACTTGTTTGCTAGTAAACTAAATGGTACTTAGACTTATTCTGAGGCCCTAATAATAATTGCTTCATTATTATAGTCCATTCTATTTTATCTTCCACAGTATGAGTAATCTGCATATCCCTGCTAAGCATGATCCTGGGCCTTGCTTATATCACCATATGTACAAAAGGACTGTCTGAGAGGGTGCAAGTAGTCCAAAAAGCTGCAAGGTGATGCTTTAGCAATTTAGGCATACAAAAAAATTGAATTCCAGTATCTTAGGGACATTGGTACAATGGAATTTGCTCATGTATGTGTGTGTGTATACTTGCGTGCAGAGATGTATCAGTATAAAGGTGAAAGCAATAAGGACAATAAGAAAGGAGCTTAGTAAAGGTGAGGACAATGTGCATGTGATGAGTGTGATGTCTGAGGGATCTCTTCTACTTGTTAGAGGAGTACCAGCCTTCCTGTGCCTGTGGAATTACCCTGAGCTTTTGATCTGCTGTCAGTAATAGACAGACAACCAGACCATTTTTATTTCTGGTTGCTTTTACTATGAATTTCCCTAATGGAATGACTGGTTTCACAGGTTACAGGCATCTTTAGAACTGCATCTGTTTGCTTGTAAAAGCTAGGAACTAAGTATTACGTAGAACACCCACATGAACTACCTGGGAGGTCCACTGAGAGCCAAGGACTTGTATTTAAGTATAAAAATACCTTGAGCACCGACTTTGTAAACACAGGCAAATGAAAGAGCAGTGGAGACTCATGAGATCATATTTTTGCCATGTGGAACACAATCATGTTTCAAAACCTTTGCTTTTCCAAGTA
Source organism: Cinclus cinclus (assembly GCF_963662255.1). Lineage (NCBI taxonomy): Eukaryota > Metazoa > Chordata > Aves > Passeriformes > Cinclidae > Cinclus > Cinclus cinclus. The sequence goes on along the minus strand of NC_085048.1, from coordinate 17,280,167 downwards.
AGAGTGTACTGCCATTCTTCTACTGCCTTTGCTTTTTTTATATCTGACAATAACAGCAGGATGTTTTGGCTTCATATCTGGAGTAAGAAGCAAAGGTAGAGCAGCTCCAGTGTCAACATCCAGAGGCAGATTCAGCACTCAGAACTGCTACAATTTACAGTCCTTTCTAGCACAAAGCAAGATTTGTGGAGCAGTTGATTATACATTATATTTCAGTCATAAAAAACTACCCATAAAAACACTCTGTTAATAGTGAATGAAAGATACTGTTTTGCATGTAATAAAAATTGTGTTTTATTTGTGGTTAAGGAAAGAAGGTCAGAAAGGAGTAGTTTGGACATTTTCACTGTTCCGAGGTGAGGTCATGATTTTTCCACATATCATCTATGTTAAAAGTGAGGAGGATCTAGGTAAAATCTATGTAAAAGTGACTGTTCTTACTGCATTTGGCCTTCCTCTGATCTTTGCTGTGCAGTTTTCTTATTTAGAATTGAGGGTTTCATTTTGCAGCTTCTTTAATTTCCTTTTTGATGCAAATATGCGTAAGACATTTCTGTGTGCACAAGAATTTTAGCATAATAAAAGCCAGTAGGGTGAATCTCTAGTTACTGAACAGACCACATATTTCATCCATTTTATATCAGGATCTGAAGTATGGATTACTTAAAAATGCATTTATTAAGTCTGACCTACTTTTTAATCTTCAGCATTTCACTGTGGTTTCTTTACAATGTGGGGAGCTCCAAGATCTGCACACTCCTGCCTGTTCATACTCAGGTTGCTTTTGTCAGTATAGGGAAACAACATTCATTTGCAGTAGGCAATAACCCTCAATAGACTGTCCTTGGGGCTGGGAAGTGGCAATTCCCCAATTCAAGTTTTGTTGCTAATGTTTTTTTAGGAGGGTTGGTCATCTTTTCTGAATCTTTCTACTTGCAAGCTTTGTGTTTCAAGTGCTTATACTTGCAACTGTGCTCAGAAAAACTGACTCTGGGTGATGCTTGTCATGCTCAACCTCTTCTCAAACCAAGAATGTGCAGAAACTGATTTAGTGTTATCTCAAAATAGTAGCAGCTTTCATAAGTCTTACAAAAAATAATTACAGTGTGAATGAGACAAGTACTAGAATTATTGAGAGAGGAAATTAATATTGGCAGTCCTTTGCCTTCTTATTAAAATCAAACAGAAGTAATAACCAAAATTTATAAACTGTGACTAGAAAAAGGAAAACAGTAATTAAGATTAAAGAAAAGACAGTGATAAGTATTTAAGGTGATGAAATAGCAAATAAAAGAAAGAAAGGAGAAACAAGATTGCTAGTTGCTACTGAATGTGATGCAAAAGCAAAGTTCAGCAAAATAGTATGCTGATTTGAGATGTGTCTTAGACATTTAAGTAACAGGACGGTAACATCTCTTAAACAAAATTTTTAAGCACTTAAGCCTGTACATTTTTAAGCACTATGAATTACATCACTTTTGCCTAAAGACTGAAAGACTTAACTGGATTTATGTATCCCTCAATGATAGTAGCTGATGCGATGTTCCTTCTCTTTGAATGGAAAATTATGACAGAATGATAGTCTTTAATAGTAATGAACAGATAGAGAAAACATTTTTGGAAATTAGTTTGAAAGAATGTAGCCAAGATGCTTCTATATATGAGATTTGAGGTTTACCACTGCAGACACTTAAGAGGAGCAAATTTCAAATTTACACACACAAACTATATTGGTTGAAACCATTTCTTAAAGTCTTAGACAATCCCAGATTACCATATATACATGCTTAGAATAAGCATATATGTATTTGAGATATAATCCTATTACTATCCTTGAAAGCAGTAGTGATTTTATAAAATGGAAAAAAGACCCTTACTTTCACTACAGCTCCTCTTTCTGTGTCTTACACATACTCCCTGGTGCAGCTTCCATGTGTGTGATTTCTGGAAGAAAAAAAAGAAAAAAAAAAGGCTCAGAAACTTCCTAAGAGGATGTGCCTACTGCTGGAGCAAATTGGTTTTGAAAGAAACCTGTATTCAGGTAATTCAATTTGCCCTTAAGGTCAATAAGGGCAGGTGGAGTTAGATCTGAGGAACATGCTGAACCTCAACTCTCTTCCTAGAATTTGTTATTTCAGGAAAGGTCATCTGTGGGGAAGTGGTGCACTTTTATGCAATGGCATTGTTGTTGCATAAACAATCACCCTTTTGCAAAAAACCCCCATGAGCTTCAAGAATATTGAGCAAATATCCCTAAAGAGAATGAATCCATAACATTCAAAAATAGCAACAATGTAGATGAATATTTTCAAACAGCTACTATGTACATGTAAAGAATACCTATGGATAAGAAAAAAAAAATATTGAGTACCAGTTATGCTGTATAAACTATATGAAGACATTCTTCACTCAACACTGCTGTTTTATTGCCCATAAATTTTGGAAGTATCATAGCCCAAAAAAGTTGTTAACTTGGTACACAAGCTGGTATGCAAAAAATGGTTGAGAAGTCTTAGCTCATTTGTCTGATTTTGTTTTGTTTTCCCTGTTTCCAGCTGTTATTAGTTAGCTGGCCTGCCTGGATTTTAGATGGTGAGAGCTGAGAATAGTTTATTCTTAGTCTTGCATTGCAGGGCTGACAACACTGTTCACTGTGTGAAACACTGTCAGCCTTATTTCCACCATTCTGTTGGTAAGCACTTAATGTATTGTGGATCAGCAACAGTGATGTCAGCTGTTAGCCACATCTACTTTTCTGGCTGCTGCTTATGGTTTCTCACTGATCAAAGATTTTATTTGATTCTCTGCTTGACAGGAGCAAGACAAGAAATGAAGCAAACGCTTTGTGCTGCCTTAGAAATAATATGATATTTCCTTTAGATATAGAGCTATCTCTAGCTCTCATAGGTACATTTGTTTCCGTAGAAGAAGCTCTGCAATGAAAAAAATACAGGATTTACATGGTGAGATATAAAGCCCAATGTAGGACATATGCTGAACTAGAAAGAGGTTGCACCGTAGCATAGATATTTAAATAGACTGAGAATTCATTCTCGTGAAACTGATGTTCATTGGGATTGCACGTTAACAACATATGCAACCATCAAAGCACTTCTCAGCTTGCTCATTCTGACACAGGGTATGTGGCAAAGATGCAATCTGGTCCATTGTAAAAGTCAATGTATTTGCTAGGATGCAGACATAGCAGTTTGGTTATGACTGCATGCTTCATTGTTCACAGAAGAAACGCATCAAGTGTGATTGCATTCTTCATGCCTACTGTGAGCTTTTCAATACTTGAAATACGTTTATTTCTTCTTTATGGTCTTATAATAGAACAGGGTGTTTTTATATTTTAGTATAGAATGAAAAGCTTTTGCTCTTTGTATCATTATTTTGTAGCTACTAGTGAATTTTGAAGCAGACAGCTGTGTGTTTATTGCAGGGGGAACAGAAAATCCTAGGCTTGTACAGGCCATGATATTGCAGTTGAGTGGTAATTAGCAAACAAACTTCTTCATTCTGATAACTAAAAATCTATTTCACAATGATCCTTATGAGGTGATATGGTTCCTGGAAAAATGACTTTGTTGGTATCTCATGTATTTTCTAAGCCAATAAAGCAGTACTTTGTGTTAAACTCTTTTTTTTAGAACTGTTCCTGAATCAATAATTTTACAGTTTACTTTCTACATTTATAACTGAGATAAATCAAAGCCATGCGTTGCATACACACAAGTGGAAAAGATGGGTTTGACCAGGATATAACAGAGAGTACACTAGGGAATATATATTGATGGAAGTGAAGAGATTGTCTGAACTTGAAAGCAATGTAACATTAAGGGCTGAATTAGGACCCTGATTTGATGGATGTAGTTTGCTGTGATTTTAAGAATTCATTCAGTGGTTATGTCAGGACCTTGAGAATGAATAATAATTTATTTGCTTTCTGTCATGCCAATAATTTTGTACTAATAGTAATTTTGATACCTTGAAAGACCCTTTTTCTGGAGGTGCAGCTCCATGACAGTTTATAAGCCTGGGACTGTATGATTGTAAGGCACATGTATTATTTTGTAAAAATCAGGAAGGTTTGTATAAATCAGGCCTTGTTTTATAGTTTCTGTCACAAAATTGTATAGGATATATCACTTCAATTTTGCATATTTTATCCATTTATCCACTCTCTACAAGAATAGTCTGCTACATATAGCTTTCTGTGTTATCTTTTCTTTATTAAAAAACCTTCTCTTTTGCGCATGAAAATTTATGGATAATTTTCAGGGGTTTTTAACAAATCTTGAGTAGCTCTCATTTCTTGAGAGTTAGTAACTTAGATTCTTGCTCACTAGACTGTCACAGTACAACAGCAGATGCCTGACTAGTAGAGAGGCTGCTGTTTCTTACCTGAAATGTGACTCAAAAAGATTTTATCAGTGAAAAGGCAGAAAATTGAAAGTTGCATTGGAAATCTTCTTCCAGGAATAGAATAATATAGAATTCATTAAAGGGATAAGCATCAAGAGCAATTGCTCTCTTCTTTCTCAGTCAAGAGACCAGCAGGAAGAGGGAGACAACTTAGTTATGTGACAGTGCAATTCACCCAGTATCCAAACGGAAACAAATACACACGCATTCTTATTTTTTCCCATGAATTCATCACTCTTGCACCACCCTTTGATTTTTGTTAGAAGCCTTTGTGGAAAATTGCATTTTAAATTCTTTCTCAAGCATAAAATTGGGGTGGTTGAAAAAGGCCAAGACTTCAAAAGTTAGGATCAGTGATTCTGTTGGTTTCATGCACAGGTGGAACAGAAACACAATTAACTTATCCCAAGCAGGTCAGTGGACTGATGATGGAAGGTGCTGGGGAGAAAGCTCCCCTATTGCTTCTTGCTGGATCAAAGTAGCTACAGAAATATAATCCACCTGAGACCTAATATGTGGTCAGTACTGGGGAAGAGAGAAGGATTTAGTAGATTTATAGCTCCTGTTTCTCAAAACACTGCTGTCTGGGAGAGTTTTTAAAGGATACACAGAGTATAATTAATCCTTTCCTCTGCTATGTGCAGCAGGTCATTGGTTCTTTGCTCAAGGCCATGCTAAAAGTCACAGTCTTACCCTCAGTAAACTTTAAAATAGTTTGCTCTAATAGGAATGAAGTCTTCCTTTCTAAGAAACCATTCTCAAATTCAGGAGAATGTCCTGCAGGTCTGAAAAGCTTCCTTTGTGAAGATTTTTCTGCTTTGTTATGGTATGCTAAGGAATATCAGTGGGAGGTTCATGCCGTAGAGCAGAAGTTTCCAAGCTCCTAGTAGATTAAAACCTGATTAGTAGTAAATGTGTCCAGAAAGGAAGGGGAAAGAAAAACAAACTAAACAAAATCATATAAACTATTTTTGAATATAAAAGTAAATAGCGATAATAACTCCTCAGAATCTGTGTACAGTTTCAGCTTCCACTTGCTCAGAATCTCTGTCTAATCACTGACTAAAACTGCTAAACACAGCACAGCTGTGAAGGAGATAGCAAGAAAAAGGAGAGCTTAAAATACAGTGAGTTTGTCCTTGAAACTTTGACTTCCAGTTGGCTTCCTGGGTCATTTTACCTCTACGTAGTATTCAGGCCACAATATTTTAATGGAGATAGTGGCAAAAAAAACTCCTTTGTTCTTAATGATGATTTCTTTGCAATCAAGCTCTTTTGTATCTAAGCCAGTGAGTAAAAACATGCTAAGGGAGCAGAAAGCTTATTGATAACCAAATCGGTTAATTTGAGTATGGGGTACCCAGAATAATGTTACTCTCTTTACTCCTTGTTTGCTGATTATGCAGAACTCTACAACCAAGAAGACTGAACTTGCCCTTCTCTTGTGGTAGGACCCACACTTCAATGCCTTAATTCCTTATCGGAACTAGCTCCAGAGAAATATATTACTGAAAAGAAACTGAGAAGTATGATTTTCTTATGGGTCAACTAACTGCTTTGACTCTTATTCCTATAGGCAAATAGTTTCTTGAACTTGCCAGTTTAAAATAAAGAAGAGGATATTGGCTATAGCTTTAAGGAGCTATATTAAAGAGCAGGAAAAAAGGTGTATCTTTGTTCAAGATGTACCTTAGTCAGACAGACAGGTTAGATCCTTACATTTTGGAGTAATACTACACATTTTCCTCAAAAGGCCTTGCATTCCTCATTCCCTCACAATGGAGGGATGTGACCACCACTCTTCTTAATTGAAAAGGGAATAATGAGGGAAATTCTTATTCTACATGTTTTTCTGAAATAGTCATAAACCTTAAACACAGCTCTAACATGACTGTATGTGCCTACATGTCTTCAAGGAACAATCTTAAATCTTTCACAGAGCTGATCCATAGTCTCAATTATTCTAATCCTTCCTCACTCCCTGAAAATCAACCATGAATGAAATGCCTTTGCAAAAGTACTTTCCCTGTAGAATGAATTTGATTGTTATTTTATTGGTCTGAGAAAGATTAAAGATGGACATAAATCAACATATCTATTCCATCAGGCATCCAGATATTTTGTACCACTAATAAAATTTGGTTTAAAACCCCCAGCATGATTGTCAAAGGTACAGTCTGCCCTGATCCTGTTTAGAGGGAGTGTATTTAACACATTCTAATCTAGATCATAATCTAATCTACAAATTTTTAACCTAAATAATTTTATGATTCTAGACTTCTGTAATTTTGAATCAGACTTAGTATACTTGGATATGTGTTATTTGATGGCTACTGATCCAGGACTTCTCGAATGGTTGAAAACCTTCATGTCAAACACATATGAGATAATTCGATCATTTTATTACAAATTAATAAATACAAAATAAAACAGAAAAATATATTTCTGATAGGACTTTAGAAACATTAATGATTTGCATTTGGAGTTTTACAGCATGAGGAATATTCTCTCTAGGAAGGAAGGAAGAAAGGAAGGACAAAACACCATCATTACACACCCTTCATTAGTTCATATCTATTTATCATATAAATCATTAAAATATTACTGTAAAAATATTTTCATTGCCACCCTTTTTGTTATATATTATGCCTGACAGGTAATATTTATTGACAAAAATATTCAAATATGAGTTCCATAGCTTGTGCTGGTTGGCTGAATTTCTAAAGAAGAATTCATGTTCTAATATAGTTATTAAAAATACTGTGTGGACTGATAGACTTTCCCTACTTCTGAGGCAAATCTTCAATTCTTGTTTTAGTCGGGGGGGCCTTTTGGAATTACACAAAGTATAGATACCGTGTTTGAACGTTATTTATTTTTAGTAATAAATAGGCTTTTTAAAATTCAATAAAGGAAAAATAAATTAAGTGAAAATTGAACAGGTGAAAAACAGAAGTTACAACAGTTGAAAGCAGTCTTTGTTATATTTTTGGAATTTTGTGATAACTAAAAAGAATTATATATTTACCTAAAATATCTCCAAAACATCTGTGTATATGCTTACTAATTATTTAAAGCCATTACATGTTTTGTAAATTGCTTCTACCTACAAATATGTAAAATGGTGTTGGACACAGTGATAGAGTCTGAAGGCAAGCAGTTTGACACACAGCCAAACACAAAAATAAGACTTTGTTTCCAGGGAAAATATGTATCTTTTGATGCTTACTCAAATATTTTATATTCTCATACTAGTGAAAAAAGAAATAATTTCCAAACATTTTCTTATCTTAGGCATACGCTTCATGTTTTAAATTCTTAAAATAGAAATAGGAAAATGAAATGTGCTACATATTGCTAAAACATTTTACTGAGTAACAAAACTTGGTGGAAGTAGTCAAAAGTCTGAAACAAAGACCAAAAAGAAAGAATGTAAAATAAAATAAATTATTTTTCTGTCATCTTCCTGTGTACAAGATCAGTGTTTTATCATGACAAAGTTCTGACTTGTGGTTCTAGTTCTCAAGTTTAACTTCAGCTATAATTTAAATTCTGGTGCTGTTAAGCTGTCAGTGATGAAGGTCAGCAGCATGCTGGCTTGTGTTTGCATGGGCACAGGCAGTGTACTGAGGTAGGGCTTGCCTTTCCTTCACTTGCCACTTAGGCTACACCTGGGAACAGGTTTGGGCCCCTGGTTCAAGAAGGTCACTGAAAAACTGGGATCAACAGAAGGCACCAAGGTATTTGGGAGTCTGGAGCACTTATCCTGTGAGGGGAGTCTGAGAGAGCTTGACTTGTACAGCCTGGAGCAGAGAGGGGCATCAGGGGCCCTAAGAGGAGCTACCCAGTGGCAACGGGGGGAATATCAAGAGGGAAGTATTTAGTGAAGTGTGTAGCAGGAAAACAAGAATCAGTTACTATAAATGGAAATAAGGGGAAGTTCTGGGAGTAAATACAGAAAAATGTCCACTATGAGCATGTTTAGACAAGAGATCAGGTAACCCAAGGAGCTCCAGGATGTCTGCTCCCAGAAGTCTCCAGGACATGGCTAAAGAAAGCTCTAGGTAGCATGGTCTTAATTTGGGGCTGATCTTGTCTTGAGGAAACACTTGAAATAGTTGGCTTCATAAGTCCCTTACAACATGAATTGTCTGTTTCTAGGATCTGCTGTTTCTTTTGGGATTGCTGTAAAATCTGCTGCTGCATTTTGCATAATACTTCTTTAATATATTAAGGAATAAGGAAAAAATAATAATGCCTTAATACTCTCTGGAGTAAGGAACATAATTCAGATTTCCGCCAAACCCTTGAGGTTGCCCTGTATTCTTGAGGGAATAGGACAGTTTTCCCAAAAGACATATTATGATAACTATTTAATTCAAGTCAGTGACTTAATGCAGGCTTTTGCATTGATTTCTATGAGAAATCATGGTTCTTCTTGATTTCTTATTATGTTATTTTAATATCGCTATTTAATCTCACTTTTTTTTGTGTGTGTTCAATTTCTGTGTTGTTGAAGCAGAAAAGCCTAAGACCAGATATTTTGGAATACTCTGAGTGAATTGTGACTTTGCAAGAGGCCATCAGCATCCTAGCCCAGCCCTTTGTCACTTCAGCCATTCAGAAGGAATGTTTTGGTGTCAGCCACAAAGAGGTGGTTTTGCAGGGCTTCACTGAGTGCAAAGAAACAATGAGACTTGGAACAGAAGTAAACCCCACATTTGGAAAATGCTAAATCCATATGCCAGAAAAGTGGCAGCTTTATCCTAATGAGGGTATGATTTTCACAGCCTAATAGGGGTTTGAATACTGGATGTCCCCAGCTTCAGTTTTGGAAATAGTGGTATTCTTTTGTTGAAAGCTTTCAGTAGCTCTACTTTTGAGGCTCCATGGGAAATCTTTGAATACTCCAAATGCAAAAGAGTAGGAGCCAGATCCTAAGATTTTAGAATGGGAAATTTTAGGTAGTATTAGCAGTACCGTCTCCACCTTCAACTTAAAAGGTTAAACATATAATGCGAAAAAGATGGCATTAATTATACATAATATTGTTTCAGGGTCTTGCACCAGTTAAATATCTTCATGAAAACTGTATGAGAATTCTCCACAGTGGATTTTACAACCGCTTCTGAAAAATTTCATTGTTAATGTTAATTGCAATTTTTCTTTTCACTGACAATCTAAAACTATACTGTACTAGGATTTGATTATGATAGGTGTTTTACAGTCTCCAAATAATGCACGAGGTGAAAGAAAGTGAGAATAAGGGGGAGTGGAGAAGAAGCAGATAACAATAGAATGTGAACATTTCTTTTAGTGACTGGCTCACCAGAGAGACATACAGTCTCAGCGGATGAATTTTAGCCCTAATTAGGACATTGTCAGTGGAATAGTTACTGTCCTAATCAGGAACTGTGGCAGACAAGTGGTTTGTTAGACAGGTTGTAAAAGATAGACAATGCATAATAAAGTCACCAGAGACCAGACAATGTATTGATGATGATCCCAATGCTCTTTCCAATGCCGCTCTTTGCATTGAAATTTTGGGCCGATTCCTCTGATAAATGTGCTCCTTGCTGTATAACTACGACCTTTGAATGCCTTTGTTAACATACAATGCACTTCCATTTGATGCCAGGATAACACAAAGAGCCTTACAGGAAGACTGGTGTTATTATTTTTTGTCATCTGCTGAATAATCATGCAAGTGTGCCAATGACTGTAATTGTCGAGTGGTTTATATCCTGACCACTTGCACTCAGTTTTACAAGATGTTTTGTGCTGTATTTCAGTTTAGGAATACTGTAGGAATCTCACAGTAACAGAAAAACAAACAAACAAACCCCAGAGATCAACCATTAAAATTCTAATGCCCATAGCAATAGCATTTCTTATCACATGGTTTCCTTGGGCAGAACGGTTTCAGTCTGGGTGCACCAAGATCCTGGGGAGCAACAGACAGTCTTCTTGTCTTCTACTTCAGGCTGCCTGGGATTTTTCAAGTAGATCTTAGAGCTGAGCTCTCTAATGGCCTCATTTACTCAGAGCTTAACAGCCTGAGGGTAGGAAGGTTCTACAGACAGACCCAGGCTCCATCAGTGGGCTGAGGACAACTGCAGGAGATTCAATAAGGCAGAGTGCTGGGTCCTGCACTTGGGTCACAACAAACCCAGACAGTGCTGCAGGATGGGGGAGCAGTGAGAGGTTGAGAGCTGTTCAGTAGAAAGGACCTAGGGGTGCTGTTTGACAGATGGATGAGCATGAGCCAGCGTGGGCCTTGGTGGGCAAAAGGGCAGTGACATCTTGGCCTGGAGTAAGAGTAATGTAACCAGCAGGACCAAGGAAGTGGTCATCCCCCCTCTGCTTGGCATTGGTGAGGCTACACTGAATTCCATTTTGGATGGCTCACTTCGGAAGGGGTATTGAGGTACTGGGGTATGTCCAGAGAAGGGGACAAGACTCATGAAAGGACTAGAGAACACGTCCTGCGAGGGACATGTCCCTGCTGAGGGAGATGGGTTTGTTTAGTCTCCAGAAGAGGAGGCTCAGAGGGGACCTCATTGCTCTCTACCACTCCCTGAAAAGAGGTTGCAGTGACATGGGGGTTGGTCTCTTCTGCTGTGCCTGCAGTGAGAGGAAATGACCTTAAACTGAGATTCAGATTAGGTATTAGAAAAGAAATGTCACTTTCAGAGTGATCAGGCGTAGGAATAGTTTGCCCAGGGAGGTGGCAGAGTAACCATCCCTGGAGATGTTTAAGAAGTGCCTGGATCTGGCACTGGGTGATGTGTTTTTGTGCCTTAGGAGTTACAGTAGTAGTGCTGGGTTGACAGACTTGATGATCTTAAAGGTCACTTGCAACTTTGACAATCCTATGATTCTAACAATAATAATAATTTCAGCAGTTATAGTGGTGAGAAAACTCAATTAGTAATATGTGCCAAGGAAAGTGTGTCCATGTCTTTTTTCATACCAAGTGCAATTATTCTGCAGCTACCTGAAACAAACAGAGCAAATTATCTAGGTAAAAACAATTCCATAGGAAGTACTTTTTATCCTGATAGTATTACCCTGAGCATTTCCCATCTTGCCCTCTGTACATAGAAGGGATGTGTACTTGTTAGAAAGGTAGAATTTAGGTCAGGAAATCTGTGGCCTTTAAGGCATGCAGCTCATGGAGATTAGACTCCCATATCCCACCTTACTATTCATCAGATAAGGACATTTTGGGAGCTTACATATTTAATTGATAATGGTAAAACACATGGCAAATACTATTTCAGGTAGGGTCATTCATCATAACTGGGAATATGGTCACGTGGAATATTGTCATCCTCTGAACAAGAATAAATGAATTAATTAAAGTGGACTTTTAAAATCCATCAGAATCAAGAATATTGATGTACTTTGCCTTGCTTTATTTCTGAAATTATGTCTGAAATTATTTCTGAAATTATTTCCTGTTTATTTTTTTATTTGCTTCTTTCCCCATTTTTCTCAGTACTGCATTAATAAAACTGCTGCTTGACCTTCTGTCTTGATGCTCAGACCTCTGGGAAATCAGTAAATTGCCTAGCATGACAGCAGGCCATCCACTAACATAGACAAAACCCTAGGTGAAATAAATTCAGCTTCTGATACCTGACCTGACTCACTTCCATCAAAAATGATGTGCAGAGTGTGGTCTTGCAGACAGATACATCCAAGCTGGTGGAATCATTTTAGAAACAATTCTTCTGAGATAAATGACACCAAGGGCTGAATGAGAAACTGTATGTTGTTAAGATTATGGAAGGCAGGCATGGAACTAGGAGCCACTTTTCCAGTCTGTGAGACTTATACTACTAGCAGCTGGGAGATCAGAAATATGAAGTGGAAGTTGGTAGACCTTCTTTCTGAGACTGATATCATCAAAGGTGGTAGTGTGAATGTTTCCAGAACTCATTTCTTAAGATTGTGTTCTGAGTTAAACACAATTAATTCTGTAGGTCAGATCTTAGATGGCTAAAGAATGATGGTAATGTCAGTATTATAAATATATAATTGATGAATAATTAATCTAATTTCAATATACTAGCTGAAAATAAAAATGTAGTAGAAGGAGTTAGCTGTCAGCCTGCCCCTGCCACCCACAGGTGGTCCCATGAAATTCTCTCATTAATGCCTCCTTTGGATATTATTAATAAAAGTAGTGTATAGATCGAGTGGAGGAAAAAAATAAGTCCTGGATTATCTCCAGAGTTAATGGTCAAAGAGATCTTATCAATGAAGGTGACAGCCTCACAACTGTGAGTGACAGACTGCTGTTATTTACATACAGTCATTTCTGCCTGATGAAAAATCTGACATGGTGGTGAAGATCTTCTAGTGGCTCAGTTGCTAAGAGATAGGAGGATTTGCTTTGATGCAGATAATAAACAGCTGTTTACACAGCATGTTTGCACATACTTTAATAGGATCACTTTGCTTATTTGGGTTTTTTTCCCCTACTGTTTGCACTGTGTTAACATCTGTCAAACAACAAATAGCATTACCTGAAATGTATTAATATTAATGAAGATGCTATTTTCATCATGGGAATGACATGGAAGTAAATCTCATTTTAAAAACTATTATATATTCTCATTTGAGGGGGTTTATCTATTCCTCACATGTTTGCTTCACCCATATGTGTTCATGAGTAATTTCATCCCTTAACTAAAAATCAGACTAAGCTTAAGTCCACAGGTTGTGACTGTGCTGTGCACACGCCATGCAATTTCATTAAGTAGTTCATGGAATTGATATATTTATGTATTTTGAGTGATCTAAAGCATATCTTTTGAGAATGGTACAGCCAATCTGGTATGAAAGGTCTTCAGTGAGAAAGAAAACACTGTATCTATAAGAAGGTGCTCCTGTGCTTAATCACACTTAAAATTTAAAAATATACATCTTAACTGTAGTATGAATATAGCTTCAGCTTCAGATACTGAACACTCTTTAGTGCCTTGATCTGAGGATAACAAGTTAGAGCACATGGTATGTTGCAATACAGCTGGAGGTAGACCACCTTTGTGCAGCTTTCAGGCATTCCTTAGTAAGTTTTAGAATCATAAGAGCTCTTCTCCAAAAAATTTCTTGGAATTATAGTACAGCTATACATAACTTGTGGACAGTGGGTCACTAAATTTCTTTCTAGATGTCTTATTTTTACTTCACCATCACCATTTTGGTGGTACAATTTCTCTTGGATACTGTGGCTATCAGCCTCTGGCCGATATTTCTTTGTTGTATGTCAAGTAGAAATGTGCACTTGATTGCATTAGCCTTTGCCCATTTGGAGCTTTACATGAGCAGTTTAACAATAGTCCTGCTTCAATGACTTTGATATAAAAGCCTGATTCTGTAATTCTCTGCTTCTAATGGATACGAAAAACAGCAATGCAGGTGTGTTCTCTTGAAAATAGCTATCAGTAGTAATTTAATATTGTACACAATAAAAACATAAAATTATCTTAGTGGTCTATAACATTAATAGTTTCCAGAGCTGACAGACCTAAAGTAAGTAAAACAGCTCTTTCCAGTTTTCATTTGAAAGCTTCAGGTTTTTTATTCCCATAGCCTATTTACATCTTTCTTTTTAGCAGAAGATAATCAGTTTGCAGCCTACCAGTTTTTCCCCCATAAATCTACTGAACTGCAATTCATGAAAAGTTACTACAGAGAAATTGATGTTTTAATTTTTTTTAACTCAAAAGAAAATTTGATGTCAATAAGAAGGATTTTCTATAATTGAAAAGAATGCACATATATATACACACACTAGTCTATAAATGGATAAAAAGAATTTCTGTCTTTCCTCAGTCCCACCACTTAGTTTTCTGATAAAGATCTTTGGAATTTTTAAAGGAATGTTGGGGATTACAATTAATACTGTTTTCCTGAGCATATCTTTTAACTGTATGCTTATTAATCTGAAATAAGCATTTCTGTTCACTTTGGCCTTATTCATTCCTGGATATCTATTCCTGAACTGTGATCCTTACCAGCTGGTTTTTTCCAGCTAAGAGACTTGGCATCTCAGCAGTTTTGTTTATTCCGATACACTTATCACAAATATATGACATTGGGTGTTGGTTTTGCTTTTTTTTTAATATCCATGTTCCAGTGTGAGGAGTTCCATACATTGCTGTACGTCATTTTGCATATACGTGCAATTTACATACAACAATAAGCATGATCACAAATTTATTATGCAGGAATAGAGACTTTTCTACACTTGAAAGTTAGTTTAAGTGAATTTTTGGAGTAGGGTAAGGGATGAATTGTAAGTGTGATAACTACTTCTGGCCACCTGCTGAAAAGTGAGGCTATGAGGGGGCTGGATATTTGGCCACACTATTTCCTTTGAAAGGTTTTATAATATCAGGATGATGGGATGTAAAGATCTTGTAAAAAATGGCTGCAATTTGAATCACCACCAAGGCTGTTATTGTCTGTTTTAATTTTAAAACAACATCTTATTGCTAAAAGAAAGTGTTATGAACATCATGTTATTGCAAGATGGATATGTTTGACAGTACATTTAGCTAACGCCTGTGTCCTGTAACAAACACAGTGTGTAGTTGGAATTATCTATATCTTATAGTTATTATTCTGAAATAAATCATAAATCAGCATGGAAATGATGCATAAAGAAAAGCAAGAATCTATTATTTTTATTTTTTTTTTAATTTTCTATCAAAAGAGGTAGCAAAGAGATGTTGCAGGACATGCTTAATAAATTATGACGGTGCAGCTTTACCCTACTTCTCAAGGTGGTATTGAAGCTTGCGGATGTAAAAAACTCATATCTAGGCTCAGTATAAAGGTCAGGCAATATGATCGGGACCTGCAGCAGATTGCATCAGAAGTATTACTTTTAACAGTTTGATTGCTGGCGAGTTTTTCAGTTTCCTTTATTAGGTGATCTCTGTAAGCATAGCTCAACATTTCACAGTTTTGATCTTTCTCACTGCTGAGGATGTCTGGTAGCTTTAAAGAGCACATAATTGCAAGAATCTTGAAAAATCTGCTGTCTTTAAACTGCAATGCAGTCTGGGCTAATAAAGGGGATATAAATGGCTTTCAGGAAGAACTCCAGGGAGCACCATGTTGTATTCAAAGCAGGGGTCTGATTCCAGCTTCAGCAGTTTGGCAGGAGGTGGGAGCATCTCAGAAGTGCCCTGCAGCTTTGAGCTATTAGCTCTGGCAAGTCCATTACCAGTGCCAGATCACAGCTGCCTCCCCTCTTTGCTGAGCTAGCCTGGCATGGTGGGTCCTGCTGTATAGGAGAGAACATCACCTGCAAGGAGAGAGGGTGGCTGCTGAGGTCCTGCATTCTGCTGGCTATGGGGGCTCCAGTGTCCAAATGCAAAGGCTTTATTCTGTGAGTACAGAAGGTGCCTCTGGATTTCCAGTGAGTTCAAAGTAACTTGGGATGTGGTACTGAAAACCTGGTCTGGTAGAGAGCAAAGGCACTGCTGGCTGCAGGCATAGTCTTCATTTTTGGAGAACAGCACCCATGGAGACACAGGCTTCATAGTGCTGTGGGAATAACAGTGTAAGTGACCTGACAGGTTCTCCCCGAGTTTGTCTAGCTCCCTGCTTCAGGCCCCTGCCTCAGGGATAATGCAATCTGTTATTATACAAGAGTAGTAGTCACTTAAATAAAAACCTTCTTAGGAATAACAGCAAATGTTAAAAAATTATATCAAAAACTACCAGACTGTCTTGCAGAGAGGTGCTTCCATGTCATGGTGTTAGACTTAGCTGCTTGTGAAAACTTTGGGAAAAAAAAAATTTGGCACTAATTTCTGAGCCTCAGGTGTAGTCAGGCTACATGCCTCAAGCTGACACTTTCTTGCGTCTAGAGTTTTGAGGTGTCTTGATTAAAGGTATATTTGTGTGTTGCATGCATGAAATGAGCTTTACAGCTGTGTCTATGCAATCTGCTCTGAGCAAAGAGGAATCCAGGGAGAAAAATGTCTTTCCTAGTTTCTAGAAGCTAAAGAACAATAAACTGGCATAATCTTCTCATTGACTTCAATGAAAAAGAAAGATAAAAGCAGTAAGCAGAGCCTACCTGCCTTCTCCTGTGACACTATCTAAAGTGTTTGAAGACTGCATCAATTTACTCTCTTTTACTAGGGTGAGACTAGGCAGGGACTTGGCACAGAATCTACTGTTTTCCTTTTGTTACCTTGGTGCTGAAATGAATGTCACAAGCTGGCATCTATTCTATTTGGGATATTACACTGTAATAAGCAAACAAATGAAGCGTCTCTAAAATTATGAACAAAGAACTTACTCTGGTTAAATGTCTTTATTTGGTGTTATGTGTCAACTTTAATTGTGTTGATTTTCTCTGTCTAAATTTGCTAAAATTTCTTTTACTGATATTATATAATAAATATCAAAATAATGACATTTTTCTGCATCATTTAATGCCAAGTACCTTTCTGCACAGTGCAGGCTCTGTTTTGTAAAAGCTATGTTCCTAGCCACCTGGCAGCTTATTCTCAGTTCATGTGCATTTACTTACAGTTGGCACAAAAAGCAGAGTTTTCCAAGGACAATCTGCAGGCTTGTCCAGTGGAAATTATAACCTCTATAAAATTTTTTGTGATCAAATTTTGTTTTCTCAGGCTGGTTTTGTCTGATCACGGCCTTGGGTAGAAGTACTGGAGTCATTGAGTTGCTAGGGTGGAATGTCTAACTAGAATTACATTAAAGGTAAGCAAACAGCTTTTAAATAGCAGAGATGTTTCCTTCTGTTGATTCAAGTCAAAGCACAGACAGCATTAAGGACATCAATTATTCTCATAGAGATATGCTGCCCTCTTCTCAGTTTTTGCTTTGAAACGTCTAAATTTTTGGTGGTGTTTTGGAATTTGCTGGTTTTATTGTTTTGTTGTTTTTGTTTTGTTTTATTTTTACCATTGCTAATTGCATAGTTTTTAATGACATTTAAGATTTATCTGAGGGATATATCCAGAGACTTCAACCCTTGAGAGTGTGCCAGAAAATTAGGAAAAGTGTTAAACCAGTACAGAATATCAATCCCTAAAACAGCATATATAATGTAGTTAAAATAATGACTATTTCTTTAACAAATAAAAAATACCTTTTAGCCTCAGAATATGTCCTTGTCACATTTAGTAATATTTTTCTTCATGCATGTGATTGCAGTAATTGTGTCAGGTTGCCAGAAGACTGAGAATGTTGCCCAGGATGGTAAAATGATTTGTACAGACCAGTCTGGGAGAACAGTGGCATCTGGAGAAAAATACTAGAGGCCATCAGAGCTCCAGGTAAAAGTCTGAGCAACTCAGTGAGAAAGACTTTCCACATTTCTTCTAATCCTCACAGGAGCACTCAAGGAGGTAAGATCCTGTGCCGTCCAAACAGGTTAGTTGAATCCTCATTGAATACCTAAACACGTCGACAAATATCTACCATGTTCTGCCACAAGTATCTTTTTACAGTATTCTGACTTAACTGATATTTTAAAGTTTGGATTATTTGTACTGTTTTTAATGTAAAAATATATAATTTGAGATGGGAATTGTGTGCATATACAATCGGATAATATGGATATACAATCCATCAGTCATAAAGTTCTCAAGTTTTACAAATTGATTCAGCTGCTGGGTCTAAGGCTTTGTTTTGTTCATGCTGGTATTTTGAGCTTGTTAAGTGAACAGCTGGATTCTGAAGTGAACAGAAATAAAACTCACAGTAATGTTTTACAGTCAAGTGGGGAATGTAATTTTGTGCTCCTCACCTGCAAGACAGTATAAGTCATGAAAGAGGCTGCATTTAAAAAGAGAGGTGCAAGACAGTTGTTAGTGCTCTATAAATAAATAAGACAATAGAATCAAACCAAATTAAAGGAAACTCCCATTTCTGTAGGTTTCTCTGTTCATACTACAATATTATAGTAATCACAACACAAATAGTAATGCTAAGTTTATACAAGGAAAATCAGACTGAAAATCTGCAATGGAATGTATTTTTAAAAGGGGGCCTATTTGAAATTGTAAAATCAGTTTGAAGGTGAACAAGTGATGTCTTAGGTTTTAGTTTTCATAATTTTCAGATTCTGTACTGCATTAGTATGTAACTCTGAACTTCATATAAAATGTTACCAAGTTATCCTCACAGTATAGTTAGAAAAAAAATCCTTTTTCCAGCCTGAGAACCAAGGTCACCATTGAAGCTTCAGGCCCAAAAAGGTGTAAACAAAAGCAAAACTGGAAGAATATGACTTCATAACCTGAGACTGTAATTGGACAATTAGCCCCAATACGTAAATGGACCAAAGCTTATAAAAGTGTGAAAACTTGTGACCAGTGGTCCATCTTGGGTGTAGCCTCAGCCAGGCTCTCACACTGCCCAAGGTCTATCCTTTGAAGGCTTTTAATAAATACCTACTCCATTCCTTTAACACTGTCTAGCTTCTGTTCTCTGTTCTCTCTAGGCATTTCATGGAAAAGTAGGATTTCCTGCCAAAGCCTTGCAAGGCCCTTCTGCCGTGCCAAGAATACTCTAAACATCACATTATGCCATAGTTGTTTGCTTTGTGCTTCTGTAGAATGAGCCTCAAATTAATAAACCCCCAAATTAACAAAAAATAACCATTCCAAGAAAACAGAATTTAGAATACGTTTTCAGTTGGGTGTTGGATTTTTTTTTAACTTGCATGATTTAACATATTGCTAAAACTTCTCTCGATGTGCTGCACATGAACACTCGATGTGATGCTTTTATACCCAATAGTTCTTAAATATTATTTTAAAAACTATTGCCATCTCAGTTTCTATACTTGGTTGCATAGATGTAAACCAGGAGTAATGCAGCTGAAATTAACAAAGCTCCAATTCTGTAAAACCAGCTTACACAACAGAAGAATTTCAAAACTAGTCTGCATGATCAGTGTATTCTAAGGAATTATTCAGCCTGTAAGCCATCAGATATATATTTCACAATGAGAAAAAATGTTTTCATAGTCTGTGTTAGATCTGCACCCAGAAATTTAGGGGTGTATGAGCCAATATAAGAGGATGGTTTGCTAACAACAAACTGAAATATTTCTGAGACATGAGGCAGCACTGCCTCCTCATGTTCTAGCCAGCATCAGTCTGGATGAAAAGCCATTTGAAAAAGTAGATAGAGCTTGAAACTCACGTACATTCTTTTCCCCCTCTTACATAGATTTCTAGATTTTTTAGCAGCTTACTCTCACCTTGTCCAGCTTCCTTTAAAGGAATGAAGTAGAGAATTCAGAGAAGGCACAAAAAGGGAGAAAGAGGCATTCAAGAAGCCTCTCAGAAATCAAGTAAATCTAGCTAGCATTGTCCCATACATTCCTTAGTTTCTCATATGAATGAGAGAAACTGTCTCCATACCATAAGTGTTGATAATTTATTCTCTTTCTTCATGTGATAGCAAATACTGATGAAAGGGAATTGGCGGCACCCTGGATATATTGCTACAAATCACTTTGGAATAAACAGTCTTAACAGTTAGGCATGCTTTGTATATAATACCAATAATGTATGGCAATATTAATAAAATAAAAAAAATCCCTGCTTGGGGTTAAAAAATATATTACATTACAATATTTTATAGCTTATAAATTAAATTGTTATGTGTAAGAAATGTAGACATTGTAGTATGAGAAGGACTCAGCAAACCTGTGTGTGTTAATCTAAACTGCCTATCCCACAAACCTTCAGATTGAAGTGGTTAATCATTAGTCCATTTATTTTTATAATGATTAGTAATTCTCGATCAGGCTTCCTCATCCATTATTTCATGAGCCCGTATGGAATATTTTTCTTCCAAGATCATTTAAAAAATTGCTGTATATGAAGTGACAGTGAGATCTCATTTTTATTTATTTCCACAATTATAAGAAAAAAAGTTTTACTTTGTGATTTACTGATGCCGTTATTTGTTCACTATTTCAAGCTTCATATGTCATTCCACTTTGCATAACATTTTCTGTGAATGTTATCAATGAGTTTTCAGTGCTTTTCTTCCAAATTATTTGCTATTTATCGATTTCATAAGGAAGTTTCTCAAGACTGTGATCTAAAGTCACACCACCAATAGAAAAAATGTTCATAAAAATTCTGCATTACTAAATCTAAGTGTTTAGGTTTATTCTTGTCTGAATGGCTGTTAACTTTAATGATTGTTGATCCTTTAGATTCTTCTGCTTTTCTTCAATATGTAATTTAGCAAGCAGCGCAATGTCGAGTTCACCAAGGAAACTGTACAACAGCCAGTGCAATTACTTTCTCTAACACCATTTCAAAGGATGAGAGAACATGCTGGAAACCTTAGATCATGTCTTATCCTGCTATCAGCAGCATGCAGGCCCCAGGCATAGAACAGTCTTATTGCCCATGGCTATTTACTAAAGCCTAATCTCAGTCTATGATTTTAGAGGTCTACTTATTTGATGCTTAACTTTTCCCTGATTGTGGTGATGGATGCCATACTGCACTCAAGAATGATGAATCTGTTTCAGATCTCTGAAGTGCCAAAGGTTATGGCTTCTACTTAAAGCTGATTCTGCCTGCCAGGGCTTCCTACATAAATGTTCTGTATCACCTTTCTGGCACTAAGACGCAATTTAATCAGGAAAGTGGAAAATAAAGATTTTGTACTCTGTGAACATCTTTAAAGCCAATGGATATTTTACATGGCTCTGACAATGTTTAGATTTCACATTTAGAAGATATCCTGCACAAGGATCATCTCATCAGCACTTTAAAAAGAATTGCATGCTATCACTGCATAGACCCCATTCAGTCCCTGCTGTTAGGTTTAATCCTGACTGTGTTAACCATTCAGTCCTAACTGATCCAGGACTATATCATGATTTGTATCTTCTGATGTGAAAGTACATGAAAAATCTCATCCATGTCTGTCTATGTCAGAATTAAGATACAAATTTCAGAAGAGGTGGAAATTTATCCAAATATTATAAGGATGCTACCCCTTGTTTTCAACACTGCCAGTGTCTCTTTTGTTTGCCTTCAGATTAACTTCATTTTATAAGTAAAGTTGTTCTGTATATAAAAGAAACTGATTTGCTGTACCAATATAATGTGGTCTTAATTGTATTAGGCTACAAAGTCACAGACAAAAGCATGGCTGCATTGTTCAGACTTGAGATTGAAATTCTCTTTCCTTTCTTATGATAAACCCAATGACATGGATATTTTATGAATGTACTTGCCTGTAGCAATTTCCTATTTTAAATTCATAAATATGGTGTACTGTATAAGAAAAAAACAAAACAAAACAAAAACCAACTTGTCCCTGTGCCATATAGCACATATATAATACACAGGGTCCTGTGGAGGTCACCTGAAGTGCATGACCCATGTTGAATTCCTTCATTTTGCATTAATTTTTCAGGCTTAAACTCATGATTCTGACAATATTTCTCAGCTTCCTCTGCTGAACACTTAAAACTGGCATCCTATTGCTTTTCATACTGATGCTAGCTTTCAACTTGATGAAGTAATAATTAAACAAAAAACATCCCATAGATAATTATAAAATATCACTCAGCCTATCATTTGAGGTGCCTGCAGGCATTTTAGATGCTTGCTTTTATTTGTGTTATGTGGCTTTTCTTTAATACCAATAACTTTATTTTTCCTGTACAGCTTTCTCTAATTCCTCTCAGATGATGTCAGTTTAAGAGACTAGTTTAATTCTCTCAGATGTCTTTCCAGGACTCAGTGACCTCACTCTGCAGGATTAGACATTTGGAATGTGCAAGTGTGCAGTAAACTTCCTGCCTCTTTGTATCAGTTCTCCTGAGGTGTTTTCTGCAAGTCCAAATCTGTGAGTGAAGAAACTGCAATGATGCCAGAAAGCTGCTCTGAAATCCCTGACGATTCTCAGAAGCTATTTTGCTTGTAGGGTCATTCTAATATGGCTGAGATTAGTTCAGTGAATAATTTTGGTTTGCAAGTATAAAAATAGAAAATAATTTGAATTTGAGGGTTGTACTCAAACTGTAATTTGACCATGTTGAAGAATGGTTCCAACTGTTGAGTTTGGGGGCTGTTCCATTTTTACGTAAATGCTGAGACTGCAGACTTATGTCAAGACCTCCCTGCTGAAAACTTCAAAAGCATTCCTTCCAGGCAGAGAGCTTATTCTAGAAGAGTGGAAGTTCCTCTCTCAGGTTCAAAAGGTCATTGCTAGAAAACTCATTATCTGTAAGAATTGGTGACTTGAGTAAAAATCTGAAAAATACGATTAATATTGTCCATGCTTGCAAGGTTACAGGATGTGGGCATGGGTCAAGACATTGAATAAGGGGTTGGAAATTTTTGGGGGGAGGGAGAGGGAGTGGAATGAGATGTGTGAATGTGCTTGCAGTATAAAGAAAGAGATTTTTCAAATATGGCATTTTTTTTCCAAAGCATCTGAACTTTACCTCAAAGTCAAACCAAGAGTGGTGTCAAAACCACTTTTAAAGAGCTATCAGAGATAGATAGCTTGTTGTTGGGAAAAAATCCAGAAATGGTGGAAAGTCAGCCAAGAATATATACGGTAATCTTTCTTTTTCGTGTATTTTGTACAGAGACAGATATCAGGAGGTATGATGCCTGCTGTGATGAGACTGGAAGAATGGAGTTGAAGTTAAAAGCTTTCTATATATACAGACTGCTCAGTACCAGCAATACTCCTTCACTTTCAAAAAATAATAGTTTTCTCTTCAGTAGCACTGCCTTCAATATCTACAGTCAATTGCTTGCTCCTTGCATGCAATGTGCTGCTCTGTTCAGAAGCACATATGCCAAAAGATTAATTAAAGTTATAGAGTGGTGAACTGTGTGTGTTGGGTACCACCACATACAGTTCCAGAACATAGAACAGTGAGAGCATAACTGCCTTGTGTGAAAAAACACACTCTCTCAATGGTTGATGCCATTGGACAGCAAGGCTCAGAATGGATCCCAACAATCTAATCTTTCTTCTTGTGCATATTATATCCTTTACACATTTCAGAAAATGAATGAGTATATAAAAGTAAAACAATAAAAAAAATCTTCAAAAGCATATCACACCCTATTTCTCACAGACAAGGATAAGAAAGCAAACATTTGTCAGGCATCAATCACAGTGCCTGTCACTTAAGTCACTTAGTAGAAATTAAATCTGTGAGAACCTCTGGAGTTCAGGACCTATGTATACTGACTGCCCAGGCCATATCTGTTCTCACAGAGCTACCTATCAGTGCTAAATCTAGGGCACAGGTTATTCTGACAGGTAGTCAGAATATTTAACTAGTTTGTATGTACCCTAGAGAACAATTTATGTCTATATTAATAAGTCAAGGATTTCCAGGTACTCCTGTCAGTACTGCAATATTTCTGGAATGACTGCTGACACTTTTGGCCTGAGTCTTTCCAGGCAATCTTCCCAGAATTTTGTTTGCAATTTTGAGAGTTAGCATAGGGAAGGAAGCATTCCCAAAAATCAGACCAGATATTCTGGAGAGTGAGCAGAGACAATTTGGTCCCCTTTAGTCTTGAGGAGACAGTATAGGTGCTGACACTGTGTTAGTTAACCAGTAGAATGAGGTGTGTTATCTAAGCATGCTGATCCCCTGACCCACTACTGAATCAGAAGGAAAAATATTGGCCACTGCATTTATTGCCACCTCCCACGTGAAATATGTATTTTTTGCATACTTGCTTTCTTTATGATCAAAAAATGGTTGAAATGCTATGTCTTTAAAAAATATTTTCACTTTATTGAACGTATCTTAATATATTCCATAATTGACAAAAGATAAAGAGAGTTTTTTGGGATATTTATGTCTGTGTATGTGTATGGTTCACAATAAGTGAAGATGCAGCTAAAACTGTCTCTTCAAGACCTTTGCTGTCAATAAAAATGAAAGCTAAAAGATCATATTTCAAACCAATGAATATTAGGACTGTTTTTTCTGGCTGTTTTACCAGTAACAAGTAACTGAAATACTAGTAACTACATGGGGATATATCATGTGGTTCACAGATATATGTTAGACTCTCATCATGATAGCATCACAATTTATTAAACAAGAAATTAGATTGAAAATGTGAGTTCTGATTGAAATTAATTTTAAATATAACTATAATCATCCACATCAGATCAAAAGGTCTTCTCAACATTTACATTTTGAGTTGAGATGGAATCACTTTTCTTCCACTCAAGTTTTCTTGCATTCACCCCATATGAATGAAAGTACACTTGTGGTTGTCCTACAAACTCTCTATTTTGTTTCCTCAACTAAAGCCATAAGTTTGATGTGATTTTAATAATATTTGTGCTATGTAATGGCTTGTAATAGGCTCCAGAATAATTTTACACTCTAAAATGTACTTCCCCAAAGGATCCAACAGCAAAGTGTAACTTTCAACTACATGGGAAATAACTGCTATAGAATCTAAAGCTTTTAAATTCTATAATACTAAAATATTGGAACATCTCACTTTATGACATAAAAAACCTTTATTTATAGTATTCTAACACTGCAAGTATTTTTAGCTAAATTATAATGGCTGCTGGTTGTCATTGTTTCCTGATTGAATGTTATGGAATGCTGTCCAATTTTTATGACTTTTTTAAACTTATATTTCTCTTTCACCTACTAAAGAGCAAAAGGAAGTATAACTTAAAATCAACAAGTCAAAATAACTGTGCTATAATTTCAACTGAAATACTTTGGATTCTTAAAACTCAAAGATTTTCCAGGACATTTGAAAAATCACTTGGAAAATGTAAGTGGGAGTGTCCTGAGTATGAGACGTATATATAATTATTAACCACATCCTTTTATTTTGAAGTTTGAAAGAGAAAATGTCAAGGGTTGCATTGTATTGTCATAATCAAACCAATTTTTTCATGTTCTCCTTAGCTGGCACTTCATACACCTAAACTTAATTCTCAGAATTCTTCAAATTTATTTTTAGTTGGATCTATACATACATGTGAATTTAAATTTTATATATTTAAGCATATAAAGATAATATATATTATATATATATAATCTGAAGATTATATTTGCGGAAGATTAATCTTGCTATGTTCTCACAGATGACTGTGCTTGGATTTTAGACTTGCAGGTTTGACACATGTATAGCGCCATGGCACTGTTAGTCAGACCACCATGGTCTCTCACTGCCCCTCCTCAACAGGATGTTGAGGGTTGAACAAAAGGTGAAAAAGCTCATATTTAGAAATAAATACAGAGAAAACACTTCCCAATTACCACCACAGGCAAAACAGACTCAGTGAGGATAATTATATTTATTGCCAAGTAAAAATGTTTTGTACAACGAGAAACAAAGATAATCTAAATCAACACCTCCATCCCATCTTTTTATTTTGCCCTGTAAGGCTCAATCTCACTCCAAGTTCCTACCCTATGAGGTGCAGGTGGGTGGGGAATGAGGGTTGTGCTAAAACCAGAATAGTTTTGCTCTACAGCTCCTTCCCCACCACTCATTTTCCCTGCCTCTGTGTGGGTGCTTCCACAGGCTGCTGGAAAACACCTCCTGTACCATGGTCTCTCCATTGGCTGCAGGGCAATGTCTGCTCCAGCACATGGACCAACTTCTCCAATTAATTCCTTCCTCTCCCATCTTAGTGTTTCCAAAGTTGTTTCTTCCTTTTTTTTTCTTTTTTAATTTTTTTGCCTCCTACTCTCCTCTGTTATCTGGTGATTTTGCCATTTCTTGACTATTTTCCCCAGTGCCACTCCCACCTTGTGTGTGGGGCCTCAGCCACGCCCTGTGGCGGGAGGTTGGATCTGGTTGGATCCGGCTGGATCCGGCTGGATCCGGCTGGAACCGGCTGGAACCGGCTGTGTCCGGCTGGGGCATCCCCAGCCTCCCCTCATGGATGAGCTACTGCTGCCGGGGCCTGGGTATCTGCAACTAACAAAAAGTGTCCCGTGCATTTAAATAACAAAGTTTAAATATTCATGAGGATTTGTTTCTTAAAAATGTCCTTGTACAGCTGAATTTTATTTTGCATTGCTATGAAAGAATTAAATATCTCTATCAGTTTTGTTTTTGCTTTTTTTTTCTTTTTTGCAGTTGTTAACTCTCTCCTTCTTTCTTAGAAGTTCATAAACCCTCAGAAGAAAAGAGACATTATTTTTTCCCTAATTCAGCCTGGACATTCTGAATGATCACAGGATCCAGAAATGAATGGATTATACTGCAAAATGGTGCAGTGCCTTAAAACCAGAAATATGGTGCCGTCTATGATTCTATGACATTTTAAAATAACTGTAAATATCACCCGATTGGCCATGATCCTTCTAAAACTTTCCACCCTGAGAACTCCTGAATGAGTTTGCAATCCACAGGTACAACCAACATCAACATACCTGAAAATTTTATTGAAAAGGGTGTGATTATGAAGACATTGTTAGGACATCCTCTAGTTAAGTCTCAAAGAGCTACAGAAGTAATTCCATGCAGATACATGGCTCAAAATTGCAATCACATGATACATTTATACCTTTGATCACTAATTAAAGGGGTTTGTTTCTTTTCATTCAGCGCTAGTTTCCTTCTCAATTTCCTGCAGTCATTCAGGTTAATCAATGATTTAATCATGTTATCCTTCCATCAGTTTAGTCTCAAATTCTTTTGTGGGATTTTTGCAGTTGAATAGGGCTAATTTTCAAGTTAGAAAGATCTGAAGAGATCAAGATTAAGATCTATCAAGAACCCACATAATTATCCACTATTGATTTGCAGTCTTGAATGTAAAATCTCTGACTTTCATTTGAGATCTTTCTGTCTGTTTTCACGGATGCCGTCCCATTCTGTCTGAGGATCTTGTTTAGGGAGATCATTTTTCCCTTGCTTTATTTCTCATTTCCCATGACAATCTTCAGCATAGTAAGAACAGGATCAGATATCTAATGACATTCAGAAATTACACTGAATACTCAAAATTTCCAACTGCATCTGCTCCACTAAAGGGTTCTGATAATCTCCTGTCCAAATGAAAAGATGTAGGACTTTCAATTCACATATGTCTTGCCACACTTCCTCAACAATAGAAGATACAAAGAATGAGAAGTTTTTACACTGATGCAATTATTTTAGAATAAAATAATTCTGAAATAATTTATTTGAGGCTCAACATTTTGAGAGTAAGAGGATTTATTGGATAAATGACAGCACGATCATTGCTTACCTTAGGATCAGATTTGCATTTGCTACTGTCACAGAAAGCCACAAGGGGTTTTACAACCTTTTTGATATTTTACTGTATCTTTTTAATCTTCCTCATGTCTTAATAGTGGGAGAGGATTAATAATTGCATCTAATAAGCAAGATGTATTTGTGCCATAGATTTAAGCAGCGGTAATTACGTTTTCTTTTGTCTTTCATTGTTTGCTTTCTGATAAACCTGAATATTTATTTTGCAAATGTTTATTAATGTGTTGGCTTCATAGAACTATTATCAATATGATCATAATCTTGTTTTTGAATGGGAATAGTAAGAGTGGAGCTCATCACTCTATATGTACATCAAAGCTTGTTTTACTCCTTTTATATTACTTTTCATTTATCACCATCCAATCTCGGCTGTCAGATTATTGCCCAGTCACTCAATACTATAAAATATTCCTGCAAGTTTCCACATATGACTTTTAGTTTTATCACCCTGAATAACATATAAATAAACTTAGTCACTTCATTATTTGTTCCTTTTCTACCTCAGTGTGCCACTGGGATCTAACTGGAACTTCTATTGACAAAACCTGTCATTGATTTATCCTTTTGCTTCATCCTTCGACCAGGAGTTAATTCAATTAGATTTTCGAAAAGGACTGTCAGTAAAATAATCTTTCAGTATTTCAGGTTTTGCTGTTGCTCATTGGATTATTTATTTCTTCCAAGAGCTCTCAACACACCTGCAACAAGTGATTCTCCATTACATTATCCAAGCTATTTCTCCTTCATCATATCATATCATAGTTACCTAATATCTACTAATTTTACTCATTATTTCAACCAGTTTTCTTGGTATGGAAGTTTGACTTTGTTGATTTCTTGCTCCCTAGACATTATTTTACAATTTGATATCACATATGTTACCTTCCAATCCCTACATACTAAAGCTGTTTTAAGTGTTAATGTGCTCTGAATAACTTAGTGCTTTAATGGTTTCTTCAAGTTTTTGGGTGACTCTATTTGTACTATTCTTTTTTAGTTAAACAAAATAAAGAAAAAAAACCCAAACCCCAAAAAAACAACTTTTGTTCCTTTTGCTGTTCTTCTGGCCAGTTTCCTTTAGAAAATTATTCCAGTCTGTGAATCCTTCCTTATATTAAGGAATTTATTTAAATTTTCTAGTATGAGTCTGTATTTTCATTTAATTTAGTTTCAAATTACCATATAACTTGGTGTGCAATATGTTTCAATTAAGTACATATCACAGAGTGCTTACATGTTAAAGTGAACCTTCAAAAGATAAAATAAACTGCATAGATGTATACAAACATTTAACAGAGCTGGTAAAAAGTAATAAATACTTACAATGCTTATGACAGGAAATTTCCTTTGAATCTAAAATCTGAAATGAGAACTCCAGAACATATGATTAAAGAAAATAAATGCCAACCAAGTCTAGTTTATGTATGAATTTTATTTATGGGAAAAAAACCCACAAATAATCTAAGCTTTTCAGGATGTTTCTTTAAGGATGGCAATTTCCTCCTTAAGGTCTTCAAGCAATTATGCTGACTTTTGAGACACCTCTTAACAAAGTATTTCCCATAGGTACTTTTTAGAGAACTGTAGGTTTTTCAGGCTGTAGCGTCTGCATTCGAGTTTTGCTCTGACTCCCTAAGGCTGAAAGCTCATGAATCATTATTTTACCTGCCTGCTGAGAAAGGCAAGAGGAACTGATTCAGTTTATGTGATCTGGTTCACCCACTCCTTCCTTATTCCCTGTCCATAAATAGGCCCCAAAGCATTGTTTACTCTAATTTCTTCTCAAATTCCCCCCCATAATCCTGCAGATTTGCTCTTAGTAGAGGAGGAAATTGAAAGGGATAAGAGGTGGACTTGTTGGGGGTTTTTTACAAAAAAAAAAAAAAAAAGAGGGTGGTTGTGCATGAAAGACTGAATAGGAGAGGAAAAAAACAAAGGATAATACCAGGAAATTTGAGCCATGTGAGTAGTGGCAGAGATAGCCGGTGTCTACAGGTGGTTTCTATGCAAAACTTGAGTACTCCAGACAGCACAAGAGTGCCAGAAAAGAAAATGAAGAGAGGGATCACTTAAAAGTAATTAAGAAAAATCTATTTTTCTGGTTTCAGAGAAGCCTAATCCTTTGCAGCATCAATACTAGTGTCTTCTCCATTTCAATTTGTTTCATTTACTTTTAAAACTATGTTTTGATTTCTGTTCCTCAATTTAAACACATGGAGAGAGTGACTGCTAAATTATGAAAGTTTAAATTGGCAGTTAGAAGACAAATATGGACAGTTAGAATTAACACCTAATGTTGTCCCTGTCTTCATTAGTTTCTATTTCCTGTCTTTACCTTCCTTAATATACATAAAAATCCTTCTTTTTATCTTAAATATTTTTATACAAATATTCCGTATTTCATAACAATTATTATTCAAAGATATAGTTTTTGCTGCCTGTGTAGTTAGTTAATGGACAGATTTCATCATTAACAAGTGCATACAGCTGTGCAATATTAATCCTCTTCCAATTCAGAACAAGAAGGCAAAATTCACTGACTTTTACAGTTGCTAGTTTTGAAGGTGTTGCCTTGGAGTGACACTGAGGTCTTTTAAACTGATCTCAAATGCTTTACCCTGCATCATGGTGTCAGAACCAATTACCTTAGGTCTTCATACAAATTACACAGTTGAGTAAGCTGAGAGTACACCAATACTACAATTCTTGTATATCAATTAAAACCTGTTAGCTGGATTCAAATATGTTTGAATTATTTTTAACTTTAAAGATGCATTAATGTAATAGATTTGTGCAGAATTAGTCACATATATAATATTAGAAAGCCTCTGACTGTTTTTCTTTCTTTCTAGGATTTGCTTTGATGATGCTGAAGAACATTTGAAAACAATTGATGAATGCAAATTTGTGCATAGTTTTCTGCATCGAATTAATTAAGCACAACCATTTCCCTTGGGAGCCAGCTGTCAACACTGATAAATAAATAATAAACCAGACTTTTCACGCTGTCCAGCATCTCTCATTTCTATATATTTTTATAATTAAATATATAAATATAACTTTTCAAGTGTTAATTTCAGTTGCTAGGTTTTAAAAGCCCTATGAAGACAGCTGCTAACTGATGTTTTTGTAAGAAAAACATGTTATTTTTCTGTTTTCAAAAAAAATAAAACCTGTGCATGCAGTGCTTCTCTTTTTCATTTCTGAAAGATGTTATTCCATATGCATATTTTTGTTCCATAGAAATTATTTTTAGAAAATAAAAATGCCTTGATGGTTTTGTGTGCACTGTAGACCTGTATTGTTTTTGCGTAGTCTAGTTTTTGATAGGAGGTGAGAAGCTGCTGGAAACTGCCACCATGTCCAACAGAGACAATACTTGATGGCTCTGAAGATGGACATGCTGCTGGCCAGAGGTGGGCCAATAAGAGAGGTCGGTAATTCCTTCATGATGACATATTTAAGAAGAAAATCAAAACAAAGTCACACAGTGTTTCTTCTAGTCAGAGAAGAGGAGGAGGTGAGAACACCAAGGCCAGTACAGAAGGAGGGGCAGGACGTGCTCCAGGCTCCATAGCTGAGATTCCTCTGCAGGCTGTGGTGAGACCATGGTGAGAGAGCTGTGCCCCTGCAGCCCATGGGGATCCATGGGGGATCCTGAGATCCACACACAGCCCTTGAGGATCCACGGGGGATGCAGAGAGCCAACCCCAGCCCATGGGGATCCATGGGGATGCAGAGGTCCACCCACAGCCCGTGGGGATCCACCCACAACCCATGTTGAACCATGACAAGATGTCCTGGTTTACAATACAAGATACATATTTTATTACCATCTGAGAAGGGTGATCATCCTTATCTCTGTGGGAAGTATCTTCTGTTAATGGGCCATTGAGTCCTACTGTATAACTGATAAGATTACATCATCCCATTGGGAGATGCTCCAGCCAGGAGGACGAGCCAAGCCTTTCCTACCTAGATAAAAACTGAGGTTTAGAATGCCAAAGGCAACCTTTTTCCACTGGATTCCAGAGAAAGAACCAGGCTTTTTTCCACATCATCACTGGACCCTTTGGAGGAAAACTGCACCAGCACCCTGACTGACAGGGTATCAGGTTGTATTCTGACTCTGTCAGTGGTTTCATTTTTTTATTATTGCATGTATTTTGTTTTTCCTTTTTCTCTTCCCTATTAAAAATTGTATTACTGACTTGAAGTCTCACTGGTTTTGCTTTTCAAACCAGTACACAAGATCATACTGAAATTTTGTCACACCTACTAGCTAAACTTGGGAGCTCACAAATTCAGAGAAAACCCACTAACCTAGAAAATATTTTCTGCTTTAAAAAGAAGCATGTACCATATACTTTTACAATAATCTTTTCTGGTTTCAGTGCCTCTGGAATTTATTTCTCATAAATGACCTCCTGAAACCCATCTGAGAGTATTAATGATGAAAGCTCTTTGAAACAGTGACATTTGTACATTTTCTTATCAGCCTCCTGTAAAAGTGCTGTTGACACAAAAGTCTAAATTATTTCCTATACTCAATTTTCTGGAATATCCATTTTCCCAAAGAGCAAAGTAATATTCGAACTTTCTATTTTTAATGCTAAGAAAAAGAGTCAGCTTGAAATCAGTATCCATAATCATATTTTAAATTTTACTTTAGAAAGAGTAACTGAAATGGTTAGAAAGATTTGGTTTTGATTTAACATGGGGGTAAAAGAGAAGAACAAATACTTGGAATTTTCTATTTAAACTATCCTAATCATGATGTGTGATAGACTTCAGTGTAGAAAATGGCCTTGCTATTTCTGTGGATGCAGATAGAATGTACCTAAGAAAAAAAATATCTGGAAGGTCTTCTGAAACTTCTAAGGCTCAGAAGGCTGCAATTTCAGGCTGTGCTTAAGGTGACTTCCCAATGGGAAAAACTATTGACTTGTAAAGATGTTTAATAGATGAGTTGCCCACACTTGCTCCTTTGCAAAGCTGTTGATTTTAAAATTCCTCACTTTGGTGCTAATTAGTTCTAGCTCTGCTGAGTTTAGTAGAAATAGTATCCACCTCAAGGCTAACAGTGAGTTGAGAGGTAGAAGCATATCTTGCTCTGTTAGTTGCATTTCTTGCAGGATGAAGGGGTCTCAGTTATGGAAGTACATAGGAAGATTCTGTAGTTTCATTGTTGAGGAAGCGCTACAGCATGGAGAGAGCTCAGGACCATCCCAAGCAGGATCCCCTCAAAAAACGTACTCCAAGGATGTGGGGGAGAGAATAATGGGAGTATTTGGAGGACGGCTGGTATTGATCAATTCATCCTGACTGATACTGGGCATTTGTATGAGAAAATAGTCCCTTAATAGCCAATCTATCAAACTTCTTTTCTGTACTTATGTAGTGGGTGGGATTAGGAGTCCCTCCTGCCATATTTCCTAATGGTCTCTTTTTCTCTTTCACAGAAGACATGTTCATGTAAATAACCATTCTGTGTGAGAGAAATGCATGAAGATCAAAACACAGTTTTTAGAACAGAAACATACAGCCATTAATATTGGAAAAGACCTCCAAGATCATTAAATCAAACCTTTGACTGAACACCTCCATGTCAATTAAACTGCTACACTAAGAGTTACATCCAGTAATTTCTTGAGCAATTCCAGGGATGGTGACTCCAAAGGCTGATGATTTATTTTTGTTTGGGTTGTTTTTTGTTTTTCCTCTCTGGGAATCTGTTTCTGGTAAACTCTTAGGCCTGTCTGCCTCAAATCTCTTTTCTGTCTATCTGAGATGACTGTAAATCAGTGGAGATTTTGCCAGGGTTCTGTGTATCACAACTCACACAATGAGGCAACTCTTATTATCCAGCAAGGTGGTCTGAGAAGAGGGCTAGTCATGGCTTACAACTTCTCAGCCTTCCCAGAGGCAGTGTCAGACAATTGGCCTTGCAGGGCACAGAGCCAGTTTTTCTCTCGGAGGGGCTGTGTTCATGACTAGGAGCAAGAGGCAGAGATGAATCACCAGTGTGTCCCAGCAGCCAAGAGAGCAAACTGCACCTTGGGACTCATCAGACAGCATCACCAGCCTGTCAGAAGAGGTGATTGCCTCTCTATTCAGCACTGGGGCTGCTTCATCTGGAGTGCTGTGTGCAGGTCTGGATTTCAGGTAATGCCCTGGTCTATTTGGAGGGTTAAGGGAAATGTTTTGGGGAGGCACTGAGCTGTTCTCCCTGGTATCCAGTGGCAGGACAAATGGGATTGGTTCAGATGTGCCCCAGTGGCTATTCAGACTTGCAATTATGAAGCATTTGTTTACTGCAATGGTGGGCGAACACTTGAACAGTCTTCCTAGATAGGTCATTGGTGCCCTGAACCACTCAGTGTTTGAGGCATGTGTACAAAGCCTTTTACAACATGGTTAACTAATGGTCAGCCCTGAAGTAGTCAAGCAGTTGGACTAGATTATCATTGTGGATACCTTCCAACTGAAATATTCATATTCACATTCTATTCTTTTCTATTCTATTCTATTCTATTCTATTCTATTCTATTCTATTCTATTCTATTCTATTCTATTCTATTCTATTCAATTCCAGGCAAAACGACATGCAGTCTCTAGTGAGTACAGCCTCAACTGAAGACTCCTGAAAAAAATGCAACACAATTCCTCAACTGAGTGGTTAATTACAAATGTCAAACCAAGGGCTAATTAGATACACATTTTTAGTCTGTTTCCTGTTTGATGAAAAGGTTTGTTTTGTTTTGTTTTAAACTAACGGAGACTGAATGCTGAAAAGAACTGTGTGAACAGCAGGAGTGAATAATAGGAGTCTGTATTTTTTTCTGAGCAATACCTACTTACTTTGGCCACAAATATCTTCCTGACCTTTTGATACAAACTCATCCAGGCCCCAAAAATTTATTAAAATATTCCCGAAGTTATCTGTCTCTTTATTGTCTTTTTCTGGTGGAAGGAAACATGCTTTTCTCTAGTTTTTTAAAAAGAATTCGCAGCTGTACCTAACAATGCAGAAGACTGGGTATATGCTGAAGCCTCCTTCTTCTTTTGGCATTCAGCAAGCATCCAGATTCATATTTCCTTTATTGTCATCCTGCACACATGCTAGGGCACTTCTGAGTCCTTGTATATCAATTATTCCGTCTTGTTTTCAGACACTGGAAAGTCAACCACACAAAAAAACCTCTCATTACAATGCTAGATTTCTAAGCATCAGAAATTTAAGTAGGAGGAGACACGCTGGAGGACATGAAACCTAGTGCCCTGCTCAAAGTGGGGCTACCTTCACAGTTAGGCTGGATTGCCAAGTAAGTATTGAAAATCTCCAAGAACAGAGATTCTGAAACTTCTCTTGCCATGCAATGTTTAACCACTCTCATATAAATACTTTTTTTCTTACATTTATTTGGAATTTTCACTGTTGTGACTTGCAACCTTTACCTCTTGTTTTTAATTCTGATGACTTTCAAGCCCTCTACAGATGTCGCTTGGGCACTTTGGGATGGAATATGCTTTGCTATTTGGAAAAAGTTGTGAGTTAAATGACTTCATGAGTTCAAGACCTATCATCAATTAAAAGTCAGAGCCCAAGGTCAAGTTGTGTAGTTATACATAGACAAACTGACATTTCTCATTCTGTTCTGAAAGAAAGAAATTAAAACAATTAAATACCCACAAGATGATTGGCTTTTCTTTTTCTTGAGACATCTGTGATTACTTATGGTAAGAGTTGCTCAAAGTGTAGTTGTCAAACCAAAAAAAAGTTTGAAATTTCAGCTTTCTTTTCCCTCTGGAATAGTTTCCAAACTATTTCCATAAGCTGAGAATGTATTTAGTATTTGTAAGTATTTGCTAAGTCATTTAGACTTTTCGTATTTAGCAAATTGGCCAGATTGCAGTTTGTTTCTGAACTGTTCACCTCAGCTTCCTACTTCTGTGAATGTCTGATTGTTTTTTTATCTTTCTGAAGGCTGTCAAACTTTGCAGACAGTAAGATGACTGGCAATCTGACTACAGCAAATAGGAAGGCAGTAACATTCATTGCAAATTCCTCAAAGTGTCAAGATTTACAAACATATTAATGAATAGTCAGCTAACTGAACATCTGCTAACTTTATATAGATTTATTCCATGAACCCACTAAGCAGAAATCAGTCTGGTTTTCATGGTCAGTGTCATTAATGTCACCAGCAGGGCATTCACCTGAGGTGCTGATCTCAGATTTTTCCTAAACACAGCTGAGCCAAAGTTCCAACTAGGGCGAGAAAAAGGGGTTTTCTCCAGGAAGATGAGGCAAATAAATAACTTGCTTGAATATATTCAGGAAGCATTTACCAAATCTGGAAACTCAATTCTACTGATCCCAGTACAGAGCTTTGCAAGTGATTTCAGATGAAATTTGTGTTCTCCCTAGTTTTAAATAGCTTTTTCTCCAATGGTAGACCACTTCTATTTACAAAAATGCACACAATGTATACGTTTTTTTATGGATTGTACCTGCCTGCTGGATTTGTCAGACAATATGTTAGACTCGATAGTACAACCCAGCAGTTTCCAGTCATTTACTTCTCAGAAATAATATTGGGTTTTGTGGTGTTTTTGTTGGGTTGTGGTGTGTTTGTCTGTTCGGGTTTTTTTACTAGGGAATGGGAAGGAGGCATTATAGCTGCATTTGCTGGGACAGAAGGACAGAGAACAGAGATCTGTAGTGAAACATTAATGCTGCCAGGCAGGGTACTTAAAGGCAAACAAAGGCTCTTTTCATTCTGTTGGATTGGAATCCAGTGTCATGTCTCAGAAGTCCCTCAGGGTGGGGCAGACATACTGCTGCAGAACCACACTTGCTGAACACCATGTACCAGAGAGGTGTTCACAGAAACAACGGGAAATTTAAAAAAAAAATAATTAAAAAATCCTATTTCTACATAGTAATGCTTCAAATTGCTTCAGTGTCCCAAACTCAGCTGCATTTTGAATTTATTTTGGAATACTGTAGTGGCTAGAGAAAATTAAAAACAAAACAACAAACTAAGACTGCTTGTGTTTCTGTTAATTTTTTTCTGATAAATACTGCAGGGTAATGGTTCTGTCCTGCATTTGTGTACCTTACACAGTGTAAAAGCCAACAGACTTTTGTTTAATAGACAACCTCCTATTCCTTTCGGTGGAAGAGCCAGGACACCTTCAGGTCCTGCTACTGTCACATGTGCTGCAAGGGCCTAGAAGTTAAATTTTTACTGTATCTGCATTAGTTCAAATTCTGTGATGAATTTCAGTTGTGGGCAACAATCTAATTCAGATTTTTTTTAACTTCCTCAACAGACATGAAGACTACAATAAACTGAAGTGGAACTGCTTTACTTATTTTCATATTGTAGACCTAAGTCTAAAACCAAACCAGAAGTCCAAGTGAATTCAAACACTGTCCACATAAAAATCCTAAATTATGGTTTATAGAATATAAAAATAATTTCATTTCATATTCATTAACTAGTAACATATTTTTGTGGTGGGAATACTCTTTTTCCAGCTGCTCACATTTCTTTGACATTCTGCAAGGTCGTCTGTCTCAGAGAAGGAATACTTGCTGTCTAGGTCACAAATATTTCCAGGCAGTAGCAGAACCCTGATTCTGCTGCTGTATAAAAGCTACAAAAGCAAGCCCAAGCTAAAGGATGTTCTAAATCAACAGTATCAGTTATAGGTCACTTAACAGCTTCTGTTGTCAAGATGAAAGAGGTCTGAGTCACAGGCATGCATACACAAGCACATGTGTCACATGTCACCATAACCTCTTTATATGCTATGCCTGGAATGAAGAACAAATGTGTCCATACTTCAACCTCTTTTTCTTGAAAAAATCACAAAGGTACCAGGTACCATTGAGTGAAAAACTGTTACAACTGCTAGGTAGATTTGACTTTACACTCCACATTTATTTAATATTAATTTAGTCTGTTACTGTAATTCTTCTCCTTTGATGGCTTTTACCCCTCTCAAATATTTGTAAATTTATTTCTCTTCTCAGCAACCTGTAAGACAACCTAAACATACTCAAGAATTGTAATAATTCTGTATGGAGACATGAGAAATTGGACACATCAAGCTGCCCTAGGTAAGGCTGCTAACAGAATACTGATGAATGGTGACCCACATGGGGAAAGTCATCTAATGTACAACACCTGCACATTTCTGCTTATCATTTGAAACTCAAATGTATGCGACTTTCCCCCTCTTCTACACTCTGTTCTACGCTCCATGTAGCTCTATTATTAAAGGAAAATACATTACACTTTCAGGTATTTTGAGCAGGATTTGTTTTGTTTTGAATAAATGTTTCTACCCCCAAACAAAAATGTTACTCAGGGTATTCTGTACTGTGTGTTTTCTCACTGATGAAGAGCTGCCTTCAGCAAAGGTGAAGCTTTGGAGGGGATACCATGCAAGAACGATTTTCCTGCAGACTATACTCACTGTCTGGTAAAAAAAGAGTGGGAGAAATGGAATAAATCACTAGTCAGGGAAGAGTAAATCATCTCAGCTGCTTGTCTTTATCAACCTGGCTATCACAGTAGTGAGAAAGCATAAAAAGAATAACAGACAAAATTGAGCAGCAGACATTGTCTGGAAGTGAGAGGGCTGGATGGCATAGGTAAAAGCCTTAGCATCTGGCTGTTAGTCCAAGGTTAGGCATGTTGGCACCTGTGGCAGACCACCTAATGGAAAAGAAAACCTATCACTCTACTTTGCAGCTGGAGGAAATGTAGCAAGCACCATCAGGCTTTGCATCTTGATGTCTGGAGCCCTGGTTTTGATCAGCCTCCTTGTCACTTGTGAGGAAGCATGCTGTTATCATTTTGCAATCCTGTGCTGTTATTTGTAGCTCTTGCTTTGGTCTGTTTTGTAGTCAAGCAACAAGCTCTGGGGTCATGACCTTGCTTCTGTGTATTTTTATATTTTCTGTACAGCATATGACAGATTTTCAAGTGCTGCGAAACCGTGCAAAATTATTAACAAATGATTGTTTGCAATGAAGGGTAAAACTAAGGAGATAGAATCGCACTTTAGAATGATTTCACTGGTTATGAAAAGTACAATGTACTCCTTCCTTAGCCTTGGGCCTGATTGCAGGAATTAGTAGTATTTCATAGTATGCCATAGTTGAATAAGGCCTAGGGAACTCGAAAATGTATATCTAATAGAAATCAGAAATATTTTCTTATTATCTGCTTACAAAAATTGGGTGTTCCAAACCAAATCTTTATTAACTACTTCCCTATGGCAAAATCACCATCCCCTGATAACTGATTCCCACATCTGGATTTCAGTTGCAGCTGAGCAGTGAAAGTAACATAAGCCTCTTCATGTTATTTTAAAAGTTGTATTTCGTGCCATCATCCATTCTTTTATAGTTTTGTTACTGGAAAAGCAGTAATTTTTATTTAATTATTTTAATCTCTTGCATACACATTCAATTATCTGTCCAGGATATTTTTTCCTCTTGTTTAAGGTCTCTCATTCAAGCAATTAAAGTAGCTAGTGAGTTTTACAGTGTCCACAACTTACCCTGACTTTTTGTCTCTCAGCTTGGTGCAATCAGATGATAGTTTTTTTCAATAGCATTATATGAGCTTAAAATGGGTGCAATGGCTAGAATCATATTCACTGTTGTACTGATACTTCCACAAGAGAAAGCTATAGTTTTATTTTTGGGATCTACTGCATATTTATTTAGATATGTTTTTTACAGTTTAAACTGCTGTTTCAGTCAGCTGAAAGTAGTGATGAATATAAATGTATTGCCTAACACTAAGCTGGGCTTACTTTTGGAAAAAATACCAACCAAAAATATTTGCCCACCTGCAGTTGGAATACTTTATGTCATGCTGCCTGTAAGTGTACATCTATGTCAGGTTTAATATGATATTCTGCAAACTTGTGTGTCAGCAGGTTTATTGTAGCTGTGTGTGACCTAAGACCCAGCACCCAGCAAACACAAATACTGTCTCAGTAACAGAAGACTAAGCCAACTAGAATTAACTTGAATTTTGAGATCATGCGCATGGATGGTCAGCAAAGCTTAGCTGATGCACAGGATTTTTTTCCTCCCTTTATTTATTTACTTATTGGGGTTTTGCCTCATCTACAAAGGTAACTGACATTGAGATGACTTAAGAGTTTATCATCTGCTGTTATATGGATAATTTAGCTGCTGCTGATCAGCTCCAGAAACACTGTAGTTTGTGAGCTGACATGTTCTAGGTAAGATCAGTACTGGTTTACTTCAGGTTGTTCCTGCTTATGAGCTTAGCGTCTGTGTGGGTAGAGAGTTTGTGTGTGAGGAGATGGCTAATCTTATCAAATGTTTTCTTCCTGGTAAAAGGGCTGTTGTCTTGTTCCCAGCTATGTACTCCTGCCACTTCATGCTGCTCTGGCACTGCCTAACTCTTTGAGAAGCCAATTCAGGTCACTGGGCTGGCAGGAAAAAAAACTAGCAGAAAGAATGGAATATTTTTTTCTGTTGGCCTAATGAACAAATCTGAATCAGCAAAGAATCTGTTGAGTAGATCTAGTGCAGCTGCAGAAAAGAGCAGGATCATGCAATTAAGGAGAAGAGCAGAGGAGAGAAGGCAACTCTGTATTTAAGAAATCAACTCCGTCTGTCTTTCAGAACTGTGTCAAAAAGCACGACAAAAGGGAAACAAGCCTCTTTTTGCTGTTACTTGTGCATATCAAAAGTGGAAAACTCGAAAACTTAGGCTTAGCAGATGCTTGTTTCCCAAAACCTGATTAGGAGCAATGCACAGTCTATGGTTTAACAGGATTCCAGGAAAGCACCAGTTCAATTCCTCACCACCGGACTTTGTTGCCTGGTGGTCATGAGGTGATTTTCTCCTGCTAATAAACATGAACCGTATAGCTTAACAGGTGATTGCTTCTCTAAAAGTAATAGAAACTCTATAGATGCATTTTAGGAGTTTTATTTTTAAATTCTGTTTAACTACTACAATAATCTGTTTCTTGCAGAGAGACAGCTACAAGGCCGAAGAATTTACTTTTCTATTCCTGTCTTAATCTTCTTTCACTTTTTGACTCTATCACAATTTCCTGAGAAAAAATATCTGATTAGTTCTGAGCTATTTTTCCTCTAGCTGTTCCTGCTAGGGCCATAGTGCAATACCTCCTGTGCTGGACACACCAAGTTGTTGTGCCTTCTGCCATTCTTTCCTCTCAGGAATATTAGCAAACCCCTTCAACTCTACTTATGGCATTTTGACACTTGGAAATGTGCAGACAGCACTGAAACTAAACACTTTTCATCTCAAATTATGGTCATAAGCATAATTCTTCTCCTGCCTCTCCAATTATAGAATTCCTGTAGAGATGCTTCTCAGATCTTGCAGGAGATCTTGGCACAAATCCCCGACCCTTTTTTTCTACTCTCTTCAAGGTGCTAACTTTTGCACCTTAATCTTCATCTTTGATTACACTTACCTCAATCATATTTAGGGTGTTGGCTGGCCATAATGTCTATGCACTAGTTTACAATATGGCTCTTTAACAGAAATGCCTCTCACATAATAGCACAGCATATCTAAATCAAGTTTGCTTCAGGCTTGGTGAGTGACACCTTCTATTTGTCTCTTCTTCAGTCAACCAGATGTCAACAGAGAATTCACCCCTTTTAACCTTCCCTCCCCTATGCTCTTCCTGAAGGGGTTTACTTTAGCTATCAGACTTTCCCCTGAAAACTCTTGGACAATATAAATCTTGCATTACCTTGTGATTCCCCTTCTACAAATTAGATATTTGAGTAGCTCTTGTTTCCAGTTTTGCTTGCTTTAATAACTGGATTGTTATTGTCTCGTTTGTACCATGAGAAGAAAACAGTGCAGACATGAGAGACGAGAGAATTAGTCACATGTTTTCTGCAAGTAACACCTTCTGGTAAACCAGTTTTGAACAGGGTTAGTGGGCTTCAATTTCTGTTCTTCCATGAGGGATCAAAATTGGCCTGGAAATGGTATTTCAGTGCCTTGAACAGAAAAAGTTGGAGTTTTGAGTAAGAGCAAGAGTAAATGCAAAATAAAAATCACCCAGCTTTTGGAATCTGACAGGCATTTGTCAAACTGGTCAAACTTGGACTGCTGAGTAGACATACTCAGTAAGCATAACACACAGCCTGTAAACATATTCAGTGGTATTCTTGGATGGCTGAACTTTGTCTCTATTTTGAATACGTCTCTTCCTTCCAATTTTTCACTTGGAGATGTCTTTTTCTTTTCACTAGCCTGAGTGCAAATTACTTGTTACAGTAAGAGAAAATGTGTGGCACTTTTGATCCTATTAACTGATATTCACATTTATTTAGATGGTGTTCTAAAAGATCAGACCTATGTAAACTTTGAAAATTTAACTTTTGAGCTAATGAGCTTGTTGACGTAAAAAACTCCTCCTTTGGAGCTCAGAATTGAGCTGGCTATATGTATCCAAGATTCAGAAGGGACAGGATTAAAGAGAAATATGTTTTGGAATGGTGCAAAACATTAACTAAATCCAAACAACCAGCACTATGTCCAGAAGAACTTCCTGTTGTGGTGTCCTTTGATTGTACCTTAGAAATTAGTATTCAGACTCCCTAAATAAAAATTTACCCTGATTAGGAAATATCCAATTGCTATTTCCCTGCTTAAACTTCTAAGGACTAGTGGTCAATTTCCAGTAATTTGAGTGTTGTTTAATTCAGGACTTCACAGATTCTATCAAAAAATGTTCTGATCTAGCTCCTAAGGTATCATTAACTGGGGGAAAAAAAGAAATATGTATTTATGGCAGTTGCTTATTGATTATCTTATCTTTTAACGTAAAGGTGATTATTGCAACATGTTTGATTAAGGGAATAAATTGGCTCCTAATTGATTTCACATTTAACCTGAACATCCTTATCTAATGCAATAACCAGTATAACCCCAATCCAGGACTAGATCTAACATTGCTCGCTGTACAAATGACTGAAATCTCATCAGCTCTAATGAACTTGGAAATAGGCCCATGAAAATTAATGGCTGATTTCTTAAATCATTGCCATTTTACTAAACAGGTTCTTTTTACCCATTGCGCATTTATCTCATGTAATTTTGTATCAAATTTATCTGATTATTATAATTCTGTAGCACATTATGATTCTATTTTTAAAAAGTCTATATTTTTAATCACTAGTTGCACTCTTTTCCTTAATATAGTCAGAGGGTTGAGGCCGATGCAATGTCTTACAAATGCCTCTCATCTCTTTTTGCTTCAGTGATTGTTATGTATTTCTGGATCTCCGTCATTATTCCTCTTGTTAGTGGTGGTGCATTCATCTCTTTTGTCTGTTCCACCTCTTTATGCTACTATTACTACTGTGAATCTGAACTGGAAGGCTAACTCCTACTCCTGGCAAATGTTGACCCCAGGGCTAAGTATTTGAATTTGCAGCACTGAGTGTTAGAATGAGTGTGAGACCAACCTTCACACTTCAGAAACTTGCCAGTTGGCAGGTTATACTGCCTGTCTGTTTCTCATTCTGTTGTGCCCTCTGCAGTCTGCCACCCCACATCCCACAGTCTTTTTTGTCAACAATTTGTCAGCCTAATAGTTTGTACCTGAGAAATTGCCTTATGGCCCATCAACAAGTATTGAAATCCACAGAATGATTGTTCCAGTGAGATAAAAGTTTCCAGTATGCTTGGCCAATGAAATGTAATTGGAAATATTTGTTGTGGGTTAGCAGACACTTATGAAAAAAAGGAGTATGTGGGAATAGATTTGCTCCATGTAGTTGTTGCTTTTGCTATGAGTTATTTTATTAAGCTCGTTAAAATAAATTAAATAAGTGATTTAGTATCAAATAAAAAAAAGTACTAGATTGCTTTAGGTTCTTCCCACTCTATATCTTAATACTTTCGAGCAATAACTTCAGAAAGCTAAATCTTGTGACATTGAATCTCACTTCATTGATACCTGCAGTATACTTCTGGAATCATGAACAGAAAATATACTGTAGAGGCCTCTAAGTGTTGCTGTGAAGTGAACAGCTGGGTAGCTTTGCTGGGTTTTTTCTTTTTTAGACAGAGTTCAAGACCATATATGTATTAAGCTCTGTTGAAGCTTGGAGAGTGAATCAGTTCACTTTGAATCAGAAAGTGAATCAGAAGATACATTCTAACTATTCAGCTGATTCACACTTGAAGTTGTTTTTTTACTATTGACTGTTAACTTCAACAGCTCTGATGTTGTGACAGAATGCTGGAGCAGGCTGTGAAGAGAGATTGCAGTTTCTATTCTCAGAGATAGTCAAAGCCTGACTGGACACGGTCTTGGGCAACCTTCTCTTGGCAGCTTCTACTTTGAGCAATGGGAATGGGACTAGATGATCTCCACAGTTGCTGTCCAACCTAAGCAATACTGTGGTTGTGTGGATCTAATCTACTTTGCCATTTCCCTGTTTTCCACCAAGAAATGCTGAATTGAGAGTTTTAGTACAACTGGGTTGATATGTGAAAAAGCAGAGCTGTGGAAGAATTTTTAATTATTTTCCCCGGAGTGAAAAATAACAGCACCACTGGGAATCCAGGGCAGCATCTGGAATAAGATACATGCCTGAGGAGAGCCCTTGATGATTCACCAGGGTGTTCAGAGATTTCTGTAATAGTTTTGCATTCTTACCCACATCACCAGGGTTAATTTGCCATGACAATAAGATGATTTCTTTTTTTAAGATTACTTTTAATATATTTTTGTTGGTTCTTTAATTTTTATTTTTCTCCAGAGGATACCATGTAAGTAACCAGAAGAGCAGCTCTGCCTGTTCTGGTCTGAAGGAGCAGCTCATACTGCTTCTCT
This sequence comes from Cinclus cinclus, assembly GCF_963662255.1. NCBI lineage: Eukaryota > Metazoa > Chordata > Aves > Passeriformes > Cinclidae > Cinclus > Cinclus cinclus. The sequence goes on along the minus strand of NC_085048.1, from coordinate 17,235,546 downwards.
GCCAGTTAAGAGTCCTGAAGGTTTTAACAGGCAGCTGAAGTTTCTGTGATTTTTTAGCTTTTGTGGCATTGCCTGAAGAACTGCAAATGAAGTGAAGGCTCTTACAGAAAGATGGTTTCTGGGGAGTCCTTCCAACTGCATCAAATGCCAAAAGTGCATCTGCAAATGCCAAGGCCAGAGAAAGAGATAAGAGTCAGCGTGGTCTTCAACAAGAATTTTTGTTCAGGGTTTCCAGTTTTAGGCAGAACTTCCTGAAGCCTTGAAGACGTGTGCACAATCATGAGAATATTTCGGTATAAAGTAGCTTGCACCAAGTCTGCTTCTCCCTCCCTGATCAGCTTTCCAAACTTTTTAGAAAAAGGTTTGGGAAAAAAAAAATCTCAGTTACTGCATTCAGGGAAGGTGACACACCAGTTCCCACCAGCTCCAGAAAATAATAGCAATTGTTTTTTTAAAAATGTATATTAATTTTTCGTTATGAAATTCTCTTAATGGAAGAAATTGAACAACAAAGAAAGGTGATTTCTTGTCCTTGATTACAATACTTTGCAGCTGTGGCCCTTGTAACAGTGAAGTGTGCTGCCTGTGATGGGTGTACAGCTTTACTCAGGGAAGTTGGCTGAAAATACTTAAACATTTTGCATGGGCAGATGGAATACGTGGCCATTTTTAAAACAGTAACAAATGCATGAATTTAATTACAAAGTGATTTGACAAGTACTTGTTCACTCATTGCATAATTTTCTAAAGAAACTTGGAACAATTAATTGTTTCAGAGATGATGTTAATTAGATTTAATAAATGTATTTTTGCTATTGTATCAGAAGTCTTATTAAAAACTTAATGTAAAGAGTTTAAAGTGTTTTGGTTTTCTGCTATTATATGCTGATAACTTTGGCAGCTCTCAGATATGTACGTGTATTTAAAAAGAGAAAGGGGGGGAAAAGAAATCCTAAAGACAATTTATTGTACATTTTACTCACTGCAGGTATTTTGCCTGTATGGGGCTCACTGATGAACAAACAGTCCAGACAATCATGACACTCCTTGCCTTGACTGGAATTGCTGTATCTGTGAGATATATGTCAAAGTTAGAATTTGAAATGTTTGTAGTTAAAATCGGATTTTTTTTAAGCTATTAATGTAGCTACATAAGCAAAATGGCTGCACTATTAAATTCATCATCCATTAACACCTTCTAGCAGCTATTGGAGATACCTGAAAGTGCCCAATTCTACAGTGAACACTAAGAAATCAGAGGACCTCTTCAAGCATTTCCTCTCAGTGAAAGTGGTAGTTCTGGATATGTTTTTGTGTTTGATTTTCAAAACAAAATCTCAAAATGTACATTTTTAGGTTTACATTTTGAAAGTGAAAAGGAACTCTTGTTTGTACTTTGCAAATAACAAGATTATGCCTCTATTATTTGTCACTAAGACTCTGTGAGAGGTTCGCATTTATTTCCATATATGTATTAATTAATTTTAGGATCTTTTCCTTCTTATTCTTTCTAAAGTAGCCTTTACAAAGATGGTGGAAAAATAAATTTAAAAACTATTTTAACTGTATCTGCTCCATTATATTGACATTTGTTTTAATCCATTTTCTTTAACATATTACCAGGGGGGAAAAAGGAGTGTCTATAAATTTGTTCTTTTTCTATCAACATTTTTTTTATTGTCCTTAGCAATGCAGTAGCAATTTCAGTCTCATTGCATACTTCATATGTACTCAGTAATCTCACAAGTGAAATGAGACTTCCCTTTAACCACGTATGAAAGATAAAAGTGTATTTTCCCATAGTCGTATTTGGGCCATGTATTAAAATATTCCTAAACTGGCTTTTCTCCAAACCTGTTTTTTCAAAAATCATCTCAATCTTGATCTAGGTAACAGCAAGAGCCTTTTAAACCTCCACAAGGAAAGCTGAGTTGATGCAGACTGCAATTACTGAAAAACGAAAAAGGAAAAAAGGAAAAAGGAGAAAAGGAAAAGGAAAAGGAAAAGGAAAAGGAAAAGGAAAAGGAAAAGGAAAAGGAAAAAAAGGATGCTAGGCTTATCTAAGGGTATAAATAAAGTAATGAATATTTGCATTCAAACTGGAAATAATTTCATCTTAAATAAGACTGAGCTTGTAAGGTATCAAATTTTTCAGCACAAAATTAATTCAGTTCCTTATTTCCTTTTTTTTGGGCACTTTTAGTGAAGAAAGATTGGGACCCTGAGACAACCAGGTGGCCGTCACTGCCCTGAATGGGTTACATGCAGTGACACAAATGGTGTGAAGTCCCCTTAGAGGATAGAGAAACTACTGCAGCTACACCAATGTGCCCTGCTGAGGACACAGGAAGATTTGGGGCCAGGGCTCACTTGCTCCCACTGGCTCACAGTGTAGGCAGAATGAATGTGTTCTGGATTACCTTACAGTGCAAAATACTCTTGTTAAGCAATTTTGCAAGTGGAACTAAGCTGGTTTTTTTTATTAAAGAAATTTAGCAAATAAACTCTCTTCTATATGTCCCATGAGCAAAGGCTGACTTTTCAATGACAATGTTTTTTTTCATTTAAAAAAAAAGGTTTTTTATTAAAAGTGTTTTTAAATGAGGTAAGAAGCAGCTATCTACTTTCCATTTTTGTGACTGAATACCAAGGGAAACGTAATGATTTGAAGAGACATTTCTTGGACTCACATTTAAGAAAAACCTTATTTTATCAATAAGTTTTGGCAAAAGTTTTCATTTAATTATGTAGATTCTGTAATAGTTTCTTTTAGCAAATAATTAAAAAAAAAAATTCCTCAGAAAACTTTGTTTTCAAGGCCAAGAATTCCAAAAGAGCATTATATCTGACAATCTGGATATAGAATTCCCCCATGTGGGTGGTCATATGCATCATTATAAAAGGGCTATTATTTTGGAAAGCATAGAATCTTGACCCTCACAGATATTTAGTTTGACATATTGTAAAATGCAGGACATGTATTTTCCCCATATTAATTTCAGTATGAACAAAGACGTTCCCCCTTGAAAAGAAACAACCTGTATTTGATTGAAAATGGGATCCAAAATAACCATCCCAGTAATAGAGATCTCCTGGAAATCAACACTGAATATTTTTAATTCTTATTTAAACTCAGTGCAGAGTAGCACAATTTGTTTTTGGAATGGGTTAGAATTTAATGTGACTCAAAATTTTTAGCCACCTCCTTTAAAATCTCACTAATTTACTATTTTGATAAATCACTCCAGTGTCATTTTGTGGCAATAGTAATTTTTCTATTTTGTGTCCTATTCATACAGTTGATGATCATGCTAGCTCTCTTGACTGCAACATTTTGCATAAGGATTTCATGTTCACCACATAATCCACAAAGATCTCTAAAAGTCCTTCCATCCCATGTCAGGATAGGGTCCCTATCCTGTCTGTTTGACCTGCACACTCTGAGTGACCTCTCTTTTTTGTTTGTAGATGGATAACTTTACACTTGGTAGTAAATATGTCAAATGATAGCTAATCCATCACACCTCTAGGTAAACTGCTCTAATGATTGATTACTACTGATTGTTTGGTTTATTTGCAATCTGATTTGATCTGCCCTCAGATTCCAGTCTCTATGGATTATGTCAGATGATAACTCAAAAGTGCTGTTAAATGATATTTTTTTTCTCTCATAAACAACTTGTAGAGCATTTGAAAGACATCTTTGGACATCATCGTCATTTAAAAGAGTGTTTAGTGAAGCATTTTTTGTCATAATCTTTTTTTTTTATAATCTCCTCATTTCTTCAGACTTTCCTGTTTGTCAATTGGCTTTTCAGGTACCTGATATTAGAGCTAAACACTGCATTCCAGTAATGTTCTTCCTATATACAAAGTTATCATATCTCTCAAATCCTGTATATAATTTCTCACTCACACTGAGGGATTTGAGTTGATTTTCTGTCTGAACCACTCCACTGCAGATTCATGTTAAGTTTATTGCCTGACATAACTCTTAGAATCATTGCTTTCCAAAGGAAAATCTACAAAATTGGGGAAACCTGTAATCCTTATTCCTACATGTGGCAAATCATTGTAGTAAACCTTATGAAGAAGCAGAATGAGGGCTGGTCTCTGAAACTGTTATAAGAGATTAGTAGGATTAGGTCTTTCTTCATGCAATTGCTTTTTGAAAATACTTCAGTGAGTTTCAAGTCAACACCTGTTTTCTAATTTTCCCCTTGATTTTAAAATATTAAAATATTAGGGGCTACTAATTTAAAAATCAGTGTTTATTAATCAACTTCTAGATTTCATTAAAGAATTTGTATTTCCTGGCTAAAACACAGTTATTATAAAACAACTCACCATTTCAATCTATTCTGTGTTCAGCTTCTAACCTGATGGCTTTAGCTAGAAAGTTAAGTTCCTTGTCTTACAAGCACATTGTGCACCTGTAAACTCATTTAATAATATCGCTTTTTTGACATCTCATTATCCTGGATTTCATGTGTTTGCAGATTCTGAAAGTCCTTTAACTACATGGAGACCCCTTTTTCCTAGTTCTTCCGGAACACTTGAGACTTATGACTAAGACGTGCTGATTTTGAATGGAACCGTTCTTTCCTTTGTTACAGAATCCATTTTTTGACTTACAGATTCAGATCTCTGCTGACTTGGATATATGCCTGCTTCCAGTAAGACAAGGTAACAAGAGCTTTTCCTGATGTTCTAATTCAGTATTAGCCTAGTCATTGTGCCAGTTAAGATAGGCTGGAGGGTAATTTATTTCATCCTAATAGTATGACTCCTTTCCTATCTTCCATGCATTTGGACTTCTTCCAGGGTATTTTCTCCTTACTGCATGTTAGAGCAGAAATGAAGATTAGAAGTTGAAATTGTCCCCTGAGTAGGCAGTAAATCACTTTCATTTTCTGTTTAAGGCCAGAGACTGATTCTTTCAGATGTCCTGACTACAGTGGGCAAATTGTCTGCTTGTATTGCATTTAAAGATTTACAATTTGACATGCCTTGTTGGATATTGACTTGAATGATACTAGACCTTGAAACTTGTGTACACAAAATACTCTTCCAATAAGTATATAGATAGCTCTTAGCAGGCAAACAGAAGTTTAAAACATGATGTCAAGAACAAAGAAGAAGCACATTTTATTCACAGAATAAATGATGGAGGCGTAATAGTGTTAAATGTGAAGATTTGATATGACAATGAAATGAAACTTCTGGTAGTGTTCATTCTCTCAGAATTAATCAGCAGTGTGCAACCTGTCTGTTCTGCTGATTGTTTTTTGCCTAATGTGACGAATCAAAGGGGCATATAGAGACAAAATTCTATAGTCAGGTGAGCAGTTTCCTTTTTGTGGTTTAGGTGACAGTGGAGTGAGTGGTGATAAGTGACAGTGAAGTGACATTTTAAAATTTTTCTCAGTGTAGAAATGTCCTCAAGAAGGCTGTATTCATACATATTCCTCATGTCTCTTGTGTGAAGAAAAGCTGTGGTATGTCTTAAATGATGAGAAAGTTCAGTTTAGTGTTGTCTGGCATTGCTGTTTCATTGCAGTGTGATTGAAATAGAGTAGTGAATCTGGCCCTGAGAGAGCATATTGCTACAGACGCTTTAGGTGGACTGAAATTGCACTCCAAGACAGATTTTTTTGAATCCTGAACTTGACTGACAACATATGCACTTATCTACTCCAAAAATTTCAGCAACAATCAAAATTCAACAAAATGTACTTCCCTCTGGTGCTTACAGAATTTGTACCTGGTTTATGCAATTATGACTACTTGATTGTAATCCATTTCCATGTCACTTTTTTTTAGATATTAATTAAAAAAAATAGAGCTTGAGTGTGGAGTTTGGAAAGGCATCAAAGCAAAGTAGACATGAATTTGTCATAATGGTTGTACAAAGTGATTGTTCACCATTCTAGACGGGAGTGAAATCTCAAATGGAGAAGGTTAACTCCTCGTACACATGAAGATCTTGTTACTGCCCAGCTTCAGCTCTTATCATTGCAGACCACCGGGAAGGGAGATCCAGCTCACTGTCCACTGGGCCCTTTGACCTTCCTGCTGATTACAGGTGAGTCTGTGCTTTCTACATTTGTGCATGTGCCTTTCATTAAATTCAGGGACACTGGGAAATAAATGGAAAAATATCCTTTTAGTTTTAGAAAGCATTGAGAGGGGAAATAGGAGAAACAATTATTTAGATTAATTTCACACTTTGTTAAGCTTGATTTGAGAAAACAAATCAGTGTTTAAAAAGCACAGTTATTTCTATTTGAAAATTATTGTATGGTAGTTCTCACAATCAGTTATTATACTATCACTAAGTAGCAAAGACAATTTTGAATAGAAAATGTCAGAAATGGCAGATTAGAATTTCCTTTGCCTAGAAGTCACGTTGCCATCTTGTTTCCAGCATTTTTGTTTTATGCACCACTTACGTAAAATTAGAATTATCTATGACAACATGGAAGTTAATTCTGGAATAAATGAAAAATAAGTCATAAGTATCTGCAGTGGGGACATTGAAGCAATGACATTGCTATTGAGCTGAGAACCAGGCAGAAAACATCTTCTACAGAAAAAGTGTAATTTTTTAGATTGATTTTCTTCATATTTATGGTACAAGTAAAATTATTCATATGCATTTTGATTTAATCCTGTAGCCATGTTAATCTGAATTAAGTTTATTTCTTTGTAGTAAGTTGAGTGAGGGCAAAAATATAATTTCATTGTGAAATTAGTAAATTGAGAAATTGTGAAATTACTGAAATCACTGATAGCAGACTGAATAAAGGAAGATAGAAGAGAGATAGAAACTTCACCAAGGAAAGATTTTAAGGATTATATACCTTTGTGTATATTTCTGTTATTCCTTCCTCAGTATACTCAATAATTAAAATATTAAATAACCTTTTTATTACAAATTTAATTAACTCTTTGTAAATGTTTGCAAAAGATTCTCTAAACTTTGCTTTGTTATACAAAAAATGTACAAGGAAACAAGAGGAATACTTGGCTTTGATGAGCATATGATCTCAATTACAAAAAAAAAATAAAAACCAAAACATTTTACCAAATTATGTTAGATGTTATTTCTTTGCACACATCCTTTTCAGTGAAATTTGGTCTCCTTGCCCCTAAATTTTTCAGTAAACATATTCATAGCTGATTTGACAAGTGCTATGGTGTTGACTTGATGTGCCTTTCCAAACATTCTCAGGTGTTCCTACATGAAACTGGCCAGATAACTGATATGTGAGAAGGCACTGCATCTAAGGACAACTTGACTGCTTACACTTTCTATTTTGCTAGGACCTAGAAAGTGCAGAGCATAACCCCTCTGTCTGGGTGTTTCTTGGTAAACAATAAAACCTCTGCCTGCAACTCCCCTACTCCTTCTACCTTAGAGTTTAAATGGGTTGAAAGGGTAGCAGAAGTAAAGATGAATTTGGAAATTACTTTTTAGATTTACACTTGTCCCTTTGTTTGACTAAATAATGACAAGTTAAATTAGTTTTCCTTTAAAATCAAAAATCACATTTGGAAGTTACAGAAGAAACATTTATTCATGTATCATAATATTAATGCACTAGTCCTGACTGAAATGATTGCCACTCACTCAAGAGAACTACTTTTAAAAAAGTGTTACCTGTGCAGGTTTAAAGCTGCAAACTGGATAGAATAATCCCAGTGTAAAATACCAAAATATCAGTATTCAGTGTAAATAAGGTAAATATCTATTTATAGTGCCCTTGTACTAGTGCATTTGAACATGTGAATATTAACATAACATAACAACATAACAACATAACATAACATAACATAACATAACATAACATAACATAACATAACATAACATAACATAACATAACATAATATTTATATACTAAGACCTTTTCTTAATTTTGAAAAAGACTTTTGAACTGTTTGGAAGTTCACCCAGGAAAGAAATTATTTTATCAATGCAGCTTTATGAGGACCATATGCTGTATACAAATTAAAAGGTATTAGTTTATTTTCACTTTGGAAAAGAAAAATTTTGTACATATAACCCAGCATGAAGTCCTCCAGGATTGTCTGACAGCAAAGCCCTCTGGCATTCAGAGCACAGAACTCTCCATTGTCTGACATCCTTGAAGCAGCCTGCTTTGGAGGGAAACTCAAGCACCCTTTAATTTTACAAACATTTGTTTTTATCTTTTACTCTGTCCTGCAGGTACATTTCTGTCTTTCACCCTCAAGAGTCCTCTAATTATTTATGGAATGGACAACTAAAAATCAGAATAAAATCCGCAAGAGTTATTTATATGTCTTGAAATCCCCCCATAATGTCTTACATTGTTCTCTTCCTCCACAAATCAATTTATTTTGGTAGCAATTTTACCTAATTAAGGGCTAAAACCTTCTGAATAAGGATCTCAATATCTTGTCTTAATTGTTTCTCTGCAAAAACTTTTCAGTTCTGCCAGTACATGCATATTTCTTATTAAGATGCTTCTTCTCTAGTGTTGTGCATGCAGCATTAAGTGAAAGGTGAGTGGGTATTGTGCTCTCACCAGAGATTATGTGGGTGGTCAACTACTTATTCATTAAAAGGTTCTGTTAGAAAGTAGAAGAGCTAACACTGGAGGGAAGGGTAAACCCTGAAAGATGGAAGCAAAACCAAATCATGTTATTTCCTTGTTTGTCAGTATTTTTTTCCAGAAGTAGCATCATGAGACTTGGCGAGGATAATAGTTACCTAAATGCAATGCCTGCATGAATTAGAGGGTTGCTGCAAAGGAAGCAGCACCATGAAGGAGAAACTGCAAAGAATGGTAATTATAGATGTCCTTGACTAATGGCTAGGGGTGAGATAAATGGCTTTTCCTTATCTCATTCTGTGCATATTCTTCTCTTCTGAAAGGGAACAGCTCTGCATGACAGCCAAGGGTTACAGTGTGTTCTGCTTTTTGCAGTTGTAGGATCATTTTCATGATGCACATCTTCACTTGGAAATCCTATGAAAGTGCCAGGTATTCGACAATGGTTGGGGATGTGGATAGAAGAAAACCAGTCAAAATTGCTAGGACTTTGCCAGTGAAGGGGGAGCTTTTAACATTTAATTGTTGCTTACTTTTCTTACATACAATCTCTGTAGATCCTTTGCAGATCAATATCTGAATTTTACATTAAGAGATTTATGAGAATTCATGCTGTATGCTGCTCCAGTCAGCTTACAGAAGATCTATGGTGCAATTATAGTAAAGTCTCTACTAACTTTTAAGACCAGATTTTTAAGCAAAGTAGGATTTTGAAAAGTTCTGCTTGATTTAGGCAGTTCACACCCCTTCAGGTACATAAAGGCTATCACCATGAAGGGTTTCAAATACTGAGGCCTATTGTAATCCTCAGATTTCCAAGGGTACCTGAAAATCTGATACTTAATTCCTTAAGAATAATGTATGCAGCTGCCTCTGGCATTGTTACTTTATTTGTTCATAACCTTTATCAATAATATGGCAGCTCATTGTTTACCTTCTTTAAGAATAACAGTTCCCTGTGCATAATTTATTGTATAAATAAAGAATTGTGCTATGTTTATTTTAGCCAATAGTTGTATGCAGCTGGGCCTGTAATATAAGTAAGATATTGAAGTATTTTGTCTTTGTTTAGGATTTTTTTTTCTTTAGGTGGAAAAAAATATCAAGAAGTAAGTTTTGTCAAATCCTTCCTCTCTAAAGCAATTAGACATGAAAATGCATGAAGAGGAGCTGAGACTACATTTAAACCCTGTCTGCGGGAGGGGGATTGCATCATAGTTGCCTAAATGTGTGTGTGTGAGCAACTGGGAAATATGAAATAGCCAGCACTGCTTGAAATGTGGTGAAATAGATTAATATGGGAATATATCAAAGCAGTGGATGCAGAGAAGAGCAGAGAAAGGAAAAAAACCTACTAGAGCAGAAACCTTCAAAATACTGGGGAATACCCTGGAAAACTCTGCATCCATGTTTTATATCTGCTCTGCTGTGTATCGCTTTGATGGATGGCATTTAATGGACAGATGGGGCTGTTGAAAAAGGCCAAAATACTTATGATATTTTTTTCTAGTAAATAAAGTGCTTTCCCTTTAGGCTTTTTTTTATTCCAGTTTTAATGAGGTTTCCCTTCACTGGTGCCATGCCTGATTTGCATGTGCAAATTCAAGATTAATATGAGTGAACTTTGTTAGATTTAATAATCTGTTGTTGCCTATGAGGAATATATTGCTTTTTTTTCCTTCTAGGATTTTGTGTTACATGCTTAGATGACTTAAGTACACAGGGTTTTTTTGCCAACTGTGATTATGTGTTTTTACAGGATTTTAAATCAAGTATTAAATTAATTTTATTTTAAGAGAGTTTATAAGCTTCAATGTTTTCCTTTTTTATTTTTTTTCTCCATCTGGGTTTAAAAAAAGCAATGTAATTGTTTGCATTTGATGAACACACAGTATTTTGAGACTCTGTCTCTCAAAATAGCTATTCAAATTGGAATCCTGTGGAATTTTATAATTGCTCTGGACCTCTGAGTCATCTGCAGAAATATTTTTAATGATCAATCGACCATAAAACTCATAACTTTTATTTGAGGTCCCTCAAGAACAAATTGATTCTGTGTTTCCATATGATTAAGGAAAATACCTTTCTAGTTAGAGATTTGCATTAAAGGTGAAAAAATAGGGAAACAAAGAGCAATTCTGATTTGGAAGGGTGAAACATCCTACGCTAATAGTGCAATAAATTTATTAAATCTGAATATTTGATTAATTTTCAGTGTACCCTTCATACATATGATCACAGCTTCCACCTGAGAAAACGAGGGGTAAAGCAATTTCTTCCCTTGCCTGCAATTCCCTCTTAGCACACGATTAAAGGCTTATGCAAAGTGTCAGGAGAAAATTCATTAACTTGGTAACCATACAGTATTACCCAATGCTACTGATGCTGAAGCTGGAATATATGCATGTGTAACTTGGAAACAAATTTCACATTTTAGTGTTAGTGGCAGGTGAGTTGCATTGGTAATTCCATCCACTGCAGCCTGTCTAAAATAACTATATGCAGCAATTCATGCATGTAATTCAGCTACCTGATTCATTAACATTTAAACAGTCTGTTAGGCAGTGGCCATAAATTAGATGCCTTGCAGATCCTTGGCAGAAGTGTGTTTAACAGCCATCGATACACTAAAGCCTTGTCAATAAAAAATTACTTACAAGCTATGCAGTAACAAACATGAGTGTTTTGTGTTACTTCAGAGTGTGCCCTTTTAAGGATGGCATCTAATATCACTGGGGCCACAGAAAATACTTTGATTGTATGGAAGGACAGCAAACACACTGCACTCACAGGTAAATGCTAGCGGGACTATCCGTGTCTGGAAAGGGACAGAGGAGTAACATCTAATCCAGAATACTTTCAAAGCAATGTAAATGTTCCTATGGATGGAAGATAAAAGACTTCACAAAGTTCCAATCCCTTGGAAGATATTTTAGCACTGTTACATTCCCATGAAACAGAGTAGTGGAGTGAGGAAGGAGCTGGGAATACCTCATCCTATTTTATCCCCCAAGGGTTGACAGCCCCATTTTTTGTCAGCCAATATAAGCTGTTTAGCATTCTGTACTATGGCAGCGAGGAATAGACTAACCCCAAAGCAACTCATCTCCCTGGATCAATCTCCCTTCTGTCACAGCTCTTTCACAGTTGTGCTTCTACTGTTGTGTCCTACTTCACACTTGGAGCTCCCCTTGGGCAGGACCATCCCCATCACCTTCATCTTTCCCAGTGAATATGTTCAGTTCTGGCCATAGCACCAGGATACACAGCTGGGCTTGTTTATGTTACAAAATCCTGCATATATGCTGCATACCCTGGGTTATGTCCTGTGCATGTGAAGGAGTTTAAGGACAAAAATCTGATGAGATACTGATTAAGGTATGGCAGAGGGAGTCAGACCTGGTACCAATGTTGTGTGCTTCAGACCAGCTACACTCAAAATCATACTGAAGTGCTTTTTGAATTGGCATAATTCAATTTCTTTCTTATGTGAATGATGAGGGAAAGGAACCAGGTCCTTATACCAGAAGCTAATTCAAATCTGGATACATGCAAACATTATGAAGATTTTCACATCTACATGCCCAGTGGGCTTTAACCACTTGATACAGTAACTACAGAGGCAATACTATCTTAAAGGTAAAAATGGAGAAGAATTTCAGGGAAACAAGAACTTCTGTCATTCCTGTGTAATATGTATGACTATTTTTGGTGGCTTGCAACTGACAACAGAATCCCTGTATTTATATCTGGTGCTACCGTGGTTCCAATCCTGGAAACAATTTCCATTTGTTTCAGGAACTTAATTACAATAATTGAAATGACGATTGTTTTGTTACCAAACATTTATTTGAATAGATTTTGGCCTGTTGGTGTATTGTTAGCCCACAACTGACATTTTCCTATTTTTTAAACCCAAAATTACCTTGTGAACTACTGGGACGTCTGGCATTCAGGTTGCTTCTTAAATACTGGAAGAGGTTCCCATATAGTTTTCCTATGGTTGTGTTGGACAAGCTGAAGATCACTTTTCCAAATGTCTGAATTAACTTTGCCTCTGGAAAGTTGATTCTAGTCCTGGTCATACAATTCACTCCCATCTTGTGATGGCAGTCAGCAGATCAATTATGATTTAAATAAGCCAATATCCTAGGGACATTTATAGTCAACATTTTTTAACTACTCAAAGAGCAAGCCTAAAAAGTGTATTAGGAACCCACCTGAGTAGCAGCTTGATGCTCTGTTCTAACCTCATTAACAGCTCAATATATTGCTGATCACAATGACAGACAGAATGTTTCACAAGCCACATACAAGACCACTGTTTTCTCCCCCTCAGGAAAGGCAGAACTGATAAAAATATGAGTTCTTCACAGCATTCAGCTGATCAAACCAATTGATTTTACTGATACCCAGAACAATATTTCCTGGCAAACTCTTTGGGAAAATGAGGCTCTGTGGACTGGGCCTTGCTTTAAATATATATTGTAACATCCACATTTGGATGTATCAAGCAAATTGCTTAATAATCTGCATTCCATAATTTTACTACAAATTCTTTTGTCATTAAATATTATCCAGTTTCTAAAATTATCACTTTTTCATGATGCAAATGCAAACATATTTTTCAGTTTATCCTTGGATGTGGGAAGAGAAAGGCATGGACATGCATTTGTTGCATCTATCATCATTATGTATAGAAATACATCATAATGGCCCCAGTCTCCCATAAATAAAATATTATTTAAACTATTGAAAAAAAAATCATATGAGACAAAAGTATGGGTATTTGCTGGATCTGAAGTTTATTCTGTGGGAATGTTTGGCTTTTTGCCTCATCCAGCCTAACTTCCTAGGTCTTTGGAGATTTCCATTTAGTTTATTATGTCAACCCAGAAGGTCTGCCTGTCTTTCCTAGATTGCTCTGATTTTCTCGTGTTTACCCCTTGAGAAGTTACTGTGAGTTCAGTGTAGAGGGGGGAGCTGTACTTTGAACAGAGGCATTATCCTCAGGTGCTGCAGGGTTCTCTGAGCTCACTGAGTTTGCAGTTGCTGTAAGTCTTAGAGCTGTACAGAACAATCTTGACCTACACATCTTGACCTACAGGTACGACCATGTCAGCTGCTAGAAAGGGGCAGTCCTTCCACACATATCTCTTCTGTCTTCCATGCTCAAGGGAATCTGGAAATATGCAGTGTGTGTTCATTCAACTCTGGGTTGTGGGCCAATACAAGCAACAAAATAGTGCCCTATGACTAAAATCAGGATTTTGCTGTGGAAGGAGAACAGCAAGAAATAAAATATCTGTGCTAGCAGGTCTGTGCAGGTAAGAGTGTGTGTTAAATACATAGGGAGGATAAAGGAGAACAAGGGGACAAAAGTGAACTGATTTGAGTATTTATCCACTGGAGCTTGATCTTATCATCTAATATATTTTATTGTTTCAATAATTTAAGTTAGAAAAGACTGTAATTTAAAGTTTCTCTAGAAACTATCACATCCTAACTCATTCCTCTTTGTGACATTGGGCTTACATTGAAGTTTCTGACCAATTCAGTCCTGATTTACATTTCAGTCCACATTCATCTGTGAAAGCTCAGCTCTATAGTTCATGGGGTTTTCAAGTAGCTTCCTGTCCAGTCTGAGAAATGCTGTGTGGGTTTTCTGCTGTTGTGTTCTTTATTTAAACACCTGACTATACTCCTAGCTTCATATTTTAAAGTGATTTGTTAATAAAAAGCTACTTCCAAAGTTATTCTAGTTTTAAAGCAAAAATGATTTTTCATTGCAAAAGTCAATGAAAAAAGTGGAATCATGCTTATATCCATTTGTGCAACACCTAAATTAGCAAATCAAGGTGTATTCAGTTCACACACTGAAATTAGGAAAGTTGTTGGCTTTTTTCCTTGCCCCCTCCCCCTTTTATTAGCTTCAGATCTTCAGATCTTTTCCAAATCTACAATGAATTATTTTGCACAATGGCTGATTCTTAATTTATTCCATTTGAATTATTTAGCATTTATTTATACAATATTGAAACATTTTATTTCAGGCTATAACATTTATCATGGACTTTTTTTTTCAAGAAAAAGCACATAACTCTCAAGATGAAGTTGTTTGTTACACAGTTTTTTTCCATATTACCTTGTTAAATCAGGCATTAGTGGTTGTCAGCTATAGTAATGCAGGCTGCAGAGGCCCTGCTTTATCAGATAACTTCGAGTTCTGTCAAAGCTCATGGTGTGCAGAGGAATCCTACACAGACTGCAAAAGTAAGGTCATTGTGCTGGCTGCATTTGGCATTCACCACAGGAGAACCCCAGTAGCACAGAACAGATGCTCTAAGTGAGAAAGACATCGTGTGTCTGCATAGGTAAGGTTTCTTTTTGCCTTCAGACATTTCTTGAGACATGGGAATTTATTGAAGTGCATATTGTTTCAAATGGATAGGAAGGGAGATCAGCTGTTATGGTGGAAAAAAAGACAAATGCTGAAACAGATCAAAAAGGGGGCAGGTATATCTTTAGGGGGAAAAAAAAAGAAAAGCAAGTCATATTTTCATAACAAAAAAGATGGAAACCCATAATAGAACCTGACTGCTGTATCCACGTAGCTCAAGGGAACTGAGGGAGAGATGGGACTGAACTTGTCCCACACTGGTGAGCAAATCAAATCCTGGTGCATTTTCATCAAGTGTCAGAAACAGACAGATATTTCTTTGGGGCTAGGCAGGAAATTAGGCTATTAAGTTACAGCTTTTTCACAGAGCTCTTGTCATTCTCTTCTCCTACTCTACAGATGTTCTATCAAAGCAAGTCTTTGTGACCATTTATCTTTCCAAACCTAAAATACTTTTTCCAGAGCTAATTTTTTCCCTCAGTACTTGAGGTCTTTGTACTCTGTGTCTTGCTTCCCTGATCTTGTATGGATCTAAGATTAATTTGCGCTAGCAAGGAGTTCAACAACAAAATCAATTTCAATTGGGTCAGGTGAGGTCACTCCCAGCTCAGCAGTGTGAGGAAAAAAACAGATTATTATCATTCTGGGAACACTACTACTTTAGTATGGAGGGGAAAAAATGTCTGTTAAAGACCTTCACAATAATTTTCATAACATTGGAAATGATTAATTTTTTGTTTACTTTCTCTAACTTTAGTATAGTAATCTATATGCAAATAATTTTTGTTGCAGAATGTTTTCTATATTCCTTAAGGAGAATTGAATAGAATTTGTTAGCTGACTGGTAGCATTTCAAAAAAAGTGGCACTGTCAACCTGATACAGAAAGACCTTTGATAGATATTTTTACATCCTTGGCACATAGACAGTGTAAATTAAATAGCAATGTTACCTCTGTTAGGTATTCCATGCACCACATCACAAATAGGCAGTTTTAAAGGAAATTTAATTTATAGCTTAAAGGAAATATTTTAGAGAAGAAAAAATAAATGTTTAAATGCTTAAAATTAATTTACAAGGAAAGAAATCCCAACCCATTTACAGAATCTGTTCTTAATGTCTATTTTATATCATAGCTTTGAAAGAAAGAAGGAAAGAAAAAAGGAAGCAGTGTCAGCTTAAATGCTTAATCAAGCACTAGTATTTCACGTGCACTGGATCTTAATTATTTGTTCCCTCAGGTAGAGGGAACAGGAAATGCACAATGTTAAGGAAATGCACACGTGTGTGCCAGTTCGTTCCTACAGCATCAGATTTCCAGGTGAATTAGAGCTGTGTGTTTCCTTTAGGACAGCTGTGCAAACTGGTGCTAACTAAAGACCTGCTCCACACAGGCTAAGAGGGAGGAAAAGCTGCTTAACTGAAATTGCTGGACCATGTCTTAGTTTCTGCTTTGTGCATCTCAAATTTTTGTGTCATCTGTGTTGAATAGTGACAAATAACAGCATTTTTAAGTTAAAATCTGTACTCTGATGTCTGGGATATATACTTTGGATTTAAAGGTTCTGTATATTTATGTCCAATAGTAAAAAGGGATTGAAGTTGTTAAGAAGATTACTTTATGGAAATGCTATTGTCTTAAAAAATAAAAGGAAGATATTGGAATAATTTCAGCTGTACTGCAGCAGTCCCGACTTCAGGTGTTGGCCTTAATCAGTTTCATGATATGCAAAAAAGATTCAGATTTTCTGGGTCAAATTCTCCTCAAGTGCATTTTCGCTGAACTTTCTGGACTAACACCAGCAATGGATGTGGCCTATTGATCTTAAATTTCTTCCATTTCCTTTCTGTGCGATCAAAATATTTAAAATGAAATAATGCTACTAATAATTCCTTAGATAAAAAGAAACTAGACATATATATATACTATATATACTAGACTGAGCTAAATCCTCTGTAGAATAGAATAGAATAGAATAGAATAGAATAGAATAGAATAGAATAGAATAGAATAGAAATATATAATTTTGTTCTTTTTACAAGCTTAGATAATTCATTATCTGAACATCATTGAAAAATAAAAAACACACAAAAATGAAAAGTCTACAGCCAAAGTTTATTTTATTACAATAAAAATAAAATAAAATCCTATCTTCCCTTAGTCATGAACAGAGTTTTTAACAAATGTTAAATTAGCTCTTGAATGACTGTATACTGGTAATAAACAAGGTTTAGTGCAACCAAATTTTCCTTCATTGTCCTGGATTCAATGTTTAAATATATTCTTCCCTTTCAAAATATCATTGATTGATACTCAAATTATTGCACTCCAGAGAGCGTTGAAAAAGTATGCCTAAATGTTGTGATATTTGATAGCAACACATTTTAGGCTCTACATTTCCATTAGACTTAAATTTTCAAAGGGCTGAGTGAAGACTCCATGATTATTTTCTCATCACTCTGAACTAATAGTAGTTCAGAATTAATATCTCAATATTCCAGATGAAAAAATAGACATAAAGAGTGTCAAAGCTGGTTGTCTACATGTAATTGCCAAATTATTATTTCAGGCCAGAACTATTACTCTAATGATTCATAATGCATGGTATTCCTAAGTTTCCACTGTAAAATTATACAGGTCTTTAAAGTAAAATCTTGCACCTACTTGTTTTAGTGTGAACACTTTGTGAGCATATAAAATTGAGACAAGTGTATATCACTACTTCCAGGAAACACTTCAGTGTACAGCTAGCTGTTGCCTAAGGGCTTCCTAAGAAAGATTTAAATAGCTTTTATAATGTGCTTTTACAAAAGATTTTTAAAAATATGTATTTTTATATAATTTACATTTTATATTTCTTTATGATTTATAAACTAAAATAATTTAAAAGTTATATAATTTATAGAAAATATGATTTCAATTTTAGGCTACACTGGATTTGCACACTAGCATTTGTGTTAAATTTAGATTAAGTAATATCTTGAATTGTGCCATTTTTCCTTTGGGGTTTAGTACAAAGTCCATTTGAAATTATTTTGCTTTGGCTTAGATGCAACAGAGATCATTGCATCTCCCACTATAGTTAACAAAAAGGATCCTCAGATTTTATTAGCTGTTAGAGAATGTTTACCAAAAAAGTATTTCACATAACAAGCTTCTGAGGTAGGACACCGATGGCAGGAGTACTACAGGCTTTTTCTATAGGAAAATAAAGACTTTTTAGAGAACTACTTTTAGCTGAAAGTCAATGTTTAGTCTAGGTTCTGAAAATAATCAGGCTGGAGCCTGATGAGCATGAAGACAGGAATGTAAAGTAAAATTTCTGAGTAGGTCAGGAGGTTGTTATGGTAATCCCAACTGTTTGAGTGATGGGTATACTTACATACCTGTTTTTTTACAGCAGAGACCTGTGTTAGAGACAGAAACTCAATGAGATCTCTGGGTCTTACTTGGCTTTACATTGCTGGAATGCAACTGGGTTAAATGAACCTATTCCTTACTTACTGTAGAAATCACAGATCGGATTGGCCAGGTATTTTCCAGCAAGTCATGAAACTGTGGACTCGATAATTTGTGAGCAAAGTAGTATTTGGGTGGATAAGCATGCTTACTAACAACTGGGCTAAAACAGCTAAACACAGATGAGATAAATTCCATTCTGCTTGCTTAACTCTTGCTGTTTCAATTAGATGTATTGTTTTTTTCACTCTGTCTCAACCCATTCTATTATTTTTCTTATTTGTATCACACTGCATCACTGAGCAGGCTACACAGCTATCAGTTGCTCTGCTTGAAATGAGAACATTGCAAAAGAAGATCAAGATGACTTCTTAATATTAGGCTGATAAAGTGTATAAAATTCTTTTGCACTGAATGACCTGGAGAGCTCCTAATAGCATCTGTAAATTTTTAAAGATATCAAGTCTACTAAAAATGTTGAATAAACAAGTCTCTCTATACAATGTTCATGAATTAATGTTCCCATGTAGTGAAGAAATTGATGTTGCCATTGGAATACACTGGGAAAGTGAGACCTATTTCTTTGGAACTAAATTGCTTAACCTAATCCACCAATTACCATTTGCAGAAGTGAGAATACCTTTGTATTTTTATTAAATTATATCTGCACCCCAGCAGGCATTTGTATTGCAAGGTATTACTTTATCTTCAGATAAAGTAAGGTCAGGTTTATAAACTGAAGACAAAATCTCACAGAAGGGTAATGTGAAGACAAGTTCAAGGGAATGATATGGTAAAACAGAACACATTTTGAAGGAAATATATTTTAGGGGCAATTTTACTAAAGTTTGACCCCAGGCACAACAATAATGTAGAGAGATTAATCTTCATACAAATAATCAAATGTATCTACAATAATGTTTATTTTAGAAGTATTAAAAGTCTGTGGTTGTTTCTGATGATGGGAATGATAACTACTCAGTTAAATTCAAATTCATAACTTGTTTTCTAAGGATTAATGTACTATGGCTATTTAACATACCATTTATAATTTCTTATTCTGCCTTCTTCTCTGCATTTTGTTTTGATTTTGAATTTAATTGACAAATAATTGCACTTTTTATTGGTAGCATGTTTTCCACCCACTCAAACTACTCCTGCTTTAGTCTAACATCATTGAATTTTGAGATCATAGAGTAAAAAATTCATGCTCTTGTTGCTATTGCTCCAGTCCATGGTTTACTTAACTTCAGTAGTCTTCAGTAATCTTCTAAATACACCAGTTAGAATTTCCACTAGCACTTCTAGAATCCATAGAAAGAGATTGATGAATTCTAGGAGATGTTGCACTCATTGATCTAAGTGGTTGGATTGAAGTTTATGTATTTATACAAAGAGAATGAAAATGGAGAAAAAGAGGACAAACTCTGGCTATGAATGATGAAAAGTAAGAACTTGGGGGGGGGGGGGGGAAGTGAATACAGACTTTATATGCACAAAAATTATAAACTGTAATTTCAAAGAGACAGGTAAAATATATACTTTTCAACTAAATATGTCAATACTTTAAGTTAAGTTGTTTTCAAAACTTTGCGTTCTGGAGAAACCATATGAGTAAGACGCTGGCATAATTAGTTTGGGTTACTACCATTTCAGAATGTCAGAATTAGAAGCATCATTTCAGATTTAGTTGGTAGTGAACACTTTTCCATACCCATGACAATGATATCATTACAAGATTTCTAAGATGAATGGAAAAATAATGGTTGCTGAAAATTAGAATGATGAATAGCAATGAACTTTTAATGTACTTTCTCATCTTATATTTTGAGACTGTGTAGGAAGAAAACTAGTGATGAGATCAGTAATGCTAAAATAAATACAGTCTCACATAAATATTATGAAATATGGGCACAAAATATTAACATTAGTTTAATTTTAGATGTAAAAATCATTTGTATGTAATCAAATTATTGATACATTTTTTCCTATCCATATGTTTGAAACAGCCAGTTTTGAGGGTAAATTTGGACACAAGGATGTTTCTCTCCCTTCAAATATTGTGTTTTCTGAAGTTGAACTCAGATGACTTCTGTTGATATGAATGTCAATTCTTATCAATGATATTTAATAGCATTTCCTTTGCTAAGCACTGACTCCAATCTCACAGTTGTGAATTCACCTCCTATTCATCTGTTTCATGTCACACCAATGGAATGAATGACCTTCTTAGGACTCTTATCCTTACAAAGCACTTGGCAGCCATCTCCTATGCTAATTTTCATCATCCTTCATTTATTTTCCTTTTTTTTTTTATTATTAGCTTCCATAAGTGTTCTCATCTGATCCATGAAATCTCAGTGCAGCCAATGACACTTGATATATCATAGAGTATTAGAGACAACCCCAGAGATAAAATCATTATAATATGTTAAATAAAGCATTTGTAAAATAGCAATTGTTTAGCTGGAACCTTGCTGATAAGATCTAATCAAAAAGACTGAAGACTTTCAATTGAGAATGCTGTTTATAATTTAACTAATTTAAATGTGGGGTTTTTTTGTTCAAGTTAATACTGTTGAGATTGTTATTGTGCATTGCTACCTTATTTTTACATTAAATATATTAGATATTTTCATCTTTGAATGTTGTTAATGGAAAATTGTTTTCTTGTAGGTATAAAATTAATACAAAAATACAAGGTAAAATGTATTTTGTTTTATGCTGGATTGCTTTTTGGAATAATTTTCTTTTATTTATGGAACATAGAGAGATAGAAAATATTAATTTGTCACATCTTTTTACCCTTCTAAGACTACTCAAATGAGCAGCTTAAAATATAATTATAACCATTTAGGTATTATAATATTTGTTTCAGATTTACAGTTTTGTTTGGTTTGGCAAATAAAGAAAAACAAGCCTGTCCATTTCAATACGCTTTGGATATTTGTGATTTCTGCTTTCTTTTTTCTGAATCTTTCAGAAAAAAGAGTTTTTTAATAACTTTATTCTGGGGTCAGAATTGACTTTTCATTGACTCTCAAACCTTAAACAGTGACTTATATTAAGGAAAATAAATAAATAAATAAATAAATAATCCCCTCAAATCTGGGTCTTGGCCTAACTTCTTCCAGGTGGTACCCTAAACAAGCTAAATTTCTAGCTAAAGACAAGTCTGATATTCAGACTGTTTTGTTGACTTTCTCAGCTAGCTTCTCCACTCCTGCCAAAAATGTCTCTTCACTCTTCCTGGCTGGACACAGTGTGGGATACTCAGTTTTCCCTTTTCCTTATTTAATGAAAATCTTCAGGTTCAAGGCTAGTTCCCACCAAAGATGCAGATAATTTTGAAGTATATGAAAACAAAGCAAGAACTTCCATAAACCACCACCACCTTCCTAACTCTATTTCACATAAAGAAGATAATAGGATATAAATCCAGTGCTCTTGAATGTTTGAAAAATGCCTAGTGCAAATCTTCATAGAGTTTCAAAGGGCAGTCCTTAGTTTTGCTTAATGAGGGGGCACTGGAATGAAAGGAAAGGGCAAACTGTGTTGTGCCATCCTGGGCAGAGTGAGTGTTTCTGCAGCCTCAATTAACCATTAAACCTTGACTCTGAGATATTTACATTACTTGATCTTCAGCTATCTGTCACTGTACATTACAGGGGAGTAGTGATAAACAGAAGTCAGTACTTTCAGACCCAAATATTACACAAAACATACTGAGCAGCCAACTTAAAGTTCAGTCTGCTAGGTATATCTAGTTCTCTCTGAACACAGAGACACTTCGCCTTGGTATGGTTACATTTATACTGTATTTAATTAAATAATTCACTTGATTTTTCCTATTTTTTACTATAGATCCTGAACTGAGACAGAACTTTATTGCAGTCACATGAATAACTACTAACAATGAAGGAGAACATGGACTGTTAATCTACCAAGGAGAAGAAAAGACTGTTAATGTGACAGCCTTAAGTGGGTCTCACAATGCTCAACTAAATACGCCTCCTAAATTTCCACCTTTTTTTGCTACCCAAGGACTTTTACCTTACATGCTTTAGACTAAGGCCTTGATTCTGGTAATGTGGGGATACTTCCTTGTCAAGATATGTGTTGTAAACCAATATTGTTTCTTCCTCTTAGGCATTCAACCCCTTATGCAGCTGAGTTCAGATGTGTATATGAATTCACAATTTTCATAAACAGGAAACATTCCTGTTAAAAAGTTAATATGCAAGGAAAAGACTGGAGTTTGTTCACTGTTACAGAGTTCAACTGAAGGTCAATAATCCAATACGTGTGTGTTGGGGAAGTGCGAGGGGTGGATAAGAGGTAGAAACTTATCTTTCACTGGAAAAGAAATAAAAATAGCAGCAAATGTTATAATTTTCGTATTGTTGCTTGCAACAGGGAGACGTGATCCAAACAACAAGTGAATGACTGCATACACTAGTGCAAGATAAAGACCACAGATAGGAATTTGATTTAAGTATTATTATCAGCTGCTGCACAGAGAATGGCAGTCAGCCAGCAGAGCATTCACTCTTCTGTCCCTCTCTGCCTTTGGCAGGCTGCTTATGCAGGTTGTCATAAAAGTAACCTGGAGATCAGACTGCATGGTAGATAACAGTCATCATTTTCTCCATGTAGGGTCTCCTTAAACATTATTCTCACTGCCACAGAAACAAAATTGGTGTCTGGCATCTTGAACCATTCTGCTTTTTGTTGTTTCATATTCTTAGTTCTTTGATATTACTATTCCTCCACCTAAATGTTGAGATTTACATCCTGCATAAACTTATTAATATCTACCCTGTGACCTTTCTGCCAAAAAAGGAAAAATATTCATGTTGGAGTGAGAAAACACAAATAATGCCTCTCTACTATCCAATAGGGTTTTATTATTTTACTTCATATCTAAACTGGAAACAGAACTTTGAATTATGAATAGACTTTTAAATTATGTTTTCACTCTTTCCCCAGTACAGATAAAATAGGAAAGGGTAAAAAGTGTTGTTGAATATACAAATCTGTGTTTCCACCACTTTCCAATGCATTCATCTATACATACCCTAGAAACAGAGTTTGGAAAGACAAAAGCAAACTACATTCATCCTGGTGAAAATGGTTAGAGTACTCTAGGCATTGTTTTGGGATTATTGATGCTTCTTAGTTCTTGTACTTCATTTGTTTAGATCCTGCCACCATAATATTTACAGGATATATGCAACAATGTCTGTAATCAAATATAGCATAAATTCCTATTAATCTGACATATGAAAACTGCAAAGAGTGAGAACTGGAACCATGAGAACAAGCATTGTGCAGGTATTTGTTCAGAATATGACCAGCTCCAGGAATTTTTGTCCACTCTCCATCTGTTAAAAAAGCATTCTATGCACAACTATTGGACAGTGGTGCAAATGACTGTTCTAAACTGGTATAATATCATCACTAAACTAACAATGATGATTGCTCTCTGACAGGGAGGCTTTCACTTACCTACTTAATGGAAATTAAATGCAGAGAGTTGTAAGAGGAATCTATTCAATTCCATTACATTACATAACTGAAACATGTCTGATATATGCTTTCCCCCAAAATTCTGGTTGTGCATACACATACTGTCCTGGTTTAGGGCAAATTTAGAAAGGGAACTTCCAAAGGGATTATTCCCAAAAAGGCAAAATTCAGCGGCCCTTCCCCCCACCTATTCAGGAGATAAACCTCCTTAGAGAAAAGTGGAAAAAACTTTTATTTAACAAGCAAAGTATTCACAAGAATAAAAAATGAAAAATGTTAAACAATAAAATCTCTCTTCATTCTGAAGAGATGGCAAATTCAGAAAGTCCTTCTGTAGTTTTGAGAGAGTCCTCTGTGGGTGTTTCTCAGCTCACTGAGTGTCTCTCAGTCCCTCCAGTGCTGGAAAATGCCACATCCCAGGCCCCAGTGAGCCACAAGCTCCCAGTGCTTTTTTTTGGGTTTTTGGTCCAAAGCAGGGCTGATCAGCTTTAAGATCCTGAATAAACAGAGCAGACAACTGGGGGCACAGCATCAATTCTTGCTTGAGCAATACAAATTAAAAGAGTTTTATTAATTTAGCCATGTGTCCTTGAAAACTAAAAACAGGAGAGCCAATTTCAATCCATTTCTGAGCCTAGTTCTGGGTAATTGAATTGCACCTTTTTTCATAGAAGATGGAAATGTGAAACACAAGAAGACAAAGTATTTGATTATCTTAGTTGGATGCAGGTTCATTGGAGAGAGACTTAGTTTTGACTTTGTTATTTCACAGAATCATAGAATGGGTTGGGTTGGAGGGGACAACAGTGGGTCATCTGGTTCAACCTCTGCTCAGGCAGGGTTGTCCTAGACCACATTGCACAGGATGATGTCCAGATAGCTCTCTACAACCTCTCTGTACAGTCTGTCCCATTGCTCAGCCACCTGCACAGTAAAGAAGTTCTTCCTCATGCTCAGGAGGTATTTCCTGTGCATCAGTTTCTGCCCATTGCCACCAAGCAGAGCCTGGTTCCATCCTCTTGCCACCTCCCTTCAGATACTTATAGACATTGATGTGATACCATTTCTGTTGTGTCTTCTTCAGGCCGAACAGGCCGAACTCCCTGAGCCATTCCTCCTAAGAGGGATGGTCCAGTCCCTTAATCGGGTTCGTTGTCTTCTGCTGTACCATCTCCAGGTGCTCCACATCTCTTTTGTCCTGAGGAGCCCAGAACTGGACACAGCACTCCAGATGTGCCTCACCAGGGCTGAGTAGAAGGACAGGATCACCTCCTGTGACCTCTGGCAATGCTCTTCCCAGTGCACCCCAGGACACCTTTGGTCTTCTTGGCCACAAGCACACACTGCTGGCTCATGAAGAGCTCATTGTCCACCAGGACCCCCATGTCCTCTGCAGAGCTGCTTTGAGCAGATCAGCCCTCAGCCTGTACAGGTCCATGGTGTTATTTTTTCCAAGGTGCAGGACCCTTCATTTGCCCTTTTTGAATTTCAGAAGATTCTTCTCTGCGCTTCTGTCCAACCTGTCAAGGTCCAGGTCACTCTTCACAGTTCTATGCCACTTAATACCTTACATAGAGATGCCCTGTTCCAGGCACTAGGGGAAGCTTCTGAGTGAGAATATACTGCTTATTTTCAGAAAAACATCCTATGTTGGCTACGCAGTATGTACTATGGCTGTATTTTATGCAATTCTGACATATTCACAGATATCAGCTTGTATTTGAACACTGAAAAAGCACAATGGAGGGCAACTAGAGCTCAGTGAGTCATCAAATGAATGTAACTCAATAGTTTTCCTTTTGTTTCAGCCTAATGGGCACATGTTTTATTTAAAAGGATTTATCACTTGTCATAACATTTGCAATAGTTGTATTATTCTTGGAGAAAATTCCATGTAGATGTCGAAAGTGGTTCTTTTCCCTAAGACCTAACCACCAGCTTCTGGCATACAAGTTCTGCAATTAACACTCTTAGTAGAGTCTCAGGATGTTGCCCAGATGCTTTTTAGAAAGAGTCTGCAGCAGTTGTTTTAATTAGTATGATTGATAACGCCAAAAAATTATCTACCACGTAAATTTTGTTTTGTCATCTTCCTATAAGTGCATGCCATTCTGCTCAAAAAAAAAAAAAGAATAAGAAAAAAAAATTAAAAATAGCTGTGGTGTTTTTGCTAAATATTGAGCTTGGTAAATGTATTACCCTTTTCTAGAATCCTGCACTTAGAATTTTAATTTATCAGCATTCCCTGCATTGTTCCACAGATTTGTATTACAATTTGTATAGATTTGAGTAATTTAATCATCCTTATATTTCTCCCCCAATGGCTAAATTCAAGTATTGAAAGGAAAAATCTGCAAAACAATTTCCCCCTCTTTCTTTTTTGATGTGTATTTCTGTGTATAACTAGATAGTATTTTTAATATGGAGAAAGTTATTAAGTCATGATTATTTTGATTAAGCAAAGGAATAAAATTGATGAAACCAAGAAGAAGATCAACAGGAAGAAAATACAGCAGCTTACTGAAACAGCAAGTTTAATTTTGGTGGGTTCTGACAGCAGACCACAAAGGAGCTTTATAACACTTTCACTGCAAGTTGACCTAATTCTTTGTCATAATCTACTTAAGATGATGAGGTTTCCACCTATCTTCTGGCATAAAATGTAGTAATTCCTTTCTAGCTGATAATCAGCATGTTTATTACTCACTCCTGTTGCTCAAAGACAGTCCTGCATTACTAAAGTCATCAGTGATTCTGGAAGAGCAAGAGAATAACCTCAGTCTTTGCTATGGGAGCTGTTTAACAAATCTAAAAATGTTAATCATGTTCAGGGCATTGTCACTTCCAGGGAACAGCGATTACTTTCAGTGACATGCCCAGAAGCAATCTATTTAGTTTTCTTTTCATATAAAATTGGGAAATAATGAAGGTTTTATTAAATGAAACTTAATTCACCACAATAGGGACTTCAGATGTACCTGTTCCCACTACCAAGGGATGAAGTATAATTTAATAACAGTCTCTTTAGATTAGTTCTGTCTATTTGAATGTCACATTATTAACTGACTCCATGTCATAGTGTGTAGATTCCAGAGACTGCTGTTTCAGACTTTTTCATTTTTTTAAGAAAGAATCCTACATTGATGGTTTGTAAACTACATTAGTACTGTAACAAACCCATAGGATAAGAACAGCTAAAATGGTGATCTAAGATTTTTGGCAGTCGTCCAAAGCACTAAGACTTAGTAGATTGCTAATGCTGCATAGCAATGGTGCGTTTTTCCTGCCACAATGACAGCTGCTGAGAGATTTTCTGTTATTATCTTACAATTTTTTAAACATTAAAGTGTAATGATTTACTAGCCTATAATGTGGTAGCCATGTGTGAATTACAGTGGCTCCATTTGTATACTCAGCAACATCTGTTTTACAGGTGTGAATATATGGATTTTGCTAATTAATGCCTAGTGGCACAATTTCTGAGTGAAGGTATAAAAATGGAAATAGAGAAAATTCCTTATCTATACAATGCTATTTCAGGTTCCTGGGAAATAAAAAGCAGGCAGTGCATACTAGGATTACTTTTTATTGCTATTTTCACTGGCTACTTCTTTGGTTTGTTATATTTTAACATCTCCATAATGTCTCCTAGTACCTAGCCAGGAGATATTTTACTAAGGAGAGTTGTAAAGAAGTAGCTTTCAGTCATACATGACAGCAAAGCTGTTTGTTTTTAAATAAAAATGTCAGTTTACAATCTCAACGACATAGCTAAGTAGCATAAAAATGAATGAACACTTATCAGCTGAGTTCCTCTCTGGGTCCACATGCATTTCTCATTCTGGGCAGTATGCAAGACTTGGTGAGCCCCTCTAACCTTGCAGGCTAAGACTGAGGATGAGAACAATTACCAGAATCAGCTGCTAAGTTGGAGCTGCAATCCAGACTCGCTGTATATTTTTCATAGTCTGGTCCCTAGAGGTCAAGTGAGCCTCCCTTTACTCATTTTGATGCTTTAACTCTTTTGGTAAACAATATTTAAGAAGTTCTGTAAGCAGGATTCTGGAGTGATGGAGTGATAGAGAGGGTTAAAGAAACAGAACATGGAAAATGGACCAAGAAAGAAATACTGTCTTAAATCCTTCCCTTGTGATTAAATTCCTGTACTCTCTTGAAGAAAATATATTAAAATTTGCCTGCCTGCCTTCCTTCCTTCCTTCCTAGGCTCGTAAGACAGTTAGTTTAGAAGGGGTCCCATAGGATCAGAGTATCATAGAATGATTTGGTTTGGATTGGAAGAGGCCTTTAAAGTTCATCTAGTCCAACTCCCTGAAATGAGCAGGGACACTTTAACTATATCATATTTCCCAGAGCCCCCATCCAATCAGACCTTGAAAGTCTCCAGGGATGGGGCATCTACCACTTCTCTGGGAAAGTGTTTTACCACCCTCATTGTAAAAAAATCTATTCCTAATTGCTAATCTAAATTGACCACCCTTCAGCTGAAACATTTCTCTCTTTTCCTGTTGCAACAGGCCTCACAAAATTCTCTGGACCCATCTTTCTCACAGATCCCTTTGGGTACTAGAAGGCTGCATTTAGGTCACCCTGAAGCATTCTCTTCTCCAGGCTGGACAATCCCAGCTCTCTCAACCTTTCTTCATAGGAGGAAATCTTTGTAGTCTCCTCTGGATCCCTCCAAGAGGTTGATGCCCATTTTTCCCAGGGTGATCCCAGAGCTGGACACAATACTCTAGGAAATATCTCATGAGAGCAGAGGGTCATAATCACCTCCTTTGACTTTCTGGGATGCTCAACCCCTTCTCAGAGGAGGACTAAAATAAGTTCAGGGTACTTATGGCACTGGTCAGGTGAGTTATGATTCTCTCTGAGGATGGAGAGGTGAAGCAACATGAATAACCTTTTCAAGTGTTTTATCAGATGTGATTTTTCCCCCTAGGCTCCACAGTACCATAGTAAAGGTACCATAGTAAAGGTACCATAGTAAAAGTAAAAGAAATATTTATTTTAGAAAAAAACACCATAATTTATTATAAACAATCAGTATTTGAGAATAGGAGATGAAACGTACATTCAGAATCTGAAATAAAATAATTCTGTCAAGTGTCATTTTACAGAGACAGTCTAGTAAACAAATTTACCAAAAATAATCACTGTAAAAAACACCTGATCTGAGTCCAAATTAATAATAGTTTCAGTCGAGTGAGATTTTCACACTGAACAATGAGGTTTAATAGCTGATCTTTTCATGTGGAGCTATAAGTAGATTGAGAAGGACCCAAATAGTGTAACTGTTTCCATTCAGAAATTCAAATATAAGGGGAAAAAACAAGCCTCCAGATCAATTTCTTCTGCAGTTGGTGGCAGTTGGTGGGACTAAACTGAGCGAGTTTTTTACAATCATAATATGTAAAAACTTTTCATTATAAAAGGAGAATAATGTAATTGCTAGTTAGTGAATAAAAAAGAAAGAAAGAAAAAATAATGAAATATATGCACTAGATCCCTAGCTTCAGCCATGGAAGGGGCAGGTTCAAATTCATCTTCATTTCATTTGTGATCCTGGGAAAATGACAAAAATTTAATTTTTATTCTATGGCATTCTTTCTCTGTTTTATTTCCTGAGCTCATTGACTACTTCAGTCTAATTTCTTCTTCCTTCACTGCTTCCTCTGCAGAATCATGACCTTTCTAGAAAGTGTATTCGCCTAGAATCATAAGCCTGTAAGATCATCAAGTCTAACCACTGTCATTATCAAATCCACCACTAAACCATGTCCCTAAGTCCATCTATACAGTCTTTTAAATACTGCCAGGATTGGTGACTTAACCACTTGGTAGGCTGCACCTATGCTTGACAACACTTATAGAGAAGGTATTTTTCCTAATATTCCATCTAAGCCTTCCCTGGCACAAATTGGGGTCACTTCCCCTTGTCCTCTTGCTTGTTATTTCGGAGAAGAGTCAGTCCAAACTCCAGCAGCTTCTTCAGCTGCTCCACATAGGATTTGTGCTCCAGACCCTTCACCAGCTCCATTGCCCTTCTCTGGACACACTCCAACACCTCAATGTCCTTATTCTAGTGAAGGGCCCAAAACTGAACACAGAAATTGAGGTGCAGCCTCACCAGTGCTGAGTACAGGGAGACAGTGACTGTCCTTCCCTGCTGGCCACACCATTGCTGATAAAGTCCAGGATGCCACTGGCCTTCTTGGCCACCTGGGCACACACTGTCCTCTGTTCAGCTGCTGTCAGCCAGTGCCCATCATACAATTGGCCTCAGCCCATCAATCCAGCCTGCCCAGATCCCTCTGCTGAGCCCTTTTATTCTCCAGCAAACCAAAATTCTCACCCAATTTGTTGTTGTCTGACTGAGGCAGCCCTTGATCTTCTCTGCATAATTGATGATAATGCTGTATAGGACTGGGCCCATACTGAACACTGGGGATCACAACTTTTTGACTGGCCACCAACTGGATGTACTTCCTTTCACCACCATCTTTGGGCCCTGTCTTCTAGCCTTTTTTTTTTGTACCTGTTGAATAGTATATCTATCCAAAGCATGAGCAGCCATTTTCTCCAGAGGAGTGCTGTGCGACAGCGTCAAGTACTCTGCTAAAGTCCTGCTAAACAACATCCACAAGAAGTCACTGTCCATATAAAAACTGAATTTCCTAGAACAGGAACAAAGTGGCTTGAACTAAGTAAAGATTTATCTTTTCCAAACAAGTACCTTTGCTGGCATCTGCAGATGTTCCCTCTTGCTATGCCATCCTTTCCCAGGGCTTCAGCCTCTCTTAACCAGGCCTTCCATATGGTATATATACTTTCCAAGTTATAGAATCACAGAATGGTTTGTGTTGGAAGGGATCTCAGCAGAAAAGGTGTTGAACAGCAGGAAGTGTCCAGTATCAATTAAGCATATATTTCAAGTGGAGTTTAAGAGACAACTTCATAACCCCTTTCAGGATGAAAAATCGATATTATAGAGTTTTTATTAATTTGTTCTTCTTTTTGAATCAACTGCTATGAAGTGTCATAATGTTTTAAGGAGAAAAATATCCTACCATTGTGACTTTGCTGAGATAATTTTTTTTCAGAAAAAAAATATTACTGCTGTCATAAGTTTAAGAGGAGGAAACAGTAAGCAGGAAGGGTAGAAAGGACTTGTTTTTCAGGGTGTTTGCTTTGAAATAAGAAGTACTAAATCACAGAAGAAAAGAAAATATGCAAGTTATAATTTGTAGAGGCTGAAATACCATATGACTGGTAAAGAACCGTAGAGAGAAATTTGGTGGATCTCCACAATCTACAAGCAAAAATGAGAGCCATGAAATGGAAATAAAATATATATAATATATATATATATATATAAAAATTTACAGTTAACAGTAAATAATAAACATTCAGAATTGACATATCTTCCAATGTGGCGTGCAAAGAACACACAAGAGAACTGAACAGAAAAAAAAAAAAAAAGGATTCTTAGTTACATATTTACGATATTTTCCTCCAGGATAGTAACTTTTGATCATTGTCAGGAAACCAATGAGAAGCAACCTTAAAAATAAGAGATTTTTTCCTAAGACATGTTAAATACTCATGACATTTCAGGAGTGCTTTCACAGTTTATGAAAATTAGTCAAGAGATAGGAACATGAAAGTTGATGGGGAAGATACTGCATTACACTTCCCAATTTATCCTTAATAGATGAGATAAAACTTAATCTAAACATTATAAGTAACTAAGGAAAGAGGACTTGTTCATTAGAAAACTCTTCAGGCTGAATTCTTTAACAACCTCTATGATTTTGATATCTTATACAGAGAAGACAAAATTTATATCCTTGGGGTTTTTTTAACTTGTGATCCCAGTAAGAATCTAAGTGTCTTTCACTTAGCTTTCACGTAGCTGACTTGAAACGATGTACCTGATATCAAACAGGATGCTCATACCCAAACTAATTCATTAAAATCAGAACTCTACTTGGAAATAGTGATCCAGACACAGATTTTGTGGAGCTGTGATTGTTACGCAATCAGCCTCCTCACCACTGATGAAGCTGGCCTAAGTCTTTCAAGGAATGGGAAAATTATCATTCCAGGAAGTCAGGAAGTGAACATACAAGAAGAAACTTGATTCACCAACCACATCAAAGAAATTAATTGACTATGAGAGAAGGAAGGCATGAGGAATATTTGCTCCACAGTCTCTTTATAGTAAAGGAAAACATGCCAGAGGTGGTGCAAAGGCAGCAGAAACAGAGACAAGAACCCAGGGCTATCATTATGTAGGGGATGAGAATGAGTGAAAACTTGCAACTTCTTTTCCTGTTACTGTCTTGACTATGTAGTATTTCAGGCTGTGGAGATGGAAAGCCTAATTCTAGTTTAGATGCTTCAATGAGGGTAATAAATGTTACTTTAACAGCTAAAAGCTGAGATTTTCGGCTCATGCTGTACTCAGTGCATCATTCTTAATTGAGTTTGGGGTTTGCTGATTTTGACTAAATTCTGCTCATTCTAACAGTGTTAAGTCCACAAACTATGATCTATCTTTCTTTCTTTCTTTCTTTCTTTCTTTCTTTCTTTCTTTCTTTCTTTCTTTCTTTCTTTCTTTCTTTCTTTCTTTCTTTCTTTCTTTCTTTCTTTCTTTCTTTCTTTCTTTCTTTCTTTCTTTCTTTCTTTCTTTCTTTCTTTCTTTTTCTTTCTTTTTTTCTTTCTTTCTTTCTTCCTTTCTTCCTTCCTTTCTTTCTTTCTTTCTTTCTTTCTTTCTTTCTTTCTTTCTTTCTTTCTTTCTTTCTTTCTTTCTTTCTTTCTTTCTTTCCTTCTTTCTTTCTTTCTTTCTTTCTTTCTTTCTTTCTTTCTTTCTTTCCTTCCTTCCTTCCTTCCTTCCTTCCTTCCTTCCTTCCTTCCTTCCAGCCATTATTTTTTAATGAATCAACATCTGGGAATAAACTTAGCTAACTGTTAATGCAATTACTATAAATGCCAGAAAATACCTGAAGCAAAGAACAAATAATTTATGTTCTAGGTGGCATTAGAGTGTATGTTTAATCTACTGACCTATTCAGTATATATTTCAGATGATTAGTGCAGATATTAACTGTTTTCTTTCTCCTGAACAAGTTAAACCTTACCTCAAATAAGTTTTACTAAACTACAGATAGGATGATGCTGCAGAGTTGTACACACACACCTACCACCACCACTCCCCTTTCCCACCCTAGCTGCTCAGCACCTAATCCTTTTCAGGTTTCTTTCATGAAAAATGTCCCAGTGCTCAGAGATTTTGACTGAGGATAGAGCCACATGATGGTGAGGCTACCTGGGAAGCAGTACAGGACAGAGTTGATGGAGATGGCATAATATTTTGGCTCTGTAATATAAGGAAAGGCTCCAGAGGTGTAAGGCAAGAAGAGAAGATGAGATATTTTAGTGCTGAAGGACACTCAGCACTATCAATCTTCTTTTACGGTATTCATATTTTAAAAAGCCTTAAGAAAGGAATTTTAAAAATTCACTTCAATCCTGGATATAGAGGATTAAGGATGAAAGAATTTGTAATTTGGGAAAGGCAAGTGATAACTAACTCAGTGTCATGAGGGAGAGAGTTTGCTGTTATTCATTGGTGTCAGTCAATCACCTCATAATCACTACATTCAATAGGAAGCAATGGTTTAGACCAATTCCTCGGAAAACTTTGTCAGCCCAAAATTACTTATATCTCATCTACATTTATTTTGCATGAATTTTTTGCAGACAAATTTTAATCATATGCTTCTGTGAAGGAGGCATAAAACTAACAATTACCTGCATTGCTGTTGACAGCAAAATTAATGGCTTATTATTTTCTGAATAGAGTTAATCTGGTTTTGAATAGGATGAGATAAGCATGACTAGGATTGAGAAGTGATTCCTCGTCAAGCTTTCCAGAGATTATTTCAGGGGGAAGATTTGAACAATATGCTGATTATCTTACAGTTGCCAGTATTGAGACTTCTGTCCTAAACACATTGCTTTGCTCTCTATTTTAACAAAATGGTAAGGCTTTTGCCATACAAACTGTGATTTAGAGGGGTGGAAGGGGGGAGCCTTCCACATTTATTCTTTGGAGTTTTTGTAATGGAGAACGTTGAACTGCAGCAAAAGATAACACCTCCTTCAGAGCAGGCTGCAGAAAATCTCCCTGCACAGTTTTGAGGAGTAGATTGAGGCAAAAATCTTTAGGATGAACCAACACCACAGAATCCAATCCTAACTTCAAAACCATGGCAGCATGTACGTTTTTACAATGAGAAACATGTAATTTGAGATATTTGCTATGTAAAAATCTACCTTTGAACTTCCCTTATAGTCCACAGAGGCTTATGGAGTTTTCCAGAGAACAGTTCATCTAAATCCCTCGTGGCATGTACCTGGTTTGTACTAGTGACTGCAAAGTATGTAATTAGTTCTTGCATACCTGGTCTTGTAAGTTGTAGCTTTCTCAGTCTTTACAGGTATCAGTTGCTGCAGCTGTAGGATCATGTTGAGAAAACGGTTTATTTATTTATTTATTTATTTATTTATTTATTAGCTTGTTAGCAGGGAAAAGAACATTAAAATATTTTAATGTTTTTAATAACATATTAATATATATAATCAAACAGGTTTGTAAGAGGTTCTGTAGACTGCCTGGAGCTTGATGAATGAGAAATCAGATGTTGACATTTTAAAAGAAAAGCTTGTCCACATATTTCATTGTCACCATTGTGCTCTAGTCTGAATCCATTTTGGCTTGTACAACAGTTTGAAACAAAAGCTAATGCTTTACTTGAGGTATTCCTGATAAAGCTGTATTTTTTAAACCTAATAATATATTTGTCGTTGATTTTTTTTAAAAAAAACATGACTGAAACTAAGGAAAAGTAGCAGAGGGAGGCCACAGAAACATCAGTACAATGAACAATTCCACAAAGCAAACTCAATTCAGGGCA
The DNA here is from genome assembly GCF_963662255.1 of Cinclus cinclus. NCBI lineage: Eukaryota > Metazoa > Chordata > Aves > Passeriformes > Cinclidae > Cinclus > Cinclus cinclus. The sequence continues at coordinate 17,200,561 of NC_085048.1, read as the reverse complement.
ATAATAGGTTGACCTGTTAGGTGACCTGCCTTGCAAAGAAAACAGACTTGTTGTCAGGTACCTATAAAACAGGTAGAAATACACAATACATCCAAAATGGGAAAGGAAAGTATTTCTAGCTGCAGATCCTAGATAGTTGTCATTGCTGGTAATACCTCCCCTTTAATTTTCTGTATTCTACTGAGAAGAACTGAAAAAACAACATGAGACAGTGAATGTTATAGAAGGTGATAATGCTTTTAAAGATTAGGTAATGCTGAGAAACTTCCATAGAAAACAAGATGGCAGACATCAGCAGGATAATAAATGAACTCAATACAAATTCTAAAGAAAGAAATTAAATTTGTATTATTTTAGTAATGAAATCAACCAAAAAGATTAAAATTAAGAATAAAAAAGAAGGAATTTTTTTGGCATGTATTTTCAGATTTGAGAAACCACAGCTATTCTATAGGTTGCCTCTGATTAAAATATGAGAAAAAGACTAAACTTCACACACATTAAATCTCATGTGGAAGTGGACAGACCTTTGTAAAGTATTTGTAGTACTAAGAACTAACCCCTGCCAAGATTAAAAAAGTGAAACTGAGAAGTCAGAAATGTTCTGTAGCTCTCAAAACACATGGATAGAATCTCATTGTAAAGCCTATTTAAAGCTAGATGAAGAAAGGAAGAAAAATTTTGCTGCACTAATGATCAAATAGATCTTTCCCACCTCTGGTTGCATGACTAGATGATTTATCATAATGACGTAAAGATAAATGAGAAAGAAAAGTAAGAAATGTAGTTAAATATCAGCTGCATTGAGCGAGCCCAAATGCAATATGTTGGTACAAAATTATTTTTCTGAGAATTTTGGTTGCTGCCACAAATATAGTATTACTATTTAGTAAATGCCATAAGAGAAGAAAACTTTTTTGAATGTTTGACTCTAATGAAAAATTATTTTCTAATAACATGACATAAAATAATCACTTTTTTTACTCTAGGAGTGTACATGGACACTGGGTTGCACAGTGATGTTTCTACTGCACCATGGCACTGGAGATTGTTCATCAGCAGTCAGCTTTGTTGGATGTGAAGTCCCACCAGAAAAGTACAGTTCTGCTATGGGACAAAGGAAAAGAAGAAAGTATGAATCAGAAACAGAAAGATATTGACCTAGGTCTGATCCACTGTTGGTATTGTGGTTCCCTGGATAAGCATGTTTACTTATAAAAGTACACATTTATGAATATGTCTATATAAACATACAGACCAAATCTCAGGTTTGGCAGTATTGTTATTTATTCCCCAGAGCTGTTTAGAAAAAAAAAAATCTGAAGCATTTCTGAATTTTCTTTTCCTCATTCCTGCATCTTGGTATCAGAAGTTACATTATTCCATTATTAACAATCCCAGCATCCAATTTAATAGCAGTAAGCTTTTACAAAAGGCAGAGGGTAATCTCTATCCTATAGTACCTGAGTTATGATGTCACTCAAATCATGATTCACATTCCAGAAAGTGAAGACTCTATGAAAGAAGTCAGTTTACTTGCCAACTCCATATAAAGTACAGTAATTCAGCTGCAAAATAAAGTAATTTTAGAGCGGGACAAATAGATAACACAAGATTTTTTAGCAGATACTAAAATGATGTCTGGGGGTAGCTTTGACCAATGTCTCATGCCGCAGTTCATTGAAAAATTCAAGGAATTTCGATAGACAAAGAATCTGGCTCTCTGAGGTCAGCTGAAAGATTTAAATTGAATCAGTATCTTCATTAATGTTGAGTATTGGATGAAATAATCTTCCTGTTTATGTTTACAGGAATTAATTATTCTATATGAGTTACTGAGCAGTGGGGGTTCTATTTTCATTTTTTTGAGAACTGAGCAGAGGTGTTCACATCAATGAAATCCTGCTAGTTGAGTAAGGACCAGCAGATGCATACATGAGCAGACAACATGCTTTTGAAATACTTTTGGGCACAAAAGATTATATCCAATCACAAAGGAGAAATGAAAGTCACAAGCACCCACCGTCCCCCCCAAAAACAAAAAACCCAAAAACAACCAACCAGAAAAGCCATCCTTTCTTCACTGATTCAGTAATTAATTATTAACTTTGAAAATTGAACTAGGTTATTGCGATGTTTTCCATTCCAAAGCATGTTTTGTCTTATTTTGCACATCCTGTGGCACAGCAACATGAATATGAGCCAGAACATTTAATTGTCCTTGAAGAGTAATCTCTGGTAATATAAATTATTCCTAGTCTCAAATACCTTTCCCTTGACTTTATTTGGGCTAATTCACATATGACAAAATCCCAGTGTGCCACTCCCTGGCATTTCCTTAACATCTGACCTCACACGGCTGTTTATTATTAAGACACATTTGCCACTGCTGTGCATGTTGCCATACACTGTCTTTACAGCCAGGATATTTTTATCCCAAATACTTGAATTTACAAATAAGCTAGAAATGAATGCCTTGCATCAGCTTTAATTTTATAATGCAGTGACCCATTCTACCACTGCGTAATAAGAGGTCCCACTGTGACAATTAAAACAAATCACCCTACAGAGTATGTCATTAGGTACATTCATGCCTCATCAGTAACTGAAATGTCTTTTATGATATATTTCAAATAAAGGTATATAAATTTAGTCTGGCTTCTCCAAAGGACAAAATGATTTATAAAAAAATCTCTCATCTTCTCAATTTATTATGAGAATGAAATAAGAATGAAATGAAATATAAACTTTAATTAAGAATAAAAGGACTGTTGACCACTAAATAGAACACAAGTGTGTAGGTAATTTTGAACCACTAACAATGGATCTAATATGAAGCTAAGTTCCCAGGCATCACTGCACCCATTATGTCTTGTATTTTGAAGAAACTCAAACTAGAATGAAGTAAATGGAAAAGTGAGTTCTGCTAGCTTATGTTGCATTCTGATCATTTCTCCTAATGTGAGAATCTCTTTTCCAATGCATTAGATCTGAACCCATCAGGGTATGCTACTGTGACTGTCAGAATGGCACATACTTCCCCCAAGCCTCATCCCATCTCCATGAGTAGTGCTGTACTTGTGGCAACAGTCCTACAGGAGCAGCAACAGTACTGTCAGCTTGTCAGTGCTTTCTAAGAGCAGCTAAACGATTTTTCTGACAGATCTTAACATTCTCACTTCTGGGAACACTTGGAATTAGTGTTGAAACTGAACAATATTTTCATTTAGATATTTTATTAAGATGCTCTCAAACTCTTTTTCTGTTCCCAAGTGGGTAGGACACTTATGATTGAGATCCATCTCATCAACTTTAGACATTTCTATTGTAGCTGTCTACATCTGAACTAGTCACTTGGGATTTACTTTGTAGTCAACAGAGAGATATAAACACCTCTAAAAGGGGATTTGGCTGACCTATATGAGTCACTTGGTAGCAGTGCCTCCATTAAAATAACCAGTTCATTATTACATGAGCATATTGAGGTGTCTCTGCTTGGTCAGATGAATCCCTCTGAGAGGTCAAACCCTAGATCTAGGTGCTTATGTAAATTTGTCAGTGGAGAGAGGAAGTGAAGTTTTGTTTCCCTGCATCCTGTAACTTGCAAAACTGAAGTTATGCCCTGTATCTTATGGTTTTTGTTTGTCTGAAACTCATACCATGCCAGTAAGTAATCATGTGCTTACTCAATGGAATGGTCCCTGGAGTGACCCACAGATAAGTTTGCCTGTTGCCTTCACAGGGCAATATCAACGCCGGACAGCATTTTCCTGGCATATCTTTTATTGTTCCACTAGATGGTTCCTAAGTGCTGTTTCATTAACAGACAAGGAAGTACAGGCTAGAGTCACACCCATATTTTCTTACAGTCTAAATGCTTTTAACTTGTAATAAATGCTTTTAACATGTAACATAAAGCCACAGAATCACAGAATAGCTTTAGTTTGATGGGACTTTATAGATCATCAAGTTTCAACAGCCCTGCCATTGGTGGGGACATCTTCTGCTAGACCAGGTTGCTCAAAGCCCCAGCCAGCCTGGCCTTGAACACTTCCAAGGATGTGGCATCCACACCTTCTCTATGGAATCTGTGCCATTGCCTCACCACCCTCCCAGTCAAGAATTTCTTCCTAATATTTGTGTAAATCTACTCTCTTTTGATTTAAAACCATTCCTCCTTCTCCTGTCACTACATGGTCTTGTAAACAGTCCCTCTCCAACTTTCTGTAGCCCCATTTTAGGTACTGGCAGTCTGCAACAGCCCTCTCTTCTCTGGGAACATCCCTAACTCTCTTAGACTGTTCTCACAGAAGATGCTTCAGGTATTCATAGGTGCTTAAGGCCTGCTCCTATCAGCTTTCTAGCCTCCTCTGGACCTGGCCTGCAGGTCCACATCCTTCTTATGCAGCGGCCACAGATGTGGATGCAGCACTGCAGATGGGGTCTCACAAGAGCAGAGTGGAGAGGGACAATCTCCTCCATCAGCCTGCTGGCCATGCCTCTTCTGATGCAGCCTGGGATATGATTTGTTTTCTGGGCTGCAAGAGCACATTGTTGACTGATATCCAGCTTCTCATTCCCTACCATCCCCAAGTCCTTCAGGGCAGGACTGCTCTCGATCTCTTCTCTGCCCAGCCTGTGGTTGTGCTTGGCTAAGAAAACCATCAACTCTCAGACCATATCCCTTCCAATTCTTGACCATGTCTCATCTGTCTCATACAGAGTTCATGTCCCTACTGGCCTATGTAAAAATCTCTCTGGGTCTCCTTACCATTCTTCAATGATGTGTACTGCAAGAACATGGAAGAAGGAGGACAGAAGTGGGGTAAATATGTTAGCTATTAATTGGAGTTACTGAATCACATAATCCACACCAATGTCACTACCTGTATCACTTGCAACAGCTCTAGTGAATATGACAGGTCTCCTAAGAAAAACAGTCTCACTGAAGTAAAATGGTATTACAGTCTTTGTCCTTAATTGGGCTTTCCCCACTGGTTTGGATTTCCTTCCTGAGTACAAAGCACAACATACCATGCTGCAAGGACCGAAAGTAAGTGAACACTGTGACACTTTCCCCCTTTCACATCTGTGCATCTCTTGCTCTTCCTAAAAAAACCCAAACTAATGGGTAGTCTAATGCTGTCAAATGGCCTAACTAATAACTGGATTTACATTTCTGTACCTTTGGATGGATTAATTTAATTCCTTTTAAAACTCTGATTCTTACTGCAGATAAGCCATCAGTGTGCTTAACAGGATCCTAAAAGTAGAAAGCAAATGTAGAATAGGAGGTTCATTAGACAACAGTTTTTTCAAATGTGGAAGCTGAACACCAGATGCCGTTTTGCATAATAAAAGCAGTCACTGATTAGCCCTTGGAGGTCTATGATCCCTGAATAATAACCCGTTTTTCAACCTTGTCTGTTATTTTTCCCTAAATTTTCAGCTTTAGGACTAGCTCATTCAAATATTCACATATACAAAATGTGACTTGTAATTCCTTTTACTCTTTTAAAATTGTGATTTTCCAGAATGGAATCAAAAGGGAAAAAAAAAGATACTACACCAAAAAATGATTTTAGGAGTAATAAAAACATTGGACACACTGAAAAAAAATAAAAAGTAAGAATACAATTTGTAAGTGAAAGGAAAACACCTGGATGTTGAGCCATCCCTTCTGGTACAAACCCAGTGTGCATTAAGAATACACAATCAATGCCAGGTTATCCTGACACTTAACTCCTGGCTTTGAGTCTAGTGAAGAAAAATGGAGAATACAGCTCTTTATCTCCAGATCTGTAATCATTACCCTCCTTGAGCTCAAAAATGGGAGTTTGGGCATATAGACCTGTTTGAAGAAAGGTGGCTTTCTAACTTGTTCATCAGCTTTGAGTTTGGGAGTAGGAAATAGTAGACATGGCATGATCAAACTTGGATGATTTGACTCTTAGCACTTATATCAACTGCTGAGCCTCCCCAGGGCCATCTGTTGATTGTAGATGCTTATTCCAAGCAGAACTTGATCTGAGTCTCCTTCTGTATGAAAACTAAAGTGACACTTCCCACCATAGCTGGGAAAATGGTGTCTGTTCTCAAAAAGAGCAAAGCAGTAAAGTGAGTGCAGGGGGACGCTGTAACAGAAGTTAGGCAAAACCCCAGCCTTCAGGACATGGAAGTTGCTGGGATACCTCTATGAAGAACTTATATTTTAAAGTCAATTTGTCTTGTTTGCCATTCCTAATGAGCACTGCTCACTTTAGACTGGTGCCATGCGAGACAAACCGTGTACAAACGAAGACAGCAGAGCACAAAACTCATGGCCCAGGAGAACTCTATTATGATATCTTTTCAAGCTTCTGAAATTGCAAGAACTAAAGGTTCAGTGCAATTATGGACAAACAGAAACATAATGCTGCAACAGATTTGGTACAATCATTCAAAAGCCAATAAGTATTTTCATTTTAGTGACAGTTATCTGTGGTCTGTTGTGTCTGCAAGCTGGTGGCAAGACACTAGAACAAACTTACCAGCCCATCTGGTGCCTGGAATCAAGTATTTCTGTACTTCATGTTATTACAGAGAGGGTTGAAAACAAGAAAACCTCCTGTGGTTCATGTATGTTTCTAGGTGAAGTCAAGAGGTTTGTAAACAGGAGTTTTCATAACTTTTTTAGTGGCTGATGTTCATTTCTTGCACATATTTTGTGTGTGTGTATGTGTATCTATTTATACATACAATAAATATGTAAGTAAAAAAATAAAACCAGGGTAACTGACTTGAGACTTCACCTCTGCAAGAAGAAATTTATAAAACTATATTTTATAAAGAAAATTATTTTTTTTTAAAAAATGCTTCACTGTTAGGTATTTCCCTGTCTTGGGATGATTTATACTGAAGGTACTAGAGTATGATAATTAGCTAAAGCCTGAGTTTTTAGCTGATACTAAGATTTAGTTAAACTTGTTCACAATGTGATTTCCCTCTGGAGCACTTTGCCAGTACCTCTGTTTGAGTTGCACACAAACATCTGTATGCTTTTGAATTGGTAGTTAGAAGATGTAATGAAGATGTTTCAGAAGCTGGGAATAAGACAGAACATAATTTTTGGTTTAATAGCTCTATTTATAAATTGCACAATCTCAGAGCCTTTACTGTATGTTTTCAGTCCAACCTAACAGCAATTCTCAGAATAAATAACAAACACAATCTCAGTGTGAAGCATAGTCAAGATAAAATGCAAAAGGCAGCTGTAGTGGCGTACAAGGGCTGAAACAACATTTCATTATATAGTTAATGTCATAAAATGGGTTGATCCTTATTGATTCTTTGGCAGGATTTTTTCATTCCATGTTAAAGCTTTTATTTTGGCAGGTAGCACCAGGTGGCACTGTTACATAATAATCTACTTTTTTTTTTTTTTTTTTTTTTTTTTTTTTTTTTTTTTTTAAGCAGAACAAGGTTCCAGTGTTGGGAAGACATGCTTCAACTAGGGGGATAGTGATAGGCTTTAGGGAGGGAGAAGCTAAGGCAGACAGCAAAGAATCTTGTTTTGTACCCATACTTCCCTTTCACTGCAATTTTTACAATCAAATTTACACCAAGGTAATAACAGCAAATCCAAGATTCCCAGAAAATCATATTTCCAGTTTGCTGTTTGTTAGCAACCCTGTTCAAGGAATTGTGCATGACTAAATAAAACAAGATTTACTTAGTGTTTACTAAGTTACTTCATCACAGCATTCCACATTTATAGTCAGTTTTTCCAAAGCCCCAGGTATTTTATTTATTTCTGCTTGACAGAAAAATGAGAAATGCAATAGAAGTATAGAAGGAACCAGTCACAATGGGATTATAGGATTAAATCTGTCACTTGGAGACATGTGAGTACTAGAGTCTTCTGTGGTACTGGGTACTGTGACACTGAATATTTTCAGCTCCCCATTCCTGAGGATTGTTACTGCTCCAGTGTGATAATTTTGCCACTTGCACTTACATCACTTTTATCACAGATGTCAGTGAGTAAAAATAAACAAACATCCTTTTTAAAAAATTCAATGCAAATAACATATTTCCTCACATTAAAAAAAAAATAAGGGCATAAAGTAATATGTATTTAGTAATATTTATCTCTCCCACAAGGGTAGAAAGAAAAACTTCTCTGTCCTTTTGTTATCTGCTTCATAAATCCTTCAGGTGCTTTTACAGACATTCAGTTCTTATGCAAATTTTCCACCTTAGAGAAGACTCCAGTCTGGGAAAGCAGTCTTATCCTTAAATCCTGGGTGGTCTGTTTATATTTTTTCTTTTTCTTTTTCTTTTTCTTTTTCTTTTTCTTTTTCTTTTTCTTTTTCTTTTTCTTTTTCTTTTTCTTTTTCTTTTTCTTTTTCTTTTTCTTTTTCTTTTTCTTTTTCTTTTTCTTTTTCTTTTTCTTTCTTTTTCATCTCCAGGCCGGTTTATTTCTGTCTTGCCTTAATAGATGTTAGTTTCATAGCTAACGTGGTTTACCATCAGACTTTGACTCCAACTTGTCAATCTCTATCAGCAAGTTATCCAGGTTGAATATTCTTTTAGCCTTATGAAGAGCATTGCAAATGATAAGTGAGTGGTGGTGAGTCTACTCACATGTAGAATTTTGCTTTTCAGTCAACACCTACAGCCTAGATCAACAAGCTATGAAGCTGTGGAATTTATATGATCAATATTTAGCCCCTGCTTGAGATAATACATTGTAATATTTATGGGTTTGAGTCGATATTGACTTTGAGGAGCTGAGACTAAACACCTTTTTCGTTAGACTATTACAAGGATTCCATACCTCAAATGTAAAAAAGGTATGTCATATACTCATATCCTCTTTGAATATGCTTTAATACAGCCTTGTAAATTTTTGGAACATCTACCTTGAAATTCACGTTTTTTTCATTAAATACTAGAATAATGAATCTAGGAAATCAAATAATACAACATAAATAATAAATGGCATGTTACTTGAGTCAACCACTTAACTAAAATGACAGCTCAGAAAAGGGAAGAATGCAGGTATCTTAGCTGGCTGCCAATGTGTTTCTGAGACACTGGTAGGTACAGGGTAATGATGATCAAATTAATAACATGCAAAGAAATTGTCCTCCTTCCTTAATGATGTGAGATTCATCAGCTTTAAGGAAATGATGTAAAAATGCAAGCATTACTCAGGCTGGAGAAAATACAGTCAGCCAGTCAGGGCTTTTCAGCTTTTCATTTCCATCAGTAGAACCAAGGTTTGGCTTCACTGCATTCTAGATTTACAATGGCACTATTAATGCCAAGAAGTTGGGCTTGTGGGGCATGCATGAATTGCAAGAAAAAGTGTGTTATTTAAAATACCTTCTCATGATTTATAACAGCCTTTCTGACTGGGTTTATTGATCTGAAGGGAAAGCTAGTGGGAAAAAAAAATGTGAGTATTTCTCAGATGCCTTATAAATCCCTAGTAAATCTTAAACCTCATGTTAAGATTAAATGGATATCCAAAGTTGGATTCATGGCAGTCTTTCAATGATATTTGTTGCAGTTTTCCAGCAATACTGTATTTCTGAAAGAAGCTAGGACCTGATAGAATGTATAACAGACAAAACAATGACGGAGAGAAACTCAGGAACATGCAAAAGAAAATGCTTCCAGGAAGAATCCCAGTCCAAGAAACTGAATACCTCATATTCCTTCCCATGGCTTCAGACCAAGGTTTCTGAGAACTTGTCTGCTTGTCAGACATAATCATCCCTTTAAAACATAAACAGACATCATCTCTGTTTGCCACACTGGAAAAAACACTGTTGTCATTAAAAGTCTTTTTTCTAATATCCAAAGTAGCAATGCAGCATAAAAATTCAAATAATACTGCAGATATTGCTCAAAGCTGGAGTTCACTTTATGAACTCTCATTTGTCAATATTCTTTCAATTAATTTGATCACGGTGCAGGAAGTCTAGACTGGTATGTAAATGCATTACAAGTTGTACCAAATGAAGGAGTGAGTTGCTGTCAGAATCTTCTCATTTCAGAAAGGGTGTTACATGACAAAGCATGATGGGACCCATGAGTATCTGTCCTTGGTCACTCTTTCATGATTTGTCCTTTCCTGATGTATCTCCAAACAGGCAGAATGGGCAAAATTCTGTGAGAAGCTGATACTTTTTGATTTTAAGTCCCCCGGCCTGTCTCCTAGATCATAGAACTGAAACTGTTAAATACCTTTGCTACTGTAATACCATTGAAAGTATTAAGTCACTGGGAGGGAAAGTGCATATGGGAAAGTTGCACTGGCAAGTGTCACTAGTCAAGAGGAAGAAAAACTGTTTCCTGCAGTACCTGTTATTCCTTAGAGCTCTCTCAAACATGCTTAGCACACAAAATCTGACAGGATTAAAACCTCAGGTGGTATGGCTTCAGGCAAAGGAGAAATTCAGTTACCTGTCAGTAGTAATAATAAAGAGATGACTGAAACCACCACAACACTATCTTTCCCCCGGATTACCTCTGTTTTAAGTTGCCTGTATTGAGCAATTATTCCCTGTGTCTACTGATGAAAGAATAAGTTGATGTTGTGCAAAGGAAGAGTAAGCCTTAAATCTATTTTATGGGCTGACTATGTTTCTTTGAATATTTTTATGACATTTTTACTTTTATGTTTGCTCTCTTTTAAACTGAAATATTAAAAACTAACAACTTTCAATGTCATTACCAGATATGTGATACTCAAATGCATTCCTTACTTTTCTTTTGAGGCACATCCATCTTATAAGGTAAATTGAAGATTTCAGCTGAACCATAACTATGGCCCACTTCATGGTTCCCACCAAAATCAGTTTAATTATCAGCAGGTATTCCTACATCAATATCAATTTCCTTTTAATAGACAATGTAGTCTACTTTTTTGAAAAAGTGTGCTGAAAGTCTAAAACTATGTCCTATATTTTGATCACCGACACTCTCACTTTCAAAAAAATTCACACATAGTGAAGGGAATGCAGATATATTTTTTATACCTATAGTACTACTATACATTTAAACAACTTTCGCACTGTGTTTCCAGATGAAATTATTTTATGCTTTTCCCAATTAAATACTCTCTGCATGTTCTGATTTTTATCCACTTAACTGTGAAACACATACTTTCCTATCAAATGGATTGCAATTTTTCTGTGAAATAAGAAGAGTAGAAAGCAGATTTTCTCCTGTGGATGTCTTGATAATCCTAAAAATTATAAACAGATTTTTCAATCCTTTGGGATGGCAGTATTATCATGATATAGAGTTTATTGTGATTTTATTTTTTGTATGCCTTTAATGCATCGCTGACTGAGAGTCAGGGAATTGAAAATGCAATAGCCGTATGACTGCTGGAGTTCATTTACAAGGCTTTGAAATGAAGTTGTTTTGCAAAATCTGGGGAGAAAGACTTAAAGACAGAGATCTATTTAACATGTCCCTACAGGAGGTGAAAGGATTCCTCCAGGTGGAATTTGACACAAATCCAGTCAAGTTTTTAAATGGTAAGTCTGGTCAGTTACATAGCAAATACACAAAGATAAATAGGGCCCATCTTTGATGTAGGCCTTTAAAAAGAAAAAAAGACAGATTGTGGGCCACTTAACCAGATGCCACAGGGTCTACACAGGGCCTCTGTAATCTTGTTTTTATAACGGCTGCATCTATTAAAAAATGAACAGAGGCCAGAATGCTTGTAAATGAGAACATCGTCTTCTCAACACAGCCTCCCTTTTGGAAGCTTTCCATTTGCTTGTTAGTGAGTGATATCCCTCAGTCATCAGTACATTAACATTTTACCAATTTTTTTTTTTTTTTTGCTTTCTTGTTGGATCCCAGCTAGATATTTCTGCTGTTTCTTCTCCCTGAAGTACGCAGTGAAGTCCTTGACTCTGTGACCTTAAGAGCCATGTACAAAAATGTGAGTCCATTATATAGCATTTTAGTGGTAGAATTCTCTTCTAATACTGTTAGATGAGAATAGGTGAGAAATTCTGTTGATATTTAGACTAGCCTTACAATAAATAGCTGTTCTTTGCAAAGAACAGTGCTTGGCTAAAGCACTTCTTCAAATGTGTTGAACTGTGGCAAAACAGTTTTACAACTATGTTAAACTAATTTATGGAACTCATTAGAATTTTAAAATACACTTGGTTTTGCTTGTAGGCCATAAGGGTTTCTTCTTTTCCTCAAAGAAATCACAATTTAATTTTCTTTATATATAGCCATTTGGGATTTAAAAAGTCAATAAATAAATAAACACTATTATATCTCTGTGTGTGTATGTATGCATATATATATATATATATATATATATTACAGAAGAAATCTTTTTCGATAGGATTCATGATAGTAATGGGAGAGTTCTGAAACATCATCTGCTTTCCACAATGGCTGCAGTACAGTCTTGGCATGGCTCCCTCTATCATTATTCATCAGACATAATGGTAGATTACATCATTCAGAGAGGATTTTTTCCCTAAACATGACTTCAGCTCAAACACCTATCAGTTTTGCCATTTATTTTTCAACACAGGATTTGAGGGGATTTTTCCACTTCCAAAATTTTACAAAAGATTGATTCTCTGCACCATGTATGCATGACAGCTGCTTTCTCAAAAGAATTTTCATGAAACTTTCATTACTAAGTTAAGCCTGTTTGTGTTTGTGCAAATTCAGCCATCAAGTAAGGACCTCAAATAATGTCTCAAATTCACTTTCCTAAGCTTTCTAGGATATGGAGTGAGTTCAGTTGTTCACTTGATGGGATCCTCGAATATGAAGTGCCTCCAAAGATATTGTACATTTATGTAAGGGCTAGAAATGTGTGGGGTTGTTTTCTGTTTGTTTGGTTGGTTTCGGGTTTTTTTTGGGTTTTTTTTTTTAATATTTGAAGTTTGATTGGTAATATTTTTAAGAAAATGAAAGGGAAATTTGAGAAGGCTAATAGTAGAACTAACTGCTTAGGATCTGACTTAATTCACATGTCCTTGAACAATTAAAGAAGCCGTATGATGAGAAACTAGTTCTCCAGGAGACACCAGGACTGGGATACAGTAACTGACATGAGTGCATAATCAATATAGAGAAGCCATCAGGCATTAGGTAATGACATTGTTTCCTTGAAAAATCTCCAGATAAATGAAGGTGTGCATGAATGTGGTTGATAGAAGCCAGCAAGCAGAGAAGGGATCACCTGAGCTAAGCAGCAAGAAACACTGAAGGTGGGTGTCTGTGTCACTACCACCCAGAAACTTTATGTCAAAAATGACAGCTTAAAGATTAAATAATACTTGAGTTGGGGTGTAGAAGTCCTAACTTTGAATCTAAAGAAACCTAAACCAGTCATCATTTAAACAGCTCACTATAAAAAGTTTAAGACTTTATGAATACTTCTTTCTATTAATTGCCTGGGGAGCCACATCTAATAACCACAGAAGCAGATGATTAAGAAGTCCTGTATGTTACCATTCCAATGTCCATTAACAGGATAAATGTGGGGAAATCACCCAATAATGTTTACTTACTGCACATGTGTTTGCCACAGTGTAACTCAATTCTTTCTAGGGGAAACTAAACTGGAAACTGCTTGGAAAGTGCCTACCAAACACATTGTGAATCCTTTAAAAGGCCTGATCCACTGCTTGGTCCTCTGGATAGTTTCAAATAACATGTATGATGGAGATGTTAGATTCAAGTCACTACACTAATCCTCTTCCAGGTAAATGGAGAAAGACGACTCAGCAGTGACTTTTGGTCTGCTGGTGTAGTCCTGTTGCTAAAAAAAACATGTTTTGTTGCAAACTTTGCTCTTCTTGGCTCTCTTGATTTGTGTTGCCACAGTAAGATAAAAATAAAATTTGTCAGGCTTTGTGGATGGCCTAACTGCATTCTCTAAATCCTTATTTTTTAACCTAGTCCATAATGAATATTGTTGAAGAGGATGTTGTTCACAGATGCTGCAGTGATGTTCAGGGAGTTAGCTAACAAGGTGAGTGGGCAAAGAGGGCAGATTCTCTTGGTTTGCTCTTACTGAAAAGGGGAAGAAAATACTGTTGCCTCCCATGTACAAACAATTCAAGGGCTTGGTAAAAGCAGAAAGCTCTAATGCAGGTGTGCATTAATGCTTTTTGCCGTTCTCTTAAGGCAGTTTGGCACTCAGAAATCCACACCGATTTTCACTTCTCGAGCTTCATAAAAAGGCTTCACTAAAAATCTGCAGTTTAAAATCCACAACCTGCACAACCCAACCACTCACAGAAAGCCTTGCAATTCTTGGACCTTATGAGGTTCTCAAGAAACAAACCACTACACAGTTTAAATGCATCTCTTTTTTTCTTACACATTGGGTTTCATTTCTTCTTTACAAGCATTTCACCAGTGACTTCATCGATAAATAAAGATGTGTATCTTCTCCTAAATTATTTGCTGGATAAAGCATTTTCTCAATCAAAGGCAAAAATAAAAAGAAATGTCTAATTTTCAGATACCGTTTTATAAAACTAAAAGAAAAAAAAAACAGGGAAATACTCCTATCTAACATATCCTGCCTTCAGTTTTACCTACGTGTAAGAATAAGCCATAAAAACTTTAGCTGAAAGATTTCCAAGTGCTATTTAAGTAGACAAAACATATTCAAGTATTATCCATATACAGTGTCCTTTGTGGCCTAAAAGTAAAATAACAGCTAAGGCAGAAGTACATGCTATTTTTTCTGACCACACTTTTGCTTGGCAGTTGGGAACACAGATTAGTGTTGATTTTTAATAGCAGCTCTTGTGTTTTGTACATCTCTTTAATTGGTCTGAACTAAGTTTTTTAAGTTTGTGGAGAATCTTATTCTTTATAGTGCAGCATCTTTCAGACAATTCATATCGAAGCTTTATTTGGTCCTGTGGTATATGGCCATCTATTTCAGTTCCTTTTGTTTTTCATTTCTGTTAGAAAGATAATAAGTCTCTTTCCACTTTTAAAGGCTCTAAAAATGTTTTGAGGTGTTCATATTTTTCACTTTATGTATTATTTTTACTGTTTGCTAGTATCAGACTGCCTTCTCAACTACACAAAAAAAACATAAAGAACCCAGCCCTGGAGTGATATGCTTTGAACAGCTTTTACAGTAAATGAGGCAGAGAAATCAGCAGGGAGGGTATTACAGGAGAATGAATAGCTTCAACTTTCTGTTTGAATTGTGTTCATGCTAAATTTCTCCCCAGGATTGGATTTGACCCTTTTCATGGTCAGCTTGAATATGTTTTTATAGAATCATAGAATCGTTTAGTTTAGAAAAGGCCTCTAAGGTCATCAAGTCCAACTGTTAACCCAGCAGTGCCAAGTCCAGCACTAAACCATGTCTCCAAGGGCTACATCTATATGTCAGTGACTCCACCATTTCCCTGGGCAGCCTGTTCTAATGCTTGACAACCCTTTCAGCTAAGAAATTTTTCCCAATATCCAATCCAAACCTCCCCTGGTGTAACTTGAGGCTATTTCCTCTTGTCTTACTGTTTGTCACTTGTGAGAAGAGACCAACTCCTACCTTGCTACGATCTCCTTTCAAGTAGTGGTTGGGTGTAATAAGGTCCCCCCCAGTCTTCCTCAGCTGCTCCTCAGAGGATGCATGTTCCAGACATTGCCCCAGATTTTTGCCCTTTTCTGGACTCACTCCAGCCCCTCAGTGTCCTTGTAGGGATGGAGCCAAAAATGAAACACAGAATTGGAGGTGCAGGCTCACTAGTACAGAGGGATGATCGCTGCCTTGGACTTGCTGGCCACACTATTTTTTATACAAACCACGATGCCGCTGAGCTTTTTGGCCACCTGGACCCTCTGCTTGCTTATATTCAGATGCTGTCAAAAATGTACCTGGGCCCTTTTCTGCTGGGCAGCTTTCCAGCTGCTCTTCCCCAAGCCTGTAACATTGTGTGGGTTTATTTTGACTCAGTTGCAGGCTCTGACACTGCTTTATAATGTGTCTGCCACTGTGGTTGAAGTCTAAGATCTCTGCATAACTTCACCTAACAAAACCTGTCTATTCCAAATACCTTTGTCATCCAAGTCACAGGTAGGGTCTTTCTGCTTGCATCCATTACCAAGGCATTCTGCATTTCTCCTTTTTTTTAAAGTTATAAGAAAGACCACCATCACAAATCCTAATAGAAAGCCAGCCTTGTAGGATTGCTTTCAGATCATGAAACATGGATTTTGCCTATCATCAAGGCTAAGTCTCCCTGTCTGATGGCATTGATAGTGGTGCTGTTCCATTTTAACCGAGCAGTCTCTGCCCAGTCTTGTCATGTCTCTTGCCAGAAGCTTATTTGGTTTCCCTGTCCAGTCTCCTTTAACTGTCCTGGCACAGGGGAGGAAGTTTAATTTGCTTTCTCATGATCCCAATAGAATCTGCATACCTTTCATACCAGCTGCATAAAGAGCTTATTAGCCTTTACTTACCCTAAGTTTGAGCAAAACCTTGGCTTTCCTGCTTCTCCCTCTGCCTGGCTCAGCAGGCAGGCAGTGATTCCTCTCAATGCCTGCTGTAGCCAGCTGTCTCCCACCCTTTGGCATGCACAGGCTTTACCTCTCCTCCCCAGAGCTTCGGGCCACCGAGCCCTGGGCAGTGCTTCTCTTTCAATTGACCACACTGCTTGGGGAGTCATGTCAGAGCTTCAAAAACTTCCCACAGCTTTATCATAGCGACGCTACTGCTTGGCTTGGCTTCTCCAAGCGGCTGTTCACGGCTCCGTTTCTGCAGCTGTCCGTGCCCTACTGAGGCACAGCTTGCTGCCTTCTCTTCCTCTAGGTCGTCTGCTTTGTGATACTGCTCCCAGCTGTGTTTTTCTTCTTCTGACGGCTGAGGTCACAGGAAAAAGCATTCTTGTCAGATGTGGTTGTATTTTTTAATGCTTCCAACTGAATACACAGTTAGTCTTCTCTGAAAATACAGTGTGAAATTGAGAGAAATTGAATTCAAATTTCTTTGGACTAATTGTGCAGAAGTTTAGATAGAATGCAGGTCTTCTACTGTTGCAGGGAGAAAACACTGAACAAAACTCTGACATAAGGAATAAAGTCTGACAGCGATCCCAGTATAGAATGTGAAAAAATGTCTTTCTGGTGCCTCTGTATTAAAGATCTACACACTATTAAGACAGTAGGATTTATTTTAAAATATTTTCTTGTTTCTGCTAAATGCTTAAAGGAAATTCTGTACTCATTTTCAGTTTTGCTCCTTACCAAATTAAATTAAATTAGTTATATACTGACCAATAACAAAGCATTTCTGTTTAGGACCAGCATATTTGTTCATGAATTTTTTTTATACATGGATGTATGTGACCTTGTTGAACGGAATTTTTAATTTGTTTTTGACCTGAACATAGTTGGACTATGGCCCAGTTCATTTTGAGTATGGCTAGACTAAAGTTTTGGTTTATTACAACAAATAAACACAACTCAGAAAAAAATATTTTAGTTATTTTTAGTAAGTTCTCTTCTCTCTATAATGTGCCAGATGTGCAGTAATATTATAAATTCATGTACCACTATATACATTGAGGTGTGTCCATATTATGGACATTACCTTCAATTTCAAATCAAGGATCGGATTTATGATGTTTTCTGAAATAAATAATAACACATCTAATGTGTGATTTTTAGAACTATGTGTGATAGTCCTTACTGTTAAATTTTTTATTCCCTGACATGGTTTTGGCCTCTGCTAGCCAAGCACTCTTGCAGGAGATGCAAAGCAGATGCAAGGCAGGCAGTCTGGACAAAGGCAAGTTGGGCTCTGATTTCAAAACAATTCAGAACCATTAAAATTAAAGAAAAAAAAACAAAAAAAAAAAACCTGACTCGTGCAAACAAAACCAAACTTACAAAGAATATTCTCTTCTCACACTACCAGAAGTTTGGTCTCAGACACCTATTCACTGTGGATGAGAGTTTGTGAGAAAAAGATATCCATGATATTGTCATGAACAAGTTGTTTTACACAGAGTACTTTCAAGAAATAAATTTAAAATTAAACATATATTAATTTTACCTGTGTTTTTCCATTTCAAGAATATTTAAGCACAGTTAATTGCCTGTTAAAATACTGTAATTAATAGAAGTAAATACCATATGAGAAAGGAGTTTGTGCACAAGTGAGGAGGGAACTGAGGGATGAAAGCTATTGTACAAACCACAGTAATCTCTCTTGCCTTGCAAAAGGAAACCTGGCCAAAGAGGTTGTCAACAATAAAGTGCTCATGCTATATGTAATGCATTTTCTTTGTTACTTGGTTTTATTTAATTTGGCAACAAATCACTTCTCTTCGGAAATGCTTGGGGTTTATTAATTACTATTTTCCATTTACCTGAAATTATTACTGTATCAGTCTTGAGAGATCAGCACCAGCCTTGCATCTCTTTGGCAACCCCAGAAATTGCTGGTTATTTGTTGTGTTAAATTCAGAGACTGCATTGGGCATCCTGCTTTGATGTAGACTACTTTGAGTAAACAAATTTCATACTTTCCATATCTCCACAGTCACTTTTTACAATCATTTACATCAATATAAAGTTGTAGAAAATTATCAGAAGTTCTTCCATATGTTTTGTTGTGGCTGAATTAACAATCTGGAGTGGAAGAAAACTGCATTTGCTCTGTACAGAGAAAGTTTATAATAGATTATAATTAGTGTGGTCTATTTTAAGAATCAAAACCAAACACTCAAAAGCAAAGAAATTAAAGCTAAAATAAATACATAGCCAAAACACTATTATGTTGATTTCAAAGACAGATAATTATAGCAGTAATATATATAGAAGGTTCTTGCTCATTTTTCTTTTCCATCCACGTATTCAGGCACTGCACAAATCACAGTTCTTGTAATATTTTCTTGCTATAATTTTACCAGCTAGGAAATTTCACAGAACAGTGAAAAGAACTTGCTTTTGTTGCACTCTTAGTCACAACCTCTGAGTTATTGTTGTCAGCTGCATCCACCATTCTACTTCTACAGAGCTGCTGCTCCCTGTCCTACTCGCATGGTTATTCTTGAAGTACAAAGTTTTCGTTTGTGCATGTGGAACTTCATCCTGGTTTTTGCTTCTTTCTACAGCATGTCAGGGTAGATGAACTTCTAACCTGACAGTCCTTCACTATATGACTTATCATTTTTCACTTAATGCAGTATTTGTAGTCTTTACTCAATCATCTAATGAAAATAGATTCCAGACCGAGCATTGACCCCTCTTTCAACATCTGTTGGGTTGCAGCACTGATAACAACTCCCAACAATTTTTCATTAACTTTAGAAACCAAGATTGTTTTCTAAAATACATTTTTTTCTGCTTTTATGAGTGCATTGTCTGAAACAGTATAAAGCCTGAGACACTAATGTATGACATTTTCTGTTTTTCTGCTGTCCATGAGACTTGTTATCCTGTCTTAAAAGTAAATTGGCTCGTTCTGACATGTGCTTTTGACTAGACCACCCTTGATGCTATTTTCCTCCTTATGGTCTTTCTTTTGTCTCTCTCTGCTGAAAAGTTCCTAGCTTTTTCCTGGAACTGAAGTTAGGATAACTGTTCTACAATTTCCTGACTTATCAATCTTTGGAATTTCTTCTGTCTTCCACAGTTTCTCAGCAAAAAAGCTCTACTAATGGCTCTGAAATTATTTCGGCCAGTCCTCTAAGTATGCTGGAATGAATATTCATGGGTGATCCCATTATGAAATAATTCAGTTTATCTAAGACTCTAACTTTTTTCTTTTCATTTTTTGTCCTGAATATTCACCATACTGTAGCTTTCTACAATGCATTATTAGAGGAAGAATGTAGGTGAAAGAGCAGGTTTCTGAAGACTAGATTCTGCCAATTTTAATACACTTAGTTTTTACCCATGGAACATACTTAATACAGTGGAACTTCTTTGAAAATAAGGAAAGTAAACCTCTGAAAGAGGTGAAGGGTCAAGGACAATGACACAGATGGCACATGCAGGGCTACACCTGCCAAACTATTAATAAACATACTTCAGTGGGAAAATATGAAATAAGATTATAATGATACATGTAAGAGAGCACAGACCCTTTGTTATACCTAGTTTAATTAAAAGTGGCATTACCCTTGATTCATGCAGAGGTACACCAAGCCAAACACAGAAGGACTCATTTGTACACATGAATATAAACACTTGAAAGAGTGAGGAGAAAAAATGTTTGCATACAGAACACAAAACCCAGGTGAGAGGACAGAGCAATGTGTGCAAGTTCACACATTCTAGATTACTTTATGCTGTCTGACTAGTTTGTACCACGGAGTATTTGAAGAACTTCCCATAATGTCACAATTTCTTTGAGCACCATCAGGGAGACAGAAGTTTACTCTTACTTGAATTTAGGCATTTTTTGCTGCAAATAGTGGTCCTTAACACAGTCCCCTTAAGCTTCTTTTTAGGCAATGGGAACAAACACTTATGGGACTGGTGATGTTCTTCTGCTTTAACCATTGGTGTTCAGATGAGAATCATGTTCATCTATCTGGAGAAGGGGAGGCTGAGGCTTCCTCAGCCAAGCCACTGGTTAGCCAGATAGAGAACAAATCTCCTCCTTTTTCTGCAGCAGAGGACTAAAGGCCATTCTCCTCCTATGCTACATACATGCCCCTATATGTATATGGATATACAAATGTCTTAATTATGTTTAAAGAATTATTTTCATCAAACAGGCACACATATACTGCTCTTAGCAATGAGAGGGAATCCTCTCCCTTTTTATGTATAAGAGCTTCTGCTTCCATCAAGTCTCCTGTCAGCACAACTGAACAGAGTAATCCTCAGCTTCAGGACTCAGAACTATATTCTTCCACAGTGGCTTTTTCCACACTGTCAGGTGCTCCTTATTTCATTTTACATGGATTCAATATCATTGATATTTTACTGGGAATTTCCAGTTTTAAACATAGATTCAGGCTTAGTCAAATCCTTTCCAAAACCTGTATGGTAAACATTCCCATTCACATTTTTGGGGGGCATATTTTCCACTCCTCTCAGTTTCTTCATATTCAACTAAAAATTGGCTCAGATTAATCTTATAATGTCATATGTTTTGATTAAAGTTCCTACTGGTAACAAACATGAAATCTAACAGAAGATTCCTAGACTCTGCTCTGACGTAGATATTTTATGACTTTGAAGTAGATGAGCTTTGCCTCTTGCTTCAAATAAGCTTAAAAATATCAACAAATGAGTTTATTGCTCACATTATTAAATGCGATCTGTAAGTCCTATTAAACCTGTCAGGGGAAGATATCTCAAAATCAAAGAATAACTGCTCTTCAAATTCACTAACTATTGCTAACAGAATTGCAGAGCTTTGTCCACTTCAGTCTTAGCCTAACATGAAACATCTCTTTAAAATTATTCCAAAAGGACCTATTTCATATCAGCATGCTCTCAATAACATTAAGTGAAACCTTATCCATGTTCAACTTCAATGCATTAGAATCAAGAGTAATGCCACTTTTAATTATACTAGGTATTGCAAAGGATCTGTGCTCTCTTACATTCATCCTTATAATCTTATTTCATATTTTTTCCACTGAAGTATGTTTATTAATACTGCTATAGAGATTTTGGCAGCAGAGATTCTTAGATCTTCTAATTACCTTTTGAGCCTAAGATTGCTTCCTTTCATACTCAAGCAAATCCTCTATCTTTAAGGAATTTTTCACTTTATTCAAAGCCTTTCTTTTTTTCTTTGACTACCCATTAATAATTTTTCTCCTAAAAGGTACTGATGACTTGCTTTGCTCCGCAGTCTAGAAACAGCCACAACAGGCCACAGTCATACCTAGAGAAAAAGCTTCTTTGTATTGTCAGCGACAGTTTCCATAAATTCTTTAAAACAGAGAGAATAAAAGGAGGTCCAGACAACCTTTTGAACTCTATCTTTTCTCTACTGCTGTATCAATTTAGAAGGCAGCTGTAGATGAATAAACATTGGAAAATGGCCACTCCATCTCTAGTAAAATCGATTTTAGCCTGTAAAACCAACCTCTACTATTTACTTTCAACTTTCTGTGAATTTGTGTGATGCATGAGTGCTTAACAGTAAAACTGTTAAAACTACCCCTACTTACCATTTCAAGTGGGTCATATAATAACCATCTACCACGTTATTTTTTTCTCAGAACTTTTTCCTGTGGATACATTTGCACACAGACAAAAGATTAATATTTAGATTTGCATCTAAATTTTTCACCATAGCTGCCTGCCGTGACTTGTATTTATATGTTTAGAGATAAGTTTATCCTGTTTTTAAATTCAATTTGTTTGTAAGGATTTGCCCTCTTTGTAGGCAGCTTCTTAATTTGAATTTCCTTCAACACAATCATACAGTAATCTCAATAACCTTCCATAATGTACAGCCAAATCTTTAAATATGTTTGTATCAAGTATTGAAGGTATTGACATATCAGTATCAATTTATTTATAACAATATATTTATTACAGTATGAAAATAATTTTTAAAAACTAGTCACTCCTTTCCCATTATAAAAATTCTACAAAATGGCAATTTACAATCTCTTAAGCTTTAAAATCTCAAATAATTAAACAAAAACTCAGATGAACAAATTCATGAGCAATCTGGTCTGATTAAAAGGCTGTCCCTGCATTGAGCACTGGTTTGGACTAAAAGGTATTCAAAGGTCTATTTCAAAAGAAGTTATTATATGATCCCTTGATGTTATAACTTAGACATTTATATCTCAGTGTCCATAAATGCCTTCACTAGCCATAGCATAGAGGCATCATCCCTGGATTTTGTTCCCTTATATCTCTATTAAGAAATACTTCATGCAGCTGCTCTCTGTTTCATAGCGTAATTATAATTAATTTTTTACTATTCTTTCAAACCAACCATGACATGACTCTTGGGAGAACAAGAAAAAGGTATAAAACTTCAAAAGAAAACAAAGCACATGATTTTTACATTAACTGAGAATCTCTATCTTGTCTCTTTCTGTGGTTTAGAAATATTACTCAGATGTTTCTCAAAAAACTGAGGAAACTTTCCATTCTCACAAAATTATTTCTAGGCTCGTGTGGTGAGATATCATTCTCCTGTGTATTCTAATGGTTTTTTTCATGCAATATAACATTGAGGTCTTGGCTTTAGCTAAAATGAGAGACATTTATTCAGCTTCCAAACAACTGAGTAATGACTCCCTGAAGGAATTACTCCAGGACAAGTTCAGCATGAACCACTTTGCTGGTCATGTTGTACAAGCTTCTGAGCTCACCAGATATGAAGATCCTTGATTCTCTAGTTGATATCTTCCTAAGTAAATGGAGTTAGCTTGGTATGTGTTTGGTGTGGGTTTTTTTTAAGTTTTATAACAAGACATGTAAAAAAATAGGATTTCAGAATAAAGCTAATTTTAGGCCATTAAAATGTTCATTAGTTATTGTGCCAGTAATACAGTTATCACTTTTACAGGAAATTGGATTCTTGTTTCCTTGAACTTTCTTTACCTCTTATTATTTGAAATACTCATTCTCAGAATAGCTGTATTGCAGCAGAATCTAGAAAGTGCTGATACACACACAGGATTTTTATCTGTTGCTTCTAGGGAGTGAAATAGGAAAAAGGAAAACATCCTGAAGTATGTTTTAAATATGAAAAGGTTCTCAAAGATAAGAACGTAAAGTGCAGAAGTCACAAAAATATTATGTCGTCCACCAGCTGCTCAGATGTCTTAAAACTTCTGAAGCTCTTGGCTTCAGGAATTGGAAAACCCAGCCCAGTCTCCAAGTTATTTCTGCTAAATACAGAAACACAATAATACCCAGTTTCAGGGCAGACAGTCAAGGATCAGCTCTTAAGGCACTATCTGTTGTGTCACTTTCCAGATTTGTGTGGCTCTATAAACCTTCCAAACTTTTGTCCTTTTTCACTGTGAGCTTTGCCAGTACCAAGTTGCTAACCTGCTCTCATTCTTCCCAGTGCCTGGCTTAGCAGAGTACTGATTTCAGCTGGATTTTCTAGACACCACTGTACAAATGGTAGTAGGAATGGTAGCTACACTGCCTTGGAAATGTTTCACTACTGTGTCACTACTGCTCCAGTATCAGTTGAACAATGTCTGAGCACAGAGCAGAGGATAATAAAACACAGGAAACAAGTGTGTGCATAAAATGCACCCTAACAGGCATTTTACACTGGTTTAGGAGGGAAGAATGAAGAGCTTAAATTACATCCAGGAGATGATTAAGGAACCAGTAGGGTCAGTGTAAAAGTAAATGGATGGACAAATAAATTCCTCATAAATAAATCCCTCCTTTACAGCAAAGTAAAACGAGGACTTGCCATTCATATAGCACTGACTAATGCCAAGGCCATAGGTTATGCCGAGTAGCATTCATTTAGAAATCTTTTTTGGCCTAGCTATTCCTAATGAGTAAGTAAGGAATATTAGAGGAGATTCTGATGGTGGGACGACTCTTTAAGAAGGAAAAAAATCCTATTTCTAGGTTCCTTCTCTTATATGCTTTATATTCCATGTGAAACCATGAATGTGTAAATTTGATTATTCATACAACAGTCAGATGGATTGAACAATCTTAAGACCTTTAATGAGTGACTTCCCAGTATAGCAAGCCTGGGAATTAATGAGTACCTCTTAATTTCTGCAGTAAAGGTGGCTGAGAACAACTGCTATAAATCACTGATATCACGTCAGCCTGTCAGAATCTGTCTATGTGGGAAATTAGTTCTCAGGAAGTACAGGTGATAATTTACTGGAAACTAGCTACACTGAACTAATCTCTGTATTTGTGCATGAGCACTCATGCAGTGTGGGACATGTAAGATATCCCTGCTTTCCAAGGATAAGGTAATTCACCAAAAATCCATCTTAGTATGCTAGTTTAGAAGAAAGAAATTAAAAGATGCATCAGTCCAACCAGAAGGACTGAGACACAGTCTGGAAATTATAGGCAATTGTTTTAAAAATAGAGTAGTGTAAGGAGTATAAAATTATTTTATAAGAATAATTTATGTTTCTTCTCTAGTTATCTTGTTTCAACTATGTGAAAACCAGTTACAGACATCTGCAGGCTACAACTTGTGCATAAATTCATAAGGTAGATTCAGGATCAAACTCATATCTTAACTCAGTGAAAATTCTGAGGTTTTGATGTACTGTTGTCTTTGATACTTAGGAAATGAAATTCAGAAATCAAGGAATAGAGACACTTTTGTTGTTTCAAAAAAAAAGCAGAAACTGCAAATAAAAAATAAGACAAGCAATTGTAAGAATCTGAATGACAACACAAAGATGAAAATGCAAATATGAGCTCTACTCAGCTCTTTTATAATGTCCTGTGTGGAAGGGATTCATTTTAATAGTATATTTTTGAATGTTTATAACTTTAATATTAGTTAATAGAAAATTGCTCTATTTAGTTACAAGATCATCAGCATTTTTGACACATAAAAATAGATCATTGCAGATGTATATATGAGCCTTCATCAGCTGTGCATTTTGAATATGTATTCACTTCTCTAAGCAGATGTTAGTAGTGTGTGCTTCACTGCATATCATACCTGGATACATGAAGAAATCACATACACTTGAAATTGAGACATGCAGCTACATCAGACACAAACAGAAAGCAATTTTTGTTCTATAAAGATATCTAAAATAACTTTTGAGTGATATTTTTTAAATTGGGATAGTAGAGCAATTGAAATTTTTATTTAATTTAAAATGTTTCTAGTGGCTTTGAAATTAGTATTCTAAGTGGAGGGTTTCTTTCTTAAAAGCTGAAATTAAAAATTGTTATTTAATAAAATTTAAAAAAAATGCAAAAGTATTTTTAAGTTCATTTTCCAGTGAATATTTTTATATGGCATTTTCACAGTAAATGCCACAGATTTTCATAGATTCCTGCATAGTGGGTGTGTGTCTGGACACACAAAAGAAAGAAAGCCTGTTACATATATTAATAAATATTGCCTAGAATGTTATTATTAGTACAATTACAGGACTTCAGAATATGCAGTTCCACTATCTTATTCCTAAATAATTCTTAGTTATGGATGAAAGGACATTCTGGACATTTGAGATCAAAGAACATGGAATCATAATGGAGTTTTCAGAAATCAGAGTGAGATTTCAGTGAGATCTCTGCCAAGGCTCATGTATTTTTAGGTGCTACCTCAAGCAGGCTGGCTGTGCCTCCAGGACCAGAGATCCCACTGACACAAATGCAGACATTTCAAGTGATAAGAAACACTAAGTTATCTGGAAACAGTGAGTTGTTTTACCTCCCTATTTTTCTGTTGCTGATAGCTTTGCAAAAAAACCCAAAAAAAAACCAAAAACAAAACAAAAAAAAAAAAACAAACAACAAAAAAAGAGAAATTACACAAATAGAATGGAACATTTTGCTGTTCTATAAATGTGGATCCATGGTACAAGTAACTATGGTTGGTTGCTTTGTTTTTACCTCTAATTCTACAAAATTACCTAATAAAGGTGTAAAATAATATGGCACTACACTTGTTAGGGTGAGTGGTATAAAATAGTTTTTCTACTGTAGTCTTCATTAGTCCTGTAGAGACTGGGAAAAAATATATGATCTTAGTCTATATTATTATTCTGTTTCTTCAGAGGAACTGGTCTGTGATTAAAATAATTTATTTACTTGGAAATTGCTTTAATGTTCATAGTGAAATACAGAGGGAGACAGTAGAAATTATTATCTGTATGTGCATGTGTGAATCTGAAGAGTGCTTCTAAAATTACGGTAAAAATCTATTTGTGACTACAATTTGGATGCTGGGTACTGGTGTGTATTCAAACTATAGTAGTTAGATTCTATTTTACCTAATTGTAAAATGCTCCCATTTTTAAACTCTGTCAGGTTTTCAAGCCCATCTACTTTTAGGCTGATTTTTGCTCTGAAACCCTCAGGTCTATATCTCATCTAAAAACCATTTGACTCTCTCTAGTGGAATCATGAATGTTCTCATTATCTGTATAAATACTGAAAGGAATTTAAAACCTGCAATGCTTCTGGCCTCCACAATTTAAAACCATACCATAATTAATGAGAAAATTACTCACTTTCTTTGAAATCATTGACCAGCTGGGTATTCTTTGAGTGTGGTGGGTTATGTAGACACAATAATTTTCTTTCTATTTTTCCTTCCTTCAGATGGCAATATTTTGGTGGTAATTATATTCAGTGTAGTTTGTTAATGACTTTCTTTACTTATTTTTGATATATTAATTTTACTATGGGGTACTTTTATTTGTTCAGAATTTTATTCCTTATTTATTGTTATATAGTAGCATTGTTAGAATTACATTAATTAAATTCTAGTTCTTATAATAAATTCAAAGTTTTATAATAGGAAGAGGAAACACATAGCAGTAAAGTATACCAGTAGATGAGGAGAGTTAAAATTAAATGGAAAGTACATTGTTCCTTAGTGTCTAATCTACTGAATCTTTAATGTTGTTTTTTTTCAGACAGCTTGGTTAAAACTTAATCCATTAAAAAGAGGTGTATTTCAGAAACTTACAATCAGGGAGGCTAATGGTTTTAGTACACTTATTAAATTTATTTCTTGCAGTTGCTCAGCTTAAAAATCCATCTACTTCTAGAACAGAACCTAAGATAAGAATGCAAAGATCAATAAGTGACAGAGTATGGCTTCAACAATAATTGAATATGGTTTCAACAACTTTCAAAAATAATTTATTGGAAAATAAGAATATTAATAGACCTATGCTGCTGTGAAACACTACCACAAAGTTAATAAAATCAATCACAGCTTCCCAGCTCCCAATTTCTTTGTATAATTATACCTTTCAAGACATGTGACCACTTTTTCTCTCAGGAGAACAGATAAAAAAAAACAAAGAAGGAGAAAAAGTATCTTCTTTTGATTTTTTTGCTAAATGATTGCTTTATTCAGTGCAGGAATGTGGAGTTCTAGACCAGCTGAAAGACAGTGCATGAGGAACTCCTTTCTCAGGCTCACCTCCCTTAGAGAGGAGATTTCCATTCATAATGGCCACTGCTTCTAGCAGAAAATCTCATTTGGTGCCTACTCTGAAAGGTGATAGTGGATACCTGATGTTAAAATTAAATGCCATGTTTGATTGCATCTCAACACTGTGGTTTCATTATACTCTGGAAAGAAGCAGGGTGCAGTGACAAACAGCATCAAGTGAGGGCTAGCAGTAAGTGTTTTTCCCACTTCTCCCTACACTAGATTAGGTTTTTGGTACTGTTTTAGTCAGAATAACTTAAGGAATCACCTGTTCCAATCCTTTTCTCAGTGACAGAACTGAAGCAGAGAGCAAGCAGTGTGCCCACAGTGCCCAGTATGTGCCACATTATGATGACTCTGCTATGAGAAGTCCAGCCATCCCCTTGGGTTGGGTGTACACTCAGCAGGGTCTCGTGCTTCTCATGGTCACTCTCACTGCACAACAAGGCAGCATGGGCACATCCAATGTCTACACAAAGGTGCCTTTGAATTAGAGAGCCACACACATCTTTTATTAAAATATATCTTCTGCAATTATAGAAGACAATAATCATGATGTCTGATAACAACTGATTTTTATGTGCCTTTATAGCATTAGCCTCTTCTGTGTTCTTAAAAAAGCTTCTTTATAGGACATAACCTGATTCAGGAAGATGCCATGATTTTCTACAGTAATCTACTTAGATCCCATTGCATGCAGTAAATAAAAAGAACTGTACTGTCTGTTGAAAGTTACAGTTTATTTTACAAGCTAGCTGCAAAATTTTGGGAAAAGGAAAAACTTCAAACTTATTTCTTTTTTGTCGCCTTCTATTGCTAAGATAGAGAGAGTAAAGGGAATTGACAGCAGAAACTGTATTTGATGAGGCATTTTATGGAATTTGATTATCTGTTTAATCCTGGCACTTTCCTGTACAGTTCAATCTAGAAGACTTGATCTTTCACATTGTAATACAGTTCTGTGGAGAAAAACTTTAGTAGAGGTCATGGATTCTCAGACTTGCGCTTCTGAGGAGACAGACAGAGAAGAGATGGTATAAACTACTAAGGGTGTTACAAAGAGTATGCTTCATTATATTATACTCTATGAAACTAACTGAACATTGAGAGCACACAGCTGTCAGCTATGGAGAAGAATGTCCCTCCTTCTGTGAGCAACAATCTGATGGCAGAAATTAATCTCAAGTCACAATCTGAGTTTTTAAGCAACTTATTAAACATGCTTTACCCATTGAAATGTTCTAAAAGGTTACTCTCTCCATTTGACCAACTCATAAACTGAACAGCTCTGGGATTAAAAACTGTGCTCAAAAATCTTCATTTTACATACCCTAAAGCTCAAAACTCAGCTGAAGTTCAATTCTCCACAGTATTTATTAACCTCCTTAGGACAAGAGAAACATTGTTCCTGTAAGCAGAAATATTCCTCAGGCGAAAATACAGCATGAACTCAGAATAAATTTTATACTTGTCATCAGACCAAAATTTTTTTGTGATTATTATTTGTCTCTCATCTTCACATTGTGCATTTACAAATATTTGTGGCTGATACACCATTCCTGTGTGAACACTCATCAGAGTAGCTATTTCCCATGGCATAAATATGGGTGAGGAACTGGACTGGTGCAATGTTCTGAGACAATAGCACACTGATAAAACACACAGCGATGAAACATCTGGGGATATGGACAGAAAAGGCCCTTTCTAGGAGACACTGTGGTTTAGATGTACATGGATGAATTCTGGGTTTGACCACGAGGCAGAAGAAGATGCTGAGGAAGGCAGACAGGTTATTAGATAAGACTGAGTCATCAGCTTCGCTCTCTGTGTCAATGTCCCTATTTATTTATGGATACACTCCAGATGATAGCTTGTCAGCCTTTGCTATAGCAGACTAATCACCAGTTAGGGAGAAAATTATTGAACTTAAGGGATACTTCTGGCACAGGAGCAATACGTATAAAGATATTGGATCTTCAACCAGAAAAATAAGAAGCAAATCCCTAACTAGTACAATAGTGATGTGCCAAAAGAGCTTGGTTCCTCCCAGAGGAGGAGAAGGAAAAACCCAACTTTTTTTTTAGCTAGACAAATTTATGAAGGGACCACATTATGCAAGAGCTGGGCACTGTGTGTAGCTCTATCAAAACTCACTTCCAGTCCGATGTTCATGTTACAGACTTGAGTTACGTTATTGTCACCAATCATCAAGAAAGCCAAGAAAAATTAGCTCTGGTATCTGATTTAGTTCTTCATTAGACAACACCAAGAGAGAAGGAAGATCTGTGAAATTAAATTCTAGGGAAAGATCATACTAACCACTATGAATTGCATTTGTAACGGTTCTCTGACTTTGGTTCTTGAGGCTTTTTATAATTTTAAAGCTTAATGTCAAATGTTGTTTTCAAAGACTGCAAAAACACCTTTTCTTTGTGCTAAAATTATCTATTATGTGAGCTATAACACAAGAAATAAAAGGACTATCTGACTGAGTGCCCTTTCTTTGGCACCAGAACTGCCTTTAAAATATATTAGGAAAATGGGTACTAAAGTCTGGTGTGAAAGAATTTTAGAAGCTTCTTTTTCTTGGCATATATTTGAAATTAGGTTCTTTGTGGTTTAGTGTTTATTTTTAAGACAGAACTTTGACTTAATCAAATATATCACGCATTTTCATAAGACTTTTGTAGAAAGAAATCTAAGTTACAGTAAAACACAAATAAAATTATAAAATATTCAGGATGTTGAATAACTGTATAGAAGAATCAGCCCTAGAAAAGACCTGGTTTTGAAATGCTGGAAGATAGCAAGATGCTAGAACCAGCTCTCCAGAGATCAATTTTCAACACCTTTGACTCACCAATTACTGTTGAATAAGACTGCCAATCCCTGCAGCAACCTCAAATTACATTAGAAGTATTAAAGATGGCAAAATTATCCCTTTGAAAAAAGTTATCTACACACAGCCTTAGGTTATTGTCATATGACACCTTAAATTGCTCTGTAAATCTATGCCAAACTGATTTCTATGTCTATTCAGAAGACTGATATATCTGAGAAAGCTAGTGCCATGTAGTGTTACAATCAAGGAGGTCTATAAGCAAAGCTGGGGATAAATAACCAAAGTTTGAACAGTTTGTGAGAGTTTAAAGACAAAAGTGAGTAAAGTAGTCCACTGCCTTGGAGGACATCATCAGTCAAGACAGGACCTGGTCAGATCGCACTTGTTTGTGGAACGACTCAGATTCAGCAATTACCCCAGACTATTGCTAAGGCGTTGAGAAAAAACTCAATTTTGCTTGCTGCTGTAAAAAGGAGGAAGCCCTCACTAATTTGCTGCATTTGTAGATTTCATATTAAGGAAAACACTTATAAGACCCTCCAAATATAATTTCTTTCTAAAAATACCATATTGTCTTTTTTGTACAGATTGTGGAGTGAATTCCTATTATCAATTGGTGTAACCAATTTGGAGAGGAAAAGCTTAAATTAGCACTTGAACTATTAAAACCTTTTTTGTTTAAGTGGCCCAATGATCCAAAGTGAATAATTTTACTCAGTGTAATGGTATACAGGAGAATTTAATGAGTTCTCTTCAGAGGTAATATTTTAAATATATATCTGATGAGGAATTCAGGGGTCAACATTCTGTATTTTATAAAAATGTATTTGCTACATAAAAGGAAGTTCCTACTTAAACCTGATGTAGTCTTTTTGATAATTTCAGTCATAAAAACATTTTGCCTGCATTCTCTAACCTGATAGGTGTATATACAATAAAATAAGAGGAAACAACACAGCATCCTTCTTATTCTAGTGCCTACTGTCTTCACGAGATAAATCTCACCTCTATATAAAATTATTGCAGGAGTGACAAATTGAGATACGTACCAGAGAGATGGTTAAAGTTTCACCAGCATAAGACAGCCAGAGAACCAGTGGAGCTGCAATTTGAATTAGTGCTAATCACAGTGATGATAATATAGGGATTTTTTGTTGTTGTTGTTGTTTAATTGTTGAGCAAGGCTTACACAGAGCCAAGGCCTTTTCTGCTTTTTGTACTGCCACAGTGGTGAGGGGGCTGGGGGTGTACATGGGAGGCTGGGAGGAGACACAGCCTGGACAGGTGACCCAGACTGACCAGAGGAATATTCTAGACCATTCTACATCATGGTCATTATATAAAGTGGGGGAAGGAAGAAGAAGAGAGGGGGAACATTAGAAGGTGTTTGTCTTCCCAAGTAACCACTGCATGTGATGGGGCCTCCCTCTCTGTGGAGAGAGATTCAGATGTCCTCTGAATCTCTCTCCACATCTCTCATCAGGAAATGGCTGAACACCTACCTGCCCTTGGGAAACAGTGAATTCATTCCTTGCTTAGATTTGCTTGCATTGTGTTTTGCTTTTGCTATTAAACTGTCTTTATCTCAACCCAGGACTTGTATGCCTTTTACCTTTCCTATCCTCTCCCCAGTCCCACTACTGTACAGTGACAGATTGGCTGTGTGGGGCTTGGCTGCTGGCTGGGGTCAAACCACAACATGGGTATGGGGTCAAACCACAACATGGGTATGGGGTCAAACCACAACATGGGTATGGGGTCAAACCACAACATGGGTATGGGGTCAAACCACAGCATGGGTATGGGGTCAAACCACAGCATGGGTATGGGGTCATCCTTGTAAAATATGAAACACATTGCGAAATCTGTCTAGTCATCTGAAGCAACCTGAGCATATATATACAAGAACTGATACTTGTTGACTTGCTATGATTGAATTTTTGACAAAAGAAATAAATCTTTTTGTCACGAAGGGCCAGCAAATATGAATGCTGTGCATAGGTATAGAAACCTTAAAGAGGATGCACAATTACAGCTCACCAGTAACAGCTGTGATTGCTGGGTTCACAGAATCACAGAATCATTTAGGTTGGACAAGACCTCTGAGATCGTGGAGTCCAATCTTTGACTGACCACCACCATGTCAGATAGACTATGGCACTAAGTGCCATGTCCAGTCATCACTTGAACACCACCAGGGACAGTGACTCCACCACCTCCATGGGCAGCCCATCTCAAAGATTACCAGCTCTTTCCATGAAGAAATTCCTCCTGATGTCCAGCTGAAATCTGTCTTTGTACAGCTTTAGGCTATGAGCTGTGATAAATTGTAGTTCTTCTAACTACCAAAAAAAAAAAAAAAAAAATCCCAGAGTATGGAAGTGAAGAACATCTTTTAGCCACTTTGATTTTGGTGTTTCCTGATAGTCCCAGTCATCCCACTGTTTTCTGCATGACACTACTCACAGAAGAGCTGATGCTGCCTTGGTTCCTGTCTCTTGTGCCCCAGGCAGGCAGAGAGTAATCTCACTTTCTCAGTCTTTTCTCAATCTTAGGATTTCCTACAACAAAGAAAATTAATGTTCAAGGATCAGACCTCAAAAGGACTGGCAGAGGGCTAACACTGACTAGTCATCACTTTCACTTACAGAAAAAACAACTTTTATTGCCTGTCTGATTGCCAAGTGATTTTGAAACCTTAAAAACATTTTATTTTAACTTCTGGTAGGAGAGTAGAATTTATGTTACACCCAAAAGTGCTCTGATGATAGTTTTATGGAATGATGCAAGCATTTACTTTTGTAAGTTAGAAGCTGAGCTTCTGTGCTCTGTCTCTGTACTCCTAAACGTGGTAGGAAGATTTGTTAACATAATGGCTGATTGGGATAGCTACAACTCATCACAGGTCTTGCAAATTTAGAAATGTCTGTAAGCGAACAAAAACCTGTACTACAGAATAATCCCACATGTAAAGTACTGATAATTAAAGCCCTCTGACAATTACATCATGCATTATCAGGATTAGCCAGATCCATTACTCATCACTGGTGCCTTGAACAAAACAAAGCTGGTTCGCTGGGGACTGTCAGCTGAGCACATGCTCCCATGGAAGAAAGCAGCCAAGCACTGTTTGTGTAATATGAGCAGCAGCATGCTGCAGAAAGATAGTGCTTCAGCTTGCACAGTGTTCCTGGAGTTTAGAAACTAGAAAAGGCAAAAATCTGAAAGCACCATATTGACTGTACCATATCTGAGTGCCAATTTATTTGCATATTCTGCTCTCTGCTATAATTATGTTTTGATGAAATATATTTATGTATATAAAACACACATCTATGCACTTCTGTTTACAAAAATTAAAGGCAATAATCCACAGAATGTAGAAGAAAAGAGATAAGTGTTTTAGTTATTATAAAGGAACACTATTTAATTGTGGGAGTTTATATGAAATACTGGAGTTAAAAATAAAATGTCTAGAAATATTTTTGCAAGGACTTTGATGTGGGAGTGCTTTTTTGTGGTGGTTTTTAGGCTTTTGAGGTTTTGCTGGTCAGGGGCTTTTGTGGTTTGATTTTTTTTTTTTTTTTTGGTTAATTTTTAGAAGTGTTTTTTATTTGTTTGTTTCTTTGGGGTTTGTTTGGTTGGGTTGGCTTTTGTTTTTTGCTTATTTTTTTTGTTGGTTGGTTGGTTTCTTTTCTTAAATTGACAGGAAAGAAAAAATTAAATTGAGTTTTCTGAAGATAGATTTTTTTCCTCACTCTGCTCCTTCTACTAGTATCTTGCCCATGTGAAAATGTGGAAAGCAAAAGTCTGTGCAATAAGAATATCCTGTTTTCATAGTGTTCACCTGGTGTAAACTGCCCTAAGAGATTATAATTTTCTGAAACAAAATATTTTATCTGAATGCTTAATGAGGACTTTGACAGCTAAGGAGGGCTCTTCAGAGGCTAACAGCATTTGAGCATGCATATTTAGAGATGGCATCTTGCTCTGCCCTGGAATGACGAGACTGCAGTTCTCTTCACAGAGTAATTGAGGGCTTCATATGAAGTGTGTGTGCAGTGAGGTTGCCCCTTTGAGTTTTGTTTGCTTTTATTTTTTCTTTAAGGCAGTTTTCAGATAACCACAGTCCTTTGTGCTTCAAAGAACTTCCAGAGATATGTAGATACTGAAAAGCTGGTGAGAACTCTTGGTTTATATTAAGTTGTGTCAGTCAGGTGCAAGCTAAGGAAATTGGGATTTATCTGTATAAGCTTTGGACACTGGAAGATTCAGGATACATTCCCTCTGAAAATTTGAGGGATATTTCAATAGAAACCTTTTCAACAAAGACTTGTCCAGGCCTATAATGTATAAATCTTTTAATTCTGATTCACAGTTTCCTTTTAAAACTTTTTTTCCTCTGTTTGCTATGGTGTGGTGGTGATAATTGACACTAAAAAGGTCTGAGTAGTCTGGGATGTGGGCCTCAGTTAGTGATCTGTGCCAGTCCAAAGCCTCTTTCTCTTGTGCTGGAATAAAGCTGAGGAACTTCCAAGTGCTGCAGTTCTCAGCCTGGAGTCTTTAATGGAAAACCATCTTAAATCTGTAGGTTAAATTGACAGACTGTCAATTGTGTTGGGGGGAGTGCAGCTTGAAGCTTTATTTCATCTCCACTTCACTGAGGGTGATAATTACTGGTAAAAACAGGGGGTAAAGAAATGGGCACAGTTTTGCCCTCAACCATTGTGCTTTGACAAGGAGCTGCATTTACAAAACCTCAAATCTTCTATTATTGAAACACACTTTTCAGTCATCCACTGTCTGACAATTATTACGGGTCTTTCTCCCTGATTACAGATGAAGTCACCATGCTATTAAAGGTAAAGGAGGCAGATGGAAAATTATCAAATACTCCACTAAGTGTGGTGATATTTTGTATCAATGATTGCAGAGTCTTTATTAATTTTTGACAAGATGTAGTATTATACAACAGTGTTCTCGTGCTGCTTTGCTTTGAATAATCTATTAAGAATAAAAAAAATAATAATACAAAATAAGGAAATTTGCTTTGTCATTCCATAATTAGTCATGTTTGGTCATTTTTTGTGAGTATTTTGATTACACTAAATTAGGCTGTGTAAATTTTTCATAATCATGTAGGATCTGAATGAGGATGAGTGCTCATAGACAGAAGTTTATAATTCATTTTTTGCTACTCAGCTTGCCTTTTTTTTTTCTTATCCAAAGTAATTTTTAACATTAATATTAATTATTTTCCTGTATAAGCCGTACTCTGTTTCCATTCTGGGCTCTGGATATATGCCTGGGTTACATACATTCCCAGTTGCACAAGATCCTGCTGTACACCAACATTGGCCCTCATATTTCACACTGTTTTTTGTTTTCACAATGAGAAAATGCAAATATAAAGACTGTAGAAGGATCATCCGTTGTGCTTCAGATATAACTTCAGATGAACCATTGATGACCACAGACCTGATTCACAAAGGAGAACAGCACAGCAGCTGAGTTTCAAAGTTGAATACATTGAGAAGATAAAATAAAAACAGAATAATTTCAACTGGTTTATGCAAAGGTGTGCCATCCAAGTTCTATATTTACATTTTCAAGAGCCACTGGCAGGAGGAAAGCCTCTGCAGAAAGTGATTGTGCCATTCTAGGGTAGGTATCCCAAACAGCAAGAACAAGGCGCTTTCCTGTATGTGGCTCTCTCACTTCACCTACCAGAGACAAGCTGAGATGATGAACTTAAACCAGATAATGAACTTAAAGTCAAACCACTGTCAGGTGAGGTAAACCATCTGCAAATTATTGTGTGGTTGAAGAAAGGTAACACAAAAAAATCAGGAACACTTCTGAATGGTGAGCTATCCTGTTGACTTGACTACAAACCTTCAAGAATATGGTCCTTGAAAGCCATTTTGTGTTTTGAATCCCATTTTACAGATAAGGATACTGAGGCCTGATGAAATTCTGGCATACAGAAATATTCTTCATACGACGGCTCTTAAATTTTAAGACCACTCTTTTGCAGAATTAGGAATGAATATTCAGTGAGTCCACAGAGCCAATAAAAGCAGCAGCATTGCTGCTGAGAAGCTGGCTGCTCCGAGTTCCCTGGCTCACTCTGGGAAGTGGCACCTGACCCCTCCTGTGTGCCAAGGGCAGCCTGCAAGCTGAGGGATGTCTAGGGAAGTAACACACTCTTCCTTTGTGTCCTCAGCTTGTTCTGTTTCTTCCTCTGTGACTTCTAGCTTGATAGAAAGCAGGTTTTTGAAAAGGTAAATATAGATCACATAGAAGTTAGATTTCCTGGGGCATCTTTCCATTCAAGCATGACTGCTGTGCTGCATATTTGCATGCAGCACGAGTTTATAGTCTCATTACTTAGCACAAACTATGAATAAAGTAAGCTTAACCAGTAGGTGTGAGAAGAAATGCATTTTGAACCCTTGCTCTTGCTATGGTGGCATACCCTGAGGAAGAATCAAATGTTATGTTTCTGGGAAGAACAGAGACAGAAAGCATTCCCCCTGGCTGTTGGATATACTCCCCTGTCAGTCTGCGGCAGTAAAAGGCACCAGTGACTGAAAAAAGGGGTCTTGGCACCAGCAGGACTCTCCCAGAGAGAGTCTCCCTGTGCTCTGCCTTCACCTTGTGTATGGTTGTGCTTATGAGACAGTCAAGCCCAATTAAAAACATAACTGGAGGGTGTTGTCAGAAAGAGCAGTTTAGTGACTGCAATTAAACTGGTTGTTAATTATGGGGAAGGATTTCTTTTTTTTTTCTAAATGAATAATTTTTTTCACAAAATGTAGACGGTAAGCATGTGTGAATTCTTCTGCATGTGTAAAGAGAAAATACTTCTCTGAAATTACTTTCTTTGTTCATTAGCTATTTCCTTTCCCTCCTTGCTTCTCTTAGTTTTAAATCTGCAAATTCTACTTGTTCAACATCTCTATCACAACTCTAACTTGCACCAACATTGCACACAAAATTTTTAGTTTCTTGCATCAGGGCTGATTTAGACTTCTAGGGCTCATCTGTGGAGGTCATTGAGGTCTTCGCAGTCATTTAGCTGCATGTTGATTTTGAATCCATCAGAAGACTCTGGGCTGTTATGGATAATTTTCTTTTTATTGTTGTTCTTTAATTAAACAGAAAATGATAAATTGTTTATGTCTATTGTGCAGTCTACAAACACTCTCTTCTTGGTTCATTACCATTATTATATGACATATGAAAAGAATGGAATGGGTAGATTAATGAAGCTTCATGCTGATCACAGTTTTGCTCAGAAACCTCAGATATCTGCAAGCTATTTAGAGAGTGTTATCTGGCCTGATCAGATGTCTCTAGGCTGGCCCAGTGGCTTATTTCTTTTAACAACACACTTTTCACAATTATGCATTAAGGATATTGATCATTGCTGTGCAAAACATACTAAATAAAGAATTCTACTTAATTCCTCTAATGTGAAAAATATAATAAAATACAGGATGAGATATTAAAAAAAAAAAAAAACCTGCATTCTACAGAGCACATTAAGCATTAATCAGAAGCACTATAGCCACCACCTAAAATTCTACTTTTTCTGATGTAGGAAGACTGTGGGGAGCAGCAGTGAATGCTGGACATTGGAAGCTCTTTGGAGGTGCTTTCCACAGTCAGAAAACCCAACTGTGTCCACTTAGTGACGTTTTATCCTGCTTTTGACTTTTTGTCTTTCACTTCTATTAAGTATACTCTCAGCCTTTTTTTTCTGTCTGTGGATGAACTGCTGTTGCTTAGTTTGCTCTGATATGTGCTGCTCTATTGAATGCTACGGACGTAACTTTCCATCACTAAAATATCCACAACACTGTAAAGGGAGTATAAAATATTAATTTATGGCCAATACTTGGTCATACTTGTTTCATCCTTCTGCAAATGACAAAAGTGGAAAGATGTTGCAAAATTAGGATTTTTAATGGGAACAGTATATATGAGCTCTTCATTGCATATATATGCATACACCATGTTCAATGACACAGGTTTTACTAACATGGACAGTGACCTGCTTTTCTCTCCTCCTTTCTCTGTTTTGTAGAAGTGTTCTCATCACTAATGTCCAGGGCCTGCCACTGGTAAATCCTAGCAGTCCACTAACTGTGAAGTCAGTTGTCAGTTCTTCTCTCCTGCCTCTCTTTTGGCACACTTCTGAGTGACTGGCTTCATTGATTGCACAGTGATTCTGCACTGCAGAAATAAACCTTGGGTCACATGTCTTGAGGCTGATTCAAACTGCATAGTATTTTCTGTCAGAAAAGTTGCCCTATTTTTTCAATAGAAGCAAACTGGTAACATACACTACATTGCAATTTGCTTTAAGAGCAAACGTCCAGATCCAGGTTTAAACTGCAATGAGCAAAATAAAGGTTAGTATTATGCTGAAGGGCATACATATTCAAATGTGCCTTTTTGAGTTTAAGGGACCATGATTGTTGGATAGGTATGTGATTTTGTTGTGCAACTGGAAGATATAATATGGTGTATTTGATTGCATTTTGTGGTTGCTTAGTGTTTATGGGAATGATGAGAAAAAAATTGTTGATCCTTCCCTCACATCTTCTCTACAAGGATCCATGGTGCAGAGCAATACTGTTTCTTACATTCATAGTAGCTCACTTGAGACAATTGACCCATTCTCTAGAGCTGGTAGAAAAATAAAGGTAGTGTTTGCTATCAGTGGGCTCCACAGTGATTTTGTTCCCTTAGAAAATAGTTCCTTCAACTTACTGATTTTGCACTGCTTTTAAACTTCTTGTCTTTCAATATATTCTGAAAGTGCTTCTGTATAGGTAGGATGGATCTTTTCATTTTTTACAAAAAAAATATTTGTAAGGTTATTGCACACTTTCCTCAATGCAACAGGGAAGAGACTGATTTTTTTTTTCCTGGCGAAAAATGATTCCTATATACACTTTGTCCTGTAATTCATTACTTTACAGTCAGTTTGGTTTGTTTGTACACTCTAAGCCACTGTAATCTTGATTGCTTCAAGCTTGCAAATTATCTGTTCTCAAAATCCACACTAAGTGAACAAAAAATAAAGACAAATAAGTAAATCAGTTATGGAACAAGAGCTGGGCAGAAAGATTTGTTCCCCAGTATGGTTAACAGAGATATTTTTTCAATAATCAGATCAAGATTTGATATTGCCTGGACTGTCTGTAAATACATTTGTATTGACTAGTTTTCTCAAAATATTTTAACTTTAACATAAAATACTGAAGCTGATTTTTTTTTTTATTTAGAGCTTCTATGATAAGCACAGAAGACGTAGGTGTTATGGGGAAAAATATTCACATTAAAACAGACAAGAATACTTTTCCTCTGTCAGTTATTTTTATTTCATTTCAAGTACTTGTATAAACATTAAAAAATAAGCAATCTCTTCCACTTTTAATTAGAAAATGAAAATGTTATGGTTATGTATTTTATATACAACAGCAGCAGTGTCAGCCTGTTTAGACTGCTGTGGTTATTCTACTCATGTTCATCTCTCTTTAGGAAAATGTGCCTTAATTTAGCTGGAAAAATATCTATTTTCCCTCTTTTCTGATGATAGCAAAATTTTGCAAAATGTCAAGCAGTTAAGAAGAAAAAAATCACTCATTGCTCCAAAGAATGGTTCAGTCCTAGCCCATGGACTTTCCTGTTAATTCTACTCTGACTTCCCACAGGATATTCCTGTCTCAAAGACTTACTTTAAATAAATAAATAAGCCCTATTGTTAATCTTCATTTGAAAAAGAATCCACGTAATACAAAAATGCATATTTATTTAACAAGACTCAGCAGTGCACTTCAGGTTATTTTGTTCCTGCACATAAAATTTTGTCATTAGCAGGGACATTCAGATCTCGAAGGTGTCACTGCACAGTGTTATGCACAACTGATTGCATATACCTGCTGTTGAAAGTTAATACAATTCAACTGTGACAACTGTAAGCATTGTTCAATGATGTACAGACAGAAGCACTATAGTTTAAAAAAATACATGTCCTAATAAAGTAAATAATTTTGTTGTTTTGTTCTGTACCAAATTTTTTGTCTGCTTTAGAAAGGCTGTTATAACCCAGGATATTAATGGGTAACAGACACAGAGAATGTCTCACCCAAAGGTGCTTCTCTAAGGGTTTCCTTAGGTGCTTTTCCATTTTAATTTCAAGTAAATTGTTATATAGTTATTCCAGAGCTTAAATAAAAACTGGTGGTGAGAGAGTTTCAGACATCTGTTGTTAATTCAGGATGTATTTAACCCAGGTTAAACATATGCAGCATAGCTTAGAGGAAGATGAGGAAGATATTTTTATCCCTTTCTTTTCCATAATTGAAAATTTAGGAACTTTAAGAAAAACCGACCAATCAAATAAACAAAAACCCCAAAACCAAAAACAAAACAAACCAAACAACAAAACAAAACAAAATAACCGCTCTTATTTATTGCTGCTTCATATTAATTCATCATTCTGAAGGCAGAAGTATACCTGGAAAATTGTGGTCCTCTAAATTATAAGGATGTCTTAATCTTTTTTGTGAAGATAAATTTGATTTTATTTTTTTTCCCATGGCCCCATATTTTATTCAAAATTATGTATCTTGCTCCTGGAGTCAGATTTTTCCTCGTGGAAATACACTGAAAATGCAAAATGGAATGGTGATTTCTTTTAGGCATTACACGTAAATAAACATTTTTCTCCAAAATTTTGAAAAATCCTGTAATTTCTTTTTCTTTCCCAGACAATCTGGTTATTTCACTCTACTATTATTTTATACATAATCCATTTTTCCTTTTCTAAAAAAAATTATCCATCACCTTAGAAGAAAGCAAGCTAAACCCTCTGCAGGGGACATATAAAGCAAATGGCCAGTTTGTCTGTTATTGTCATGATAAAATAATCTTATTGTTTTATTGTTTTGAAAATTGCCCATACTCTAAATTTGGTGAGCAATAATATAATTTAATTTAGTTATACATAGATACACTCAAGAAAATAGTACTATCAATGAAGAAGATATCTTTGGCTGTATCTTCATGAATTTTCTGAAAATTATATTAGAAGCGTTTATTCTTATCTGACAGCACAGATCTGGTACTGATACCTGGTTTAGCTGCATATGTAATTTATTTTGTATAGGTGTGATGCTAGGTCATGGTAATATATTGCAAAATTAGTTCTAACTAATTAGGTGAAAAGATGTAGTGTTTACATGTGACGACTCTAAGTTCAGTTTCTGGTCTCCCTGATACTTGCTGACATATTAATCTTAATGAAGATAACTAGGTATAACAGAGGATAGAATTTGTCTTCCACTTTTTTTAAAAAAAAAAAAATTTACACTTTCAAGGACTGACTAAGCTATCTATCAAAATATAACTAAGCTTATTAGTGCAAGGCTGTATGCAGTGTACTTCAGCTGAAGCATGGAGGGAGTTGCAAAGGAATAAATGGTCATTTTTTTTCAACATGACCTGGCACCTGCAAGTTTCAAACCAGTCTTAAGGATATTTTATATCCAGAGTTTATTGTGTACATCCACTGTGATGACCTACAGTGACATCATCCCCTATAATCATAGAATCCATGAATTAATCTTTTTTCCTGTCTGAATACTCTCTCTCTAGCACTACCTTCAAATTTTGCTTAATAATCTAATTTTGAGGTAGTTTTATAGATTTAGGAGACTTCTTTTAAATTTCTGATCTACATGGACAATGGAAATTTAATAAGGTGTATAGAATGTGATCAAGTAAGGCTTTATCTTTCTATTCTTTAAGTCAGACTGATCATCTTTTGATTTTGCAGTGAAACATTTCCATTTTTAATGTGTCCTTGAAATTTTCCTGCTAGATCTTTGAATTCTATAACATCCCTGAAATGTGCTCAGACGAAAGGAGCTAGCATTCCAATGATAACTGCTGCCAAATGCAGATGCAATCTGACCTCCCTCTGCTGCTTCACCTTCTGTAATTATATACCCAAGGATCACCTTTTTGACCCGTCAATTGCAATTGCCTCTACCATCAGCAATTCCTTTTCAAAGGCTGCATCTAAGTTTAACTGCAAGGGAACACCAGGAGATACCCCAGACCCTGCTTGCTCCTGTATAACGAGATCATATCCTTAGATTTCACCTGCATGGAGACAGGGATGGGGGAAGTGGCTGGTGGCTTTCCCGACAGCATGCTAATGGAAAGCCAGGATGAGGCAAGGGTCAGCATCTGTGTCTGGGAATTCAGAAACACTCCTGGACTTTAGATTCCAGAGATAATCAAAGAAGTTTCTTCCTGGTGTTGCCTCTTACATTATTTGGTTCTGAGTATATTTCCTGAACAACAATGTCTGGAGTTTGTCCTGCATTATTTTTATGCTGCGTTACCTTTTATCAACAGAGATTTTCTGGTTTAGTTCAGACAACTTCTAAGACTTCTCTGAAATGCAAATATATAAATAAAATACTCATATTTAGTAGGAATTAGGTAGCATGTCTCAAAATGTAATAGTCTTGTTTTATTTTGTTTTACTTTGCCAATTTTATATTTCTTTAAATCAATGAGAATTTCCTGCATCACTAAATAAAATGCTGGCAGAAGCACCAATAGATATGTATTTAATAATTCAATTTTTAATCTTTTAGAAAAAACAGCAATTTAGTTAAACAAGAGTCACTTGTATAAACCTGTGTGAATTTTCATTAATTGCCTTCCATATATTTATTTTTTAAATTTTCCTGGTACCTTGTTATTTGTCAGATTGTTTTGCCTGCTTGCTTCTGTCTAACAGCCTGATAAGTAACTTTATGTTTTACCACCTAATTAATGGCACATTTTATCTCTTTTTGTTCTTTTCAGAGCTTTCAAAGATGTACAAAAAATGAGCACTAATGGTCCAGAGAGGACCCTTCTACAATATTTCTTTAGAAGTTCTTTTGCACAGGTTTTCCAAACCTGCTGATCCTACATGGCTCTTTAAAATTAGTGTTCTATATTT
Organism: Cinclus cinclus; assembly: GCF_963662255.1. Lineage (NCBI taxonomy): Eukaryota > Metazoa > Chordata > Aves > Passeriformes > Cinclidae > Cinclus > Cinclus cinclus. The sequence continues at coordinate 17,156,587 of NC_085048.1, read as the reverse complement.
GGTTATTAATGACTGAAATAAAACTTGTTATCAAGGTTTTCCCAAGGGCACATGAGATGTATTTACTGACCACTTCTGCCCTCCCTAAGATCTCATCATTATTAATAAGAATTCTACCAGCTCTAATAATGAATTAATGCCACTACTGGAATTACTTTTGTTTCTAAAATGTCCCTTCCATACTCTTGCTCTTATGTCTACTGACTATAGATTTTTCCAGGAATTATTTTGTTTCCTTTACCCATTTTCTACAAATCCAGTTTTCTGATTTGTATTTGCTATCAGTATTTTTCTTCTTTCTATTTTGTTAATTTTTAAAGCTATTGTTAATCCTCTTTAAATTAGATTGTGCTAATATTTTTTTAAGTTGTCCTTTGTTTTCTGACTGCTTCATAAGGATCCAGTCATCTTTCATGCATTTCTGATTATTTTCTGTCCTGTCTGATGATGTTGCACATGTTATTTTAAGATAATTTTATTTATTTTATCTAGAGAGGCAAACTTAAATATTAGTGATAAGTACTGGTGTCTTCATATGATTATGGCAGGAACACAGCACTGAAGATACTCCTGCTGTTTTATTTTGTGATCAGCTGTTATCTAAGCCGAGGCAGGTTAAAGAGTGTTATTCAATGGCTTGTTTAGGAAGTCATCAATATTGTCTGTGGTATGTCTAGAAACAACAGTTAAATATAGGTCCAGCACATGCCATCCTAATGTGCCATCCTAATGTGCCATGTGCTCCTGGGATCTTCTTCGGGACTGACACAGCACTCAAAGAGCTCCATGGCTGCAAGAAGCTTGCATGGGATCAAGAGAATTCCCTGAGAGGAAAACAGGTGTTGGGAAGGTGGTGAATTAGCACACGTTTGTTCTGATTTTATTCTTCCGTAGTTATTCAGTAATTCACAAGGGAAACACACCCTTTGTTGCTGAATCTTTAAAACAATGCAGATCTCTTAGATTAAGTCTTAGAGGTGGTGGGGACAACAATCAGTATCTTTGTTTAATGTCATCACTAGTCCCTGACCTCTCATGTGAGAACTCATGGTAAAAATCTGACTTAATTTTGCCTTGATCCTACACATACTTCTTGAAAGAGCACATCTTAAGTATTTGCCAGCTCTCTTGAAAACGCAATTGCACTACACAGTGAACACAGAAGAGGTGCTCTTCTCAATGTGTTCCATCCCTGGGAAGTGGTGCAGCAATTCTGTGTGGCCAAAGGAAAACTAAGTCCCATTTCCATTTACCTTCCTACCAGTATTTCTGGTTTTGTGTGCATGTAGGACATATACTTGGGTGGATATGAATGCACACATCACTTGTCAAAATGGGATTGTTTTTTGCCCATATTTAAGAAATCTTCTGAAAATGTCTGCAATTTCACAGATTTCCAATGCACTACCTGAGGAGTAAGAACTACTTAATGTCATGCAGATTAATAGACCTGGGCTCTGTAACCAGCCCATGTTAATAAGTAGGGAATCAGTGAGAATTTTTATTCTGTGATTATGAATAAAAAGCTGTTCATGGCAAGGATAACAGTTTATTTTGCTGTTTTCTTTTAGACTCTTAAGAATAAAATAGGCAGGTAGGAAATTTTGTTACTATTGACTGGAGAAGTCGCTTATCTCGAAGATTTGCATTTTGGAATGTCTTCCCTGCAGAAACTTGTTTTCTTTCCTTGTCAAGTGGCACATCTCAAATAAGTTCCCCATCTCCTATGGCAAAATTTTATATGCACTGGAAATAGATCTAGACTGGTACAATAGTGAGATGCCAACAATAACCCATTAGACCAGGTCAATCCACCTGCTCTGAAACTGTCAAAGGCTATGGAGTTGTTCCAAGAGAAGCCTCCTGGAAAGAAAAAACCTCATCCTTCTTCTCCTATTTGGACTCACTTCCTTAATTTTTTCTTGTATAACTGATGTCAGAAAGGTCATAATACTGTTATTAGAAACTTTCCCTTCTTAAAAGAAAAAAAGTTATCTATTAAAATTGAAGCAATTTAAATTGGTCTTTCTGAACTGTTCAAAAATTGTAAGTTAATTATTTCCAGTGTTCATTCTCTATGATTATCACCTCAAGGAATAGTAATTTTGATGACTCTTTTCCAAAAATAATCCCTTGATGTTTAACCGTAGTAAATTGGAGCACCTCTTTACATGAGGAAAATGAAAACATTCACATAAGCTTCCTGAATTCTTCTGCTCAGTGTTGTAATATGGATTGGATATTTGTGATATGCTTTTGCACAAATAAAACACACTCAGAAATCAACACACGCTTGTCCCTCTTTTAAAACTTTACATGTGTGTATACACAGGAGCTATTGTCATGCTTCAGAACTTTGCACTTTCCCTTTGAAAGTTCGGACTGAATGGTAATGTACTGATCCAAGGCTAATGTGAAGGGATTAATATCTTCCCTGATTTTTGACAGGGAGAAGGAAAATCTATGTTCATAATAAGGCAAACCATATATTTTGCTGGAAATGACAAATGCAGAATGATTTTTTCAAAATGAGTCTGCCATTCTTTTCTGATGAAGTTCGCTATCATATGGCATCAAATTAATCTTTTATAGATTTGTGGTTTTGGTATTGGCTTATAAAGATTTGTGTTCGTTTTCTTACAATGAAGTAAACTCCCGTGAAACACAGAAATGACCATGAGCGTTGCCACCAGATTCTAACAAAGTTCTGCTGTTTGGGACTGATAGTCTCACCCTAGGGCGATTCTTCTGGGTCAGTTAAACTGTGTTGGCAGTTGTTCTTTCACTGCCATGTGTCTGCTGCCAGTTAGCATTGATCGAACTGGTGGCACCTAGAGGAAACCCATCTATGTGAGTTCAAGAACTCAGGTGCCCAATGGAAAACCTCTCTGCAAGGAAGCAGAGAATCCTCTTAAGAACCCGTTTTTATTTCTGCATCCCTCTTTGAAGTCTTAAGGAATACTTGAAGCAATGGAAGAGATTAAATACCTCAGAAAGACTTGAATAGCACACCATCTTTATATTTAGGTTACAGGTCTAAGTTTAGGTATTGTTTGGCAGTTTGTGTATTAGTCCTATTCTTGGCCTCTCCATAGAGGATCTATGCCCTCACCTCTTGCGACAATCCTCATGGGGGTAGTGTCCTTGAGAGGATGATAGAACCTGGACTCCACCAGCTCCATGGAGCCATGAAAAGATAATAATATCAAGGTCAGATAAGATAGTTTATAAAGTGTGCTTAACTTAATCAAATACATTATTGTAATAAAGAGGTTTCAACTCTTCTGCTAAACAATCTCCCTTCTGCCTAGGTAGAGACTGTTCCTTATGAAAGGAAGAGCAGGAGGGAAGGAAACAAAGACTTTAGGGGTCCTTCAAGTTTCAGGATAACACTTGCACAAAGAGAAGCAAAGTACTTGTCTTCTGGCTTTGAGCAGGATGCAGATTCTCCTTTCCTACTTCCAAGACCATCTGAGTTCCAAACAGTCTTGGTTTTGGCCAGGATAGGGTTAGCTTTCTGCAGGAGCTTGAAGAGGACATTAGATACCATCTCACATCATTGTCAGAGCAGGAGAGGAAACACGGCAGATGGGTTTTCAGCGCAAATAGTTTCTTTATGCATATATATATATAATCTTATGCCTTTTGCTATTCATATTTTTGCTGTTACTGAGGTTATCTTATCTCATTGCTGTTTTTACTAAATTGTTCTTAACTAAACTTATGATCTTTGCCTTTTGTGCCTCCCATTGAAGGGGTAGTGGGGTGTGGTCCTTTTAAAGGGAGTACTAAATTGGAGAATACCATACCTAAACCAAGACAACACAAAACATCTTATCATGGAAATACCTTAAGGTACCCCTTTGTAAGAGGCAACTTCACCCCTATAAAAGCTCAAGGCCTCCTATTCCTGTTGAAGTGGGTGTATTCCCAGTCTGTGGACCTCTGTTTTCAGGGAAGCAGAAGCTAATGAACTTGCTGTCAGGATGCTTTTCTTCTACAACCTCAATACCTTATCTAGGGTATAACTGAAATCTATGCCCTGACTGATAGTTAGAAAGATCAAGAATGGCTATCTCAATAGTTTTTCTCCCCTAAGCACTACGGTGGCAATTTTTATATTCAGTCACTCTCTGAAATGGTGTCACATCTGTTTTTTTAGCTAAATATTGCAGTTCAAAATTAAAAAGAATGAAAGATTACAATTTTTCTGTTTTCTCAAAAGTGTTATTCTTTTACCTTCATAAAATACTTGAAATGTTATGCTGTAGCAGTTATTAGTAAAAAAAAAACCAAAAAAACTTAACACAAGTATCTTGTTTTTCTAGATAATTAAAGTGTTAAGACATTAAAAATTACAGGTTTGTCTCAGAAAATTGGTATAGAGTTTTATCTTTTTAACAGTGATTCAGAGGACTTCTTTTAGCCCTTTTCAAAAGTAATTTTTAATGCATTTAGTAGTCCTTTCCACAATACTTACAATCAGTTTTAAAACTGATAATTCCAAGAGTTTCAGAAACCTAATGTAACTTGCTCAAAGGAGAGAATGACAGCACCAATCATATAATACATGCAAGGACTAAATGGTGTATATTACTGCAAACTATACTAACAAAGGATATCCTCATCTGACATAATTTACAATGATGTGATCATTGCCATATCATATATCCCCCATCCACTGCCTCCTTCCCATTTCTTACAATTTATCATTTCATTCTCTAGGCTGGCATCCCACCTCATCAGTACTGACTTCCTTCTGGCAGCACAGGTAAATTCCTTGCACATGGTTTCTTTGCCTGCAGACCAAGTTATCTCCCTTCAAATAAGTGTGTTGATCAAGCCACAAAATTCAACAGCCACCTTTGAACTCAGACTGTGCAGATGGGGAAGATACCAGAAAAAGACATGTCCTTACAAATTGAGGGCAAATTCTTCATCTTGCCATTTAGAAAATACTTATACTTGTTTTTCCAGAGAAAGTATGGGTTTGAACCTGACTGATGTCTGTGGTTTTACACTACTTGATTATCTGTGTGCTTCTGGGCAGGATTTTGACTTATGCCAGTTGGCCTTGTCCTAGGTCATGGCCAGAAGTGACACAAGGACACTACTCCTAGGAGGCAATATGGACAACACTCTCCTTCTTTGAAGGACGAAGGAAAGGAGCATTTCCCATGCCACTTTTTTTCTCAGGGTTTGCACTTTCCCTTTCTTTGCTGGCATGGGTATATTTTGCACCCAGATAAGTCTTTCTGCACATCCCTCTACCCTACAGTGTTGAAAAAAGACAACAGAAGAAGAAGTAATTTTCTGCTAGGTTGAACAGGAGAGGAAACAATTTGCTGTTCATGCCATCAGCCTTTTCTGGAGCAAAAATAGGATTATGCTTGAGGCCTCCTCCTGAGTAAAACAGATCATGCTGTGTGTGCACAAACCTTATGTTACAAATATCTATTTTGCTTTATGTGGCTTTCTAATTTCTTTTCCTTATTGTTGTTTCAATTTTAAACATTTTACTTAAGATTAAATAATTGTGTCCAATCAACTGATTTGTGCAACATGGAAGTTGTAAGTCAGATATTTAGGTATGACATGGGAAGTTTCATACTTATTTTTCATATGTAACACCCATGTGACAGCTTATGTTGTAAAGCCTCTATATTCACATTATATTTTAATTAAATGTTACTGTTTAAGGTATTTAAAAGGATATCCAAACATGTCTCCTCTTAAGATTACTATCTTTTACTACCTATATCATAGAGGCAATTTATAAAAAAATCCAGAATTTGGCTTCTTTTTATTCCCTTTGTGGTCCTGGTTTTGATAATTATTGTTAAAGAACTGTTCAGATTAAATGGCTTTACAGTAAAAAATAACAGTGCCATTGAGAGAAGAAGAGATTTATTGGAACCACAATGCAAGTAAAAACTATTTCCAAGTTTGGTATTTTTCTAAAAGCTTTGTCTATACTAGTAAGTAAAATGGGTCAGAGACTATTCTCTGTCCCTGAGGGCAAATGACACAGCACAACCCACATTTATACAGCTAAACCCTCTTAATTCTCAAAAAAGGGGAACTACATCCATACTGCCTATTGGGAGCAGTCCTTGGAATGCACCACTCCCCAGATCACGGTCCAGGACTGTTTGTGATGGTGTTAATTGGTTTACATTCAAAAAGTCTGCCAGGAACAAGCTAGCAGGGTGGATGCTTCTGTCCATGCACAGACTGTTGCTTATTAGTGTAGTCATGGCCATATTTCTGCAGAACACTGATCTCACAGCACAGCCAGTGATTGAGGGCTGTGGTAACCATTTGTGGCACTTGTTCAAGTTGAAGCTCAGTACTAGGATTTTTACATCAAAACAAAAAAAAATATTGTATTTGAATGCTGATATTCAAAATAAAACAATTACTTGGTTTGCAGAATGTCTTTGGATAAAGGAGTAAATTCATTTTATGCAGCTCAAAGATGAGCTGTCCTCAAAAGATGGCTAAAAGCAACAAATAAAGAGAAATTAAAAGCCATTGGGCTCTAACCTTACTAAAGGAACACCTAACTAAAGGAAAACTTTTATTTTTATATTCCAAAAATTCTTAAGGTACTTTGTGAAATCTAAATCAGGCTTTTAAATGAAGCCTGGCTTTTATTGCACTTTAACCATTAAACAGGAGACAAATGAATCTGCTTGGAGCATTTGCTGGGGCAAATGACCTTTAGTGCACTTGTTGAGAACTAGCTGAGGTGTTTCTGCAGTATGGTGAGCTGTGCAGCACACATCAACCCTGTGCAAGACATATATACTTCCCTGGTCACCCTTTACTTCTGGCAAGAAGCAACTTTGATGTTGGTAGTAGCAGTGTTCACTCTGTCTGGCAGGATGAATCATCAAAGAATGAAGGTCAGGCAATGCCCTATGTCTCTCAACACTCAGGTGAGCAGGGTGCCAGGTGACACGTTCAAGAAAACAAGACAATTTATAGGGAACATCATTGCCTGCAACTCAGGAAAGTGCTTGAGCACATGATCAATATTCAGCATGTTTACAACTGGCTGTATGAAACACAATTTCAGTGGCTTCTTGGGTTCTAAATGGGCAGAGTAAGAAGGATCTCTTGAGAAGGAAACATAAATGCACCAGGGCAACAGAAAGAGAACAATCATGCCAGCTTTTATTTTAAAGCACTGAGCAATAAAGGTGAAAGAGAGCAAAATGGAAAAGCAGTTCAAAACACTGGAAAAGGCAGGCAGCCAAAACATTTGTCTGAAAAAGCAGCTTCCTTGGTGCTCTTGGGCTAAAAAGGCTTGCGTTTGTAGCTTGCTCTGAATGACCGTGACTTGAACATGATTTTGCTCCTGCAGCCAAAAGTAGCTAAGGCCTAATGGATGTAGTACATTTTTTGCCATCTTCTGTTAAAACATAATGTATCAGTTTAACACTGCAAATTCACATTTTGGCAAATGAAAGGTAGAGTAGCTTGTTCTCTGCAGTATTTCTGATGGATATGGATTTTGTTTTTATGCTGGAGTTTTTCCCCCAAGAAAAGGAACCTTTGTTCTGTACCTTTTTTGTTTAAATTGGCTATGGATCTATTCAGATGTTCTTCAGAGAGCTAATCCAGCAGAAAGTCTTCAGAGTCTTTCTAGATCTGGACACAGTCAGGGATTATGAAAAGAGTGACAACCACAAAGCTTGCAGCTAGCAAAAACTGTTGAGTTTGATGCTGGGATACAGCCCTGTTTGTTCCCTCTTATAACTATTGCTAGGACTGCTGATGAGTACCCATTCACTCAGTGTTGAAGAAGACATTTTAGCCACAGCAATTAGCAAATTACCCAGATATGGACTTTCATCTGAGGAGCACAACAAAAAGATCACCTGTTGGTCACATGTTGAAATGAAAGAAATTCCACCTGTATACATACAAAAAAGTGTCAGGAGGGAGTACAGTCTCTGTCCTTTCAGATTGTTTAAACTTAATGGGGCATCACTCTTTGTTTAACTTTGAAGTTAGCCTGTTCTGAGCAGGAGCTTGGATTTAGATAGATCCCTTCAAACCTAAATTATATTCAGGTTCTAATCTTATTATTCTATAGAAACAGAAAAGCAAGGTAAAAAAAATAGCTAGATGTCATCTATATCTTTCTAATCTGATATATTTATTGTAAGTATTATCTTCACTTTATTTAGAAACATAAAAATCCTGATATTAATACAATATCTACATAATTTCTAGAACTCATCCAGATATAGATATAGCTAAATGAAACAATCTTCAGTTGGCATTTTACTGGCTCCAGAATCTATTTAATATTTTGTGTGGGAACACCCACACAACTATGCTTTCTAAATTGCATAAATTACACTTAAATTTTTGGAAATTATACTAGACCTCAGAAAGTTCCAGTAGTTTTTACACCACAAACTATGAATTTCTTTTTCAGCTTGAAGCACTGAGCTTCAGGTTTCAGCAAACTCAAAATTCAAAGGAAGATCAAGGAAAATTATGATGTTTTCTCTGCTTCTTAGTCAAAACCCTTAATGCCACAGAGGTTTTCATGGCTACCATGGTACAACAGCTGCTGCACTAAAAAAATAATTTGTGAAATCAATGAAAAATTAGAAAGACAACATGAAAGAAAAGCATTCTGCTTTAACAAATTTTCAATATAAATATTAAGGTAAAAGAGAGCCACACATATACAGACAGAAAGCAGGCTGAGTTGGTACCACAGCAAGGCATTTCTGAGCAGCTTCATTAGCAATTGCCCTTCATTTAAATGGGCTTCTCATCCTCTCAAAGCAGCATGGGGAAGTCCAATCTTAAAGGTGGCCCTAAAAGATGGTGAAGATTTCTCACAGTGAAACATTAAAACAAAAGCATGGTGACTAGGGCAGGTATTTATTCATCAGGCAAATGGGGGGACTTAAGATTTCCTGGGCTGCCATTAACATGGCAAGAGCTCTGGCCTCACACCACAGCATGACCCAGGCTTTGTGGACAGAAAAGATTTTGGCTGTGTTTTGTGAAGGAATCCAGTCTTTAATCGTGAACACCCTTGACATTTTCTGTAAGCAAAAAATTGTCTTTCCTGATGCCATGTAAATATTTAAGCCAGCTCTGAAATGTAAATGAGTGAATGTGTCTCTGATAAAGAAGCAGAAAAAGTACATTCAAAGGAAAGAATGTATGAAATTGGACTAAAGTATTTTAGGTTACTAGATATGCATATATATATATATAGGTGTGTGTGTGTATATATATATATATATATATATATATGTAGTCTTTTATCATTGCACAGTCATTTTTTGTTGCCACCCAACATACAATTCTAGGCTTCTCCTGTAACAACTTGGTGTGAAGCATTTGTAATTTGACTGATAAAAATCTGGCTCTTATTGTTTAACACTAAAAATTTCAGAAGATTTTTTTTTCTGCTCATTTTTGCATTTAACTGATCATAAATATATTTCTTTTTTCTTCTTCTTCTTTCTATAGAGCAAGGTCAGCTTTCTGTATAGGTCATGGTAAGCCAGCATTGAAAGGAAGGATCATCCATCATTTAGCTGTATTTCCTCAAAAGCTGCATGGATATGGCTGTTGTTCACTTATCCTTGAAGATTTCACCTGTTTAGGTTGGCCTGTCTGATTCTACCCTCCTACGTTTCACCCTCACTTGAGGAAATGAGAAATATTTACACTGCTAGACAATATTAATACTTTACCTTTAAACATAATCTTTATGCTCAGCAGATGCTGCTACTTGTAACTACATTCACAAAATTATGTAGTGCACTCACAGAAATATAGAAATCTCTTTATTGCTATTATTAATTGACTTAATTTAAGTTTATTTTAATTTTATTCTATTTTTTAAGCTTAAATACTAGTTTCTCAGATTCAAGGTAAACATTGTGGTTCAGGTGAAGCAAAAGATTATTTTTAAGAATCTGGTCCTTAGAAAGTATTTTCAGCTATCTTATTTTAAAGTAATTGTTACAAGTATTAAATTTTACTTTCATTTTCCTTTTCTACAAAAAAAAAAAAAGCTAGCAGCACAGCTTTAATCTTAACAGGATCTTTAGTAATAAGGGCAGCTGCTCACTAGATAAATGGCTTTCATTTATTCACTCATTTCATCTTGGACACCTAATGTGATTGACAAATGTGTCTATTCAGGTTCTTCATTTGTCCTGATATCCTAGTGCTGGCAGAACTTCATTGAATTACTTGAGAAAATCAAACTGTTGCCTCAAATCAACAGGTGCAAACTTATGAATGTCTTTCACACCAAACACTGTGGAAATAATTACAAGAGAATAATTATGGGAGAAGTGATAATGGATCTTTCTAATAGAGATCCAGCAAACAAACATTTACACTTTGCAATGAATTGCTGAGATCTGACTGTCTGCTCAAAGCAGAGCATGATAATTTTGCAATGTCTCTGATACTCAGACTCGAATGGATCATTTAAGTTACTCAGGCTGAGCTGATTAGGTGCCTTAATTCTCAGTCTCTGAACATCTTTCTGGTGCAGTACTTCAGGGCAATTTGGTCAGATAGCCTGTTAGTCCTTCCTTCCTGACCATTGATGATGTCCAAAACCTACTGATTGGTAATCCATGGAGTGAAAGAATGCAAGTCTGGGTATTTAACTGTAAAAGTCTAACCATATAATTAAAGTTCTATTTTCACAAAAATTTCTTCCTACAAAGTAAGTTCAACATATCAGTCATGCATTTTTCTTTATCCAGGATATTCAGGGGCCCCTGTACTCCCTATAGGATTATATTTCACAAGCCATCTGCTGAGAATCAAGGAAAGCCTTTATGCTTCCATCATTCTACCCTTCCTCTTGCAGGATAACACAGACACAGTAATAGCTGAAAGACCCTGGAAAAAACCATTCTGTTTTGTGTTGCTCTTCAACTCTTTTATGACCCAGACCTCTTCTGATACTTGACAATGCATTCATGGACCATATTCTGAAACAAAAATAGGTGACTAGTCAGACAGTAAAATGATACCCCTTTTCGACTTTTGTATAACAGATTTTAGTCCTAGAGATTGTATGCTCTCAAAATAAAAGTTGTAAGAATTAATTTGACAGAACACTTACACTAGGCTTATGAAAAATGCAGAAATACCAGTAAAGCATCTATTACTGAACGGTGTAACTAATGACACAATCTTTTTTTGATTTTGTTATTACTAAAATCTTTTTTTTTCCATACTTGATATAGAAGTCATAGAATCATTGAGGTTGGAATATATCTCCAAAATTGAGTCCAACTGTTAGTCTAGCATTTCCAAGTCCACCACTAAATAATGTCCTTAAATGATCCATATTTCCCATTCAGTGCTCTCCTATTTCTGCTTCCCTTGGTTTTTGTGGGAAGCCTCTCATCTGCTCACCAGACAGACCTGACAGCAGGAAATTTCTATCCTCACCATAGTGGGAGCACTTAGACAAAGTCTGTGAGCTTGAAAAACATAGACATTGCAGATGGTGTTATCAGTGATAGGCAGTGCCAGAGAGGACAAAGGCATTTAAACCAGTGGAGAGGATGAAAGTATGGGAGTCTGTGTTTATATAGTGGCATTAGTTTCTTAGGAAGCAGATGAAGCAGGAAAGAAAAAACAAGAGACATCAATCAGAGTACCAGAGCAGTCACCACACCTTGCTGAGGATAAGATTAAGCTCTTCATCTGTGCTTGTTGAGGACAAATATACGCAGCAGTAACACGGTTGTCTGCAGGAAAACGTCCTAAAAAGATCTGTAGGCTTTTGTTGATTTCTGGAAGGAATTAAAAAAATTAGGTGTTCTGAGTAGCAGAAAGCTGCCTTTACTCAGTGTCTATTGCCCAGCAAATCCTGGAAACAAACTGTAATTGCAGTCATGGAAGGAGTCCATATACTGCTGTAAAGATGTAAGTCAGGTATCTGTATAATTGCTTGCTTGAATTAAGTCTAGTGAGCTGTATTTCTTAAAAAATCAAACCACAAGGTATATGAGCAAAGCAAAGATGTCCTTAAAAATTACTGGTAACAATGTTAAGGTTTTGTGAAGCATATATACATCTTATGTAACCAGTATAAAAAAGACTGTCTTTAGGACAAGTCATTTATATCATGCATATTAAGCATATTCTCCTTATTCAACTTGTTATCAAAGATATGATTCAATTTTAAACCTCAATGTTTAAGTAATTACTTATTCTAATTACTTTAGACAATGAAATACATTTATACCATTTTAACAGCCACTTCTTAATTTGCATATTTTCATTAATTTAAAAAATTGAATAATTTAGAAGCACAGTAACAGATGAGTTACACTAAAAGACATTTTGTCCGTGGAGAACAGTTTACCCATTTTTCCCAGATGTAGTATCAGGCACCAGCTTAAGGGCTTTGGTGTCTGCACTGTGCAAACCAAAGGTCTGCAACTTCCTGCAGTTGGCTCCTTTGTTGTGGATCTGTTAATAAAACAATTTCTGCTCTTTCCAGATTACCACAACTGTGACTGACTTGCCTGGTGCAAGTTAGAAAACCCTCCAGGCTGCTCTAAATTATGAATGTCATATGGCCCCCAAAGAAACCTATTGCACAGAATAATGTTTCATTTGCAAGAAGTCAGAGCTCTGTGAGGCATGGATGGATGGCCTCTTCCATCTTTTTCTTCACTGCACACAATGGTGGCAGATTCAGATATAGGCCAGATGGAAAAATCCAAATTCTGGATTTCATACTCTTTGAGGTGGGTCTTGTTGTACTTACCACACTGAAAGTATGCAGCAACTTGTGTTATTGAGGTGTTGGAGCACATTCAAAGAAGGGCGATGAAGGTGGTAAAGGGTCTGGAGCACAAATCTGGTGAGGATTGGCTATGGGAACTGAGGGTGTTTAGCCTGGAGTAGAGGAGGCTCCAGAGAGACCTTTACACTCTCTGCAGTCACCTGAAATGAGGCTATAGGCAGGTGGGGGGCGGTCTTCTCCCAAATAGCAAACCAAATAACAAACAAATAAGACAAGAAGAAATGGCCTCAAGTTGTTCCAGCGGATGTTTTGATTGGATATTAGGAAAAATCTGTTCACCGAAAAGGTTGTCAAGCATGGAAACAAGATGCTCAGGGAAGTGATTGACCCAGCATCCCTGGGGGTATTTAAAAGTTGTGTAGATGTGGAATTTAGGGGCATGATTCAGTGGTGGGCTATGCTGGATTAATGGTTATGATACCTTAGGATTTTAGCTTTTATGTATTTTCAAATCCCGTACTGCTTTAATGTATGACTCTAAAATTTCATATGGATGTTAGCTGCTGTCTTCACATTTTGGTCAGACAAAACAATTCCTCTTGGCCTGAAGCTCAAGGACACTTTACTGTCCCAGGCCACAAAAGTATAAACAAAAGTGAGTTGGGGGGAGTGAACTGGGGGTATATGACTTCATTACCTGAAGCTGTAATTGCAGGATTAACCCCTATGTGTAAATGGACCAAACTTACGTCTGTCTGAAAAACTCAGGACTATTGTCCATCATGGGTGTAGCCCCTCAAAGGCCTTTGGCTGCCCAAGGTGTACTTATTGAAGGCCTTCAATAATATCCACTTTTATTCTCTTAATCTTGTCTAGCCTCTGTTTCAGGTGGTTATTCCAAGGCATCAGTTGGATTTGATAATCCTAGAGGACTTCAGAGGGGACAAGGTCAAAATACAGAAAACAAGACTGTTTGGACCTGATGTACATGATAAAATAATCTTGTGACAGATTTGGCCACTTGTGGAAAGTTTAGGGATTCATAAATAGAACATGAAAGAACATTCATAAATAGAACTGGGTGATAGCATGCCCTCGTATGGAGCATGGAGTGCAGCTCTCTGCAGAATTATAACCTTCATTATCTACCACACATCTGCTGAGCACTGTACTGGAGTTAGTTCAGGGATTTCTACCCCACATTCTTCTGTATACTATAAACCACTGCTCAGAGTCTATAGCAGAAGTTAAGCACTGTTTAGATCAAACAAATGACAGGATTCAGCCCCATAAATACACACATTCTGTTGCATAGTTTATGTTATCCTCAAATCTGTTATCTCTACACTTTAGTTGTAAATCATATTCGATTTCAAGAAAATGGATACTCCACATGCTTGACATGATAGTTCCATAGGAGGGAATGAGAGTACTCTGAGCACACAGCAGGATCTGTTATAACTGATGCAAGACAGAGATCAATGCACATTTATGCCATCTGAAAAGTCAGCCTATAAACTTTTATGAAATAAAAATTTAAGAAAATTGGAAACACAGGGGTACTGGCTCTGATTAAACTATTCTATTGATAGTCTTGCACAATGCTATTGTTCTTAATTTCTCATTTGTATAGTTTTAAGTAACCAGGATAGATCATTGACCCAAAATTACTGCAGATTTGCCCATGTAGTTTTGGAACTGGGAGTTAAATAAAACTGAAGTTCATCTAGATTTACAAAGTTCAAACTGAAATACTCTGATTCAGCAAGGACTATTTTTTTTTTCCAAATAGACTCAAGATAGAATATTTTATATGCTGAGATTGTCACGCAGTCAGTGCAGCTGCCTGCTGCAGCAAGAAAAGTGTTGCTGTTAAAACATCAACAGTGAGATGCTGTGTATCGGAAAAGAAATGTTGTAGTTGATAAAGCTTTATCACCTCCAGGATTGGTATTACATAAACTTACAAAGTTCCTTGATTGCTGCAGTTACATGCAAGCTGCCAAAAGAGTTTTGACTGGATCATGTAACTCAGAGAGGTTTCTTGTCAAGGACTCGGTATTGTAGACAAACCTTCTGAAGCTTTCCTTATGTCACTGGTCAGTTGACCAAATTGTATTGTATGGTACTGTAGGGAAAAGTTGGGAAGAGTACAAGTTATTGTTCTTCCACATTCTAGACACTGAACTGCTTCTGGAAGCACAAACAGCAAATATGGAGGACAAGAAGGACACACGTTTTTCTTTCAACTGTAGTTCAAACAGACAAAATGGATTATGTTTGGATTTAATGGAAAAGTAACTTCCAGACAAAGAAAGAGGACACAGCAACCTTCTCCTCCACCCCAACCAGTGGAATACCTAAACAAGAAAATCAAATTTGCTCCAGAAATTCCTCAAGGCAACACTTTAAAGAACTCAAGTGAAGAGCTTGGTGTGTCTTAATTACAGGAGAAAAATAATTTACGTAACATAAAGAGGAAAAATAATTGTCAGAATTCTTTAAATTTACATTGGTTCATAATACATTATATTTGGTGACAGAAAGAACAAACTGTAAAGCACTTTATGATAAAAGAGAGGAAGCTTGACTTCCAGTTTTGGTATCTGTCTTGTTCTGCATCCTAGTTGTTTATGAAGGTACTGACAAGCACAGAATTGAGGGTGGAGCCCTGCAGAACCCCACTAGTGATGGGTCACCAGTGTGATGTCACACCATTCACTGTAACCCTTTGTGCCCAACCCATGAGCCAGTTGCTCACCCATCATATGATATGTTTATCCAGCTGTGGAGAACATTTTATCCTGCAAGACACAGTGAGAGGCAGTATTGAGAGCTTTATTGGACTGGTAATTAACAGAAAGTGGCTAGTTGATGGTCATCACATTCTCCTGTAGGTATTATGAACCTGTGATGTCTAGCAGTTAAAACATCTTCATGTAGCAGGTTACAGTACATTATTTGTTTCCTGTTACTAAAACTGTGATAGTGTTGTCACAAGACTATGCCATAATAAAAGGTATCAATGGTTCTATTATTACTAGAATCATAGAATCACAGGTTGGAAGGCACCTAAAAGATCATCCAGTTCCAAGCCCCCTGTCATAGGCAGGGACACCTTTCACTAGATCAGGTTGCTTAGAGCCCCATCCAACCTGGCCTTGAACACCCCCAGGGATAGTGTCCAGAACTTCTCTGGGTAATCTGTTCCAGTGCCTCACCACTCTGACACTAAAGAATTTCTTCCTAATATATAATCTAAAGATCCTGTTTAAAGTAGGCTTAATGGCTACTGTTTGAAGGCATTCCTCCGTGTCCTGTCACGACATACTCTTATAAGTATTTTCTCTCCATCTTTCTTGCAGGTTTCCATCAGGTACTGGAAGGTCACAATTAGATCACCTCAAGCCTTCTCTTTTCCAGACTGAACAATCCAAAATCTCTCAGCTTTTCCTCACAGGAGAGGTGCTCCATCTCTCTAATTACCATGGTGGACTCACTCCAACAGATCAATGTGCTTCCTGTGCTGAAGACCCCTTTAAAATGCTTATTTTCTAAATTACAAGCAAAATAGTGTCAAACTGTTTTCATTATTTGATTGAAGACCATTATTAATAACTTGTGAATGCAAGGAGAAATTCTGACCTGTTATCCTGTTGTTCAGTGTGGTGCAGTGCTTACAGCAGTTCATTAGTATGAGTAAGATTTTTCTCCAACATTTTTCAAACAACTTTGCAATTCTCCTTGTCATTTGCATCAGTGTAATGAAAAATTTTAAAAAAAAGGAAATGGAGGGGGAAAACTTAAAAGAACTTTGAAATAAATATGGACTCCTAATTGACTTATTACTTCATTTCATGTTTTGTTGGGTTTTTCCGTTCTCTTTGAGATCACTGTTTGGGCGCTAATTTTCCTGGCTGGTTCTAGGGAGGATCCCTGTATACATCACATTACTCCTCAAGCAAGGAGAATTCTTGCCATTTCTGGCTAATTGTAACTTTTAGGGGTGTATCTAGCAGAGAACCAAAACCATTGACATAACTGCAACATAAAGCTGTTTACTCTTAGTCTTACTGAGTGCCAATATTTCTGTTTTCACAGGTTTATAGCACATTTTCAAATGAACATTTAGTTCAAATGAACATGGAATAATAATCCTCTGTTTGCAGACAGAGGTATCCCATTTTGCTAAGCTGCTGACTTGTACTAAGAGATGTTCCTAGTCACACAAAAATTGGTGTGTTACCTACATGCCACTGTCTTGTTTGGGCTAGAGCTCACCCAGCTCCAGTGGTTGAGACACTCATCCTTTGGCTTAGAACTAATTATCATACACTTGGTTATCAGACAGAGAAATCAAACAGGCTGACTTGCAGGCTGGACCACAGAGGCCATACACTATTTGTTTTTTAAGGAATAAGGGAAGGAAGAACACTGTGCTACAGAGTAAACAGATCTTCCTTCCCCTCCTTGAAAACCTGGGATCCCAGTGTCCCTAGCTTATTAACTGGGCCTGAAAAGCTCACAAAATACTCTAGCTGCATTTTTCCCTCAAAACAGCTCTATTTCACGGATTGCTGCTCTCAACACAAGTGATGCTTTTCCTTCATGAAAGGTTCTATAAACTATAAAGACAATCTGCTGTCATTATTTTCAGGTCTCTTTCAATCTGTCACGACTTTTACAACTCCAAAGTTCCTTGGTTTGCAAGAGAACTCTCAAATCATATCTCTATTTGATAAGCACTCTGAAAAAAATATAAGCAAACATGGAAATACGTTCCAAACTTTCTCTCAATTTTTCTGCTGAAGTTGAGAGGATATCCTTGCTCAGTCAGATAACTAGCACAAGTTAGCTGAAGCTTTATAGCAAGTACAGGGTTAATCATGCTCCTCATCCTTACTCAGTGCAAAGACTTGGCATTGTAAAAGGGAATGTGTGAGGGAAGCTACTCCTCTTCGGTGAAGGAATAACAAAGAAAAGGAAAAAGCTGTGGAGATAAAAGAGCAGGGCCTATCATGGCACATAGAGAAAAGGGCAGTGAAGGAGGAAGCAGGTTTTAGATTTCAATTGAAATGCAGGATAATTCAGTGATCTGTGAGAAAGTTTAGGCACTTTTCGTGAACAAGAGAATTTTTGCAGTTTGTGTTTGCTGCTTTTACATCTTACTGGCATGCATGGTGGTCTCTGAGTAGTGAGAATATTCATCTTTCAGGACAAACATTTTATGATAGGTTATAAGGTAAGGGAACACTTGTTTATATATTGCTTGTACAGTCTAGCCAGTTTGAGTAGTTTCTGGAACAATTAAAGTGTATGATCCTATACATGTAAAAAATCCAGGGGAAAAAAAAATTAATGGCTTGCCTAGGAACAATCTTCATATACATCACTATAGTTCTACTATCAAAACGCTTGAACCCGTTGTAGAGGATCCAGAAAGGCGTCCTGCAGAGGTTTTGTATCTGCAATGAAAGGTGTGTCTGCATGTGTTTGTATGTTTATATGTATCTGTACATACAACTCAGGTTCTCAGCCTTAGAATTATTCCCATCTTTATCTATTGACTACTGTGTTTGTCTCTCATTTTAAGCATTTGTCTTACTTCTCTTTGGTTCATCCTTTGTACCTACAGAGAACATGAAGTTCTAACCCTTGAGTGGCAAAAGAGCAGTATACCATAGTGCTTGCTCCAGCAGGAAATTTTCCCCAAGACCACACAATTTTAATGGAAATAACTTCAAAGTCGAATAAATTTTTGAGAGGAAACATCAAGGCTGCAAAGCAGTTCTCAGAGTATCCATGGACAACTGACAACATGAGTCAAGTTCAAATGGCCTTCATTGGAAGAATTTAGCAGATTTTTCCTGTTCACCTCCCACACATAATCTTTTGAGATATATATGTTTTGCTTTTACAATGTATTTTTAAAGATAGTCATAACAGGTATACAGACAGTAAAGGACCTGTTTTATGTAGGACTCATTAAGAGAGCTCCCTGATTGCAAGAGTAACTTCAGCGTGCAAATCTTCAGCAGTTTGTAATTTATGTGGCTTCAAGGAGCAATCCAATTTGTTTATGCAAAAGATTATCTCTAGATTGTGGAAATGGCTTCAGCTGTCCTCCTTTATTTTTCTAACACTCTGATAAACACTTTGTTCTGATATTTGAAAGTAATTTCTTTTTAGGCAATGGATAAAATAACCCACCAAGTACAAATACACCAAGAAACTAGCCCATCAAAATACCATGTTTTAATCCAGATAAAATAAGAGTCTTTGCAGAGGATTCAGAAAGTTGTTTTATTTTATTTTTTTAAAAATATTTTTTCCCTCCTGGTTTGAAATGAAAACTTTTACTATATTAAAAGTGCATGCAATCGCTATCTTTCCACCAAATCTCCTGGATCATTTTTGTGAGATGTTACATAGTGATTCGTGTCACTATGGAAATACACTATGGGATCAATATAAACAAGAATATTGATTTCAAAGTAAAACATAAGGACATAAGGCATAGGAAAATCTAATAATTTCATTATATTTCTTTAAATCACTTTGTTGTAAATAATAAACTTTTTTTTATTATTACTATAATCATGAATTTTATCCACTTTTATGTATAAGGAAAATGTGATATTGTTTGAGCAGGCTTGTCACTGCTGTTACCTGCTTGCTAGGAGTGCAACCTAAAAACGTGTTCTAGCCTTGTCCAGACCTGGTGGGGCTTGTAGCCACTGCTGCTTGAGTGCTAGCCAACATCTTCAGGCCTGCTCAGACTTGTACCCCAGCACAGTAGGCACAACACAGCCCAAGAAGAAACTGCCTGTAAAAGGGGCAGTGACCAGGGGTAGGACGGACGCGTTGGGGGAGCGTGGACTCCCCACATCCCCAGCACTGCTTGCCTGTTCCTTATAAACAAATTAATAAATTGTCTTATTGATTGACCTACCCGATTTTGGTGAGTAGTTTATAACATTTAGATTATTTCTCTTCCACTGGACAAGTGATGTTCAGGTTAAACTAGTGTGCAACTGGTGTAAAGCCGTAAACGTAAGAGTTTCCTGCAGTATTTTCCCGTTTTTTGTGACTTATTTGGTTTAGAATTACAAACAATGTTTTTCTCTGAGAGCAAGAGGGATCTCAGGATAAAGAAATATGAAAATTCTGCAAGGAATTGCTGAAAAATTTTTGGCCTGCTCTGAACTTTCTTGACTCCTAATCTTAGGGGAGGAATGGGAATCCATCAACTTTCCTGTTACCAACAAACCCTTTATACCTTTTATCTCTTTTGTGTTAGCTAAGGCTAGTATGGCCAGCTATATATGCTGAAAATTATTCTTTGCTTTAGGTTTGGGTTTTTTTAAGGAAAAGCAAATTCAACATTAGTTTGAAAACCAGTGCAGCAAGGGTGTAACAAGAGGGCAAATACAGAGATCACACAGCAGCTACCTGAAATGCAATCTTTTTTATTTAAGCAGTGAATTTGGCCTGTAATTTAAAAACTTGCAAATTTACCAGTCACCAACCTATATTCTTAGTATTTGTGTTCCATGAATGTTCTTTAGGATTTGCAAATATTTCTCTTCAGAAGTATGGTAATTTCTACATGCTGCTTCTAAAATATTCAGGCTCTTACTAGAAATTGATGATGGTGTCATGCTCAGCCAGGTTGTGCATCACCACACCTCTGCCTGCTTGGAAGAGACCTAAAGGAACGTCCTGTGCAGCATATGTATCACAGCTGTGTTAGCTCAGTGTGACCAGGGCTGAATACTGAAACTTGGTTTGACAAGTACTTGTCCACTTAACAACCATTGCCACGTGACAAAGCCATGGCATGAGGACTCCCATTTCAGACAAATTTTGATTTATTTTGATGGGGCCACGTGGGAAGGGTGGACATGGTTCGTGCAAGACAGGCACAGCCTTTGAGTGTCATCATTTTGTCTGATGGAGAGCAGAGGAAGGTTGAGCAGACACCTTTCTGCGATTGCCCCCAGGACCAGTCTTGTGCCACTCCACCATCCTCCTAAATTCTTGGAGCCTCCATTCAGTGCTAGGTGTATCAGGAGCATAATAAAATCTACTGTGTCAAACTCCTCTAAAATGGACTCTGGGGTTCTAAAAACCCAAATTGTTCCACAAGCAGCAGAACTTCAGGAATTTTACTGCCTGACTCTTTTCCATGTGGCTGCTCTTGTCTCAAATGTCATCTCCTCTTCCTCTTCAGTGATCACTCTTAATTTGTCTGTCTCTCTTTCCTCTATGGTATGGTATCTACTTTTAGGAACCAAGTAGGAGTTTAATACCCTTGAACTTTATCCTTTCCTCTGGCACTGTTGAAATTGATGAAAAGGTCTGAAGCAAGGGACAAACTAAGAGATTGACTTGAAGAGGTGCAATCACATATGTTTTTTTCCTAAAAAGAAGTTACAATCAGCTTTTAAATTTTGTTCAAAACAAGATTTTCAGGTCTTTTTAAGTTAATAAAAACGTGAGGATATTTTTGAAGCATAAGATATATCTGAGGTCTAAATACAGCAGAAATTAAGTCAATATCAGAGTTATTTCTGATAATTTTAAATTAAAAGTACCTTTGATTCTGTCTTTATCAACAGCAACAAAAACATATATCTTTTATTACAGAACATTAAAAGGAATTGTTTCTTCCATTGTTGAATATATCATGAAGAGTTTACTGTAAAACAAGAGATTAAACAGTATTTCCAAAAAGGATGATAAAATGCAGTGTAATATTGAAAAATCCTTCCAAGCACAGACAGCTGTCACTACCAAGTAATTAAGAAGATTAATATATGGTATTGAAATTGTCACTGGTACTTTACTTCATTGGTGGTGTATGAGGTTCATTATGAGAGAATAATCTTAAGGGCAGAAATTTTCATAGGAGACTTTTGTCTTATGAAGACTGCTTCCAAAACCATCTTCCAAAGAAGTAGAGAAGAGGCTGGTGAACAATAACAAAAGAAAAAATGCCATTTGACACCACTGGCTGGTCTAAGTTTAAATTCTGGACAGTCAGAGAAGAAAGCAGAAAGAGGGATTCAGATGTGGATTTCATACATCACAGTATGGCAGTGTTTTCACCCAAGTTATGGTTTCTTCAAATAAACAGAATACTTTTGTCAAAATTAAGGTTTTGATGACAATACAGTTTTCACATTTAAAATTTTGGCTCTGAGTCCAGTCAGTTTTACATTGCTTGAAATTGCAACTTATTCTATTAAATATTTTGGGGTTTGTGTTTCATGTGTGCAGTATTTCCTGCGTTCATCAGGTGGGGATAAGTGCTAGAAGAGCAAAGGCTCCTTAGCTCTGCCAAGAGGGGTGTGCATATTTGGTTATGCATTGTCACCACACCAGTTTATTGGCAATAGAAACACAGAATCATTTAGATTGGAAAAGATCTTTATGATCATTGAGTCCAACCATAAACTAATGCAAAAGCATAATTTTATGTGCTTGGGAATACTCTTAGCCACTGAATACTTTATTTGGGAGTAAAGGGAATACTTTATTTTCATTCCTTCCTTTGTTGCTTTCAAAGGGTAAAATTTATCCTGTCCAAAAAGTACAGACAAAAAAATTTTCAAAGAGTGTAAACCACAGAGGTGAGTCAGGGTGGAATGGGCAAATGGAGCCCCTCCATCACAGCTGGAAAAGGCTGCAAAAGAGTGGGATGTCTGTGCCCTAGTGGGAGGATGATCAGTATTGATGCAAATCCTGTGGATCACTACTACTCAATGCAGTTTGAAGAGAGGCTGTGTCTGCTCTCTGAGAACGGTGACACCCCCACCTCTTGAATAAGAAATTCAATTTGCTGTTAACTGCATTTGTGCCTGTGAGAAAGTTGGATTCCCACCTCACTTCATCTACTTACAGGCACAAGCATAGCCACAGGGAATTCTGTTTTTCATTTAAATGAATACTGGTGGGAGTTTGAGGTATTCACTTCGCTCTGGTGAAAGCCTGGAAGCCATTAAAAAATGGAGAAAAGTAAAAGACAGTCTGCCTCATTTGGATTGCTCTTCAAGGAAGCAGGAGCTACAAGTAGATTAAAACTGTGATGGTAGGGTAGGAGCAGATGTTCATTCTTAAGGGCAGTGATGGGACAATAATCGTAGAACATGTTGATAGGACAACAGAAGACTTGTACCAGTAACTGTAACTTGATAGATCCAGACAAATATGTCAGTACTGCTCATCTCTATGTTCTAATGCACTGGGAACAAAACAGAAAAATAGAGACATCTCCTCTCACATACATGCAAAATCTCTTGAGAGCAACGATATATTTCAAGAAAAGTAGAACTACTAATTTTTTTTTATTGTAACAAAGAGGAGAAAATTGGGAATTAGTGTTGGAAGGAGGGCAGAAGGGGAGGCTTTTGTGAAGGTTTTATCTTTCAGTTGTCTGGGAAAGAGGGAACTGGGTGAATCAGAGAAGAGGTTAAATTGCATTCCAAATATGTTAATACAAGTGTTGCCTGTAAATAAAAAGACTGGAAATAAAGAACCAGAGAAAAAAAAATCTAAAGCAAGAAGACAGTCTGGAGAAAGAAATCTACACTGGTCAGCATGTGAAACCAACTTTAAAATACGAGCCAGGCTTAACATACAGAGCAGCATTTTCTGGGCTTCCGCTGATAATTCCCACTTCTGGTTGTGATCCTCACTTGGCTGAATTTGACCCTTATTTTCAGAACTACTGATACAGTAATGCTTGATGTGCCTGATGCAAATCACCAAGTATGTGCAAGTGTTTCAGTTTGCGGTTTGTCATGCTTGTTCTAAGATTTCAGCAGATGCTATTTATTTACTTAATGGAGAGCAGATTTTATCTAACTTTGGTGGGAAGCTTGCAAGTATGCATAGATACACTCTCTATGAAGGAGCACTGCTTTCACTGGGGGACTTGAGAAAACTGCTCCTGCTGAAGGCAGTCATCTTGTTCAGCAAAAAGGTAATTTAGAAAGTTTGATAGAAAAGGCAGTAAGCAAGAAGCGTTGCCCCTGGCAAATTTATTTATAATTTCACCATTTATCTCAATGGTACTGAGATTCTCTCTGTTTCCTTAAAAACCATCTTAATTTACAAAAGGATAGTCTTACTGAAAAGACTGCAAAAGGCTAGAAAGTATAAAAGTACTACTTTGATTTTCTTAATACCCTTGCTAGAAACCTTTTATTTTCTTTTTTTCTTTTTTTTTTGTAGATTTTTTTGGTTTTGTTTTTGGTTTTTTGTTTGCTTGTTTGGTTGTTTGGTTGGTTTTTTATTTTTTTTATTTTAATCTATGTGGGCGACTGCGGCAGAACTCAGGATTTATAATAGGTGTGAAAGAGAATAATACTGAAAGTGAGACATCCAACTTTATATTGCAGGAAAATAATATTTCCCCTTCATTCTTCACAGCAGTTGGCCTGCAAGTCTGTCATTAAACAGTTCACCAATGAATAATGAGAGATATCAGGACAAATTGAGTTGGAATCAAAACCTTATCAGGAATACTACACAATGACAGATTATTTTTAAAATATCTATCTGCTTTGGTTTATAAACATATTATTCCATGCGCATGTGGAACTTAAAAGGGACAGCAAATAATATATTTTTCTTTAATTGAACAATATCAAGCTCCAGTTTATTCTGACACAATGAATAAAGAATAAGGAAATTAATCAAAAGCATTGAATTAAAAAATGAATAAAAAAACTAAAAAAAAAAAAAACAAAATAAAAAAAACCACCAAGCACCTATATATTTTCACTGCAGTATTAGAAATTTTATGCAAGTGTTTAAATCTACTCCAGCCTCTGAATCTTCATTTGCTCTCAGGGTTCATGCTATAAAAGACCTCTGGGATAGCTGAATTATTTCAAGGTTAGTAAACACTCAAGATTTGTTTCACCATAGCGAAGACTTGATGGTTTGAACTCCTGTTCTGTCTTTGGCTGATATTTCAAAGGTTAATTTCCTTTTACTGACTTCCCCACTGCCTTCTCCCTCTTGCTGTTTTTGTAACCCAACACAGCATTTTATCAGAACAACCCCTGCATCCCTCTCCAAAAATGACGGTCTCCTCAGTGAAGGCCAGAAAAAACCTGCCAGCCAATTGAGCAACAACAGGATTACCCATGCAGTCTTCACCTACATCTGGCACAGAGATAAACGGTGATAAAAAGAAGGCTGATACCTGTGGTTCCTGTTGCTTTTGTGGAATTAAGTTTTCTGTGGCTTTGTGAAGAGGTAAGATGCCCACACTTACTAACTAAAAAAAAACATAATATAAACTGGTGTGGAAAAAAAATATTAAATACTGCATTCTTTGCATTGAAGAATTACAGAGAACAATTTGAGGCCAGTGAACTCTGATTACACAAGACCTGACACATTGTGCCAAGAAGTTAGCAGCACAGTGATTTTATCAACCTGTTGGAATAGAGGAGTGTTTCACTACCTCTTGCATCCGGATTTTGCCTGCAAGGGTACATATGTTACTTGAGATCTTCATCTGATAAAAAGCTATGTATAATCAACCCCTGAATGAATCTTCATCACAGAAAATAATAAATGTTTGGTTTGAATTTAAGGTTTTTTGAGAAAGCAGCTGAAAAAAATTCAGTTAGCATTAGTTTGACTGGATGTACAAGCACTAGCTCAGCTCAAGGCAGGTAAATATTGCCAGGTAAACTCTGCTGGCTCTGCGAGCTTCTGGCAGGTCTTCAGAGAAGCCACCCCTGTAGCCAACCCACCAGGAGAACCTTGCCTTATTTTAGTGTGGTCAGCAATGACTCTGTTTGACTGCCCACTTTATTATGGTAGCAAAAAGCTTTGTGTAAAAGTAGGTTGAATCAGGTAGGTTTCAACCTCTCTGGTTTTTGGGACTAGAGAGCAGTACAGCTCTCAAGGCAGTACACCTTTGCTTATGTGGTGCTGTGCTTTAAGAAGAAACATTTTGGAACTTGGTGGTCACCCTATGGCCTGGATAATCTGCATTGATAATCTCACTGCTGGTAAACTCTTGAGGACAGCAGAGTCATTAAATTCATGAAAATATTATGAGGTTGGAAAATATTAACAAATATGGGGTTTCTACCCATTTTGTAAATCTGGACCAAAAATATCTTTTGCTTCACCCACCTGCACACATTGCTTAGCATTTTCTGGTAACTTCAGCACCTTTCCAGGACTCTGCTGGTCATTTAGGTATGTGGGTGGTGTGAGTGAAGCAGGTTTGGGCTCAACACCATGTCTCTGGTCACAGCCACCTGGGGCTGCCTGAGAACTGAGCAGGGCAGTGACCACTCTGCTTTGGGTCTGAGAATGGCATAATTGCACAAAGTGAGCTGGGCCATTCCACCTGGCTTTAGGGGCAGAGAACAAGGCACACTAGCACAAACAGTTGTCTAGATACTCCTGTTTACTGCTTAATTCCAAACTGGGCTAAGACAAATGTAAATCTTTCTAGACATCTTTGTTCTTTTTTAGCTTAAGAAGTATACAAATCTGTAGAAAACAATGAGCACACTTACAGGCATTTCTTTATCACAGTTTCCTCTCAGCACTCCAGGAGTTTTGGCCAAAGACAGCATCCTTTCATGGTTCCCTGACTCCTCTTTCCTATAAATGTTTTCTTTAGACATTGAAGCATTGAATCATGACTTTCACTCCCTCCCTTTGTTGTAGATTACTTTACTTTGATTTTGGCTGGTCCTTCATTTACAAGAGATTATTTTGCTATGAAAACATACAGTAGGCTTCCTGTCTCCCATTTCAAACTTTCTGACCTGTTCTTTGAGTCTCCCAAAATTATATTGTGATTGTTCATTTTGTCAGCCTTTTGGTATTTTCCCCTCTCAACTCTTCCAGCAAAAATTTGGAATTACTGGTTTTCCTAGCCTGGTTCAAGAGAGTCTTAACAAAATTAGATGACAGCAACCTAAATATTACTGTGTTCTTTGAGACCTTGTGCTGGTCAAATACAGCAATGACAATAACTGCCTGGTTCTACTGTGAAGTAAATTCATATCTAAAATCAGAAGTAATGTGTTTTGTTACTTCCTGTAAAAAGAAAACACTGTCTTTTGATATATTTAATATATTTTTGGTACCCCCAAATAATCAGTTTTTTCATAGTAGGTGAAAAATGAGGCCTGATATTATAGGATAAAATAAAAAAAGCTTTTTCAAGGGAAAGAGTCTGAATATTTATAGGAATATTTATAAGAAACCTAAGAATAGTTTAGAATGCTTTCATAGCTCTCCAAGAACCCATAAAGATCTGATCACTGCAATCACTGAAGCCTAGAGAGCTGTTCAGGTGAGCCACTGCTACAGGGTGAGTTGAATTCCCCTTTCCTCTCCATTGACTATATTGACTCCATCCCCCTTGTCTACAGCTGCTTGTAGCTCACATAGAAAACCACATCACAAACAGGTAAGTTTAGGGATTTGGATTATTCACCTATGCTGAACTGTCTGGTACATTTTGAGATCACATGGGCTGCTCCAAGACACAAGACTTATATAGGTCTTGTGTCATATCTGTCAGCTCCCCCTTGGAAATGTGCTATAGCAGGTCAAATAAGTAGAGACTCCTATCTTTAGGCAACCTAAATATGAACACTCACACACTGGAATCTGGAAAGAAATTTCACCATCACTTCTTACTGGTCAAGCATTTAATTCTGGTGAAATTAAGGATACAAAATTGACATCTGTTTCCTGTTTCTGTTTGTCCTAGAGTTAGTACAGATTTCTGTTTCCTTGAAGGCATGCCTGGATAAATAATTAATGTCTGCTAAATTTTTCAAGTTCTGCCCAGGAAAGAAGCAAAGCAAGGTTGATAAGTCTGATTGAGAGGAGCTGATAAAGCAAGGCTTTCCATCCATTATTTTCCTGCCCTGACAGTTTTCACAGGCGCAAGGCCATCTCATTTAGATTCTCTCACCTTTTTAGCTAAATGTGTATAAAGATAATGAGTCAGTTCTGCCCTCCCATTGACCTGTTTGGCTCTCAAGGGCCAGTAGTATCACATTTTTGCCATTCAGGGGAGGAAAGGACTTGATAGAAGCCATCTGATGCATTGTTACCTGAGGAGATGATCTGGGAAGCTACCCCTTAAGTGGGGTAGTAGCATGGAAGTGGTGACCAATATAAGTGTAAGGTAGAGCAGAATTTGACATTTTACTTGGAAGTAAAGGCATCAAGATAGTTTAGGATCAGCTTTGCCCATTAATTTCTTACATTTGTAACTTACTCCTCCACCTGAGAATTTGATTTGACTTATTTTTGCAGTGAAAGAAATGTCTTTAATTATGAGTAAAAAATCTTATAATTATGTAATGTTGTGCTAAATATGTGAGTAGTTTGGCTCCTGAAAGGTGTCAAGGCAACTGGTAAAAGGGGACCCAACACTCGAGGTTCATCGTGATCTTTCAATCCAATCATTCCTGCCCTTGTGCTTTTGCTTTGGTTCAATTTTTTGTTCATCAAATTGGAAATTGTCAGGAGAGCAATTAATGTTGTGTTTCTAAATCTTTATGTATGATGAAAGGAAATCACTCATCTGTATTACTAGCCCTGGGGGAAGGGAGAGCAAAATCCAGAGAGAATCTAAATTCTCTTAACCTGCTGCAGCAAAGACTATTGGATCAATTAGTGTGACTGGTGTGAATGTGCAGCGGGCCCTCCTGGCAAAGTGCTGCTCTCAGAGTGGGGCTGGGGGCAGCTCGGTGATGCAGAGCTGCTCTTGGAAAACAGGACTCATACTGCCTGCTGTATCAGCATGCATTGCTTTCAGCCAACACAATTCCAGCTCTCTCGCTGGATGTGTTGTGCATTTTTCATTTTTCTCTTTCCACCTAGAACCACTTAGACTGGAGAAGTCCCTGCTACAGTCATTACCGCTTTCCTACTGATGCCACTCTGCATTTAACTTGCCCTTTAACATGGGCAGAATTTTACTTCCAAAACAATGCTATGCACCATTCCATCCAGTGCAGTGTTTGGAAGCGATTACTGTTTCGTAACAGGTGCACTGGAACAGTGCATGGAATGTCTGGTTTGGCTTTCAGCACTGTACTGCAACTCATTTATCACTCCTCTGGCAGAAGTTTCAGCCATTCCACTTACACACCACTCCCATACACTCGCAGCAATGCCCTTGCTTTCACCTACAGGTTTCACCTACATTAAAGTCAGTAGTAGTGATAGGAATAAGTCATTGAAATGCTTTATTATCTGGAAACTGCTGATTTAAATAAATAACTTTTTTCCCCCCATAAAAATCACATTGATATGATCAATACTTGTAAAACTTTGCCTGTTGTTTTTGGTAGAATGCTTTCAACTTTCTCCTCAGACAACCATAGCAAATTTAATTACATCATTTTTTTCAAGACTAGGTTGCCTTGATATCTGCTGTTTGGGGAAGTTTTTTCAGTGACAGTAGTAAACTCTGTCATTTTGGCTGGAGAAAGGAATATTTTTTAAACAATGAGCTCCAAGTATTGATTTCTCACTATATGGCTTCAGGAACTGGACATAATTAAATGCTGGTTATGCTAGTTCAAGCTCTAGACTAATCAGACTAGGCTTTTTGTATAAAATGGAAACATAGGAATACTTTAACATCCAGCTTCAACTTGGATCTAGATTTTGATTTTTTAAATTTAAATAGATAGACCAAATCTAAATAGATACATTTAGATTTCTAGGGTTTCAAATCTAAATTCAAGAGTTTGCATCTTGAGTCATCCATTAGCATAACAACTACTTTATTTTTGAGTGATTGTTTATTCTCCTTCTGTGAATTTGCGAAGTGAAAATCAAGCTCTTTATGATTGTTGCTGTTATTATTAACAATATATTAATTATGTAATAAATACATAATAATTTGCATTACATTATAATAATTATATCATAACAATATCTATCAATTTATGTGGTGGAATTGCACAGAAACACCAGTCACTCTGAAGTCCAAATAAAGTAGCAGGGGAAAGGTGCAGACTGATATAAACTGTTTTTGTAAGCACTGGCAAATGTTGTTATCAGCAAATTATTCTCAGCATCCAATCTCCCCAACCTATTTAGTATTAGTAGTTTAGGTTCTCACACACATTCAGGAATATGAGACATAAAATAAATAATAATATTTACAGTGAACATTATGTGCCTTTTGACCTGGCATTTTATTTATTTAATTCTGCTTTAAGAAATTTACACGTGAAAGACTATTATTTAACCTTTAGGTATAGTGACAATAATGCTCTTTTTTTCCTTTTGGGTTATACTCAAGGGTTTTTGTTTTTTTTTTTTTTTTTCATTTGGTTGGTGTTCTGTTTTTTCTTTTTTTTTTTTATCTCGTTTGGTTTTTTTTGGGAGGGGGTGTTGTTCATTCATTTTATTTTTAATTTCTGAGCAAGATAAATTATTTAGGTGATTTTCTGTTGAAATTTACATATGAAAGAGTATTACTTAACCTTCAGGTATAGTGATAATAATACTCTTTTTTTCCTTGTGGGTTATACTCAAGGATTTTTGGGTTTTTCAGTTGGTGTTCTGTTGTTTCTTTTTTGTTGTTTTTGTTTTTGTTTTTTTTTAAATCTCATTTGTTTTGTTTGGGGGGCTTGTTTGTTCATTCTATTTTTAATTTCTGAGCAAGAGAAATTATTTAGGTAGTTTTCTGTTCATGGCACATGACAGATTTTATTTTCCTGGACTGAAACAAGTTGGTTTTAGTCTTGAAGCTATTTAACTGCCTAAACACACAAATGATGCCATACAAAAGAATGTGAAGCATGCAGACATGTCTAGTAGTCATCTCTGAAATAACATATGTCCTAAAAGTCAGCTTGCCATCACTGGGGAAATGGTGGCATGTCTGAGGCAGTGCTGCTGACATTGCATGAGGTTAATGAATGACAGTGCCAAAATGCCAGCACTTACCTTGTCACCGCCAAAGAGCTACAATTAAATTGCCCCTTAAAGAACTGACAAGTGACGAAAGGGGTTTCAGTGAAGGTCATGAGTATCTAAGATTTCTATTCCTTTGAGCACTGCTGTAATTTCTGATTTGCCACAAAGAAATCACAAGACAAATATCCTCTATAACCCAGCAGCTTTCCCACAGAATTATTAAATTACTGGGGCACAGTTAGTATTAAACCTGCAATATTAAGACATATTGTATGGCACCAGAAGTTTACACACTCAAACTGTTCTGTGTCCTAAGTAATATTTCTTTCTTGACCAGCAGTATCCATAAAAAGGGAAAAAAGTCCTCCAAAACGTATTTGATTTTTCTTTTTGAAAGAGCACAGAAGAGTTTTTTCTCATGAGAAAACATGATTTGTACTGCCCATATGAAGGGAGGATGGGTGCTATCTAACAAAGGTTTGTCTGTGCATCCACTGACAACAGAAGATGGAATGAATGTACCTCTTGTGCTGATATTAATATGAGCAAAATATTTCAGTCTTTTTTTCTTTCATTAATCAGGCAAAAATCCTATCAACAGAGGTCACAGAATTTGGTTTCCAGGATTTAAATGTACACTTTCATATGAATCTCATTTTTAAAGCCTACATCTTTCTGATAGATGGCAAAGGTAAAATGACTTACAAATTGTATTTCCATATTTGCATTTCAGATAAATGAGTGAAAATGTTTATAGTAATTTTATCAAGCGTATGAGTTCTTGCAATACTGTAAATTTATTTTATTAGTTTGAGGCAAAGGTGGTTTTATTTAGAATTTAGATTTTAATTGGAAGAACACTTTGGACTTTAATAGTATAAACTCAAAATGGAAAGATAGAAGAAATAAAGATATTATTAAGCAAGATGACAAGAGAAATATTTCTGTTTGAGCTTTGAAAACAATGCAAGTAGGGGGTCTATAAAAAGGAGAAAACTGGTCTTTTCCCCCCTCAGATTGCAGAGGTCATAGAAAACTGATGTGTCCATGCAAAAGCGGTGGGTAGAATAAGGAGGTGGAGAAAAGCCACTGCTGGAGAGTGACAGAATCAAGCAAGAAGACAAAACCAGTTAAACAAGAAAAGAGCTAGCTCTGAAATGGAAAGAACAGCTTTCTATTTTTCCAGAGGGCCCCAGAGGAGCACTGAGCATGGTGAGCCTAAATGCTGAGTTTCTGAACCAATATATTTATTCATTTTAATAATAGTATTCTGAAATAATGGACATTCTTTTGCCTGGTCTTGGGTCCTGCAGTAGTCTTGAAAACAGAGACCATGGTGTAAGTGCTATTGAGGGTCCAAATGACCATTAAGGTGGAATCTGCACTATGATTTAATTCTAAAACAAAGGTGTACTACTCTTTTATTCAGAATGGTATTTGCAACATTTCTACATAAATTAGAAAACCCTCCTCCTCATGACCCCAAATTCCTCTCATTTTTTGTTTTTATATATTCAGGGTCCTTAAATGCTAAACAGCTAAGAAGTTTCTCAATCAAATATTTAAGCTTAAGACATTGCACTTTTGGACGACTGACCTTTGATTTATAAAGCTGAGCTGTCACAGCATCATGGAATAATTGAAGTTGGAAGAGATTTCTGGATGACACCTGGTTCCACATCTTGCTCCAAACAGGGACAATTTTATTCACGTTGATCGGGATTTTTCCACCTGAGTCTTAATATCTTTGAGGCCAGAGATTTGTGTGGGACTCGATCAGCTTGAGAGTAGGAAGACTCTGCAGAGGGATCTGGACAGGTTGGATTGATGGGTTGAGGCCAGTGATGTGAGGTTCAACATTGCCAAGGGCTGGGTCCTGCCCTTGGCTCACTACAACCGCCAGCAGTGCTGCAGGCGTGGGCAGGGTGTCTGGAAAGCTGCTTGGTGCAAAAGAGCCTGGGGGTGTTGGTCAACAGAAGCTGAACATGAGCCAGGGCCAGCCCAGGTGGCCACGAAGGCCAATGGCATCCTGGCCTGAGTCAGCAATAGTGTGGCCAGCAGGAGCAAGGCAGGGATTGTCCCCTGCACTTGGCACTCATTACAACCACCCTCATTACAAGGAAGGCATGGAGTTGCTGGAGTATGTCCAGAGAAGGGCAACAGAGCTGGTGAAAGGTCTAGAGAGTAAGTCATATGAGACACAGCTGAGAGAGCTGGGGTTGTTTAGCTTGGAGAAAAAGAGAGCTCAGGGGAGACCTTATCACTCTACACCTGCCTGAAAGGAGGCTGAAGCCAGGTAAATGTCAGCTTCTTCTCCCAGGCAACCAGTGACAGGACAGACCCTCAAGCTCTGCCAGGGGAGGTACAGGTTGGACATCAGGAAGAATTTCTTCATTGAAAAGGCTGTCAGCCTTTGGAGAGGGCTACTCAAGGAAGTGGTGATATTGCCATCCCTGGACATGGTCAACAAACCTACTCAATGTGACACTTGGTGCTGTAGTTTACTTAACAAGGTGGTGTTGGATCAAAAGTTTGATGGATTGGAGGTTATTGGAGGTCTTTTCCAACTTTACTGATTCTATAATTTTATTATTTTATTCCATAGTTTCTCTTGTTAACTTGTTCCAGTATTTTACTCCATTGTCCTGAAGGTTTTTTGTTTTGTTTTGGTTTCTTTTTTTTTTTTTTTCTTTTTTTTTTTTTTTTAGTATTTTTGATTTTTATGTTGCAGCTTATGCCCAGTGACCATTCTTCTATCAATGAGCACCTGTGAGAGAAGTCTGGATCCATCTTCTCTAAGCACAGCCATCTTTGATGCACGTGTGCAAACACTGGCATCCACACAGTATTGAACCTCTCTAGACACCTCAGAGTTGTGTAGTCCTGCAGAGATACCACTAGGAGTCAATTTGTCTTTGCAGACCACCAATATTCATGTTGAATTCTGATCATCTCCAAGTTCTTTCACAGTATCAGAACAAGTCAATTAACATCTCTGCCAATGTAGAGATGTAGGTAAAAGCTGGCTAGGTCAGACACAAGATACTGCATCCCACAAGCAAGATGGGGAAACCTGGGTACTTTCAAAAAGCTGGTGACTTGTGGTCTCCCCTGATAAAAGCTGACAGGGTTGACCCAGAAGTGAGTTAAATGACTCTCTCAAAGCTAACTAATGGGAACAGTATCAGCCATGACCTCAGCTATGCTCTCTGAGCCACTGCATAGGGCAGGGATTCAGCCATGATACCACAGCAGAATATATTGAGACACAGGAATGTAAGAAATTATCCAGCTACTGAACAATAAATGCTGTGGGTGCTGTTTATCATACCTAAATCCAAGGAGCAGTTCTGTCTTTGCTTCCCAGTCAATCAGATTACCCCATTTACAATATGCTGTCAATCTTTCTGGGCCACCCTCAGAGTAAACTAGAACTTTGCTTTAGAGAATAATTTATTTCTTATGTCTCATATGTAGGAAAACTGATACATATCTCCAAATTAGACTAACCTTAATTTTAGAATCCTGCTCATTAATTTGCAATAATGAGATGTAATGAATATTTATAGAAGATTTTATCTATACCTATTAACTTACCATAAAATGCTACTGATATCGCTGCACTTTGAGTTAATAGTACAAGGCAGAATTAAATGGAAAGCTGATAAAATTCTTTGCAATGGGAAGCTTGGATATTATGTTCAAAGGGTAATATGTTCTGTAGAAATGTGAGTTCAGTGTGCTCCGAAGTAGTTCACTGGCTACATTATTCAGAACTGAGTGACTAGTCAGATGTAATCTTACTACTACTATGGGTCCTTATTTTTTTCCTTGTATTTTAGGGATTAAAAAAAAAAACAACAAACAAATCCAACACCTATATTTCTGCACTTAGTAGAAAATGAATGTTCTCACTCACAGTGATTATTGTGAGATTCTCAAACAATCTTTCACCAGGATGAAAGATCAAAGGATAAGAAGAGATTATAACTCATGGTTTTCACCATAGTCTTAGATAAAAGGTTTCAATTTCAGGCACTAATAGTTATATATCAGCTACATTAGACTAGTTTGGTAGTATTCTCCCCTCTTTAGTTGCAGCTTTATATATTATTTCCTTTTTTTTTTTTGTAGTTTCTAAAAGGACCAGTGGCTGATTAGAAAGTTTTAATTTAATTTTGTTCAATAAAATATTTGAAAATATTTGAAACAATAATTGCAGAAAATTCTTTGATGTACTCAATTTGTCTCATGAATGAGTCCCAAATGTTAAAATGTGGATAAATGTATTCAGAAGAAAAGTGACAAGAAAGAAAAAACTTGATTATAGCATCTTGTTCTTTTCTTTTTTCCTTTTTTTTTTTATAGGGTCTTGAGAGATTTTCCTTGGGATTTCTAGTGCCTGGAGATGTGGAAACAACTTCTGGTCTTCAAAGTTCACCAGCATTTTATATTCTGTAGCTGTGCTTTTCACATAAGGAGGCAATTCTAGCTAAATCACTGAAGCTCACCAGAATAAACACTTTCTACAGTATAAATTTTTCTGAACTTAAACACATTAACAAAGCAATTCTGCATCAAAAATTGGTGTCTAACATGGTTTATTCTTGCTTTAACAAATTTAATAAAAATAATAATGGTCTTTAAATCTAATTCAAGTATTTTGTCTATTACTACAAAAAATGCTTATACTGAAATATCCAAATATAATGCTGACCATCTCCTGTTTTTATTACACTAGAAATTTCAGTCCTAACCAGGATTTTTATTTTATTAATTGTCTATCTGATTAATTTTTTTACTGTATTGACTATCAATCAGTGCTAGCAGAAGAATTTCATAGGTTTCATTAGACTGCATTTTGAGAAGGGAGTCCTCAGTTTGTGAGAGCAAAAGCCTTTATCTTGGGAGCTCTGGTTACAGAAGCCAGACAGAAGGACCTGAAAAAGGCCTCCTGGAGACTGGGGCAGAAGAGGGGGGCAGTGAGTGATGGTTGGCTTTTTTCCAAACAGTTTGCAAAATAAAATAGCCTAGAAATCAGTTTTTCTGCATGGGCAGCTGCACTCTGTCAGAATTTTGAAAAACACGCTGTTTTTCTCTCTGAAGGCAAGGGAAACATGAAAGTAGATGACAGCCAGGTAGAAGCATAGCTACTATCAGAGCATAAACAAATGCACTTTCTCATCAAAAGTACCTATACTGAAGCTTTGGGTTCAGCTCAGCTTCTTAAAACCTCAGCAAAACTTCTCTGAATACTGATTTGGAATATAAATGGCTTCTCATATGTGCTGTATTTATGCCTCTTTGCTAGCTGCCAAAAGCATTCACAACAGTCTTTTTCACTCACACAAAGTATTAGGAGTGTGTCTACACCCATCTTTAGCTGTAGACTTGAGTAACAGTATATTGAGAGTGAGGACTTCAGTATTCATCCCTTGTCTTTTGTTAATATCCTGTCTCATTTCTCAGACCAGAAAGCAAAAAAAAAAATATATATATATAATGACCAAGATAAACAATCATAAAATCAAGTGGTAAGCAGTCCTTAGCTCAGACACAAACAGCCTACACAGTCAACACAGGGAAATTCAGCCAATGTCTAGCTACCATAACTTAGTTTTGTTACAATCAAAATTGTATTACCCTTTTTTTAAACTTTCTACAGTATCCCAGAATACTGAAATTCTTGTAATAAATCCTGACTTAGTGCAATCTTTTCCTGCCGCGCTTCAGTTTTCTTATACTTGAACAACTCATGGGCATCATTATTCCCTGTTGTTTTCCTGATAGAAAACCAGTTTAAAACAGCTCCACCTTGGTTTGGGGGGTAAAGATACACAAGGTTGTGTGTCATTAGACAGAAAGGCAACAGAAGATGCCTTTACATGTCAGGGCCATACCAGCTCTTTGATTACAGGTACATGGCTGACAATGATCAACTGGAACTCAGGCAAGGACTTTGGCTTGTATCCTGATTTATTTCTGACTCTGGTGGTGCCCAAAATGATGCACACTGGAATGCTGGAACAGCAGTATTTGTTTCAAGTGAAGACAATTTCAAATAAACAAGAGGGTTTGTGGGGTTTTTAACCATCTTTGAGTGGCATGTTGTCTGCTCTATAGAAAATAGTGCATAGACTGAGGAAGATTAAAGGGAGGATGAAGACATCAGCATTAAAAGAAAACACTGATCAAGTCCTTGGAAACTGACTGAGAGAAGCAGAAAGCTCCATGGCTGAAAGAGAATTTGGATTCATGAATAAACAGTATACACTGAATTTTGCTGCATTTAGAAAATAAAGTTTCTTGAATTCTCGAAAGCAAATAATAGTATGTTCAATCTACCTTAACCCTTAATTTATCTTCCTAATGAAACTAAAATTACTACTGAGGACAAAACATCGTAATGGTACTATTATAAAATAGTGAGTTCTGTTATGAGTGAAACAGTCCCTGCTACTTCAAAAAAACCCAACAAAATGAACCACAAAGAACAACCAACCAACCAAGCAGCCAACAAAGCAAACAACAACAGAAACCAATCAACTAACGAAAAGAAAAGAAAAGAAAAGAAAAGAAAAGAAAAGAAAAGAAAAGAAAAGAAAAGAAAAGAAAAGAAAAGAAAAGAAAAGAAAAGAAAAGAGAAAAGAAAGGAGAAAAAAAAAAGAAAAAAGTTGGTGTTGAGATGAAGCACGTACTCAATGGAATAACATCTCTGTAAATAATACTCTATGTTAGACTGATGTGCTTGGGCCTAGCTTTCAAAATTGAATATCTTGAGCAATGCACTTCTTGAGCAATTTCATGCGTTTTCTCAGCTAATCTCACATCACCAGTATCAAGCTTGTCATATTGATTTTAAAGGGGAGGCAAAAAAAATGGCAAGGTAGTTTGCCTTTATCAATCTTGAATATGGTTGCCAGGCAACTTGATGACCTGACTTGGGATGCATTGTTACAGTGACCTGACTAAATACCCCCAAAGCACCCAAGAATCTGTAAAGAAAATATAGCAAAGTTGAATTATTTCTTCAATAATAAGTATTAAATTTTCTGTTTCTCTTTACAAAGAAGAATATATACAGGGTCTTATTGTTATATAAGGCAAATAATACTCTTAGTGTCAATAAAAAATGGATTATATAAAAGAGAAGGAATGGTCCATTTGACAGTGAAAATTCTTTTACTTGATATTTTAGTGTGTTAAAATTGAAATGTATAATTAATTTAATATAACCTTCTTTTTACAAATATCTCTTACCCATGCTATCCCAGAAGGCTGACTAGGAAAGATGTGTGCAGGTTAAGGTAAGAAGTTTTAAAGAACATTTTTGAAATGCTGACTTATTTGAAATTACTTGTCCTCATTTTCCTGCATGTAATACTTTGTATTTTCAGACTGGCACTCTAAATTGTTTACATCAGGTATATAAAACCATTATTAGTATTTTTTTTGTTAAAGTCAGAGCCTGCTTTCAATCAAATTTTAACTTTGCCAAATACTAGAAATACTGATATTAGGTGAAAACAGGTTCTTTTTTTCTGAAACATCTGCTGAAATAGAAAAGACAAGAGGCAACAGGCAGAAATTCTTACACAGGGAGATCCACCTAAATATGAAGAAGAATTTCTTTGCTGTTGGTGTGACTGAGAACTGGAACAGATTGCCCAGAGAGGCTGTGGAGTCTCCCTCACAGAAGATATTCAAGAACCATCTGGACACAATCCTGTGCCCTGTGCTCCAGGATGGCCCTGCTGGAGCAGGGAGTTTGGACGATATGACCCACACTGGTTCTTTCCAACCTGACCCATTCTGTGATTCTGTGAAATGATCCAATCATTGTCTCATATGTCTTTCATGTCAACAGTGTTTCAATTTCTGTTTGTACTGAGTACAAACAGAAGGAAGGCACTCAGACCTATTTCTAATAACTTCTTGTTCCGAGGCACTTGATGTTTTCTTAGTTTTCACAAAGTCATAAGAAGGCAACTCTGAAATTGCATTTCAGTGTGAAGGGTACTAAGCTTTGTATTGACAGAGATGTTTCCTACCAAGCGACACACATAACGGTCAAAAATATAGAAGGGTTTGCACATTATTTGAAGGTGAAAGGTACACTTTGCAATTCGATTAATTTTTGGAGGCCTTGAAAAAGTTATGGTTAGTTTGTGAAACAAAACAATTTTTGAAAAGCACATTGAAGAGGACAAAATTTACCAGTCCTAAACTCAGTTAGAATAGAAATTTCAAACTAAAGCTACCCCTGAGAAACTTTGACATGAGCTTTTACAGTCAGAAATTTATGAAAAATTATCTTCTACAGAAAGACATATGGAATTGAGAATGCTAATTCTTGAAATGACATGGAACCAATATATGGAAATGCACAACCTGAGGAAAAGACCCCAGCCTTTGAAATTAGGTGAAAACATCATAATGGGCTGTATTACTTTGCAGTAATTCCTATTTCAGATGTTAGCAGGCACTAGAAAGCTGTGCTTGAACTCAGCAGGTGATTCTTCACTAGGCAAGACCAGTGGATAATGTTCTATGAATTTATGGATGAGGCTCTAGTCTTAGAAGTAACAAAATTTCTACCAATGGAAAATAATGTGAATGAGACAGTATGCTGACTGAGTGCCACTAGATCTCAATAAAAATTAGTGGGTTTTGTTTTATATTGGGTTGTTTCAGAGCAAAACAGATTAAGATGAAGATTAAGCAATTTAGTTGAGGGTCGATAGGTTTAGTGTAAGAATTGCAACAAATAAATATTTAGGGTAGGCCTTGGTGGACTGCACAGAAAAGGAGTTATATCAGAAAATAGAGGTATCCTACAAAGAAAGATTCTGGGGTCAGTGTTTATTAATATTGCAGTAGTGACTGTAGCAATGTTGCAGAGAAGCAGCACAGGTCAAAGGAGAGATTGTGTTTGGTGCAATCTGATGGGCCATCCTAAAAAAACAGAGATTGACCACCCTGTGAGCCAGTATAGGGAAATGTGAAATTTTACAGGGGAAAAATGAGAAATCAAAATTTTGCAGACCAAATACAAGAAAAAAATCAATTTCTGATATTAAAAGAGGAAAAAATTAAATTAAATAAAACAAAGCAATCAAACAAAAAACAAAGATGATAAAATTGGTCCTGGAAATTCAGAAATTTCATAATAATATCTACAATTTTTGGCAACTTTTTGACAGGAGTGCTGGGGACCTAAATCATTTTAAGATGAAGATTGCTAAGCATGTGTGAATGATACACTATAGGGGATTTGATGTTCAAAACAAAATCTTAAAGGTGAGACTTTCTGATATTTTTGAAAAGAAGTTAAAAATAATGTAATAAAGACTCATAGCTATATCTTTATCCTGAAAAAATGATTTTGTCATATTTTGAATTACTATTAACTTTAGATCACATGTAAGAAAGTGAAGAAAAGTGAAGAAAGTAATATTTTTCCTGCTCCTCATGAGTTGGTTTCCTTCATCAGATGCAGTGAGAATTCTTCACAAGACTATATGCTCTGTGGAGTATTCTGAAGTGCATCATAATACTGGGAAACTCACATTTAGCAGGTGTGTCCTTCAGGTGCTCTCTGTTGAAATTATTGCCAGACACTGGAGCAGGAAGCTATTTTCCCAAGGTCAGAATCTTAAGAACCACTTTTTTTCCTCACTACCATGGGCTGTTGTTCTTGTGTTCAATTCTATCTGACGCATTTCAGTGGTGTACTGAGATTTTTGAACTTTTTTCATTCAGTACATAATTTTTTAAATGTGGTAAATGTTGTTTGCCTATTGTGCAAAGGAAGGCAGAAAATGAAAGTTTATTGCACGTGGAAGTATACAATAATGATCTGAACTATGTGGTTTGGACAGATTTTTGTTAAGGCACTTCATTTGTATAAGTGGATGGGTATGAGTTGAGGTTATTGTCACTGTGTGAATGACTGAGCATTGAAACAGATTGCCCAGAGAGGCTGTGGAGTTTCCATGCCTGGAGATATTCAAGAATGGTCTGGATGCAATCCTGTGCAGTGTCTCTGGGCTGACCCTTTAAGCAGGGAGGAGACACCTTACCCATTCTGTGATTCTGTGATTCTGCGATTCTGCGATTATCAAGGTGGGTGTCATTCATCAAGAAATAAAAGTCTGTATATAGACATTTTCCTAGAGTAGTTATTCCTCAACTTATTAAAAGCCTGAAAGGTTTTTAGTACTGCTTGGATCTAGAGATTTCCCTTTGCCAATTTTGTCTGTGATAAGGAGTAGAAATCATAAAGGTCAACCAAATAATTTCAGGTTCTTTGTGGAAATGATTTCTTTTCATGATTCCTGTGGAGTGTTCAATAACAATCTGGCATTTGCTTAACAAGAAAACATCTTTTTTTCACAGGTCTTTTTTCAGAAATTAACAGTCTACAAAAGATAATGAGTTCTGTGAATCTTATTAACACAAGTTACAGCTGACTGACAAGTACATGGCTGTCATGTAATCATGGTGTTATAATTCAATTAACTATTGATTTTAGTAACCCATACTATATTCTAACTGCTGCAGAAAAAAATAAAAACATTCAGTATTTGTAGAATTTCATTATTAATTATTGTTAATACAAATTATAACAGTCCCAGGTATTATTGACATCAGATATTATAAAAATGTATGTATTTTGTGTTTGATAGAAGTGTTGTTTGTTTTCACGTATTACTATTCATGTATTAGCTATGAGCTATACGGAAGTTTCTTCTACTCAATCAAACTGATTATACTTGGAAATAAAGTGGGGGGGACTATTTGCTATTTATTTAACACCTTTGTAGATTTGATGCTTTATTATTTGGCACTTGTGCAGTCATTTATACCTATGCAAAATGAATATAAAACAGGCACGAAGCCTTATTTTCCAGACCGTTGATTTACCTACCCCTTTGTGTAGATGACTGCACAAATGGCAAAGTGTGTTGTTCTCAGGCATGAAGAGGGAGTCATGAGTCCAATTACAAATATTAGACTGAATTGCCAGATGCACTACTACTTCAGTGAGTCTCAGGCCACCCTAATACTGCTTTTACACCATGAGCTTGGAAAGGGGAAGGTGAGAATTTCTCCCATTTTCTCAAGTAAGGCTTCATTAATTTCTCAGTGTAGGTAGTGGTCAGACTGGTGGAGCCACTGTTGCTTTGCTCTCCTCAGCCTTGCCTGTAGCTGCTTTAACAAGAAGAAGCATAGGAAGGTAGATGAAGCTGTGTCTAGTATTTTCTGTCAGAGGCAGCATAATAGATTTGACTCAGTTTGAGGAGGGAAATAAACAGCTAGGTCACTATGTACTCCTTACACTGTGACCCAGCATTTTAAAAAGAAGAAATAGCTGTTGTTTATTTTATGATGATTCTTGATCTCATATTAACAACTGGATATTTTCAAAAGTATCTCCTATTACTTTAAGGCCATAATCAATAACATTTCTTCACTGGCTTTCCTCGTTAAGTTTAGGCAGGAGCAGTGAGTTGAAAATGCAATCTTTAAAAAGTGTAAATGTTGGTTACTGGCT
Source organism: Cinclus cinclus (assembly GCF_963662255.1). Taxonomy (NCBI): domain Eukaryota; kingdom Metazoa; phylum Chordata; class Aves; order Passeriformes; family Cinclidae; genus Cinclus; species Cinclus cinclus. Next base: position 17,114,309 of record NC_085048.1, on the reverse strand, counting down.
ATTTTCACTTCATTAGATGAGCCTACTCTTTTTAAAGCAAAAAATGTCTGTTACGTCTTCAAGAACCACGTCATTTTGAACTTGTGTGCCAAAAGTCCAATTTCAGATTTAGGTGCTTAATTCCTACTTTTTGGGTGTGGTCCATCAGCTAATTATTACACCAGTGAGAGCAGTCACAGAGATCTCCCACCTCAGTCTTCCTGGCTGCTGGGTTATGTACTATGCCAAAAAGACTTCACTTGTACTATGGGGCAAAAGACTTCAGACCCACTTTTGTTGGGGTTTTTGGGTGTGAGACATGAGGGTAGTCTCCCGGACCAACCTCTAGAGGTTCCCTGGTATCAGGGCAAGGATGTCGAAAAGCGAAACAGATCCATGACAAAGCTCTGGAAATAAACACTTTAATTACTAGAAAAGAAAATGTGGGGCGAGGCCCAAAACACATACACATGCTATGAGAGTTAAAGGTTGAAGATGAAGGTGAGGGAAAATCCAGGGTATGTATATGGGATGGTGAGAGGTGGGTCCAGGGTTAGAATCCAATAAGTAAAGGGAAAAGTGGTGCAAAGGAGGAGCAATGTAGGGTGGGAGCCAATACGGTAGGATGGGGTAGAACAATGCCATAAACATGAACTAATGGGGGTACAAAGATGCAAGAACTTTCTAGAAATGGGAGGAGAAAAGGGATTATGTAATTGGGAATAACGGTAACCAACAGGAAACGATGGTTATTAAACATTACTACAAACAGTTCAAAACTCTTAATAACCTTTTTCCTTCAGGACTACTATGAACTAAAACAAATGCCTCCCAAGGCTTGTGGTTGAGGGGCAACTCTTCGGTGAGAATATTGGTTTGGCCTGGGATGTTGGTCAAGCTGACTCCCACACACTTCCTATGTTGCAAGGATATGCTTTCTTAAAAGTCACCTATGCCTTTCTTGAGTTGCTTGGATTTCATCTCATGCTGCATTCAAATTAGCTGTATGTATTTTACTTCAGAATGTATATTTCTAGTAGTATGAAAATCCACCATACCCTGTAGTGTGAAACTGGTTACACCAGAAGCTTCAAAACCTCAGGGTCTTTTACTTGACAGCTTTATCAATCTACTAAAATAACTGTGCCTTGCCACTTTGACTATGTACCCGTTACACTAACAGCCTGAAAAGTCCAGCAAATAATATAAGTGATTCAAGGCAACAGCCTTTTATGACTATACCACACAATTTACATGTGCAGAATAGTATATTAAAATGACTTCCTAAAAAGAAAAGCCATTGCAGAGAATTACTTTTTAATGTCATTGTTTACCTCATTTCTTGTTCCAATATGGCTCAAGCCCAGGCAATTTTCTTTGTCACTGGCACTGCCACAAGACACAGACAGCAAGTTGAATGTAATAAGCAGTCTGCCTACTTTTGGGAAAGTAATACATTGTCTCATTCTCACAAATGGGCAGCTATCACCAGCTCCTGTATACAGCCATTTTAATATATGTCGCATCTTGGCTGACGAATGCTTCTCATATGTAGCCTTAACAGAAGCAGTTCTTCAGCATGACTCAATTTTGCTCTTTTCTGAATTCTTTTGTAAGGGATATATCCCTATAACAGATGAAAGCAGTACATGTAGGGAAGCCTTCTACGACTTTCATCTTGCTGGTGTGACTGACACTGAAGGATTGGTGGCAGGGGCATCTGTTGTGTCCCATACAATAACACATGGGATGCCTGCTAAGCATGTTGATAAATTGCTAGCCCATGAAGTCATTTTGCTGCAAGTTTTTTCCCTAAGATACACATATATAAAAAAAGTAGGTAGGACATGTCTGTAGCTTTTACTGGTTTAGTGCAAGTTGCTCATAGAGCTTTTAATTGATATTGTCTGTGGAAGACTGTGATTCTTTGTTGGAAAAAAGTGAGTAAGAAAAGGAAACATCTTTCCATTCAAAATCTGACATGTTTTCTTTATCTCTGTTTAGTAAGATTTTTGAGTAATAGTGAAATGCATGCATCTTCATTGAGTTGCTCATTTTATTCAATGTATCACTACAACTGCAACAAGTAAAAATAACACGATAGGGTGCAAATAAATACAAAAGGTTCTTTTTAGAATAATACAGAAATACCCCTCCACTTCCTGTGATGGCCCTACAGCATTGTCAGCCTGCAGTCAGACAAAAACGTTATTGCACAGGTAGTCAAACCTTGTTGAAAATAAATGCTGTTTAAGGTTTCAATTATGACACAGAATCATTATCATATAGGAAAAATCTCTGATGAAATAAAACTCTCTAATTCTTGATATACTTTGCTTTTATGCATCCCTGAGTTGATTAATAAACAAAACATCACACTTCTGGTTGCTGAAAACTGTAGTCTCAAAGATGGCCAAGGATTGCATCAGCCCTCACCAAATCACTTTGCTGCTTCACTTACTACCCAGGCTCTCAGTACAACCTAGTTACTTCTGCATGTCCCAGTTCACCAGAAAGGGACCTGAGTTAATCAGGAATGGGAAAGCAATGGGACAAAGTTTATATTGACAAGCAAGACATGTTTATGGCCGAGCCAGCAAGATGAGCAGGCAGCCCTGTGGCTTGCTTGGAACACTTTTCACTTGACCTGTTTGCAGACAGCTTCAAGTCTGTGAGCTTAGATTTCCCTACACTGGAAAAGCAGATGTGCACCTTTTTCAGGCTGTGCATTCCAGCACGACTCTGTATGGGAACATTCAAGGTCAGGACTGCATTGTTCAGGATGCAGCACAATTTTGTACACAGATAGAGCACAGGTCTGTGATTGTGGAAGACACCTGAGGCATTCTTGCTCTCTTGTTTAGACTCATCTAAATTGTAATAGGATGATATTTAGTGCCCATAACTAAGAATGCAGAATGGAGACATGAAAACTCAATAAATACAAAAATGTTAGGAAAATAAAAGAAAAAAAAATAAAAAGGGAAGGATGTGTCTTTTTGTTTCTCTAATACAAAAGCAACCTCCAAATTTAGGTGTCCTCCATGGCAGGTTTTATTTGCAGGAGAATCACCTCAAACCTTTTGACACAGAGGACAAATTCTGTCAGATCATGATTAAACCAAACCTGATAAACCTGGTATTTCAGTAGAGCTTCCCAAGGGGGACCACACTTTGTATGTGATGGGCCTGCAAATCTTGTCCCTCAGCAACATGTGGCACAGCCATGCAAAAGATGTGACCATATGTTAGGATGCCAGTTGGTGGGGATGGAGTCCCTGCAAGGAAATACTGCTGTTACCCACATCACTCATTCTGGGCAAGTGTTCTTCTCAAGGTAAAAGGCTGGCTTTAAAGATTCACAGTTTCTTCTCATGAAAAATACTGCCAAGGTACTGTGATATTTTGTGAGCTATCAGGTTTTGCAGCTTGGGAAAGAAAGGGGTCAAGATTTGAATGCTGATATTAAAACAATTAGAACTAAACAACTTCTTGCTGGAATGTGCCATGTTGTGAGCATACTATTCCAAAGAGCCTAAGAAACTAAGAGAACAGCCCCAGGCAATGCTGAAAGGAGCACATGTGTTATTGCAGAGATTTAAAAAACAAAGCTGACAAGCAGACTGGCCTAAATTGGTTGGATTGGTGCTTGCTCAGAATTGTCACTAATTCAGTGCAGGTTGCCTGTGTAATACAAGTGCTTAATTTCAAAAGAAACAGGGTGGAAAAAGTGTGCAGTCCTCAGGAGATTCTGATTGCAAAAGGCATGGTTGGAGCTGATTAGCCTGTTTATCCTGCCAGATTTCACACACACACAGATAGGCAGTCATGTGTATTTCCTCAAGCAGATTCTGGAGAAGGCTGAGGAAGAAAATAAAATCCAGTTTCAATTCCATTTTTCACTTGCTCTTTTGTTTTAATCCAGGAAAATGCTTTAGCTGGAGATCTCTTATCAGACATAGGAAGAAATGGCTAATTTTTGGGACTATCATTGTAGCAGATCAGTAGATCTTTGTTTTATTCCCTCACCTTTGCTTATGAGGAGTGAGATTTATTAATCACTTGGTAATAGTCCACAACTCACTTGCTTTTTCTTTCAAGTATTTGGTTCTGGGCCGCAAAGTGACTAATTTTTTCAATGTTTTAAGTTACTTATATCATTTACGTTAATTACAAGGTCTTTTTTTCTCTTTCATACATGCAGAGCTTTTAATTTAATGACAGAAATAGAAGCCTTCCTTTCTAAATGGTTCCTGTGTTCCCATGATTAGAAGTCACAGCCTGGCTTCCTCCCTGGACAGTCCTATGTTCTCTTCTCCCATCTCAGATATTTTCATAAGCATACTTAGATTATTGGTCTTCTTTAACTGAAAGAGGATTTTTTCCCCCTTGTTCTTATATCCCTATTTCTTTCTCCCGAGGACAAGAACATCTCAAACACAAGAAATCTTGAGTTTTTTTTATTTGGTTCAACCTATCACATGATTCCAGGCATCCAAAGGTGTTGTAGGGGAGAATTATGTCACCTCTGAGAGATTCCCACAGTTTGATCTGATCTTCCTGAGGATACCTAGGAAAATTTTAGGAATAAAATATTTATGGTTCTTAAATGTGCTGGGTTTGGCTGGGGTATAATTAATTTTCGTCACAGTGGCTGGTATGGGACTATTGCTGAACACAGGACTGATAATATAGAGATGTTCTTGCTATTGCTGAGCAAGGCTTACACTGGGCCAGGGCCTTTTGTGTTTTTCATTTTGCTGTGCTGGTGGGAAGGTTGGGAGGAGATACAGCTGGGAGAGGTGACCCTAATGACCAAAGGAATATTCCAGACCATGGGACATCATGCTCATCATTTGTAAAACGAGGAGAAGAAGGAGGAGGGGGAGGCATTCAGAGTGATGGTGGTTTTTGTTTCCAAGATTGTTACATGTGATGAGGCCCTGCTCTTCTGGAGATGGATGAACACCTGCCTGCCCTTGGGAAGCACTGAATTCATTCCTTGTTTTGCTTTGCTTATGTGTGCAGCCTTTATTTTCTCTGTTGAACTGTCTTCATCTTAACCCATAAGTTTTCTACCTTTTACCCTTCTATTTCTCTCCCTGATCCTACTGGTGGGGGAGTGAGCTAATGCCTGTGTAGTACTTGGCTGCTGGCTGAGGTTAAACCATGACATTTGGATGGGTAAAAATTATGTTCATTTTTCGTTCTGTTTGGTAATTGGTAAACAGAGGTAGAGAAATTACATCAGTAGGATACAGTTCACTGCATTTCAGACATTAAAATTTTATGGGTCAGGTCTAAGCTATTTTAATAAGTTTCTACTCTGAGTTACAGAGATGGGTGTCTTCAGACAGCAGTTTTTTAACTCCTCTCAGGATGCTTCTTTCATTCTCTCACTGCATCTCACTGTGCCCTAAGAATGAAAACTTTGCATTAAACAAAACATAAGTGAAGAACTTGGAATGGTAGAAAAAGCCATCAGTAGGAAGATACAGCACACCAAAGAATCAAGTCTGTTAGCTAGGAGATCTTCAGGCATTTCACAAAAGCAAAAGAGAATGGCAGAGCAAGCACAAAACCAGTAGGCTAAAAGAACACTAAGTTCTGAATACACTAGACTGTTTTGGCAGAGTAAAAAGGATTGGTAGATGGAATAAATAAAATTTACTCCTACAGGAAGGGCCTTTTATTCCTGTTTGTTTCAGATTCATTCCAACCCAAATGGAAGCGCAGTAGAACTGAAAACTTGGAAAAATATGTCTTTTTAATGACAGTTTATTTTATACACTTGCTACAGGTTAAAGAAAAGCATATTTTTTTCAAAACAAATTAGTCCAAGACAATTTTGGTGCCTTGAGCTGATATTTTAGAACAAATTGGCAGCTGCAGATTTCTTGTTGCCTGTGTAATATATAAGCACACTTTCAGAATGGTATTTATTGAAGCATAAAAAAGTACCCTTTCTAGAAATAGCATTGTTATGCAGATAGTGCTGTGCCCAGCTTTTCAAAATAACGATGCAATAAATTGTATGAGTTAATTATGTCAGAGATTATATTTGGAAAATCTCTCATTTCTGAGTAAAGTAGCTTAGGGCCAGATGTGTGGCATAGGGACACTCTCATGAGCCCACATGACCACCTTGGAGGGAATTCCAAAATTTTGGTTTGAGGAAGCCTATTTGCACCAAAACCCCCCATTGTGGTTATCTGCCTCCTAAAGACTGGATTATAGGATTATTTATATGCCTCTGAAAGGGACATAAAGCCATTTTCACTGTAGGGAAATGCCCAGCTTGAGTATAACCAACATGCAGGCATTGTCAGCTAGTTGGCAGGAGCAAGTGCTGCTATGGGAGAACCATCAATTCTTTCCTGTGTTTTGGCAGCAGACTGGGGGCTGCAGGGAATATTGCTTTTCACTCTGGGTCGTTTTGTTGGCCTCTGCAATTATGACTGCTGACAGCAACATAGGGCAGTGGTTTCACTCTTCTAGAACACAAGTTTCCAAGTTCTCTTGATGGGACACCACTCAGTCTGTTGTACCAGATGATGTAGCATCAACAGCATGAACGTGGAATAAAGTAACTTGTAAAACAATAGTTCCAAAAGATCATTTTACAAGCCATTTTACAAGAGTAGGGGAACAATATATAATTCATAATGTTCACATTCTTATTAAGCCACAGAGGAAGAAAGGAGCAGACAAAATCCAGAGAGAAATGCATGTATGCATGCTGAAATATCACTGTGTCTGTAATTACAGCCTAGTGTATCATATTGGTTTGAGAGAAGTATGTTTTCCTAAATTCTGACTGCAGAGCTACTTTGGACTTTTAAAAGCAATAAGGGCAAAGACACACATTCTGGTTCACAGCTAGCTACCTTAAGGATGTGCCAATTGCCTTCTGATCATCCTTTCCAGGACAAAGCAAATTCTGAGCATCTACAAATGTGTACCTTTAGGTATTTCAGGAAAGTAAGAGTAAAAGAGAAAAATGCAAATGGTTTTGGAGTTCAGACTTCTCAGGCTTCAAATGCCTGTACCTCATGTTAGGATTTTCATACATCTCCTTTCCATTTGAGATATCAATGTCTTCTCTGGTTTAAATTCTTAATTGTTTTGTCCCAGCATCTTTGTTTGAGATCTGAGATGCTGCAACCAAATTATTTTAAGTTATATACCTGTATTAATCAGCTAACTGTACTAGGCAGTTTTGCTAAATAAATGGTGCATTTTCCTATGAATTATTCTTGTGTGGAATATATCTATGCTGCACATCTAATTAGAAATGGCCAGACTAGCAGTTTGTTCAGTTTTGTTCAGTATCCTCAAAAGGCACAGAAGATGCTGACACATGATGTTCAAATACTTTCCCTTGGGCAGAGGATGGAAGTCATCTCAGTATTCCCAGTATGACATACATTTACAATTCCCTTACATCATTCTACCAAAGGTTACAGACAGCACTGCTGACAGGTAACAAGGCTCTTTGAATATGATCTTTTGCATTTCAGTATTATCACTGCTTTCTAATAAGTAAAAATGGGGGATAGCAAGTACGGGGAAATTTCTAATCACATTCCAAAACATTCAGAAAATAATCTTGTCAGAAACTTCAACCTGCAACTGCAGATGCCTTCAATTTTTCTGATCACCCAGGTTTCAGACACAAATGTAACTGACATTTTCTCAATTGAGAACAAAAGTACTTAGCAGTCTTGTGATTTCATTTTGTTACTATAACATTATCAGTTTTTTCAGAGCCTCTTTTCACTATGCTTTACAAATAAATAAGAAGGGACTATAATTTGGATCTTTCAGAAGCCTGTAAGCTTAAGAAGGCAACCAGGCCTAGGTGGTGTGAAAAATTTGCAACCAAATATGTAATCACAAAAGGTTTGGGACCTCAGTAAATACAGCCTGACCCTCCCATGATACTAGTTTATCTGTGGCCCATGCACCCAGCATAGCTGGGCTGCTGCTTTGGTCTTCATCTGACAGTTTTGGACAGTTTTGGTGGGACTACTGAAGCCATGCCTAATTCAACCATTTTTCCTGCGCACCTGAAGTGGTACAAAACAGACAAGACAAAAAGGGGAGGAAGTTAGAGCTGACCTTTCCATCCCAGTAACTCAGTTATTTGTTCATGCAGAGGTCCAGGCTCCCACAGAGCTCTGCACTCAAAGGCAGTGGGGAGTCTGAAGGCACTGTCTCACAGCCAAACTAGATACTGCCTTTTTGGCACCTAGTGGAAAGTGGTGAGGTACATCATGCCTCTGTGCAAGACAGAGACTTTCACTAGGTTCCTGTGTGTATTAATAATGCATTTCTTTCCCAAATAAATGTTGAGGTGCTTGAGCTGCTTTTTCTTTCAAAATAACTTGTCATACCATGTTTTCATTGCATATTCTTCCTCTTTAAGCAATAAACATTGTTGTCCTTGAAGGCACATGCAAACCATAAACTAAAGATTTGTGGGAGAAGCATTACTGAAATGTCATCTTCAGTCTATAGATGCTGTAACTGTAATAAAATTCAGTATGAATCCGGACTTTTTAAGATGATACAATGTTATCAAACACTTCAGAAAACTTTATAGGGTCTGTTTATCTGTCTGGCAAGTGTTTGAAACTCTAGAACTGTATGATTCAGTCCAAACAATTCCATTTTCTGAAAGCTGCCCTTTTCTAAGGGAAAAATAATTTACAGTAATTTCTTAGAAAGGAAGAAAAAGTAAGGGCAAATGTATTGTCTTCGAAGAGCAACCTAGATATTGTTGGTGTCCTGGACACAGCAGTCCGAAGGAACCCTGAACTCTATTACTGAAGAGATGTGTAACTTTCCATTGTCTAAAACAGTTTAATAGGATCAGTATTAGCAGCATTAGCACTGGTACTTAAATGGCAGCTCTGATCCAGCCTTAAGCTCTGTGAGTCCTGAAGACAATACTTATTACAGCAACATAAGTATCATCTTCAATGCCATTAAAATTAAATACGAGTACACATCAATTTCAGTGTCAGGAGACATACTGTAAAGATCAACAATAATTCTAGCTGCAGATATCTCTGGAAGCCCATAAAGCTTGAATACCACAGTTTGATCTGTACAGAATTTAGAGCTGTTTGAGTAGTACTTACAGATATAGAATTCTGTTATTTTGTGTCTTACTTTTATAGAGCATTCCTGTAATTTAGCAAATTGTTATAGTGGAGTGAATCTCATCATTGTACACAAATGAGAAAAGTCTTTAACACCCTTATTTGTGATCTGAACCCAGGCACTTCAGATATCACTCTATGATATAAATGTTTTCAAATCAGTAGTGAAATGGTGCTGTTCTGTGCATACTGAAAAATTCAGAACTGGTGTAGATGAACTGAAATGCTAGCATGACTAAAGAGTGAGATTAACTGGCAGGCCCTGACTATTTTGTGCCACTTCAGTGGTGCAAGGAAACAGAAAGGCTGTGCTGTTTGTTGTGCTGTGACTGGTCAATAACAGCTTTATGACTTCAGGCTATCACAAAGTAGATGAAAAGTATTCATGAATTTGGCTGAAACATTCAAAATTGTTCTTTCTTGACTTCATCCAGCTTTGAAGAAAATATATTAACTACATCCAGAATGCAATAAAACTAACAGAGATTGCAGTGCTAAACCAATAACTCTTTTAATAAAAGGTCAGGCAATAGTTCTTACTTAAAAGTGGCACTCAAAATGTGCACTTAGGCTCATTAAGGGACTAATGCTGTGGGAGAATGAGTTGCTGCAAGTCACCTGGTGTGCAGGAGGTGACTGTGCTCTGCCTTATTGTAAACACTTCTGAATGTGAGCCCTCAAATCTTTCATACAAAAGTTACCATCATTCAGGACCTTCCAGGCATTGTTCCTGCAATCCTTCCAAAAGGGCCTCCAGTACAGGTCCATCCCCAGCAGAGGATCCCCAGATGAGCCCATCATTCTACCCTCCTTCTTTCCTTAAGAACAACATTCCTACTTGTCCTGGGGAATGCAAACAAATAGAGCTAGCCCTGACAGCATTTATAGTTTCCCTTCCATAATTTTCTGCTATTTTGCATCAACTATTTTATCTGTTGATATTTAGATGCAAGATTAATTCCTAAGAAGGTTATGTTTGCACGAGGTCACTAATTCTGCCATACTTCAGCTTTTGCAGGTAAGACTCCTAAGAAAAAAAACATCTTGACTGAGTGAAATGGACTTTAAGCATCTGTGCTTCTTAAGGGCATCCGTAGCAATCCTCATTAGGAAATAGGAATGAAGGAAAGTTAAACCTGTGAGTTAAGAAAGGCTGTGGAAGATCTGTGGATATCAGTGAGGATCTTGGTGAACTTAGGAATGATGTTACTGGAACAGAGAGATGGGAGGCCATAGACTTGAAGCAGGAGAGCAGTGTTTTTGACAAAGGTGTAAGTCCCTGGATTGGTTGTTATTTTAGAGTGGACCCATAAGGTGAAGCATAGAAGGTTTGGCATGGGAAAGGTTTTGTAAGATAAGATAATTGTATAATAATTAAGGAGATATTTGAAAGAAAAATGAAAAAATTGGTGTAGAGAGTTCATAGAGGCAAAAGCAGAGTCTGGGAGCACTAGGAGACAACCAGAGAGCTTGGCTCTAGTTAAGTCACTTAGCTCTGGATAACTGACTTTATTTTTCAGGCAACCTATGGACAGGAAAGAGAAAGGTTCTGGATTACCAGAAGCTTGTCATCACCATTTTGTGAGCAATATATCAGTTTGAAGCTGGAGACATACTCATTGACTGTTCTCTCTTCTGTTTCCAGTTAAGTGATCTGCTACACTCCCACCAGAGTGTAATCCAGTAATTCAGTTCAGAAAGCTAGAAACACAACACAAATGTCTTTGATATTGTTTCCAAGGCAGTATTTAGATGAGGAAGGACCCCTAATGGGGTCAGGGTTAACTCAGGTTGCCAGATTTGTCATCGCTCAGTGAGGAACTGGAAAGAGTTGGTGGCAAACCCACTAGAAATTCAGAACAGCTTTGCCCACAAGTACTCCTTAATACTGTCTGCACTGTTTTGTCGTAGGTATGTTTTTTCAAGCAACTTTTGTTTATTTTTTTAATTATCTTTTTGTTTATCTACTGTCTTTCAGTTGTTAGTAACCAATATTGTTACTAATGAGAGGACCGGAAAAACACCTCCAAGTGCCTGGGTGGGCTGGAAAGCTGAAGATGGAAGGTACTTTCATGAGTATTATCCATTTCTTATACTGTAATAGGACTTGCTTGGCTTTTTGTCATGGCCAGGACATGCCAGCATTAACACAGTGTCAGGAGATCTCTGCAGGTTTTCTGCAGACAAACAAATTGCCTCTACCACCAGCCTGTATTCTGACAGGATTTCAGAGTACTTATCATGCATGATGTGAGAAAAAAATTGCTTGCTATAGGGAAGATTTTGGTAAGTCCCTTCTCAAGGAGAGTCCGTTAACCTTAGTGAAATAATTGTTTTCATGGATGGCCTTCTACCATATTAGAGGTGGTGATTGGGGAATTAATCTTTTATACACACAAATATGAAAAATGTCTGTAAGGTCAATATGTAAATAAACAACATTTATTTATCTCGTTTCTAGCAACCCATTGATTCACCCTTCTTAAATATTAATGAACCATCAATGCATGTATCAACAAATAGGTAAACCCTGTGAAGTTTTCTAAGGCAGTAGTATTCTTGCACTAAGGATTACTGCAACAATTTCTTGAGCAACAATCTCCAAACTACCCAACAAAACTATGAGTAAAGCTAATGAGTAAATGTTTATTCATCCATTTCTAATGTTGCACACAGTGTAACACCAGTTACTGTAATGTCATATCATGGGAAATGACAAAAGCTCTTTCTAAAGACCTGGAAGCAGATTTCCCTAAACACGACTCACAGCAGCTAAGCAAATTGAATTCATAATGTGCCTGAATTTCACTAGGTGAAATGAAAGTATTTTACTACATTCTAAAGAAAGAGATTTAACTTTTGCTGCAGAAGTTAGTTTGTTACCAAAAGTGTATGTGTCACTGATGAGAGATTTAACAAGGCTTGTAAATGAGAAGTGCAAGCTGTATTTTGTACAGGGTTTTGCTCATCAGAGAGGTTTGACATCTCTGCTGGTGTCAGCTGCTGTGGTAGACCCTTGTCATTTGTGCAGAAAAACAACACCTCATTACAAAGGGTATAATTTTTTCCATTCTCTTTTAATCTCACTGCACACTCACAGTCTAACTGAATGGCACTTTTTCCAAAACATGCTGAATTGTGCTGGTTTGGGATCATACATCAATGTAATTAGAACAAGGTTGAAACTGTTAAAATATTTTCATGCATAATCAGACAAGTAACGTAAAACCTGGGAAAGGACCTTCTGAACAGGAAAGGATGGCTACTGCCTCTTTTACAGTGAATAAAATGGCATTGGCATAATATAATATGTGTGTCCAGCTTATACGTTTTTGAATCCTTGGAATGTAGATCTCAGCAAAACAGTGGCTTTTTTATTTAGCTTAGTAAAAACAATATGTGTTTCTCTCAGAGTGTTGCACATGGGGAACATAGAAGACAGAAGTAAGACAGAAGTTAACATTAGTAAAGATTTACTGCAGAACCTAAGAGAATTTTGCCAAATTTATTGAGTTTGCAGGGTTGTCAACCTGCAAACAGACAATAACTCACATCTAATGGTATTTCTTAAAATCTTTTCCAGTCTGGGGTAAGGATACTATTTTGAAGGCTGGTTTCCTTAGCAGAAATTCTGTGAGCATGATTCTGCCTATTCTGCATGAAGATTTTCAGTAATGTACTAGTCACACTGTGAAACTAGACATTTCAGAAAGGCATTCAGGTTGTTAACACTGAAGGATGAAAATAAGTATTTTTCCAGTTTGAGGGAAGTTTATATTGTACCAGAAAACATTAAAAGGAAATCCAGCTGATAGAGCCCCTTAAGCAAGTTCATTCTACTTATTAGGAAAATTGATGACTTCATTTTAACTGCTTCTGATTTAATTATGAAAGGTGGTGCAGTCTGCAAATCAGGAACTGTAGAGCCATGGTCACCAGTCATGTAGCAGCAGAGTAGGTGTTTGTGAATGCTACAATGCTGTTGAGCTGAGCTCACAGCAAAGGAGACAGGACAGGGACAGCATGTTTGAGGATGATGGTTACATGAAAAGGTGAGTCGTACTTCCCAAATTATATCTGAAGATTAAAAAAGAAAATTATATTTTCCTTTATAATGGATGACAGGTTTTAGTGATTCCAGTTTCAGCTTTAAATAAGGGAGACAGCTGGTCTTTGAGTTGAAAGTATCTTCACTATCATCTTGTCCTTCCTCTCTAAGTATTCCCCGGTATGCACGGCTGTCCTGGCTGATCCCACTTCCCCTTCCAGTCATCTTCTCCTTAAGTAGTACTGGGGCAGTTAAAGCAATTGTACAAGCAGAGTAATTTCTATTGTGACCTGAACCATAAACATTACAACTTAAGAGCTATGGGTTTCCCCTGGTTAGTACTTGCTTTTGTCTCACAGACAAACCTCACCCTATATATCTGCACACTGGGAAGAAGCAGCAAAAGTTAAAGGTTATAGAGAGATAGAAGAAAAACAGATATCTTATGGAGAAGTGAGAATAGGAGAGAGTGAAAATACTGAATAGGGCTAAAGTGTGGCAAAGGGTATACAGTAAATATTGAGGCAGAACAGGGAGATGTAAATATAGGTAGTTGCTTTTCTGCTGCTCTCCCTGGATCCTGACAGCAGCACAGGATGATTTCAGCCATCCACACAAACCTCCCTCCCAGCTGCTCCATTAATCACTTCCTGCTGCTGCTGCTGTGTGAAACATGGAGCGAGAAGGGTGCTCGTTAGCATGTAACCATCCTTCATTTCAGTTCACAATGCCAGTCACATGCATCAGTCCAAACCAGCAACACTCTAAACCTCAAGGAAAAAAAAAACATGAGTCAGAAAAAAGATAGAAAAGGTTTCTGAGGACAGTGGAGGAAGATAATAGCTGACATATTGCTTGCAGAAAGGACATAGAGCAGGGACAAACCTCAAATTTCTCTGCAAAATGGGACAACCTATTCAAACATTTTCTGTCAAAGTAATGCTTAAATTAGTCAAGATGAGAGTTTTCTATTTTTTTAACCCAACTGGATCTTTACTGAAAGACACAGTAAAGCCTAAGAGCTCATTATTTGTAGGACACTGTCTTTTCATACAGGTGGCTGAGTCTTGCAGGTATCTACATCTGAGATGTGGCTGGGTTTCCTGTATGAGAGGGAGAAGTCCAGTACTTGAATATTAAGAGTTGTAAAGAAGAGAACGAGATGTGGCAGCTTAGGAGTACAAAGGTCTTTCACTCTTCTACGAATCAATTCTTATTGTCTTCATGTCATCTGCACTAAAATTTGTAAAACTGCTGTGCTGTGTATGGCATAGACAGCTGTGTGTATTGTACTGACATACACCAGTGTCTGGTTGGTTCTCTCTCCTGTTGTAGTTGTGTATATTTATACCATTATCCTTGGTGTCTCTGTTATGAAAGAAAAAGTATCATCCAGAAAACTAGAATAGGTTTCCAGTGGGGAAAAAAAAACCAAACCTGTTTTTTAAAAAGTAAGTTAAATATTAAATTGTCATTTTATTCTCCCAACATATAATATATGAATCTATGAGTACCTTTTCCACATATAAATTTTTTGTTGTTCATATCATCAGGTCCATTTCATTTATTCTACACTTGACTGTTAACTAAGTGGTAGATAAAGATGATCGACTGATTGAATCAGGTACCTCTAAAACCCCAAAATATCTGTGCTTTTCCCTTGAGAGTGAAATTTGTACATATCTGAGTTGAAGCATGATAAAAAAGTTTGAGAAATTAAAGATAGGTATTTTTTTAATTTAAAATAAAATATATTTTTTTTAAAAATTGCTTCTTCTAATAGCCTGAATTCCCTTTTCTCTGAGGATGCTTTATAGAATTCTGGCAGTGTATAGTGGTTTTATGTTGGATTCAATTTATATCTGCTTGAAAGACAAGCACCACTCTGATTAAATGAGAATGAGACTCCTATCCAATGCATGGTGTATTTTGAATTATGAATGTATAAATTAATCTGGTGAGAAGCACCAAATCTCATATGGTCATGCCTCAATGACTTGATAATTTCTCTTTACATTTTATTATTTCTGTATCTGAACTACAGGCAATGGTCATGTTCCAATATACCACCCAGCAAAGTGATGCTAAAACACAGAATAAAAAGGATTGAAACTATCACAAAGACCTTCCACAGTAGTTGAACACAAAGTCCTAAAAGGAAATTTTCTAATTTCATTGTAATTTTTTTATGAAAAACTGTAAAATATCCAAGGTCCCTTTGAGTCCAAGGAATCCAACTCTTTCAAGCAACCCATTAGGTCATGTTTTGCTCAAAAAGGGAGTCTTGCGCTTTGAGTCAAGTCTAATGGTATTAATTCAATGATGTATTAGCAGAAGTTCACATTTTTTGTTCTTTCTATCACCTTGTTAATAAAAGACAAAGTAGTTTACCAATAGATAAATATTCTAATTGATTTCAGAGGGATTTGCGAGTTCCCAGTTAGATAGTGAAGATCACATTTTCAATTCTAACAAGCTCCAAAACTGACCAAAATTAAGGTGGTTTGGGTTTTTTCCTGCAGCAGCTAATGATAGAGTCATAGTGCAGGATAGAAAAATAGCAATAAAATGAGGTTTGTGTTTACTTGTCTCAGTGTGACAGTATTAATGTTTACAATTCAGCAAAGTTGAGAAAATGCCTCCTTTCTGACCCTGACACAACACATTGGCAGCTTTAGTATAAAATGTGCATTCTTGAGCCTGCAGGTGATTCTCACTGTGGAAGACCTTGTATTCACAACTACCCAGTAAAACCTGAGAATTGTTAAAATGGAGGATAAAATATAACTTCAGAAGAATATTCAAAGAAAGCCACTCTAAAGTCAAAATCCTCAAACTAGATTTAAGTTTTTGAAGTGAGGCAATTCACCTCAAATAGGAGCAAATAAAAGATACTTTAAAAGCATAGGATTAAAAAGTAGACATAAAAGAACAGTGATACTCTCTTTTCAAGTAATAGAACAAACTATATTATGAGCAGCATTTTGAAGTGTACATCAAACCGATTTTCTCCTCTTTATCCTTTTTAATCTCCACCAGATGCAGTTTCTTTAAATTCAAGTTTTACATTCCTAGCCATAACTTGTCTGAACACACGGAGAGAGCATTGAGAGACATTAGTGGCATTCTTTTTCTCTTTCTTTCTCTGTCATTCTATTTGTTACAGCTGCTGAAGGCTTATCTTCTTAAGTCTCTCAGTTTTATAGACGGTTTTCTTTATTTTCATCTATGTTTTTAGGCTCCAAACAATTCCATGCCATTCTTCCATGGAATTTTTTGCAGTGAAAAAGATGCACAGGCACACAGAGGTACATACTTATATAAAAGCCTATGTAAATAAATGTGTGTATGTATTTGTATGCATGTATATAAATGATCTTAAAGAAAATGTGACATGATTGTTACTGGTATGGTAGAAAGAAGCTTTACAATTATATTTTAAAGCTTAATTGGCAGAACATAGCATGATTGAAATCTCAGAATGGAAACACTGTAGGAGGATAGAAGGGTTTTCATTAAGACACACCAGTACTCGGTAGCACTTTTTCTCAGTTGATCCCTCAGGGTCATAATTTTCTCAGGAATGATGAAATACAGTTTCCCACAAACATTTTAATCTTTTTTACCTTCTTAAGAGATTGTCAGTAATGAGTTTCTTCTTTATTCTTGCCCTCTTCTCTCTTACACCTCAATTAATTGTGGATCAGGATGGATTTACCATTTTTACTGTTTCTTCTAATTGGAACTACATGTATGTGAAGCAAACTGATCTTTTACTAGGTGTTTTTTGGTTTGTTTTTTTTTTTTCCCTGTACAGGAAATACCCATGTTTAACATCCTGTAGTAGCTGAGTCTCATGAATAGATTTTATTCATTAAGGCAGGATGATATGTTTTAATGATACTTAACAGAATCTGCACAATTTCATCAAGTCTGTCTTCTGACCTTGTGCTGTAAACATAGGTTATATTACAAAGGTTATAAAAGGCAGCAAAAAAAATTATTTTTCTTCCTGGAATTAAAAAATCTGAATGCATGTTATTTATTTTGCACATGTTCAGATGGATGGACAAGAATAATTGCATTTTTAGACATTGTTAAATCCACAAAACATCAAAGGTGCAATGTATATCATGCTGGAAACAACTCTCAGTGAGGAAACTCTAGGATAAATGGTACAAAATAAACCCCTCATTTGGCTAATCAACTGTATTCCCCTTTCCCCCTCATCTTTCAAATTCACAGGCAAATGACATTTGCCTTTCCCCAGCATGCACCTCTCCTTTAAACCAGGGAGTTTGCCTGGGGCCATACCTATATATCTGATCCATGCATAATGAAGCATGAAGCTGCCAATTGTAGGGAGCGTCTGCTGTGTCAGAGACTGATAGGCATTTCATTTGCTCAGCTCCCAAGGGCCCTCACGCTTCTCAGGTTTCATGTAGTATTTATTTTAGGCACTCACATTTCTCATCTGTGAACTTCACACCATATGTAGAATGAGTAACACAAGCTCTGCGTGAAAAACCTCTCCAGGTAGTTTTAAATGTAACTTGGTGGACTGGGGACATTATGGCCTTGAAAAATAGGCTTGCATGGGAAATGAAGGAATATTAAGCTTTGTTCATACAGCAGCTGTCTGAGTCTTTCACTGAATAAGAATGGTCTTATTCTAATAAAATCACTGCTCTACACTTCTACCACACAAATTGTTTTGTAGTGTGCACTGTGCAGATCTACATTTTTCACATATTATTGCTACTGTGCCATATTGTCTACAAGGAAATGTTCATTTGCTGCTCCTAAAGTGCAGTTTTGTTAGGTCTGAGGCTCACAGTCAGGCTGAGCTGATGGATAGAAAGCCCATATGCCGTGCAGCTTTGAAATCTAAAGGCTGAATAAAAATCCTGAAAAGATTGTTTTGGTTCTCAAAATCTGACCATACAGAATTACTGAAACAAATGTGTGTCTCTTGATTACTTTTGCTAGTAAGGATCTAGAAAATATTTAATATGAAATGCTCTCTTTTAGCATAACAATGAAGGAGAATAATAGAGAGGGATAAAGAGAAATGCCTTTTCTCCATTGGTGTCTTTTCTGAATAGGTATTTCTAAGCATTACAAAACCTTTGGCATTTGCTTCTGGGTTTGTAGGTGAGGGGATTATGACAACCTTATGAAAAATCCTCACGTAAGTGTTCATAGAGGACACTCTCTCTGGACTTGCAGCCAAATGATGTAGACTAGACAGTAAACCTGACATTCAGAAAACAAATCTGTTTGACTGCTTGGCAGTTCTTTTTTCTGGGAGGAGACAAATACCATGTTCTTGACTAGGAATATTTAAATATGTGCACAGTATGAAGCATTTCACTATTTCACTGGTTCCAGTGGCAGACTACTCTTGCAGCATTCAGTGCTGTGCTGAGGGAGCAGACCCTCTGCCAGTCCAAAGTGCTGTTATTGAGCAATGTCAGTTCAAAATAGAAGCATTGTTACCCTGCATTTCCAGCTTTATCTGTTTGCAACACTCTACTTTCATGGTTGCTCAGTGTCCAAACTTCCTTGGGCAATCAGCTTTCTGTATTTTGTCCTTTATTGAAGGTAATTCTAGGGGTTTTATCACTAAAAAAAAAACAACAACAAAAAAAAACCACCAAAAAACAAAACAAAAACAAAAAAAAAACCAAACAAACAAAAAAAACTTCAAAGCCATTTTCTGTGAGCTTTATATGCCATGTACAATCTATAATAGGGAATGCTGTGAATGAGACAGTTCACTACTATTAAGCTAATGAAATACAAAGTGTAAGTGGTTTCATTATGCCAGCAGCAATTCTTTCTTATATTTCATTGCAATACTTATTCCATAGTATGCTTTACAGTAGGAAATTGTATTGAAAATTTTTTCTTCTTATTGAATTTGATCTGTAAAAAGACATTTCAGAATTTTAGTTCATGTATATATAATCTTCAAAACAAAGTGAATGAATAGAGTTGCCTGCATGGAATTAGGGTATTACAATAATGAATGCAATCATGTTGTGAAAGGCTTTTTATATTGTTCAGACTCACATGAAAGTGCAGCAAGATTTGTTTGGCAAGTACATTTTGGTATTCTCTGGCTTTCAGATTCCTAATCGCAATTTTATCTTAATGTAAAGGTTTTATTTTTAATACATCATTTGCGTGCACCTGTATACATGTGCCAAATGTGTTTTGTTTTGTTTGCTTTGTTTTGTTTTGCTTTACTTGTACAGTTAATGAGCATGGCTGAAATCAAGTAGATGTTATTGAGAGGAGAAAAACTGTACAATGGCAAATTCAGCTCCAGATGCCACAGCAAAGCTGTTCTCATGTTGCTTCACATGGCACAACTACATGTATGCGCAGGCACCCTCGTTTGTGTGCACACATGATATGGGGATAAAAGCAGGTAGCGCATGTATGCTTGGAACTGGTCTGTGTCCATGCACACTTCTGTTCTGTAGCTGCTCCGTTCCAAAGGGAGCGTAAGGCGTGAGGAGGAAGGGCGCAGGCATCTCCTGATGCATGTGTCATCTCCGACGCAGCTCGCTGCATTGCAGGTCTTCTGCTGCCAGTGGAACTGAACCATGATGAGGAGGGACCACCCTCTAATGGAGAAAAATAGTATTTCTGTTTCGGGCCTCATTTGAATATTGGCTTTCAGCTTTGCCTTTGCAGCATGGCTACGGCGTGACGCAGTGAAGCAGAGACCACACAGCACCTCTGCACAGAAGGGGCAATTTACAGACAGCTGGCCCAAAATGTGTCGGCTGCTTTCCACCCAGATTCCTCCCATTACTTTAATCCTGCGGCAGAGAACCTCATCTCGGAGTTTAGTTTCCAGTCAGTTTGTGTTTTGTAAGTGTCAACAAACATTTTAGACGTGTAAATCCTACTGGCATAAATGAACATTTCCCCTCTGAATCTCACCAAGAAAAGCGGTGTTTCTGGTAGAGAGAATTCCAAGTTCAGCAGTGGTAGAGGTCTATTTATTTTTGAAGCCTACATGCATTTCAGATTAGTTTTGCAGATGAAAAGAAAGACAATTTATCCTTCTTGAAAGCTGACTTAAGCATCATGCATGGAAAAGCTCTAGCTCCACAAATCCATACACCCAGATTAAACAAATATTTCCTTCAACAGTTCGAAAAGTTAATTTTGACAGACAATCTGCTTGTTCACTGTTTGGTTTTGGTTTCTTGTGGGTTTTGTTGATTTTTTTTCAGTTGATATATTCATTTCAAAATATCTGTTCATGCAGTTCAGAGGGATGCACAACAGGAAATACCCAAATGATCTGTCAGAGAAGGCACATGAAAGTTATACTGTATGTACATATGACTTCCTGAGTTTTTGCTGCTATTGGGTGTTCCTTTAATGAACACTGAAAGTACTTAGACAACAGAACTAATTCATTTAGATTCTATAACTCTATAAGCACAAGCTCACGTGTATTATCTTTTTAGCTAAGGTTAACCTTAAAAGCTTATAAGCTACACTTTCCAGTCAGTGGGAAAATTCAAAAATCATACCTGCAAGAGTCTGTAGAGCTGTTGCAATGAAAGATAATAGTCAAATGAAATTAAAAAGCATCGTTTTATCCAGTTTGTAAGAGGTAATTATATTTCATCTCTCTAAAATCCACTGATTGTTTTAAGAGCAAATGAAAGTTGTCATCCTAAACTGCTGTGTGTTACTGTAACACATTACTGAGAGCAGAGCCTGTGGAAAATCCTCTAGTATTTTATTATTTCTTTTAATTTTAAATGATGAATGTAAACACATCTATATGTACAGATACACATACACACATATATAAACAGAAATATACGTGACATCCTCGAGGATTTTTGAGTGAGTTACAAGGGAAATTATACCAGTACACAGCAAAGAAGATTGTTTATGCACTCCCCTGTGCAGGAAACACTCACTTGATGTCAAATAAAGTAGCATACAGTATTTCCTCTTTCTTACCACTTCTTTGTCCAGGTGCTATTTTTGTGTAATATTCTTTGCAGTCAGAAGATTGTATGGATTGCAACTGGGAGGGATGCCTGGGGGGAAAGTCTGTCTCTGCATGTGTAAGAAAAGCCAGCTGCAATCTGGTTCAGAATTTCTGCTTTCTGTTCTTAAATTTGTGAAATATTCTAGGATGATAAAACATAATATGTAAATGAAATATATTTAAATTCTCATCGAAATGTCTCAAACAGTTAGAAATAATTAAGAAAACATAAAGAGGAGAGAACAGTCTGAGAAATACACTTTCACAAATCAAGACCTGCAATAAAGGATATATAATATTTAATTCATTCAGCTGAATCAATCTCTGAAACAGCACTTACTTATTTATTTTTTTTTTGTATTGACTCAGAAAGTTGGTAAAAATGGTCACCTCACAAAAGTGAGATTGTAGAGTTTACCAACTCAGGCCCGTAAACCTTTGCATTTCAGCTGTTACTTTTCTGCTTAATAACTTGCATGGCTTTTATCCAGAACTAATTTTGTGTGGATGTAGGCGTCAGTACCTGTGCTAATACACTAATACATATTCAGGTTGTAACACACTGGTCTATAGTGTACTGCAGTCAGTCTTCCTACTGCTGCTACTTGATCTGAAAACTACTCTGGTATTTATAAAATAGAACTCCTAGAGCTCTTAATGCATTGGACTTTTGGATTATTTTTTCCCGTTTTGACAGGAAAGCAGAGAGTGTTGTGCATTGCAATCCCAGCATACTAAAAATTAGTGACCCACATACTGTATGAACATTTACATTATGAGATTCATTTCCAGATTTAGGAGAGGGACATCATAGACATTGAATGATGAGTTTTTGGATTATGTCTGCCTCCATTACATTTATGTGGACCCTAAATGGAAGATGGCTTTCTAAAGTGCCACTTCTAGTTAGAGTAATTTTTTATCTCCTGGGGACAATTCACCCTACAAGTCTCAATATGTGATACCCATCTTTAGACGGTGGAATCATTCCTTTGAAAGCATGTCTCTCTTCCTTTACCACAGTAGGAGCATGGATAAGAAATTTGTCTTAAGTACATAATTTTCTGGTGTCTAAAGTAAGATGAGATCCAACTTACACTACTAAATTAGCATTTAGACCCAGACTGACCACACAAAAAGCTAGGCACAAACCAGAGCCATTGAGGAACACTATGCTAAAACTTTTATATATGGGCAACAGCCTTAACTTTGTGTGTCTTTATGCAGGTTTAGAACAATTCTAGAAATTAGCAACCTCAAAGAGCTATTGTGTGTTATCACAGACCCGGAGTAAAAAAAAAAATGTTTTGAGAGATTATAGGTAAAGAGTTGTGGAAATCTACATGAAAATTCATTGTGTGGTGGTGTGTTGCTCACTTTACAGTCCATGTCCCACTTTCTTCACAAATTTATTTCTTTTTTAAAACAATTTTGATTTGAAAAAAGGGAAGAAGTTACAAAGAAGAAGAAAGAAAGAAAAAAAGAAAGAGAGAGAGAAAGAGAGATAGAAAGAAAAGAAAGAAAGAAAAGAAAGAAAAGAAAGAAAAGAGAAAGAAAGAAAGAAAGAAAAAGAAAGAAAGAAAAAGAAAGAAAGAAAGAAAAAGAAAGAAAGAAAGAAAGAAAGAAAGAAAGAAAGAAAGAAAGAAAGAAAGAAAGAAAGAAAGAAAGAAAGAAAGAAAGAAAGAAAGAAAGAAAGAAAGAAAGAAAGAAAGAGAAAGAAAGAAAGAAAGAAAGAAAGAAAGAAAGAAAGAAAGAAAGAAAGAAAGAGAGAAAGAAAGAAAGAATAAGGGAAGGGGGAAGGAAGGAAGGAAGGAAGGAAGGAAGGAAGGAAGGAAGGAAGGAAGGAAGGAAGGAAGGAAAATAAATATTTTATCTGGAGCAAAACCTTAATGCATCTCCATTAGTGATTTCCCAGCCTTTTCCAAGCCCAGGTATCCTTTCCTTCCTTTGAAATGTTGCTGTCAGCAGACATATGGGGTGCAGAACTATTTACCTCTCTTAGCTCCTTTGGAGTCTTGTGGATTTACTTTGTGTGAGATATTTAGCTGTTGTCAGAAAATCTCCATTTGATTTACATACAGTGGGTTAAATCTGGTGGGAGTAACATCACACAGTCCTCCTAGCTCCCAAGAACCTGCAAGAGTATAATTGTCAACAGAGACTATTCCATTTTGTCGTAGCAAAACACAGCTCATTTAATCTTTTTAAGATTTGGAATCAGTTATCCATGTTCTTATTTACTTGAACTATCATACTAAAGCACTAAAGGTGCTTTATCACATGATTAATTAGGAAGCAAAGCAGAAACAAGTTGTCCAATCACTTCCACATTCTTCTTTTTCACCTGTCAATAATGGGCTACCTAGATCCGCATTTTGAACCAGCACAACACCAACTTCTTACAGGAGAAAAGATTAATCTGGGAGAAATATTGCACATGTTCACTGGAAAAACTACCAAAGATAGACTACAGGTAATTCCCTTGTCTTCTTTTAAAGGATTTTGGGCCACAGAGGACTTTGCACATGACAGGGTCTGGGACATGGGAGTCAGAACATCCCAAGAAGGCAGATGAAGAGGTTCAGAGTCTGCTGTTCTGAAAGCACCATTCTTCCACGAAAAAAATTCCAGGGCCCATTAAAGAAAGCTGCATCTGCTGGTTTGCCACAACTTCCTTGACACAGCATCAGTGTTTGCTACCCCTCTGTACTGTTCTTAGCCTCACAGTCAATGGGAGAGCATGCAGCTGGATGTCACTGCTCAGCAAAAGCTTGTGCTTGTCTCTGCTCCTTTGCTCAAGGAAGGCTGTTATTACTCAGCCATAAAGATTTTATTTAAAAACAGTTCCAGCTTATCCAGCAGTTCACAGTATTGTGCATATATATACCATTATGGTATGCAATCTAGAAGTTTCTGTGTTCAGTTTTACATTACATTCTCCTTTCCCTGTCCAGCCTTGAGTTGTATAACCATGACTTTATTTTCACTTAGCTTTTCAGAAATCCACATGAAAGACTGGAAAATATTGTAAAAAACTGACTTTTTCTTATTTATACAATATTTAGAGGCAGATATTATTCACACAGGCCCTACAGCCAACAATTCTGGCTACATCACCAAAAGAAAAAAATAACTTGAATGTAATGTGGTGGTCAATAATGTCATATTACTATACCTTTCTCCGTGTGATGCACTAATAAATCAATATACAAAAAAGTAAAACAGCATTAACATCCCAGAAACGCTTGTGTAGTTTCTAACTGCAGGCATAGTTTTCATATGTTATCATTCAGCATAAATCTGGGAGTAAAAGGTCAAAAAATGCCTTCCTATTTCATTGGTGTACTGAAATGCCACAAAGTCTCCACTCTTTTTTGTCTGTCAGATATGAATGAGGGTCAGAGGAATACAAAACTGTTACACATGAAGTTAGGAATAGCAGATTCTTCAGCAGGAGAAATGCTGCAGCACAGACTGTGCAACACGAAATAGAGAAAAACCACAGCCAGAGAATGATGGTCATGCAGCTGAACTTGTTTCCTGGAATGAGGTAGCACTTTCCAGTGACTTGTGCTTTATTCAAAGAACAATTTTTCAGTTAATTTTGAAGCAGTAGCTCAAAAAAAGTCACTTTTTAATGTGCAAGCCATGAGTATGCTGGAGTACCTAGCTCACCAAACAGATTCTTAAGCAAAAGCTCTGCAGGTTATATTTGTGCAGTATTTGTGCAGGCCTTTTATTTTGAAGAACATGTACTTTCCAGCATTTATATCCAAACAATTATGTGGAATGTAGATATCTTATAAAGCAAAAGTTGTGTACCTAAGAAACCAAAAAAGCAACCTTTAGGAGCCTAAAACATTTGATTAATTTTGGACAAAATCTCAAAAGTAATTCTTTTATCTGTTGTCTATGCACATGCTCACACAGCTCCAGGCTCCACCCCTTCACAGCTACTGTGAAAAAATTAATGTTTTTCATGATGAAATTAGACATCAATGTATGTGGGGGTAAAAAAGAAATGTAGCATTGATTTTGAGTGATTTAATCTCCTCTTAAATAAGCCATATGACAGACAAAATGGGTTGATATTCTTTTCAAAACAGCCATAAGGTAAAAAAATCCAGCCTCAAAAATAAACAGAAAACTCAATTTAGAAGAAGTAATAATAATAAAATTTTAAAAACTCATTTTAAGGTTGTGAGAAGTGTGTATGGCTCATCGTGTATTGAAAGCCTATCTATGTATTTCCACCCTTGAATAAAAAAGACTTAAAATTTATTCAGAAAAAAAATGTTCATCCCTTGCTGTTGCAGTGTCCCTGAAGTCTTAGAAAATCCATATGATTTTAAAATATTAAAACAAATTCTTTTTTTAAAAATAGATATACAAAATTACTATAACATTTGATTTCTAACTTTTTGTCTTCCAATGCACCTTATAACTATTTTACCTGATTGATACAAATATAGTGTTTTTAGTGACCACAGATGAGAAAATTGGGCTTTTGTAAATCAGTGCACACCATTCCCAGACAAGGGTGACATCGTAATGCCCATATTTCCTGCTAGATGCTGCAAGAATTGGCTATTTCAAGCACCTTTGTATTGTTACCATTTGTTGCCTTTCCAATGAAGTACATATTTGCTTTTGTTGCCATCTTGTTCTGTCCCCTTCACAGACTGGGAGCCATCAGTCACTTTGAAGTCTTCCAGGTTTGCTTATTCACTCCTGTCTCCTTATGTTCTGCTGTCTTTTGTGCTCTCTCCCCCTCTCTCAGACCTGTCTGGTCATCATTTATCTTGTGCCATCACTTAGGTGGCTTCTCTTTAATTTTAAGGGCTACTCTGTCATTCAGGGGGATTTTGCATCCTTCACAGTAGGGTAAATAGTGATCCAAGCTGAAGATCAGCAGAATCTCATTTCCCCCACTACACAGGGCTAGAGCATGTTAAACTAAACTGTGCAGCACTCAGGAGTTAACGGGGTCCAGCATGTCCACGCCATTTGATTCCTTTTACTTTTTATTTGTTCTTCTTTCTTTCACCTTCCTAAGTGTTTAATAATTTGAGTTTTTTTGCTAAAAAAAGAAACATTTTGTATTAATCCTTATTTTAATTTGGCCATTCATCCAATATATCTGGAATAAGCCAGAAAAAAAGTAGAATCTTTTAAAAAACCCTGAAACCAATAGTAAAGGCACAACAGGATTTCCAACTTATATACTGCTCCCTCCTCCACTCTGTGGGGTCACCTGGGCAGTGAAAACTGTCAGGGTCTGCTTCTCTTATCAAAACAGTGGGAGTGTGGTGGGTTTTCTGTTCATAAGCCTGTTGGATTCAATGCATCAGAATAATTCTGCTTATAAAGGGTATTTACATATGGCATGATGCAATTCTAATTTCCATATGAAAATTAAGGGGTAAATTAAACTAAAGACAAGATAATTTCTCTTCAAGGACATTTTATCCTTAGAATCAAACAGCCTTGTGGGAGAGTAAGGGCAAGATGGAACCTTCAAAGATAAAAGAAGGATGTTTAATGTGTTTGGGTTTGGGATTATTTTTTTGGAAACTGGTCTTTTTATCTGTAAGAGGCTTGACATGGTCTGTCATGGTCTTCTTCTTTTGGTGTGTTCCATACACATTCCCTGCTCATTCTTCCTTTTGTTTTCAATAAAGCAGTGCTAGGCTACTTGCTACCCTTTCTCTTCTCCAAATGAATTGTTCTGTACTGCTCTGGACAAATTATATCATTAATAAAGAACTTGAAAATAATGTTGACCTCCCTACAAATAAGTTGATTGTATTATTAACATTTAGCTATCAATCCTTCTAGGCTTGTGCTTTTGATCTCTTTTTATAAATAGCTAAAAAAGGATGCATTTGAAATCTTATTCAGTCTGAATGTGTTGCCATAATCAACCTTACACTCTATTATTACTTGGAAAGTTTTGACTGATTTAAGTGTGTAATCAACTATGATTCATGTTTAATAACATCCATATCAGGACAGCAGATAAAGCTTTATTATTTTGCATTTTTTGCCCTTAAATCACTTGCATTAATCATGTTTGATAAGTGAATATTCAATTCTCATGACTTTCCTTTCCTTTTTCCTCTCCACCTCCTTCATTTCCCACTTCTATTGCTTCTTTGATCTTTTACTGTCAAGTCTAGAGCCAGACCAAAAATCAAATAAGTCTTGTTTTACCTTATCCATTTAAATGTCAAAGGATCAAACTGTCAGTGTCTGCTGCAGAGTCCCTAACACAGGCAAAATAACAGATATTTCTGGGATGGATGCTGTACAAAGACAAGGAAAAGAGGAGCAACAATTGCTCCTGTATCAGTGGAATACTTTATCTGTGCTTTCTATTCAATCTCACTATTCCATCTAAATCTATTAGTTAAATTGAGTATATAAGTAAATTGAACCCAAATCATCAGATTTCATTTAAGTCTAGGACCCAAGGTTAGAAAAAATAATGTTTGAAAACCCACATCCCTGGAAATGGGATGCTTCTCTGTGTGAATATTTGTTCCTTTTTCACCCCAAGATGAAAAATGAAAAAGTTGCCTATTTGCTTTTTCACAGGGCACAAAATTGGATGAAAATATCACAAGAGTTCTTTTAAATTTTCCTTGCTACTCTTAGTGCTTCCAATATTGTGTTTGCAATAGTAAGACCCAAACTTCTCTAAAATACTGCTTTACCTCTGTCTCATTCTAAAGACAGAGAACACAAGGGGTCATACTTACAGTCATAGCAGAGCTCCAGGGAGGAATCTGCCCATTTTCAGAATTAGAAATTGAAGAAGACGTAGAAAAGAGACTTCATCTGTCCCTAGATTCTAAGTAAGAGTTTCCTTCCCTTTAGTTTGAATGCCAGTAGTTTCAGGGGTCCTGCCAACCTCACTTTTGGTTCCCTTACTCTGCACTGGTGCTGAGCTGGAGAGTTTCATCACTGTTGTGGATGCAGCAGTGTCAGAACTCCTTGCAGTCAGCGTATCTTCAGGTTGCTCCTCTTTTCTTGGGCGAGTCATAAGTACAATAACATTTTGCACTGCTCCCTGAACCTGTTCTACCAGGTGCTGACCACTCTTCTCAATGAAATCAATCAAGATTGTCTAAAGTAATAAGCTGTCTTACAAACTCAACACATTCAGTCCAGTGGTAAACACTGGGAAACCCCCAGTGTTTAATAACAGTGGAATCTGGGAAATCCTCTTTAAAATATTTAATTCACTACACATTTTGTTTAAGGAATGTAGAAAGCTCAATATTAATTCACCAAATATTAATGTCTCTATATTATGCAAAATTACAAGAGGCTGAGATGGCAACTCACTTGATGGAGGGACATTTAAAGAAACATTTCTACCAGTAAAACTCTGATTCCAGATACCTTCTCAATACATCTTGCATATTTGAAGACAGTTAATTATGAGAAAAAGTAAGATTGTGCTAAGGAAGAAGACTTTAGTATAGTTAAAAAATGTTAATATTTTCATTATGTCCACTCCTGAAAGTAAATATCTCAATTAGAGCACTTGAGAGCAATTATTATTTCAGTGAAATAAGAAAAGATAATATTTTATCTTCTCAATAGTTACAGTCAGAATTTATTGTGGAATACAAACAGTGAAGACAAATTACCTGTTTTAGAAACTTTATGGTTCTTTTTCCCCTCTTAGGCTGACTTCTCTAATTGGAAGAGAAAAAAATACAGTCATATCATGGAAATTATCCAGTCAATGAGGCTGGAGATGGAAAGAAACACCTTGCACTACAGAATCTCCCTGCAAAGGATGAACTTGTCTATGTATAGACATACTAGAAATAGGTGCACAGGTATATACCCAACTCTGTATTGATAACACCCTTGTTACAGAAGGGAGAGGTCAATAATATTTTACATCATCTACAAGATGTAATCATCTAAAAAATTCAAAAAATCCAGCTATGACTAGATTTTTAGTTCAGTCAGAACGAATATGCATTTGAGTGTTCTTTAGCCTAAAAGAAAAATCTTCTGTTGCCAAGATTCATAAAGGCAAAGACAACCAAAATGCACTCATAGAGAAGAAAGTTATTAGCAATATTAGAGTTATCTCAGCAAAGGGAAAGCTACCAAGCTCCATTAGTCATTGATGTTAATTTATTATATTTGAAATGAGTATACATAGATGAGATAAGGGTATACAGTAAGATGCAATGATGATAACATGGGAGCTAAGACATTTTACAAGAAATTGTTGCAAGTGTGACAATCATAGAAATTTTTTCCACTTTAGATTCCCTTGTGAATTTAGCATGAGCCCTGCTGCCCCTGCTGCAAAATGAGCACTAATTTGCTGAACATTTTACCGCGGCCCCCAAAGTCTTTTTGGAATCTGCAGTCTTGCAGAGACAGATCCCCCCTCAGTCCTTTCAAGCATAGCCTACCCTTTCTATTATTACCTACAAAAGTCTGTGTTTGGGTACACCACAATGCACTTTACTTGTTGTTTACTTGTTGAGTGATTTAGTTTATTCCAAACTAGTCTCCTGCCCTCAACCATTGCATCAAAGTAATACTAGATGTCTTTCATGTTTCCTTACAAGCCATTAAATGTACCAGATCAATAGATCCCAACAGATTCCAATTACAATTGCAACAACTAAGTGATGATTATTTTTATAGTTTTACCCTGTTCATTTCTAGTCCATCCAGTACATGTTATATTCCCATTCGTTTACTACTAGATAAAATGTGTGTAATTTTATATGTCCAGAACAATATCTGTTCCTTAAAGAACTTTCCTGCACTTATTTAGAAATTCTTCTTATTTAGAATCCTTTCTTCAGTTATTACACATACTTTTTAGTAATAGTAGTGGTGGTTGTAGTAGTAGTAGTTAAAGGTTATTGTCTTTCACTCTTCTGGTCATGCATATTTCTTAAGTGCTGTAACTTTATTGGCTGGATTGCATTACTTTCTCCTGCTATCAATACTTAAAGTTTTCTTAGTTTTATGTCTGTTCTTTGACAAAATTTTATAAGCAGTGAAGTTGTAATTGCAGACTTATGGCATCTATCGAAATGTTCTTGATAAGTTTCCTAATTATAAAACATATTTTCTTATTGCATTGTCTCTTTCATTTGGCTTTAGCCATTTTATCCCCACTTACTTGAAATAGCTCTTTATAGAAGTCTTCTGTGTGTTAATGGACAGAGAGCTTCTGACTCAATCTCAAGACTGCCTGAAGGGTGACACACACAAGCTCTCAAACTCTGAGCTGATTCCTCACCTTATTCTTAAAATTCTCGTCTGCCAGGACTTGCAGCTGTGGCTCTGATGGTGGCAACATGACTACCCTCCTGAGTTCAGCATACCTTCAAAACCAGTTCCCAAAAGGATTGCATTTCCAAGTCCTGAGTCTGATTATGTGTCCTTTAAAGCTCATAATACAGATCTGGTGAGTTCATCACCTGGAAAATGATACAAAGGCAACCTTCAAGATCAGCCCTTTTCCTATCTCAGAGTCCTTTGCAAAAATATACCAATGCACTGAGTTCCTACATCTTTTTATTGTCCACTCATAATAGAAATGACAATTCTGTCTGCAAATCTCATATCATGTCAACCATTTGTAAGAGAAGATGAGATGAGTGGCTTGACAGACCCTCATCTTCTAAATCTCTGCAAGTACTCTTTGAGCTTCAAGTACAAAAAACCTCATTGAAGTGACAATTGCCCTCAATACAACCTGAGACAAATGCTGGGCTCAGTAGATGGGGTGGGTGAGACTACAGACAATGTATTCCCTTTTGTGATTGAAGCAAAGTGATCTTAAAGCTACAAGGCTCCAGCTTTCCCTGAAATTTTGACTTCTTCCTAACTTCACAGCTACGTATTACACAAGCAAATTGAACAGTACTTCATCACAAAGTTTAACTCGCTTCTTATTTCAGAGTGTCTGATGAGAGTACAACATCTTGAATGATTTAAGGTTAGGAAACAGGATCCTAATTCTAATCTTGGTCAGGATCTTCTGGAGATCTGATAACCTTCAAGTGACTTCTTGACTATCCTTAATGGGTGAACAGAGGGACCCTAACCCCTAAATCACTCTCAGAACCACCCTAAACATCATCAAATCTTACCCTCAGGTAGTGATACCACCACTGCCAGCACTCCTCTCCGGCCTGAATCATCACCACTGCTTTCCTCTCCAGACTGTCATCATCACCACTACTTTCACCATCAGTATGAGCTCTGATGATGGTCACTGGCTGAACAGCTCTAAACAGCTCTAAAAGTACTGTAACTGTCATCTTTCCTGGTGTGCTTTCTCCATTTCTGTGAGCATCCAGAATGAATTCCAGCACTGCCCTCACCTGAACCCAAAGTCTATTGTGAAGGCATCTATCCAAAGTCTTAAAGAAAGTTGAGACCATGGTGATTATGAACGCTAAATCTATTTTTCACTCTGCAAATTCTGACAGGTATGTTGGTTAAGTGGACCAAGTGGTTACCAGTGAAGCTTGTAACTCTCAAACCCTAAAGGCTTGTGCAGGATCCTCAATAAAGGGCCATAAGGAAAGGATAAATCTCATGAAGAAACCATCTAAGTCTGCATTACATGCCAAAATAAAAGCTCCCAAATCAATTAGAGAATCAAGTTGCAATTGTAAGACCCTTAACCACTCTCACAGACCATATCAATGCCCATATCTATGAAGAATCCAACCTCCTTCATGACTGCAGTCCTTGCAAGTCTCGCTAGTAAGCTGGAAAATACAGATTTTTCAAGCCCTTTTTTCCCCTAACTCTAACCTTGCTATAATGGTAATTAGAGCCAGGAAATAAATCCCTGCACTAAATGAGATCCTATTATTTCAATCCTATTAACACTATGGCCTCTTCCTAGCCCTGTAGGCAGTTCTGAATCCAGAAGTAATCATTGCTCTGAATGTGTGCATTCTCAAATTCTAACCCTAACAACACCCCTGAATTCTAACCCTAATCAAACTTAACTTTAATTATTGAAGCACCAGTTTTATCTTAAATAGAACATGAGTCATTGGACCTCTACCTAATTCTGTGGGCCCTTCAGTGACTGTTAATAAAATGGAATTTTGAAGGTTTATTCCCAAGTTATTCCCCAAACTCACACTCTACTCCAGCCTCTACTTACAACCTACATTTAATGAAACATATGGTACTCTCTTCTGTGCACAGCATTCCCTTTTCCTAACTTTTTACTCTGCAGTAATGAGTTGAACTTTTGAAGCTTTATATTCCAAAATTCTACACAAAATTGCAGCCCTAGCTCTAAAGTTAAGTGTACCAGAGTTGTTATATCTTCCTAGTTTTACTAACAACAAATCTAGTCCAAATATTAAGATAGATTAGTAATTGTATATTAGAAAAAAAGAGGGGGGGATAGAAAAAAAACAACAAACAAACAAAACAGAAAGAAAGTTAATAAAAAAGCAGAAACAAAAACATCTTTGATCCTCATCAACTGTCACTCTCTCCCTTTCTCCAAGGCCTGTAAAAGTTAACAATAGATTACAGGAAACCAGAAGATTTTAGAAGTTTTGAATACATATTTCTGTCTTAGAGAATCCAGTAATGAATTAGAAAATTGGAGGTTGCATTCCCAAACTCTAGTCTAACATGGAAACTTTTTATTATAAAAACTAATCTCTATACAAAAGGACAATCTCATGAAATTTTAACACCATCTCCCTCTCTAACTCCTTGAAGCTCACAAAATCCAGCTATAGATTTGCTCTCAAACCAGTAGACACCAGACCCTTAATCCAGCTTTAGTTATCACCAAAAGACCAATCTATGAAATAAAGAATAATGAAAAGGCATTGCCCTAACCCGAGCAAAGAATCATGCATTAAGGTAGCCTCTTGATATTTCCCTAAATGTAATCTTGATTTGAAATATTCCTTCTCTAAATGTAATTAGAAATAGAACTGAAACACATTCTGATATTAGATACAAATACAGAGGAGTAGAGATGCTGCTGACACCACTTTCCTTTCTGCTTTTCCTGTCTTTATAACATGGAACAACCAGCATGAGTGACACTGTTCAGTTTATAGCATGAGAGTCTTTGGAAATTTTTCACAGTGAAATGGTTCCAGAAGACTGAGTAGGGTGCAGGGAACTAAAATAAGTATGGCATTTTCTATACTGGGTAATGATAAAATCAGTCAAGTTCAAAATATTTTCGGAAATACAAATTTTGGACTTTTTTTAGAAGGAAATAGACTGTCCATTAGAATATTGGAGATAGAAATAAACTAAGCTTTGCTTAATGTGGACAAGTGGAGGACCAAAATCTGGTAGTAATTTTCACAGTTAAATTCTGACAGCATTATGAAATATGTTTGCATGGTACATCCAAGTGGAGACATTCCTCCTTTCCTTGCCCTAGGAGTCAAATTTCAGCATCCATTTTCAGATGCAATGTTCTGTTTGCAAGCAGGTAGAAGGAAACTATATTTACCTTCATTTTATACTCTTTCCCTAAGTATCTATTCCTGACCACTGCATAAAACAGATTTAATAATCTGTGGTGTCTGAGGCAGAAAAACCCCATGCAATAACCCAAGGCCTCAGCTACTGTTAATCTGCAGATCTACAAAAGTCATTTCATGACCTGAGGTTATGGATTCTCCGTGTTCTCAGTGCACACTGAGAACTGCAGGATCCAGTCTATTATTGTACAGGTTTTGAAGATTTCCTGATTATCTTAAAAATAATTCTCTGATCCTTATCCCTGCACATGTAGTGTATGTCTAATTGATGCACAAACTCAGAGGATCATTTGCTTTATACTGTACCTGACACATAATTTCTCAAACAGAGATTACTGTTAGTCATCTCTCTTCCATGCTTTGCACAGGTCAGTAAAGTAGCATCAATCTATACTAAAATAAATTTTAATCTGATCACAGCTACAGTGGTGAAAATGTTGGAGTTCAGTGGAAAATAATCTGCAAAATACATTTACTAAGCTCTTACTTTCCCT
Source organism: Cinclus cinclus (assembly GCF_963662255.1). Taxonomy (NCBI): domain Eukaryota; kingdom Metazoa; phylum Chordata; class Aves; order Passeriformes; family Cinclidae; genus Cinclus; species Cinclus cinclus. Next base: position 17,080,044 of record NC_085048.1, on the reverse strand, counting down.
TTGTTATTTTTTTATTTGCAGAAAAAATATAAAGCAATCTACTTTTGAAATAAAAGACAACAGTTCATAAAACTTAATATTATGTATTGTAAATTGGTTGTTGAAGGATTGTAATTAAAGAGGTGCAATGAAAATAAAGCAGTGTCACACTTCTGAATATTTAAAAAACCCAGAGCATTTTACACACTGTAAATTGAACTTTATGACACATTAACAGTAATATGTCAAAAAAATATATAGGCTGTATTTTAGCAGTGCATAATCTGATTCATGTACATACCCTCCACAACGTAGGAGAGAATATTTGCAAATGTCATCAGTACATCTGTGGAATCCAGGAAACAGGACTCAGTTCCCCATGCAGTTGATGATTTCTTGAAGAAATTTGGGACCACATTATCAAAACAACTCTATTTTTACTACAACAAAGCTGTTTATTTTCAGGATTATTCAAAGTCCAATGCTTTTTCTCTTTCCATTCCTTTCTTGTGGTATTCATTGATGAGCTTGGACCTATACATTCTGTAAGGTTAGCTCTGTAAAACTAATTTATTTTGATGCACTAGTTGATTTTCAAAACACGTCAATCGCTCATCTCACACTTCCTTATTAGTTAGAAGGAGGTATTACTGCTTCTTTCTCTTTCAGAAATAACTGTTTATTGCTTTGTGCAGTGTATCAGCCAGAGCACAGTCTACACTTGCAGGTGTAACATGCCTGGGAGCTCAGTATCTGTTTGCTGCTGACACAGAGTGCAGGCACACACTCCCTTTCTACTGCCCTCCAGAAGACAGCAACACCATTCAGGCTGCCATCAGGAAATAATTGCAAAACTGAATTACCTGGGAGAATTTTAGGTGGCTTCACTCCAAAGACAGTGGGTGACTGCTTTACCACCTCGCCACCTCCACCTTACAGACCAGGAATAATGAACAGCACCAGAAAACTCATATATTGTACATGTATGGACAAACATGAGACACTTATGTAAAACAAGCTCTGTAAGGCATTGCTACTGATAAGGACCTTGTGCTGGTTTTGGCTGGGATAGAGGTAATTTACTTCTTAGCAGCTGGTATGGGGCTGTGTTTTAGATTTGTGCTAAAAACACTATTGGTAATTCAGGGATGTCTTTGTTATTGCTGAGCAGAGCTTGCACAGTCAAGACCTTTTTCTACTCCTCATAGAGCTTTCCCAGCAAAGAGGCTGGGAGTGCACAAGGAGTTGGGTGGGCATACAGCCAGGAGAGAACACAACTGACCCAAGGGATATTCCATAGAGTGTGATGTCATGCCGAACATATAAAGCCTGCCTATGGAAAGGGATGAAATTTCATCTTTTGCTTTTGCTTGTGCATTCAGCTTTTGCTTTACCTATTAAACTGTCTTTATTTCAACCAACAGGCTCCCTCATCTCAGTGGTAGCTGTGTCCAAAATGCTTTGTTCAATTCTGGTCTAAACAGAGGCAGAAGAATGAAAGATACTATAGGGAAGGGCAGCAAGGATGTTTGAACCTGTGCAAAGAAAGTCATAGCATGCATAAAAAGAAAGAGATAGTTTCTTTTAACTAGGAATGGACAGAAGGGGGCATGAAAAAATTGTGCATCTTATTATTTTTATTAGTGACATTTGTGATTTTTTTTCTTATTCTGACATTTAGTGTATTTCATGAGAAAATAAGACGATGTGGTCTCCTTGCTGAATGATACTGAAATCCAGACACACTTCAGTCAAAGATTAAATGACCTTTATGGTAAGAATATCCTGCATTTTGACATGAAATATCAGGCTTTACATAAGCTGGTATCAGACATGAAATTTGTACCTTTTGTGGACCTGGGAGGCACTCTGGCACCAGGTGAATCCTGACTGCCTGCTCCTTTTCTGAGCTCTGCAGCCATAAATCAATGCCATGATTTAAAAGTGTAAAAGTGTTGGATACATAAGGGAAAACTCCTCTCAAGATATCTTCCAATATAGAAGCATTTATTGCACTGAAGAAAGTGGGGAAAAATAGGGAGAATATAGCATAAATCTGCTGTGAAATTTCTGGTACCAATTAAACATTACAGAAGTTACCGTAACATTGCAGTTGTGATGTTTTTTCTCAGAGAATTCCTTGAGTAAAACACATTGTTTGGCTCCTTCAGAATTAAAAATCTGATTTTCTTTTTCTTTCATGTAAGGGATTATAATCTCCTTAATTGAACTGTTCTTCATCTTTGGAACTTATCTGCAGCTTGTTTTTAAAATCTTCATTCTTATGATGTCTCACTTCTAGCTAACTCATTGATCTACATTTCCTATTCTATTGGCAATTATAGTTTCTTTTTTAAAAGGCCTCCTCTTCTTTCCCCTAGTTCTCAACAAATATTTCCAAATTCTTACTTATAAACATTGCCTCTGTCTGATTTATTTTCCTATCTCCTAAATGTTGTTTCCTCTGTTGCTAAGTCTGTCTGTCCCCTACACTTATTTTTATGGCAGCTAGCCTAGATGTATATCCTCCCCCCCACTTTTCTTTTTTCCATTTCTTGTTTCCCCTGCACAATTCTGCAGCTCTGTGTAGAGCAGCTACAACCTCTGGGAAGATGAGGGAAATTGATAGTGGCAATAGACAGATGGCCTCTATTTCTATGTGATAATGATGCTAAAATAACAATGAAATCTTAGACTGGTCATAAAAAAATACCACTCTCCAACAACATGAAAATCAAGTATCAACCAGGTTTAACCAAACGGTAAAATTATGAATCTCTCCAAATAATGCTACAAACAAGGAACAAAAAAATACACAGGCTAAACAACTAACTCCAACTTTTGGTATTGCCTAGAAAATGTTTGAAATAGGAAAAAGAGGAGGCTATGAAGTGGCACAGATTGTGAACTATGGGCTGTAGATAGAGCTTGACAGATGTCCAGTGTTTGACAGGCCTCTAGCATTCAAATTACTTTTAGATTAGCCAGCACATCTCCAGTAATAAAAGAGAGTAATGATTTCAGCTCTCTTATTTATTCATTTTACACTGAGTCTGAAAGCCATAAAACACTGCACTGATGGATGTAAATTGTCTCAGACAATTAGCTCCTATTGTGCAAAAGCAAATTTGAAGTCTCTCCAGTTTAATAAGCAAGATGCCTTGGATTGCATTTCAAATATTAGGGAAGTAAACAAAAAGAGAAAAAAAAAGGCTTATAGTGGGCAGACAGATGTGTAATGTCCAGAGTGTGTCTGGAAGGCACTGTTAGGAATATAAATCTTCAATGGGGCCACTTCAGCTGCTCAAATGCCTATTTGCCTGTCCTTTGTGTATTATTGAGTAATAATCTGTTCTGAAAATTGTTAACATATTTCTCTTCTCTTTATAGCATTTCTTGGTTTGCTTTCTAGGTCTAGATGGTTGTGATGCTTGCCATTCCTTCACCAAACAGTTACTCAGTCTCTTCAGCTTAGAAAACCTCTCTGCAATGTCTGTCAGATTTTTCAGTAATAAACTTCCCCAAAAGACTTCCACCAGTGATCAGTCAGCAAAGTAATTCAAAACAGGTCAGAAAATTTTCCTCTTATGGTGCCAAAGACAAGTCAGTCTAGACACTTTCAACCTATACTGTGGTATTTCCCAAGGTCTAGTTTTTTGCAGCTTTAAGATCTCCTGGGAATACACCATGGATTTGAACCAAAGCAATGAACTGTAGACTTGAAACAAAAGTTAAAGGCCTAGCAAAGTGGATGGAAATTCTTACATGTAATTGTTTTATTCATTCCATTCTTGCCTTGCTGAAATTTATTTCTCTTGTTTGTCCTGATAGATTTGCATTTGGAGGAGCATTGAGTCCTGGTCATTGAGAAACAAATTTGAAGGAAGTGTGGGAAGCGTTGGCTTAATCAGCTTTAAATTTAAGATATCCTTTAGTCTTATGGACATTGAAAATTCATGGTTGTATTTGCATAAATGAAAGCCATGACAGATGCAAAGCAAATGTAAAGAATCCCATAACTATCAGAATTTTCACCCTTTTGATGGACTTGTGCACCAGTTGACATGGTGTCCCCAGCATGCCAGAATGACGTTGTCGAAGCTTCTAGAACAATCTCCTGTGCTGCATATCCAGTCACAGCAGCTCAATAGATCCCCTTTCAGTTATTTCAGGGCTGTCTGTCTTGTTTAATTGTTTTAGCCTTGAAGTTATGTCAAAAGACTTCAGTGAAGTTGACGTTAAAGCTGAAACAATAGCAAAGGCTGAAACTGGATGGTCTGTCCTTGTTTCCACAAATCGTATGGAAAAGTAGTTGGGATCTGCACATCACCACTTCACAGCAGCACTGATAGCTATTGTTTTTCACTCTAGTTCTGTATTCTGTCATTTCACATCATTGGTCCCAAAGCAGCAAGTACATTTTTCAGTGTTGTGAGAGAAAAAAAATATTAATGGGAGATTAAAATAAATAATATGATTAATATATCAGAAGTAACCAATAGATGAGAAAGCAAATCATCCCAGGATATCTTTTGGTGACCCTGGTCTTTGATACCTAAGAGCACGCTTCATCAGTAAAAGAGGGCTGAGAGGCATATCAATTAGTTATTACAGGTAGCAGTACCTGAAGAAAAATACCTGGTTTTCCTTCAGCCTAAGGCTTTTCCCACTGCACTAACAGTGCAAATGAACTTACATAGTGTGTGAAAATTGCATCTGCAGTTGTATAACTTCAAAATGGGCTATTGTACATATGTCAATTGGATTCCCTTTCTCTGTTTCCTGCCTTCCAACATACCTGCTCTCAAGAGGACAAAGGTTCTGAAGGACACACTTTGTGTATTAACAGCACAAGTGTGGTCAGCTTTTTCCACAATGATTGTTTCAACTTGAAATAGGGTCCAAAACAATAACTGTCTAAAAAGGGGCTTCTATGGAGTTTCATTCTTGGAGGTCAAGATAATTAAATAAATTTTTTGCTCAGCCAGTGAAAACTGAGAACGATGTATATGATTTTGTACACACAAGTACAAAGTTTTTGTTTTGGCTGTACATATTTATAACCCTATGCTTCCTCAAACTCTGAACTGTCTTTAAATAGGCTATAATCCTAATAAGATTTTCTAGTAAACCAAACAGTAACAGCATTTGTTTCTTAAGTACAAATTTAAATCTTAATTCAGCACAGGTTATCTTCCTGCCTGTAGCAAATCTTCTTGAAAAAGTCCTTGAGGCAAGTCCCAAGATGAACTGTTGACCATCTCTATAAAATATAAACTTCAGTGTGGTAGTCTTATCTGTTGTCTTTTCTCCTTTCATCTATGGCTGGTCAATATCACATTCTTGTTCAGAAAACAAGGTTCAGTGATTATGAGTTTGTTTAAGGAAAGGTTACACTTTTTTTCCTGTGTTTTTTACCCTACGCTCAATTACTTTGCAATTCAACATCCAGTTTTACGTGACTTTACATGACTCTTCTTTCTGAAGAATAATCCAAACCATGTTTCTTTTTTAAGAGGAAGAAAGAAATTACAAAATCTTTAAGCAGACCCAATTGTGTTAATGTATTTTTCCTCCCTCTCTGTTCTGTTTTTATTTTATAAAGTTTAAGATCATTTTAAGACTTATTTTAATTTCATTTGCAAAATCTAAGTCAGCTTGATCATCTCCATCAATTTTTGGCAACCTATATTGTTACTATATTTCCTAAATTTTATTGTGCAACTTTCATTGCTGATTAATGTCTTTCTTCATTTCCTCTAGGCATTCTGCTTGTTCCAAATATCCTCTTTAAGGTGCTATTAATTGAGCATGAGATTGCGTAATTTTCATGTCTGTGCAAAGTGGTTTTGAAATCTCAGAATCTGACACATTTCTTCAAAGCAAATATTATAGTTTAGCAAATATGAGTATCTATCAGTATATCTGCACAATCCATACCAGTTGGTGTCAAAGTAGTAATTAAATACAGCGCAAAAGCAAATCAGGTCCTCCAAATGTTAATCTCATTATCACCTTCTCAGCCCTGCTTGCCAGAAAGTTAACAGCCATTAAAGCTCTGCTGCTCATCCAATCAGAATATTAAATTAATCAGTATGGCCTGACACAAATATTGCCAGTGGTGTTAATCCTTTGCTTTGTACATAGCAAATGGGGAAATAAGTGTCAGTCTATGGAGCTTGATGAATTCCTATTAATATTTCAAATCTGCAACATGCTTTGGAATGTTTTATGTCGTGGTGTGCAATGACAAGTTTCTCAGAGACTGGAAAATGCTTCTCATGTCTGGTTCCCAGGCTCTTTGCCTCATCTGTGTTGCCGTAACACTGCTCATAGATAGCTTACTCTCTCTTCTCTCTCTCTGTAATCATATGACTTCCTGGCAAATTTTTAAAAATGTCCCAACAGTGTCTGAAATCAGATAGGATTAGATGGATGTACCCAGACAGGCTCCAGCATTCAACAGGCATGTGCTGTAGGGAGACATCTTAACCACAATGTAACATTGTTCCTTTAAATATATTTTGGGTATCACAAAACCTATACAGTAAATCTTTATTCCTAGTTTTGTTTTCCCATAAGCAGATGAACATGAAAACAGCAGCTGAAAGAACCTCTTGTGCTGTCAATTTTGGCTAATGAAAGTCATCACGTTTCCAAAGCCTTGGGCGCTGTTTGGCCGAGGCCTTTGCCCTGCCTTTGTTATGATAGTTGCATCTAAGCCATGATCCTGTCAGAATTAATCATAGATAATAAAAAATATTAAATGTACATGATTCCATCTTTCATGTAGATGCTTCCATTTATAAATAATGCACACCTACAAAGAGCATGTTTACAACCTTGCAGAATTACAGCTGTTTGTGCACATCCCTGTGCATGGACGGATGTATATACACACATATATGCACATATATGGGAGAACCATGTGTAGAGAGCTACTGAAATATTTTTATATATGCACATTCATATAAACACAAAATATACATATATGCATGTACTCATGCTGCAAGAGCAATAAATATTCATTGCTCATTTTAATAATTCATCATAATAAATATTTATATAACATACACAGTGATGTGTTGTGGTATAAATGTTTTAGTGGCATGAGTTGGGGCTGAATACATTATTTATGAGTGACAAAGCCACAACTAAGTCATGCAGGTCAGCAATAAAATCTTTCCAATTCACTCTCATGGTATTCTTATGTATTATCAAAAGAAGAACTATTTATCAAATGTCTGGAACTGTTAAAATTTTGTTATCCCTGGGTTTTTTCCTCTATTAATGCTCCCCTTTCTGACCAAAAATAATCCAAAAAGACTGCAAATATGTACATAAAATTAACATTTTCTACTTTTATTTTGGTAAATACAAAGTTTTATTAACAGGGATTATTGAAAGACAGCATTGAAACAAAGACTTTATTACACTGCAATTACCTATAATTTTTGATAGTAAACCTGTGATTCTGAGAAGAGTGGGGGAAGAACAAGGCAAAATAAAATACAATGACCACTACTTCTCCCAGATTCAAAGTTACATTTTTTTTTGGGTTTTGTCAGGTGTAAGTGCTGGAAAAGCTCATAGGGAACAATCTTACCTGTAGTAGTATGATTTTATTTTTTTCTTACTTAACAGACATTTGTCTGAAGCTGTGTAGAGGTGTGGAATAGTTGAGCTTCCTCCTTAGGGGGAGCATTAGCAGGAGAAACATGAAGCAGACAGAGGTAACAGACGAATTGAAGAAGTGGGAGATAAAATGTATATCATGGTTTAGCAATTTATCATACAACTATACAATTTATCCCACTGCAGTTGCCATTACTCATGCAGAAATGTGCACTTGCTTGCATGTTTTTACCTATGTCTTTTCACTACTTTAGGTACAAGTGCATTTGTTTAGGTATGTAAGATGATATAAAAAAACATATAATGTATCTTTTCCTATATCATATAATGTTGCAGTGATGTCGGGAAATGCCTGGTGCAAATACAGATAATTCTGGATAAAAATGAATACACACCAAAAAGTACTCAACCTAGGCAAAATAGACAAGTAGGATTTTGAAAAATCTGAATGTATGTAGATAGCTTGAATAGAGATCTGTAATTGTGATTGTCTGGGAAAAAATAATTTAGATTGGAATAGTATGGACTAAAAGCTTCTCTGTGAGTAATGACCCTGTTTACTTTCATTCTCATATATATGTATATATATATATATATATGCATACTTTTAAAATAATTATTTTTTATACATGATTTCTTGCATCTCTTGTTTGGGATTAAATGAAAGAGGTTGTACCCGGTAAAGTAATATTTTTCCTCTCCCACATTAGCAAACAACTGCTGATGCCAATACCTTGCACCCCCCTGCAACATGATACCAATATCTCTGCTTCCAAGCCCCTAAGCTTAACTGCGCATATTTTCATTAATTATAATTTGGAGGATATGGAGAGTTTCTTTGAGGTGACAGACAAACAGCAGGATATCATGAATATGTATTACATGTCTGAGAAAATAAATTAACAGGGGCCATCCACTCTGGTGACCCACTTAGGCTGTCATTGATGAGTGTGACAGGAAGGTTCTGTAAGAACTGAATTTGCATGACAGACTTTTTTCCTGATCAGCTAATTTACCCTATGCGTTTAGATTATTTTAAGCACTACACAGCAGTCAGATAATTAATCACAAAATCACCAATAGTGACATTAAGGTACAAGCTATACATTATTGCTGATTACCACTTAAAACTCAGTCCTATCGGGCTTCAGCTCAAAAACTGGTGTAATCTTACACTGAGTAATAAAATATATTATATAATATGATATGTTCGTAAGGTTAGATGTTTGGGGAAAGAGGTTGATACTTTATAAATAAATTTGCTTTGTTTTCTTTATGAAAAATATTTTAAAAAATATGTAAATCCTCACAGAAGTACCTGGTTGCCAGCAGTTATCAGGTTACTCTATAAAAAACAGATGCTATTAAAATCAAATGTGTTAAAATAGCTAGTGTGAAAATGTTTGTGGGCATGCACATACATCTACATGCATATAAGCATATAAATATATGAATAAAACATCATTTTTTGTGGCTCAGATATCGTCATACAAACATGCACACTTTCAGCCAAACTAATCTAACCCTTAAAGTAATATAAACAGATATGGAATTATAACAGAATGGGTCTCTGAAATTATGACTACATTATTACAATGTGTGTTTATGTGATGCATCAGAGACACACAGAGAGCATCTTCCACTGCTGTAGATTTTTACTGATTCATACTAACTTGATTCAATGCCTGTAGCAACGCATGAGTCATCAGATGCTTTCTAAGTAGTTGAGTTTGGGCCTAAAGTTATATCATGAAGGTCAGATATGAACTATCATGTATTTTAACAAATTCTTCAATGAGGGCATGCAAAAAGTTCAGCAAAATAGTCCACGCTGTCTCTTAACAACTTGAAAATTAAATAGAGAATTTTTAATTATTTTCTAGCAGACAGGCAAAAAGTTCTTAACTCTGAAAACTAATCAGGCATCTGCAATCCTATTAAATACATGCAGAAATCCAACAGCCTATAAATCTTTGTTTTGAAAATGGGGGCAAAACTTGTGGTGTTTGCCTGGTTTTGACTGACTTGAGACTACATGTTTTCAATAACAGCAAAAAGCTTCAGCACCAAATTCTTTAGCCCAAGAGGCCTTTGACACTTTTGGAAATTTAAGCTTCTTAGTTGGAGGATAACAAATCAATGTTCGAGACCTGCTGTCTTTAATCTTCTATGCTTACTTGCAATCTTGTTTTCTGCAAAAAGAAACAAGTCAGGTCTACAAGGCTTATTTATCCTGAGGAGCACCTAGCAAATTATTTGTTTTCAGCTCCCTTGCAATGACCACAAATTCATCCATCTGTGCATGTGCCTTGGGTGCCTTTTGGAGAAATCCACCTTTTGGGACCTAATAGACTGGAAAAAGCATAATCCTTTTGGTAGCCAAGGTAATTCTCTCTACACATAATTAATTAGTTGTCTTTCCCAGTCAGGAGCTATTTTTTGGGCTTTTTTTCTGTGCTTACTGAAGAGTTTTTAACAGCACTGAGAATTCTCCTGAAACAAAGTTCTGCAGCTAATATCTTTTATAAGTCCACCTTGACTCCTACCACTCTGCAATTTCTTTGTAAGCTGAGCTGCAATTGTATCTTAAAGGCTTCTTTCAGTTCTCAACCAGCAGTTGAGTTTAAGTGACGAGAGGAGCACAGCAAGAGATGAGGCCGTTCGAGTCATCAGCTGAAGTACTCTGGAAACTTAGAAAATGTGTAGGGCTGTTTTGTTCAGAAACACTGTGAGGACAGCTATTCACAACACACTCTGCAGGCAACAGCACTTTTCCCAGAAGTCTCTTAAAGTGTGTGTTTAATAAATAAGGCAATAGCTTTCTTGTGCCACCAGCAGAGAATCAGGAATGCTAATGTCCTAGGAAATTGAGCCAGGCACCTCGGGCTCTCCCCAGTGCAAAAGTCCACACTATGGGCTATGGAGGTGAGAATAAAAACAGTAACCTTAGTAACTGCTGATCTGATTCTCTATCTGTACCTGCTTTTGGAAATTGGGTTACCTCAATGTGTGTCAGCAAGACTAATTTGTACATATTCAGAGGATAAGTCCCCATTTTCTAAACCCTAAATTACACCAAAATTATCGTCTCATTCTTGAACATCTCATCTGAAGTTCAAGCCAAAGCTGTACTTCATAGCTGTGAATATCAGAAACTCTGAAAATTTTACAGGAAATGCTAAAAGCCAATAAGAAGACCAAAAAATTCTAAATCACCATATTGTTCTTGAACACCTCATCTGAAAGTTCAAGACATAGCTGTGAATATCAGAAACTCTGACAGTTTTACAGGAAATGTTAAAAGACAATAAGAAGATAAAAAATTCTTGGCCCAATCTGACCAAATATATTTTAGATCAGTAGCGACCAAAAATCTGTCTTTGGAGTTTGTGGTCTTGGGAAAATATTTGCTCACCTCACATATGTTCCTGTGGCAGCAGAAAAAAAGAAAGTGGTTGAAACTGAAACAACTTGTAGAGAAGAGCCCAAGACTAATTTCAATAGAAAAGAGGGGAAGCAATGTGAAAACAAAAGTCTGAAATCACAGACTCGTATGTAAGTCTTTCAGGGGAGGTGATGGTTTTATCCTTTGCCCCAAGTCCTTTATATACACTGGGCATTAAATATATGGAGAATGTATGAACAAGGCTTTATTGGGAGGGAGAATCCAGGATTCATGTCCCACATCTGTGTTTGTGAACACAGGCCCATGGTTAAGCTCATGGTCTGTCCCCAAACCTTTACAGCAGGAATGAAGGGTTTAGTTCTGTGCCACCTGCTCCCCCTTTCCCTGCTCACAGCAGCTGCAGGCTGCAGAGCAGCAATGGCAAATTCAGTCCCCCTCAAAACAGGCAGAATAGCACCAGCTATTGCTGAGAGCATCTATCTCCTGACTACAACTTTTCCCCAGCAATAATATCTTAATAATTCTCACTGGTTTGGTGTTCCAATATCTGTCAGACTATCAGCTGAAATAGAGGAATTTCATATTTCCTGGAAAGCAGGAAATAAACAGGAAATCCCTTACAACCTTATTTACGTAGATAAAATGGTGATTTTAACATTCACTCAAGGTTTGGAATGCCACCAAAAATCTTCTTATATTAGTGGGATTACTGGGCAGTTCTCATGTACTTCAAGTAATTTAATATGTACAGTTAACCAGATTTTGAAGTGAGAAAAGGGGATGTGAATAATTTTCAGAGAAGAGTGGTTAATGAGCTGAGATGTAAGAAGCATGTAGCATGAGATATAAAAGCTTGGAAGTCCTTTCATAATCTTAATTTCTTTTTTTTTCTCTTTATATTATATGATGCCACAAAAAAGTCATCTGATCCTGGAAGGATATTAATTTTCACCAAGTAATTATGAATAATGTTATATTGGTGGAACATATTTATTTATTATCGTGTTCAAATATATTTTTCTTGATTTATATATTTAGTTGAGGGTTTTCTGGATTTTCAAGAACCATCTAGAATGAACAGGGCTGTGACCAGCAAGCAACTTAATGAAATTCTTCCTGCAGCTAGTCTGTATGGGGGAAAAGGGACAAAGGCCTTTTGTTATCACTGTTTCTCATATCTGGTCTTTAAATATACCCACTCACACACAGATTAAAAAGAAAAAAAAGAATTTAAAAATACTGTTTTCTCATAAGCCACTATCTTTTACTTACATTCAATGGAAACAGTGAATTTTTTTGCCCAAAGGTTTCAGGAAGAAAAGGAGCTCTTCCATTTCCCAAATATTAGTGATGTACAAACTGCAAATGAAAATACTTATTTGCATGCTTAACTTAATCATGTGAATAGGTCTGTTCAGTATGTGCATGCCTGTTTGTAGAATGGAAGCCCAAAAGACCAGTCTTAGTCCCAGTGGAATTAGGAAAGGCTTTACCAATTATTTCAGTAGAAGCAGGATCATGACATTACATATGAATGAGAATTGATGGTTTAGAGACACGATTGTTTTCAGAGCAACTGTTTTGTACACTGCCAATTTGTCCAGCTCCCCAAGGTCTGTTAGTAAGTCCCACAATTCCCTATCTTCTCTGGGAAGGATACATACCTCTCCAGTCTTACAACAAGCTGTGAAATTAGCCATTTAGTTTGGGAAGCAAAGAGTTATTTCATAATTCTTGGAAGAAGAGTTTTGCTTGGTAATGGCATAAACTGCTTAATAATAACAACTCAATATTAAACAAGAATAGAACAAGGAAAAAGGAAGGCTACCTAACAGCTGACAACTAAAATGCTGTGAACAAGTAGATAATTACATAGCCTGTGGGGCAACCCCCTTTCCAAATAATTATTTAATATTTAGTAAACAATTATATTTAAAGGACAATTTATGGGTGTAAGAAGAGGTACTGTTTATGAAATGCAACTGTCCATTTATTTGAATTCTTACTTTTGTCATAAGAAAGAGTAAGAAATAAAATTAATTTAAATCTGCAATGAGAAATACTCTGGTCAAACCTCCAAATTTAAAAACACTAACCAATCACTTTACTTAGCTCATTCTCCAGCCTCCTTGTCTCGTCTCCTCCTGTTGAGCCCTTTTCCCTGAAGTCAAGAAAAAATAAAAAAAAAATTAAAAAGAGAGAGACTGCGACAAAGAATAACCATGTAATTGGATATACATATTAGTTGGACCAAGATTTCAGATAAAAATACAGACTCCAAACATTCCTTTTGCCAAGGTAAGACAGTTTTTTTCAGGTGCTCATAGATTTCTTACCACCTAGGATCAGGTCTGGGATCTGTTTATTTGCTCCCCCAAATCCTTTGCCATCTGTGTTATCAAAGCATAAACAAATGATAAACTGACTGATCATGAATTCAGAAGAAATCACTCATTACCTTTGGAAAGGGTTGCTTAGGGAGAAGATTGGAGGACAATCTGTTAGCTTTTCTTAGTATGGGCCATTATGGGCAAATCTATCTGAGGATTTTCATCCTTATAAAATATTCAGTAGGTGTGTTCTTAATGAAACTTGGAGACACAGATGACATCTGTAGGTGTAAAACCAGCCATCAGCCTCCTGACACCCTTTTACTTCTTTGTGCATTCATGGCAGGGAAATACTTTGAAATATTCCTCACCTTCATGTAAGCCTTCACTTTTTTCACCCCTTTCCTTTCCCCTGCAGCAATCATAATGGAAAGTTTACACTATTTTTTCTTATCTGGATTTTCCTTCTTCTGCTTCTAAATGTATCTCCCCTATTCCTCCACCTCTGCAGTCTGTGTTTTCTCACTTGCCTTTTCTTGGTGCTGCCAGTGCTCTCCAGCACCCACCCTGCTTGCTGTCCCTTTCATGCACCTGCAAGCACATTCCATCCCTTGGCAGCAGCCCTGGATCCCTCTCTAGGCATTTAGCAGCAAGGCACTGCCACCTGCAGAGAGCGGCTTCCACAGTGACAGCTGCACGGGAAATGGGAAGATTTTTGAGGGTTTTGTCTTGGATTAGGAATCAGTCCTCCTACATTTTCTTAAATCCACTCTTATTTTTACTACAAAGTAAGTGAAAGCGTGTCTGCCTCAACGTTTAAACAGGATAACGATAGTGGAATATCCCTTGTGATAAAAGTTTATATTTTCATACTAAAATTGCACAGTTAAGTCAAAGTCTGACCAGACTTCAATGGATATTTAATTAACTATCTGATATATACACAGGTTTATCACCTCCTTGTGTGCTATTATCTATTGCAAGCAACAGTGCTACCTATGTTTGTATGACTTAATATTTAAACTTCTTCAGAGGCACTGGTAACAGATCCAAGCAAGCCCAGGTCCTGGTTTTAGGTGCTGCCTTAAAGTGAAAATTTGTGTTTAGATATATGCAGAGGTGTCCCGCTCCATTGTTTGCAAGAAACAAGAAGTAGCACTTCAGTTTGAAGAAATTTTCCTCCCTTCTTTTTGGGGATCACTGGCAACTGCAGGAGCGTGGAAATCTGCACTGATAAATTAAATATGGCTCTGGAGCTGGAGTCAACTGCCTGGTATGTTCTATACAGAGGACTAAACATTTTTGGCCTGCAGAATAAAATGGTTTTATTCTCACATTGAACAGATGCCTGATGAGTGCCGGCTCCTGAACTGCACTCAAGCACTGTTTCCAGAACTGCTCATTATCCTGGGCCGAGTCTGTGCCAGAGTTTTTCTAAAAAGAGAAGTTTAGACAATGGAGTTGTAGTATTGGAAAGGTACTTTGACGATTTTTACTATATTTGATGCCATTTTTTAGCATTTGGATAAAATTGGAGTGAAATCTGGATGCCTTAGAAGTGTTTGTTTCAGACTGATTTATTTCCACTCTGGTGATAGAAGACTGTTCTCAGGACCAGCTTGCTCTGTTCAAATGTAGACAGCTGTGCATCTCCTTCTCCACTGTGGCTCCCCTCTACAAGCACCTCAGTTTTCACTCTGAGACAGAAAGCTCATTCCCTGCCAATGTCTTTCAAAGAATAATTACCACTCCCTCCCCTTCCATCCTGTACTTCTGCAGATTCAATGCATCACAGATGCCAACTACTGCAGCTGGAGAGTTTGCTTAAGGTGGACAGCACATCATCTGTACTGCAAACAGCTCCTTTGCCATGCCATGGCCTAGACCTGGACTTGTGGCTGGCCTTCCATCAATCATGTCTCTGAGAACTGATTAGGCACATCTGGATATGGAAGTGTTTGATGAGGAGGTAGGAGACCAGATATCATCAGTGATGGACAATTAATGGAGAGGGTAAGGGTCAATGACAGCACTGAAGAAACAGCCAGCTGTTTCTACTCTTTTCCAAACAGTGGATAGATATCATAGTATAACAGCTGTGGAGGGAAAATAAGATGACTTGTGAGGACTAAAACCACAAACTTCAACAAGTAGGCTTATAGAAATTTCACAGCAGACTTTAAGGTGCAAACACCTAGATATCTGACATATTTATGAAACACCAACATTTGGCTAAATCTACAGTTTTATTTCACTGAGTTTGGTCTGCTGAGAAATATTTAAAACCTTAAATAGTAGCTTAATAGTAGCTTAATTATTGCTTTCAATTCAGAGTAAATTAATTTTCATCTATATCTTTCTTATGAAAGCTAAGGCTAAAATTATTCTTGCTTTAATTGACCTTAATCCTGCCAGATTTAGCATTAGAAATAGTAACATTCCTAAAACTTAAGCTCGTGCAACTATGAAATTTACACTTCTTTCTTAATGAACTAGATTAAGTCGCTCCAGCCAAAACACTAGTTTTCTGTGTGTCTGAGAGATGATTTTGTCTCTTGCAGAGCCTTCTGCAACTTCAGGAAACGTGGAGATAGTCATGCAGTTATCAAGGAAAAAGAAAATTATTAGAAAATAAATTTTTATCAGAAAGTTTTCAAAGGAGAAACCTAAAAATTTTCAGGCTATAGAACTGTATAGACCAGCTATAGAAGGAGATGGGGAGAAGAATCTGTATTTCTAATGCAAAACTGACCTGGAAGCACAGTTATACCTAGCATTTGCATTGTCCTGTGAGAACTCTGCTATGTAGTATATGCATAACACTTTTTTCTCATTCTCGTTCTCCAGATAAGCCAAGGCTGAAGCAGCACATAAATGCATACCTGGCAGAAAGCCAGGTCCCTGTGTTCTGGAAAAATAAGTGTCATGTAATGTCTGATCAAGAATTATGCAGTCGCTGAAGATAAGAAGATTTTCCCTTCAAAAATCATGGGAAATTACTAGAGTCCTGGAAGCAGGGAGACCTCATGTGTCCATCAGAGCAGAGGCAGATCCCAGTCTGCCATTCTGTCATTCTGTCATTCTGCCATTCTTCTTGCTGCTGCTGCTGCTGCTTTGCCCCATCAGTCCTCCCACTACTCCTGGCATTGTGCTGTGGCTCAGCTTGCACTCATCCAGCTCATCCAAGCAGACATTTGACACAATGTGCTCCTTTACAGGTGCACTGCCATAAATCAGGAGCAGTCCATAGAGGTTGAAGGCTTAGTATCAATATATAAGCAACATAAGCAAAAACAGGCTCAAACAAGAGTAAATCTTTGGCCAGCTTTTTAAATTTATACTGAATGACACATTTATGGAGCAGATTATAAACTATTCAAGGCAGACTATCTTTTTTTTTTTTTCTCCAGTATTCCGCATACTGAGACTGAAGCCTCCAGAGTATGAATAATTATATGTCTATTATAAGGAACATTTTTATTTTTAAACATGAAAAGCAGCATTGTCAGCAAAGCATAAATATGCATTTTGAGAAAGACGCCTCACCCGTCTACAATCTTTAGTAATGACAGAGGGGAAAAGGTCATCTCCTAGAACTATGCTCAACACATATCCTCAAACCTACTGTATCTAGTAAAACGCTGACGTAGAATGATTGTATTTTCTTACACTCTTTTTGCAGTGTTTCTAGTGCTTATAGGGCTTTTCATCCCAGAGTTTCACTGCTGTCTCTGTGTGTGTGTGTGTATAGTACAGGGACTTTCCATATGCTCAGCACGACTTAAATAAACTCTTCAGCCATTTGAAATGTGGGTGTTACTGTTTAAGGGGGAAAAAAGTAGATGGAGGGGAAATGACAGATGTTTTTACTCAGCAGTGCACTCCCATGATTTTAATAAAGGTTTTTTGATATATAAATAGTGCTTGCAAGGCTAAGTATTTTTCATGTGGTATTCAGCTGTAGCTTCATCATTTTTCTCAGAGCAAAATTCAGTCAGAAAAAAAATATATGATAAGGTATTAATATAGTTGTATATGTGTCTTTATGGTTCTATAAAAGTATCTGATTCTTTTAAATGAAAATAAAACCATATTAGGAATTAAGGAACACTAAAATATTAGAAACTTGAACTATCCTAGTGTGTAAGTAATCATGTTTTTAAATATCCTTACAGACTCCATGCAGTTCCCGCAGCTGAATCACCCCACCCAGTTTGAGACAGAAATTTAAATTCTGTACTGTACATATTTAATCACAATGTCAGTCCCACTCAAGTCCCACAGGTATAAATGTGGTAATCAGGTAATCAGATATATGTATAAGATTCTTTTGTACAAGAAGACCAAACACAGTCACAAAATTTGGGGTAGATTCACAGTATATGAAGTTTACAGGCAATGTGTCATTTTCCTAAGTCTAAATATATACTAAAAAAATGGGTTCATGTTCTGGAGAACTGAGCTGTTTTGAACATGACTCACATAAATTAACAGGCCTTTTCTCCATTTATTAATTGCTTGAGCTTTGTATCATGGCTGAAGTTTTTGATTTAGGATAGCGAATGACCACAGACCTGACACCATCCTTCTGTAGAAAAACATTTAAGTTTAAACACATATCAAAAGTGCTTTTCCTAAGTAAATTTTCCTTAATTTTCAACTATATATGGAGAAGTTGTCCTGTCATCTCCCAAAAAGCAGGTATACAAGACAGAGTAAAGATCATTGAGAGCAGAGGGGTGGCCTAAAATGGAGCTTTCATCTTCAAGTTCTAGGTCTTGCTCTAAAAGGAATCTTTTCTACACCTGGTCAAGTTGGTAGAGGCCAGTCCAGTGCTACACCCATGGCAATATATTATGTATGGTGTTCCTTTTTTACGACTCGTTAAATTGGTGCTATCAGGAAAAGTAGCTCAGCTTTACCCACCTTGCTATGGCTGCAAGTCCCTGATACTTGCCTTGTGCCAGGGAACATGTCTTTGCAGTGAGATGAAGAAGGGATTTGACCTGACTGAAAACTGATCATTTTCCTTTGCTGTGCACATTTTAAGCTAGGCAACATCTCCGTGTTTTTTTCCATACAGCTGAGTTAAACTCGGGCCAGGCAAAAGGGAATTGTTAAGAACACACAGGCAGAAAAGGGGGAGGATTGAACCATCCTTCCAGCCCCATCCTGTGCTGTGAAGTCAGCCTCCAGACTTTCAGCCCAGTATGTTAGCTCTGGTGCAGCATGTGGCTAGAACCGTCTGGATCAAAAACTTAGATGCAGACGCCTACATTGGTGTCTTTTCCCATCATATTTCCAATTCCATCTCTAGCATGGGAAGACCAAGCTCGGTTCGGCCTGTACCTGCTAATGTACACCTACACACAGCTTCTGTGCATCTGCTCTTTGTCTGGTAACTTGGGGAAAACTGTCTTACCTCAAATGACAGGGAAACATATTCCAAGCAAAAACTGCTTTCACAGTTTGTGAGGCTTACAAGCACTGAAGTAAGATGTGGCAGTCAAGTATCTTGGGCTACCATGACAAAAATATGCATATTGTTCCCAATTAGAAAACTATTAAGATGTTGAGAAGGAAATATTTGTATTTTACTACCCTACTCTGCTGAAAAGCTTTGCATGTCTTAAAGTGGTTCATTTGGGCATGGGTCTTTCTCTTTCATAGAGTGAACTGGTTTTAATCAGTTCATACTTCATCCTGTACAATTATTGAATTCACACATAGCTAGCAAGCCTTAGGGAAATCAATACTGATATTTCAACAGTTTTGTTTAGTAACTGATTTAATATGTGTTTATTTTAAACTTGATGATACAATACATGTTGTGAAATAAAGACTGATAAAAAATCCAAGTCTGAATAAGACTCAATTACAGAAGAACCACTACACACTACTACAATTTTTGCTTAATTTGGGGACTGTAGCAGCCCATACAGTGCCAATAGTTCTGGCTTATGTTGAGAATATTGAACAGACCTTTTAGTCTGCATTATTAGCTTTTTTAAAAAAAAATTATTTAAATAATTTAATTTTAGATGGGAATTTACATATCTTGAACAACTCTGTTACTAAAACACCACATTCAATAAGGGGATCAAATATCATTCTTTCCATTTACAAATGTGGTATTGTTTCTCTTTAGAAAGGAAAACACATTGAAGTCATTATTAGAACCATATTT
Organism: Cinclus cinclus; assembly: GCF_963662255.1. Lineage (NCBI taxonomy): Eukaryota > Metazoa > Chordata > Aves > Passeriformes > Cinclidae > Cinclus > Cinclus cinclus. The sequence goes on along the minus strand of NC_085048.1, from coordinate 17,060,507 downwards.
CCCAAGTGCTTTTTAAATAAACTCTATGAGAGACTTTGATCTAGTTAGCTGACTGGTATCACAGTTCCATGCATATGTCCTTCCCAATCCTATTGAAAACTTAATATCATTTCAGATCATGTGCAGTGGCAATGGGTTTGGTAGTTAGAAGCTAAGGACAATAGTAAAATGCCTACAAGCTAAAAAATATATTTTTTTAACATTAACTGAAGTATTTTAAATTACCCAAGAGAAATTATTTTGCTTCCCTTTCTTTCTAGGCACTGTAAAGAACTGTGGTGTCGTGGAAGTGGGGCCAATCGAGTCATCATCCTTTAAACATAAAAATGTTTTGGGTCCAAGCTTCTGTAATATGTTCTATGTTTCCGACCCTCAAATTGCTGGTTTTGGCTGTGACTGAGAGGCTGTCTCCAGCTGACATGTGTGTTACCTTTCTGTGCTCAGCACGGTGGTGCAACATTTAGCACAGTGATTTATCATTTGTGCACAATATCATGTCATGAAATACTTACCAACCTCCTGAAGACAGTCAGAACAATATCTACCATAATAAAGTGCAGTTCCAGTAGGCTCCAAATGACATCTTAGATATTTTGTTACTTGTCCTTTATCAAGCAAATGTAAAATTGTAGTGGGGTTACTGACAGACTCTATAATTCAGCTGTCTGCTGCTTTATCACAGCTCTCAGTAGGTCTCTAATGAATATTTCTGTATGCATGTTTCTGACTGATAATCAAACTAAGAACAAGCCCTAATTGGGTTTTCCAGTGCGCAGAAAGTGCCTATCTGCATTGGCAGATATCCCAACCAGTGTTAAATTAAAAGTGCAAACATAACAGACTTGCTTTTACAATTTTTTTTAGGATTCAAATGTGCATAGAGTACAGAGGCTTGCGCATAAAGCTGCATGGTGCCCTAAAATAAAGAAAAACAAACAAACAAACAAACAAAAAAACCCAAAAAAAACTAACAAACAAAACCACACAAAATAAACCCAAAAAAAACTAACAAACAAAACCACACAAAATAAACCCAAAAAAAAACCCACAAAAAAAAGGCAATGAAGGGCTTTGCTGCAGCTAATGAAAGTATATAAATCAGTGGCTATGGGTCTGTTTCTTCAAAGAATCACACCAAAGCAAACTGAAATGTCAGTAAAGTGGTGGAGATCAGATGAAGTCTTAGAAATTTATCAGACAAATAGTGTAATAATTACTAGCATTTTGGAGCCAGATCTGCACACTTATACTATTCAGGATTTAGATCTGACTTGCAGTTGAAACTCATCTTTTTTTTTTTTTTTTAATATATGCAGAACTGGAGTCAGTGGAAATTACACCAACATCCAAAGATGAAGCCCGTTTAACCAATTTCTCCAAACCTGATTTATGCAACTCCCTTTAGCTCACAGTGGAGGATTAGGTGAGTGACACAAAAAGAATCCACCGCGTCTCACAGAATTACAGAATATGCTGGTTTGGAAAGGACCCACAAGGATCATCGAGTCCTGCTCCTGGCCTTGCACAGACACTCCAGGAGTCACACCCTGTGCCTGAGAGCATTGTCCAAATACTTCTTGCACTCTGTCAGGCTTGGTGCTGTGACCACTGGACCACTGGTCCTGGAGAACCTTAACAAGGGCTCAGCCACCCTGTGGGTGGAGAATCTTTTTCTAATATCGAACTTAAACCTTCCCTGGCACAATTTATAGATTACCATGAATAAGATGTCACTGATAAAGAAAGCAAATTATGGTTATGTATAGCCAAACAAAACACTCCTCCTTAACCAGTACAAGAGATTTGATCAAGACATGTCTGTGTTATGCAGTGACATATATACAGCAGATAATGATTAGTCTTACATATTTTATATATCTTAGTCCAGGACCTGAACTCTACTGCATAAATTGCAGCTGGACTACTGTATATGGTTTCATTTCCTTTAACTTGAATTTCTACCTCTATAGCCACTTACAACCCAATAGATTTCAGTTATTAAATCATCTTTGAAATATTTTTCTACGTATTATTATTAATTTTCAGTAGTTTGTGGAGTCTAATTTTCTTTGAATTAAAATATATATGGGGAAAATGTTAATCTAAGATAGGCTGAAGAGGGATCCAGCTGATATGAACAATTGGACAGAGTTTGTTCATAAGTACAGGTAGAATGATTTCAGGTTAAGAGGAGAGTTCAGCAGGCTATGCAAGCGTAGAGTCCTAAATTATCTATAACCATAGACAGAAGTATCACAAATAACATAATTAGGTAACATTATACAGAGTACAGTTATAGTAAAACAGGTAGGCAAGGTGCAACAAAACACAACACAGAAAAAAACAATTTTACACTGCAATTGTGTCTTTAAAATTATTCACTTCTTGCTTCCAATAATTCCAATGCACAGCCCAATTCCAGTTCTTTCATTTTTTCACAAACAATATTCCATACCTTCAGAACCTTACTCCTCACTTGCCTAAAACTCTCTGTGTAATGCTTAAGACTTAAAAGTGGGAAGAGCAGGTAGTTACAAAAGTGGGGGATATCCACAAATACCAGCACAATAGGAAAATACCAAGAAGCTTCATGTGAAAAGGTAAAGTGTAGAAGCAGAATAGCCACAGTCTCTTTAGACACACAATTTTGAGCATCTCTCTACCTTCCCCTTACCACATTGCCAGTGAGTCATTCTAGTTGGGGCAGAGAGAGGTAATATCAGCTGCATGATTCATGTGCATGCTGCTGGCCCCTGTGAGCCTTAAAATGCTTCGTCTGCTTGAGCTTAAGTGAACTCCTGACCTTCTTCAAAGAGAGACCCAGAAATTTCTCATTATATCTTCCCATTTTGATCATGGTGGAATTAAGACACTGAATTAAAAAGCTGTTTTTCAAGGTTAAATCATGCCTTCAGCAAAATACAACAAGAAATAGATACAGAATGAACAACAGGTACTGTCTTTCACTCAGAGCAGACCTGAAAGTTTCATTTAGTTCTTAAGACATACTTCCTCTTCCTGTGAATTATCTTACTGGCCATGACTGGAGGCAAGATAGTGAATAAGGTGGAGTATTCATTTTGTACATTTGAGCATTCTTAATTTTATATGCCTGACTGCAGATGAAAATGTTTTCTTAGAAAGATTGTTTTCCAAACTTCCTAGACATGGATTAGGTTTCAAGCATATTAAAAGTCAGAGTGATTATGAAAAGGAACAGGATCTAATAAATTTATTAAAGATGTTGTGGATGGTGGTAGAAATGCTGAAATTCTTTACTGCATGAATATTCCTAAGTATATAGGAATACTAAATATGATATGATAATATCATATTTAAAATATTATTATTATATTATAAATAAATATGATATTAAAAATAAATATGACAGTAAAAATAAATATGATACTAAAGCTCAAGGTAAGGGAAAGATGCTGCAGCTTTAGACTGTTACACATACTAAGACAATCAAGGTTGTTCAGAACCTGCCTAGCCAGCCCTGAGGAGATTTATAACTTTGATTGGCAGAGGCCAAAACTCCTCACATCTGCTTTATAAAAATAGTTCTTGAAGACCAGATATCTAATTATTGTCAAGTCCACTATGCAAGTTTAGAGTATCTGATCTTATGATTACAGACAGGTGCACTTAGGATGCAGAAAATGTTTCTAATTCAATTTCACTGATGAGATAATCAGGACTGACTTCCTACTAAAGTCATGTACTCTGAAGCCTTGAACTTTGTTTTTTGTGCCATTAATGGCCATCCCTATTGTGTTTTGTAAAGCAAACTAAGAAGTTGGTACTGGAATTGAAGGTATGTCACCATTACCTTCAAGAAAAGCAGACTGGGTGGACAGAGTAAATAAATAATTCTGTGTTACTAGTAGAAGAGTGTCTTGATAGGAAGCTGAAAAACTTCAAAGCTAGTTCATCCTTGTAAAATGAAAACCAGGCCTGATATCTAATGTCCAGCCATACACTTCTAAGGTCTAGAAGGTAATTATTTATTTACAGTCTTGCAGAGCAAATACAGTTTGACTGACATGATTTTGTTCAATAAAAAATTTTTAGAAAAGAGTCAACCACAGATAACCTCATGGGACAATGGCTTAAGGAAACTTTAATCTGTATTTCACACTGAAATTATCCACTTCTTTGAAACAATGTTGTTGTTATTTAAAACAGATGTAGAGCCCACAGTGGATCTGGGTTTTTAATCAAAGGCTTCAAGTAATATTAACCTCCCAAACAGTGAAAGCACTGGAGCAGTTATTAATTATAAAGATAATAAAATCTTCTTATGTTGTGATTTGTTACACTGAAATTTGATATGAGCCTATTTATGTAAAATGCAGCTGAAAACTCTTCATGCATTTGATGCATTTGTCAATTGTTATGGATCTAGGGATCACAACACAGAAAAAAAGCCCCACCTTTATTACCGGTATTATAAATAAAGTATTTCCTACCGCCAATATTTCTCTGTATCTAGTTCTAAGAGGACCCAAATGAGACAGGGTTCTTGCTCCTGGTACCATACACTTGTGAGCCCAGTCTTTTCACCTGCTCTCTCCATAGGATGTAACCACTGCTACTCTGCTAAAACAATCTATACACGTATACATCTCTAATGTGCAATACATGAATAATTCATAAAATATATGGCTATCCTTTTCTTATACAGCAATGTGTGCATGAAATAATCATATCTGGCAAAAGCTTAGTTGAGAATATTCTTAATAATTCTGAACATTGTGAAGCCACAAGACCAGCCAAATTTTTATTTATTCATCCAAAGCATTCCCATCACCTGAAGGTCATCACCCTTCTCTCTGTGCAGATTCCAGCAATCACAGATTCCCCCCCACCCTGTATTGTGTTTGTAACCCAGACTCTTCTACTGCCATCTCTGTTGTTGTTCTTTCCGGTCTGGGATAAGCATGTGGCTGACAATTTAAATTTGCTGTTGCTAGGGCAGGATTTTAAAGCAAGCTGAACCACCCCTCCTTGAAGGTATCCTTGGAATAATGGATTTATTGATATCCCTTAGTTTCTTTCTGAGAAAACAGGTATGGATAACTCATTGGTTCAGTCCAAGGTAATGCAAGTTTTCTTGAACAGTTTTAACAATTTTTCTCTCTTTAATAGGAGAATTTTTGTCAAGCATGCAGGAAGGAAAATGGCACTTAGACACATGAGAAGTCAACGAAAGGGATAAGAACCAGAAGGAAGACAGAAAATGATCATGCAGCAGAATATTGAGAAATTTTTTTGCTCTTAGTATTTACCACCAAGTGTTGTCACTGCTCTTTCACCCTGTTCCTTGCCTCTAGGACCAAAAAGCACTCCAAAACTCTGCTGCTTTTGCTGAAGTGAAATTTTAGCAGAATTGAAAACCATTCTAACCTGTAGTACGAAATAGGAAGCCCTGAGGAAGAGGGCAGTCTGTTTTATTGCAGGCTACACAATCTGAGGTTTGAGGCTGCAGTTCTCAAATGAGCTCAGTTTATCTGAGAAATTCCTCTAATTTCACAGTTTGTTGCCAGGCTGTGACACCTTTGCTATAGATTATTCTTTTTACACAATCTGACTTCAACAAACATGTGCTTTTTCATAATATGGCTGCAAAATTATCACATTTTGCTAGATGTTTTCTTGACTTCTGAGATGTTACAGGTCCTCATTAAATAAAAGCTATCTTGCCATACACTGTAGATTATAATAGCAGAAATAATTTTAGCTGTTAATAAATAAATAATAAAATTATATCAGGCAGGAGCACTTCTTTATGTATTTTATGTGTTCTTAAAATCTGATTCATAGGGAGGTAATCTGACCTTGCATAGACTCTACGCAGCTCCTTTTCAACTGTTTGTCAATAGTGTTGAAAGTACTTCAAAGTGTAATGAAATAAGTAGAGTTCAAATGCACCATGTCTTATTTTTGAAGCATGCATCAGAGATGCTTAAGTATCAATACTAAGTTGAAACTTTATGCAGCTGATGTTTTAAGCTCTGCCATTCTGGGGTGCTAGATAATATCAAAGCCTCTTATTTTTATGGCAAAGCATTTACAGGCAAAACTGGCTCTTGTAAGGGATTTCCACTCAGATGCATTCATAATTTCTTTGTGAAATAAGAAAAAGTTTATGCATCCAGTATGACAGAGCATATAATATACAAAGACATCTTCCATTTATAGGCAGATTATGCCACCTTTACTTTTATTGATTTGAACAAGACTACTCAAGCATCAAGAACAATACTTGATATAGATAAGGCCAGTCAATAGGTCAAAGATAACTATATTAGATGTCTCAGTGAAGCAAGGGAAAATGTTTTAAATATTAACAAGGGACTGAGGTCGAACTACTGTATCACTTGAGATGGAAAGAGGGAGTTTAACCTAGCATTGCATGATTATGTGTAAAGTATGCAGAGACCCACTGAAGGCTTTGCACTTGCACTTTCTGTTAGTTTGACATAACTTTAATCCTACATCTGCAGATGTGCTGTGAGAAATATGGAAGTGCTTTTCTAGCAAACAAAGGAATCTTCATCCATCAGCATACCAGAGATGACAGTGGTTTTCATGTTACACAGTTTCAGACATCAGCTAAATTAGGGTTTTGATCTACAGCAATTTTTCCTGCAGTCAGTGAAGAGGCAGAGATGGCTTTGGTCTGTGCTTTGTATTGCTCCACAAAGGTATCCAGCATTCCTCTTTGGCTAAGGAGGAAAATCAATATAGAAATTAATGCTGTGAAATGCTCCTGGGCAGCTAAAATAAGTAATATTAGCAAATATTGAGGTGTATATATATATATATATATATATATATATATATATATATATATACACACACACATGCACACATATATATGAAAACTTACAAGTTTTGCTTTATAATTATATATTTTCTACAATTTTTGTTTCTATTGTATATGCACACAACTTATAATAATACTGTTAAAACATCTGATTAACACTCATCAGTGGCCAAATAAACTCTAACCAAATGTTAAAAATTATTAGGGTAAAAATAGTGAAACAGAATAAATCCAGCATATGGCCACAGATACATGTCCTTTTTTAACAGCTGGATTGACTATTATTTTGACTATGGGTTGACTGGAAAATATACAGGAAAAAAAAAAGTTACAATTATGCACTAACTTCTGTACAAGGAAACAATAGAGGGACTAAGACCTACAAAGAAAAGACAGAAAGTGCTAAAATAGAAATATGACTAAAGAAATACAAAGTCATCAGTGTCTTGAAGCATTCAATACAGAATTGTTTCTTTCTATTTTTCCTGAAGAAAAAAAGGTATGGAAAAAACTTTCATAAATTGAAGGAAGCAATGGCTACTAGAACTTGCTAAATTCAAAGACAATAATTTTTCCTCAGGAGGCTCCTTAGCACTAAATCATTGCAAAAGCAATGTTACAGCTTTGCCCTGTTCTTAATCTCTTCCCTTACTTTTGGCCACTCTCCAAGGCAGGATTTGAGGACATTTACTCTGACCTAACAGGGCTTTTCTGAATCTAATACTTCAGAATTGCTTAGGGGGAAAGGAATAATTTATCTTAAATTGTTACCATGGATTTCACTTGAAATTATATCAAGGGTATTCTTAAAACCCAGGCAGGTGCTTTTGTACTATTTCTCTGAATATTATCAAATAGATAATTTTAGGAGGCTTTATTCTCCTGCAGATGTCTATAGCTCCTGTTAAATTCAGTCTTGCTGGAGAAAACTCGTTGTGAATTATATTGTTATTCTCTTTCATTTCCCGGTATCACATGCTTGGAGCTGTTTGGGTTTCCTGCCATTTAACAATTTGATTTTCAGTGATTTTCTTTTTCTTTCTTTGTTTTGCAGCCTTGCTTAACTGTGAGACTAATGGATATTTTTAACACTGGAATAAATTATAATTTATGATCCCAGCTGGCAAGAGAACAATGAGCTTGGATGAGGTGAAGACATTTAAAATCAGGTGATTAGGTGTTTTGCTTAAGTTCAAGAGATATGGAGCTCCAGATGCATCATGAAGTGATAATTGGCTTAAGAGATGGTGGGACTAAGAAACCTATATAATTGGGAATTTCTGTAGGAAATTACCAGGACTCGGGACAGGCACTTTTCAATGGATCTCTGCTTCTAGCACTAAACCTGTAGTGAAATGCAGAGATACTATTCTTTGTGTGTGGAGGTAAACCAAAGTATTCACTTTTAGTGGTAAATTTATCAATTACTTAAACAGAACTTTGAGTATGGACAGTAGAGGTGAGAGTCACGTCCCTAGCCATGGCTGCTCACAATGTAGCCAGTAAAACAGGAGTCATGTGAGGCTGCTGAAGCAGTAACTGGAGATTGAGTCAATACAATAAATGGAACCCAAGGCATGGTACAAGTTACTCCAGGATATCTGTATTTGATGAATTGAACATGGTCCAAATCCATTGGCTGTGGAAGAATGTCCAGGTGACTGACTGCCTCTTGTGTATGCTCCCACATTATAAAAATAAGATAACCATAAAGCACCTTTATTTAAGCAAATTTAAAGGAATCACCTTAAGGTGTTAAGAGAAACATTGCATCCATCTTTTAAAAGGGTAGAAAGGAGAATCCTGGGAACTGTTAACCTTTCAGTTTCATCTCTGTTCTTCTGATGATCATGGAAGAGATCCTCCTAGAAGCATCCAGAGTAGTGGTCAATGGCTCAGAGCCCCGAAGGACATCAGTGACAAATGTTGTCCTTCAGGGGTCCATACTGGCACTAGAGTTATTCAATATCTGCACTAATGACATAGACAAAGGGATCGGGTGCACCCTCAGCAAGTCTGCAGATGACACCAAGCTGAGTGGTGCAGTGACACACCTGAAGGACAGGATGCCATCCAGAGGGATCTGGACAAGCTGCAGAAGAGGCCCTTGGGAATTTCATGAGGTTTAACAAAACCAAGGGCAGGGTGCTGCACCTGGGTCGGGGCAGCCCCCGGTACCAACACAGGCTGGGGATGAACAGATCCAGAGCAGCCCTGCTGAGAAGGATTTGGGGATGCAGGGGGGGTGAGGGGCTGGACATGACCCAGCCATGTGCCCTTGCAGCCCAGAGAGCCAAACGTGTCCTGGGCTGCATCCAAGGCAGCGTGGGGAGGGGATTCTGCCCCTCTGCTCTGCTCTGGTGGGACCCCACCTGCAGTGCTGCATCCAGCTCTGGGGTCCACAGCACAGGAAGGACTTGGAGCTGTTAGAGCAAGTCCAGAGGAGGCCACCAAGATGATCAGAGGGATGGAGCACCTCTGCTGTGGAGAGAGGCTGAGGGAATTGGGATTGTTCAGCCTGAAAAAGAGAAGGCTTCAGAGTTATGTAATGTGGCCTTCCAGTACCTGAATGGAGCCTAAAGGAAAGAGGAAAGAGACCATTTACTAGGGCATATAGTGACAGGACAAAGGGGAACAGCTTCAAACTAAGACTAGGTTTAGATTAGATATCAGGAAAAATTTATTTACTGTAGAGTGCTGAGTCACTGGAGCAGGTTGTCCAGGGAAATTGTGGATGCCCCATCCTTGGGAGTGTTCAAGGCCAGATTGGATGGGGTGTGGAGCAACCTGTTCTAGTGGAAAATGTCCCTGCACATGTCAGGGAGCTGGAACTAGATGATCTTTAAGGTCCTTTCTAGCCTAAGTCATTCAAAGATTCTAAACTCTGCCTTAGGTTTCCGAGTTTGCTTAGTGCAATTACTGAATCAATTACTTGTGTAAAGATATCTTTGTTGAAATCAGGTGTGTCATTTAAACTGCCAAACCCAGCAGGTTTTAAAGATTCTTAAAGCTGTGTGATATCTACATGGGTGTGACTGTATAATTTATTTCTATTTCTTTGAAATAATTCTAAGGTGCTTCTTTCATTACAGCAATTATTTTTATGTTTTAGAACATAGTAAAATTGCTTTAAAATTCTGTTGTGGATATATTTGAATTTCATTTAACAAACGTAAAAAGTGGCCAAATTCCCAGCTAGTATGACTAACAATTCAGCCATTTCTTAGGATGTACTTAAATTACACCAGTGACTGTGAAGGAAAGCATCTGAGGGATGTCTTAGTCTCACATACCTAAAGGTCGCTAAACTAATCTGAAAATTCTTTAACTACATTGCACCACTTCTGTTTGTGCATAGCTTATAGCAACACAAATATTTCAAAATCTTTCCAGAGACTGAGTTAGAACAACATCTTACTTATAGACAGTTCAAAATAATATACCCTGTGACCTCACATCTGTTCAGACCTGCGCATAGATTCTTTATGTAAAAAAATCTTATGTAAAAATTTTCTTATTAACACTTTTTTAATTTAACTTAATACTTAATTTTTTAAGCTCTTATATTTTCAACATCTTTATGGTAATGTTACAAATTTGCAGTGGAAAAATTAATAATTTTCAAATTGTTTTTTTTAGTTCATTTTCATCCTCTCACTGTCAGAAATAAATGGTATAGACATAGCAAGGTTGAAACATTACTCCCTTGCATAATTGTAAAACGTCTGTTCTTTAAAACTTACAGGTGTGGTTGCATTTCAGTCATGATCTCAGAAAAAATAATGGACCATTTCTGTACTGTTTTGTTTTGAGTATCATAAATATTTTACCCATTCAGGGCAAAATGAAGATAGGTTTTTATTGGGAGGGTTTTTTGCAAAGAATTAATTTTGTATCAGTTCTTCTTATTTTTTTATTTCTCAGAGCTGTTATTTACAACTGCCCCCACTGCAGTAATCTAACAATGGTTTTGGTGACTTTACAGTATGATTCAGTGAAATGGCAATACTAAAAGATTTATCTGTTCATTTAGTGAAATACCACTGAATTGTGATGAATTAATGTCTATAATCTATTTTCTTTCCCACCCGTATTAAAATTATAAAGACCTTGTTTTATAAGTCTGTGAATTTCGCTGCTTTGTATGAATGGAAGAAAAGGGGGAGTCTATTCACTACTCAGGGGCTGCCACCTTGTAGCTTTTCTCCATGCTTGTCATGCAGGATTTAGACCTTTAATTCTCCACTTTGGTTCATTCAGTAGTAAATCCACTCACAGTGTCCCCTAATGGTGAAGTAAGATGTAATAAAAGGCTTCAGACACAAAGGTAAATCAGGAAACAGATGAGGACAAGCCTCTGAAACACGAGTTAGGGCTTTTGCATACCTTCAGTAGTTGTAGCATGTGTCCTTGAGCCATCTGAGAATTAACATAAGAAAGGACAATTCACCAAACACTTGAGAGAGGATGCTACCAATTGTTCATTGTTTTTTCTGTTCAAAGTAATTTTAAACTTACCAGTTGACCCAAAGTTTAAGTTGAAATGTTGTTTTCTCCACCACTGACACCTAAACAGCATCTGCAATACATGTAGGTATATTATGTAAAAGATTTGTTTAAGTAGGTATCTTACCTGCTCATTAACTTTCTTTTAGTTCTGAATAATTATGACCATTCTACTGACCAGTAGGAAGTAGCTTGTCTTAGAGAATAACTTTGCCTACATTTGAAAAAGAAAAAAAAAAAAACGAGAACCTTTACTTGTCTTTATCTGGGATAAATTTCTGGATAAATTGAAATTGTGATGGTACTCATTCAAATCAAACGAATAATTAATGATGGAAGAGTCTAGAACTGCAGCAGTCAGATGACAGACTTCAGGTCAACCTCAATCTTAATTCAACTCTGGGAATACATTTTGCTGAGTTTACCCATTGAGTCAGTAATACAGACAGTTAACTGTCAAAATATCTCCTATGTCTGACTACACACAAACACTTCCAGGACCACCATATTTTTACAAAAGGACATCCAGATATTAAGGAAAAAAAGTATTTTGCATTTAAGTGCAGACTGCAATAGATCCCTTCTAGCCACTGATTTCTCTGTGTAGAGGAGGGCTTTATTACTAAAATATAAATACACACCATTTCATCTGCCATAACCAAATACAGATATTTTAATTGAATGCAAAAAATTAACATAAATTATTAATTGATGTCATTAATAATCTCGTAATTTCCTTAAACATCTCCCCATGTTTTTTTAATATAATTTTGAAATGTATAGACATCGAAAGATTTTTTTGTCTCCCTATGGTACTAGGATGCTCCTCTGAGATTGAACGTACAGGGTGGTAACATTTTAATATACATTATAATCTCAGATACAAGAGGAAGAAATTTCGTCTCTCATGAGACCATCTGGCACAGCTGAGAGAAGATCCAAATACTGCCTGGTGGGGCTGTGGGGGGATGGTTGCTGTTGAGGTGCTTCCATCCCTACCTATTTCGAGAAGTGAAATTGATACAGTGAAATAACATGAGACCACCAAATACAAGAATTATGCAAGATGAAGGGCCTGTGACTTCCTAACTGTTTCTTCAGCGGTTGTGAAGCACAAAAAGGGTGAGGGGGAAACATCTTTACTGAGTCCACCTTGAAAGCTAATACTTCTCACACCTCAGTTAAATGGACTGCAAATATGCACAGGTGTGTAACACATGAATAGAGTTGACTGAGCTAGTGAAGGGTGTGATGGGAGCACTGTAATCACGGTACTGTTAGCCAAGCTAAGGAATGTCAACAGTATACAAGATATTGCAGAGGCTGCAAGTTAATAAAGAGCCACAAAGTGCCCTTCTGTAAAAAAGCAGGCTTGACTTCTTTTGTTGTTTATTTTCTTTTTCATTGCTGCAGTGTGGTTATTCATTTGTATACTGTCTGTATCAGTTAACTACTAAATTATCTATTGATTTATCTATCTATTGTTGAAGAGAGGGACTGGTCCTCAGAGGTTTTCTTGACAATATTTTTAAATAAATGAGCTCTTTTTCATCATAATCAGAAATATCCATTGAAATGGATGAAGAGTCTTAAAAGTTAGCAGTGTGACCCAGCCCGAAGTAAGGATTAGCAGGATTAAGCTCCAGTGTAATGATATGTGATTTTACACATGAATAGTGCCAAATGAAATGGTTCTCATGTGTAAAGTTATTCACCTGTTTAATGTTGAAAGTATCTTTTCATTTAAAATCTGACTTTTACCTTTGCAAAGATTGCAACTACCGTTCTGCCTAAAACTATAGATGTGATATAATTAGCCAAAGGAGAACTTCCTTGATACACTTAAAATTATTGCAAAGCACATTTTTAAAAGTTTGACTGCAAAGTAGAATGAATGATACTTATTGAACAATGTGTTGGCATTTTTAACAATGCTTTTAAAAATAATGTATTTGTCTTTCAGTATTTCAGTGAAACAAAGAGCATGGTTATTATTTGTAGGTCAGGAAGGGATTTCTGATCCAGTTTTTATCTGATATAGTAAACTGCATCCAAAGCCACCCATAAGTTTATATTTTTGAACAATTTATTTTTATCACTCAGTTATTTTTCTTAAAATCATTTTATATATCTCTTGATGAGATATGAGCCACAGTCCATGCAAGTAAATGCAAATACTCACTTCTCTTTAAAGGTCTTGCGCTGTTCACTCACTATTTTACCTGCTTGTCCTTCTAAAATATGAGAAGTGATTGTATGATTAGGATGCCCACAAGGAACCTGGAAGAACTGTATTTCTTTACTTGTTTTGCTCATGTTGCTTGTGTTACCACAGATGTTTCCTTTATTGTATTTGTGTATAAAGCTTTTGCCTGAAAAACCCAAGCAGCAGGTGCTCTCTTACCCCCTCATCTCTGTCTTTTTCTGCCTACCTGGAATACCAGTATGTTCTGAGAAAGGGTACAGGGTCTGTTCACAGTGTGCACTGTGAATAGAATAGTCCACAGAAAAAAAAAAAAAAAAAAGAAAAAAAAGCTATAAGGCATCATCTACTCTGCATAGATCATTGATCTCATATTGCTGAGAATTTATCAGCTGCAATTATGGTTTTGACAGGCTGAGATGAATTCTAAGCATACTTGAGAAGACAGGTTGTTCTGGAATTCTCAAAAAAAAAACCATAAACAAACAAACAAAAAACCCCACCAAAAAACACCTCTGCATCAAAGGTTAAGGAAAAGCTTTTTCTCCCCCAAAGAAAAACAATAAAATCTATAACATCATAGTAGAACAACACGGGTTTATTTTATTTATTTATTTAATGAATAAGGAGAAAATTGATTAAGTCAATCAAACCTTTGCAGAACAAATACGAAGCTGTAAGAGCTCATTAAGACCCTTTTCTACTGTTGATTACAGCTTGAGGAAAGTATTTTATTATTAGCAAAAAGTTACCACAAAGCTTGAATTAATGTAACAGAAGCAAACAGATTTTCTAAAAATTCTTTTTGTTGTCTTAAGACTGCACTCAATTGCCAACACTATAAACAACCAGAGATTTTTTATTTTTTTCCTTTCTCTCACTGCCTTCGGGGCATTAACTGACAAGACACACAGCAGCTCATAACTGAAGCTTAAATTTTAACTCTAGATAGGGGCCACAAGACACCCTTACAATATAAGTAACAAAATATATAGTAATTAGTAATGCAACTGGGGTTGCTTCTGCTTATTTTTTTTTTCTTTGCTTCTCTTTTTCAATATTTGATGAAAGCCTGTTTTGCAGTCTTTCATTTGTGACATATTGCTCTAATTTTATGTGTCCACAAAATCCTGTTGGCTCTGTTCATGTTTTGCCTACCTTAACTTTTCTCTTCTATGAAAAGAGATTTCCTTTTCTCTGGATAGTTGAAAATGTTTTGTCTTTTGGATGGAAATCTCTGATTGGCTACTTGTATCTTAAGGGGAAAATCTGTTTGTCCTAACACTTACAGAGGGTCTAGTTTAAATCTAGCATTAAAGTAATCCACTCTTTTTTTTTTTTTTTTTTTGCTTTCCTCTTGCTTCGCTCAAAGAATCAGCAATTTAGTTGACAAAGAATCTAAATGTGTTTCCTTCTTTGATTTATACCTACTACCTGACAACAACTTTTATCCAACATTAAACAATCTTCACTCAATTTCTAAACTATCTTGTACTTTTGTTTTCAAATTGTCTGCTGATGAAATAGATGGCCACTTATGATGAAATGGGACACCAGTACTCCTGTTTGTGTATCCCCTCTCACCTCAGAAAGCTGCATTTTTGCTACTGCTGTAGCAACGGCGGTATGAATAAACCTCAAGCACACATCATATTGTAAGTGTTGCACTTTGAGGTCACAGCCTGAATTATGTGGGAAATGTAATTCGGTGCAGGATGCTGTCAAGATGTGGCTCATGTTGGCTGCATTTCTGTTGACTGCTCCATACTGGTTCTGTGATAGAGTTTGAGGAATTTCCTTGGTGCCTGCAAGAACACATCATACTGCCTGTGGAGAGGAACTAAGACGTGTTCAACACCCTAAATCACCTGGAAATAAAGCAGTGTAAGAACTTTGGAGAGAAATTTGACTCTTGCCCAGATGAGATTAGGAAGGGTGCTGTGGTTCCAGTTTTTTACACAGGGTACATATCACCCTAAGCTAATAAACAGAATTGGATTTCATCAGAGACAATAGGTCTGTCTTAGGTTTATCTTAATGTGCTGTGCTTAGAAACAGAGCTGGTACTGTTCCTGTACTATTCTGCTACTGTTTTTTTCTGGGACAAAAAAAATTCCAATTAAGACTCTAAAAGCTGGGTTTGTTATGAGCAAAGCATCTTGTAAATTCCCCTCAGAACAAAGGTTTAAAGTAAACTGTCTTTTAGGTTGAATATCCTGCTAAAACATGCTTGAAGTAAGTAATAAATAAACAAAATCTTGACTTCAAAAAGCTGAAAGTAAGGGTTAATAGAGAACAGATAAATACTGCCTTTGTAGATGTGATACTTCCCCCTTATACATTGCAACTAACTGACAACTGTGTTGGAGCTTGAGAGCCTTTTTCATTTTTTTCCTTTTTTTTTTTTTTTTTTTTTAAGAGGAAAGAAAAGATTTGAGTTGGCTCTGATCCCATTGCCCACAAGGTGGCTGGAGCCTGGCCATCTGTCACAGCTGCTGCTCACCATCGCTGCCACTCTAATTGCCAGTGAACCCAGCACCCTGCAGTAACTGGGGCTGCACTGTGACTCGGGCAGGTAATGCACCCTTTTAGCATCCAGCATTCCCATCTGTGCAGCAGCCCTGGGCATGGCAGTACAGTGACCCCACTGCTGGTTTCCCAGGTGGGCAGCAGGGATGGCCTCACCTGGGAAGCATGAGGAAGGCCCAAGGAAAACCATGCCCATATTGAAACTGAAAACCTCCCCAAACTCACTGGCAGATTTTAATACTGCTGCCAAGGCACACACACATTCTGCCATTCAGCTCTGGTTTTTATTTAAAATAAAAAAGAATCTTCCAATACTGAGCAGTTCGTGGACTGCCCCAGTCAGGGTTTCATTATAAAATTACCTCTCAACAATATTTTAAATTGACCGGTCTGTGTTTTTACTTCATTGCAAGCACTACAGACATCAAAACTTCGGCACATAAATTCAGTCACTGAGAAGACAACTTTGCAGCAAGCTTTCCTCAAGGTTCAGATATTCTGGGGGGGACAAAGCCAAATCTTCACCATGTTTCCTGACTGCAAGGTGTTGGAAAATTCAGCACTTCCCTTATGCCGTAAGAATAACCTTGGTCCCAGAATATTCCATGGAACATTTATCTGTCCCCTTCAGTCACTGGTCTGCCCATTATGAATTGCAAGTTACTGTTATTTGACTGGATTTTGGGAGCTGCTGCCTTCTTAAGTGGAAGTAACTCTGGTTTCCATGGCAGGTGCATGTATGGTGAAAAATAAAGGTATACTCTTACATTTATAATGTGCAGTCCTTTGGGCTTCATCCAGAACATAATGAAGTAGGTAGAATTGAGTCATTTTACTCCAGAAAGATTCAGTCTCAACAGGTAGTTTAGGACTTAAGGCTACATTTTGAGGCGAAATCTCTGTCCTTTCTTCATTTCCTTGATAATTCTGTATAAATTAAGATACATATGGATGTCAGAATTAGACCCAGTGATTCTGACAAGTTGAGAAGGATTGATGACATTGATTGCTTATTAGAAAGTTACTTTTGTTTTACAAAGTACTATTTCAAGCTGTAATGATTTCTAACTACAGGTAAATGCTTCCAGATGAGCCCAACTGGCCAGAGGGCCTGGCAGCTGGTTTCCAATGGGACCACTGCCCTGTGCTGCAAGGCAACCCCTGTCACCCGCACAACTTCAGATCTTCCCAAATCTTGTTTTACCGTTATTTGGATGCTACAAAGGCCTTTACTTCTTTTAATAATCATTATCAATTCAAATGTAACATTTTCAGTTTTATTACCTTACTTTTTTTTTCCCAAAACAGAAGCTCAAAAGTCTTTCTGTTCCATTTGCAAAATAAAGCTTTCTAGAGAATTTGACCCTTTTAATTTTTAATATTATTGTTAAGTTTGTATTGGAAAAGTCTGTCCGAGCTAGTACAGGACTGATTTACCAGCTCCTGTCTCCAGAAATGTGATTTTTCCTTCACTTTTTGGAGTGTGGAGTGATGTTGTACTAACACTAAGTTAATTACTCCAACAGCAGCTTGTAGTGGAGAAATACAGTGCAATATTTTTCCAGTGTTTTCAATCCTTTACCCACATATCAGCAAAACTTCACCTGAAAAATTAAAGAAATTGTGAGCTGAGTAGTGGGAATTGTTGAAAAGAGAAACACATTACTCATGAGTTGTTAAGCAGTTGGAAATGCTTTTCCTATGCATTTGTCCCTTAAATGCAAGAAAAGACATTTCAGAGTTGTTATATAAGTAAAGACAGGAAATATTCCTAATTAAAAAGGAAATGCCACAATTCACATGACTAGAAAATGATGCTGATGTGTGATATTTTTTTTTTCATGCAAAAAGAAATTATCATGGGGATGAACTTAGCACATACATTTCCAGACACAAGCACAAGAAAAACCTGAAGGATGTGTCTGATTCTGATATGAAGAGCTTCAAACATTTCATTAGATCTCTGTCTAGCCAGTTCCCTACAGCATAATTTTTGACCTGCAGATATCAGTGGACATCAATGGACATTGTAGATATTTCTCAAAGAACTTGTAGCAAAGTGGTAGATTATGCAAAAATTTAAGGAAATCTGTTGCTTGATATGAAATAATTTGGCAGTACAATTATGACTCTAAAATTTTTGTTTCAAGTACTTTATTCTGTTTCATTTCAATCTGGGTTATTTTATTAACCTGGTTTACAGCATGGTTTCAAAAGCACAGAACTGAACTGGTTTGTGAAAAGTGTGACTTCTCACCTCTCAGCAGAGAGAATGAGTGAATAAATTAAATTTGCAATCACCTGCAGTGGCTAACAAGGCTTTCTAAAGCTCTACATGCTTGTGATACATTTCTTAATTTCACTTAAGTATGTTTGAAACCAAGACATGTGAAAAGGGAAGAGCATAGGCACGCTGCCTCTTTTTGAGAAGCAGGAGCAGCCTCACATTCCAGACAGGCTGCAAACTGCAGAGCCTGTGCAGGCAGGTTTCCTCCTCAGCCACTTGTATAGGACACAGAGATACATTTCCTTAAAGCTATGGACTACACTTTAGTTTAATATAACATAGAATATAGTTGTTCAGCATTTCCCAAAGTTTAGAGCTGTGTTTTCTAATGCACCTTCTAAGGATTACTTGTGAATACAATCCCAACATTGCAGGCAGTTATTCAAAGTAAAAAGATTGGCCATGGTCCAGCATCTAAGAGAGAGATTGAGGCAGAACTCATCTCATATTCCAAAGGTGTTACTCCAGATTTATATGAGTGTAACTGAAAGCAGAAGGAAGTTCATTGTCTATTATGTCAAAAACATAACATTATCTATTATGTCAAAGACATAAGAGCTTTCAGATAATGAGCTATAGATACCAGGCAAAATGCAGTCATATATTTTTCATCCTATTCATTGAGATCTTTTGCTCAGAAAACTTTTTAAATGCAGTGCTCACATATTGTCAGGAAAGCTTGGAATATCTGAAAAAAGAATCTGTGGAAAAGCTTTATATCAATTTTCACACAAAAATCTGTCCAGAGATTGAGATAAGCAATCCACAGATACAGATAGGACTTTTCACTATTTCTAGACCAACTTTAACTGTCAAATAAAGCAATCTCACTTTTCTCTTTATATATATTCCATGTACAAAATGAAGCATATCTCTTCTAGCTGGAGTGACAACTTCATGCATCTTAACAAGTTGTCTTATAACAAAAGATGAACACCTCTGTATTCATGGTAAGAAACTTTATTTGTTGGTTTGAGATATATGCCATTTTATAGCTGACAATGTGCATTCTCCGAGGGTGAAGCATAGCCTCTGCAAAGTTTTTATGTCTTGATATATTGTATCTTTTGAATATCATATTTTTCAAGGTAGACTGTTGGGTTTTTGTACTCCTTTCAATATTTCTTTGATTATAACATTCTTTTCAGTTTAGGAATTCAAATGTGGGATTTCTGAGAAAGGAAGTGTGTGTGTGTAGAGGTATGGATGTTTGTGTACACCCTGAGATACCTGGGTTACTGTATCTTTCTGTCCTGGCTTACTACTACAGAGGCAATTATTCAGCTCACAGGATTTACAGAATGTCTTTCACAATGAAAACTGAAGTTTCATTAGCATATTATTGCTTCTTCTAGGTCATTATTAAAGATAAACAATATCACTGTCTAACACAGAGTCTTGTCATATCATCATAGCAAACAAATCCTGGTTGATTAACAAGCATTGTTACATTTCTTTTTCACATTTTGCAAGCTGCATAACTTGTTCACATGTCAGTTACAGAGATTTCTGTAGAACTGTGAAAAGAAAGAAAATAGAACTGAGACCAAACTGAGTGCCATGCACAGGCAAACCTTCAGCCATGCCTGTCAGAGACTTGTACATCTTCTGCACAGTGGCTGAAGAGAATTGTTAGGAGCAAGAACAGGAAACCGTATTGGATGAACCATGTATTCCAGTCTCCAGAAGTAATTTCTCACAAGAACCATCCTCATGTATCATTATAGCAAAAGTTCCAAGGTTTTCTTGGGTATTTAGCAATGCAAGTCTTATTAAAATCTGCAGAACCTTTACTCTTGATAAACAGTAAACACTTCTAATATCTCTGTCATTTGAATGCTGAGCAGATTGAACTCTGTCACAGTGTTTTCCTCCCTGAGACATACTTTTTACTACTGATAAATGTCAAGATGGTAATACTCTTTCTTTGTAAAGAAATTGTAAAGCTGACTGCCTCAGGAAAGCTCCTTCTGCTAAAGTCATAGGTCTTTGAAGAATTGTCTGCGAATCATCTTTAAGGTACTGAGCTACTGCAGCTTGCAAACCTGTTCTGCCTGAAGTAAAAAACCCCATACTCTTCTAGAAAATGCAAGTGCTAGAAGTGTAGAAGTTGGCTTCAGAACTAGACAAAAGCTTCTTAAGATTTCTCTGTCAACAGTAAAAAGGACTAAGTTGCTTCTAGCCTGGGAGTGGGGGAGGTATATAGGGAGAGGACTATATTAAGTGATGCCCTGGCACAAGTAATAAATCCTTCAGTCAAGTTTATTGTTTTGGTTGAAGAGGTGACCAGAGTGTGGGATAGGAGCCTTTCAGCTCTGGGATTCAGCACTGCTCTGGCTTGATAACAGTATCCACCACCTTCTGCACTTTGACTTTCAGCTCAGTGGAAGCTGCAGCATCAATTCAGACTAGAAAACGGATGGAGCACAAACTTTTATGATGTTGAAAGGTAGCTGAAAGGCAACTAGAGACATACAGTGATATTAAAGGGGGGGGAAATTGCCATAGAATCATAGTTTATGCTATTTGGAAGGGACCCATGAAAGTCATTGAGTCCAATTCTCAGCCCTGCACAGGATGCTCCAAGAGCCACACCATGTGCCTGAGAGCATTGTCCAAATGCTTCTTGAGCTCTGTCAGGCTTGGTGCTGTGACCACTTCCCTGGGGAGCCTGTTCCAGTGCCCAGCCACCCTCTGGGTGAAGAACCTTTTCCTGATATCCAACTCAAACCTCCCCTGACAAAGCTTCATGCTGTAAGCTCATGTCCTGTATAATGATGTGGTTCTGACTGATAGAGACTCCAGCTCTTGGGGTCACGCCACACCACACAAATGTCCCTGAGCACCCAAAGTTTGACTCTTAGCACTCAAAATTGTTAGATACTCATATTGCAGAACAAGAAATCTTTCTGGTCAATGCCCATTTAGGGAATTTAGAATAAGAGTTAGTTTTTGGCTGATATGCATCTGTACCTAAGCTCCCTGCACATATAATGAGATATACTGTGTTTCTTTAAGGAGAGTTTAGCTAGTCCACTGAAGAAATGCTGAGAAAAAAGTTGATGCCTGGACCCCACCTCTCTATGGTTAGGTGACAGGTAAGTGGGGTTGTGATAGTTAAGGACTGTTTTGCAGTTCTAAAGTTAGAACTTGTGAGGAAAAAATGATGGTTAGGTCGTTAAATCTCTTTGTTCTTCAAGCTCTTTCTTTAAAGTCTTCAGAATGACTCCTGAAGTCTGTGTTTTGTCTTGTAAGTATTTACACTGTAAAATAAATGGGGACTGTTTAACATTCCCTTCTAAAAATGCCTGTGTGCATGTTCAGCTCCATTAACAATAGAGGTGTACACAGGACAGGAGAGACCCTGACCCCAGGAAATTATTGCCTAGCTGCTGTAATGGCAATAGCTTATCTCTTATTTAAATAATCAAGTTAAATACCGAACAAATCTTCTAAACTCTGTTTTTTGTTAAGATCAAAGAAATCATGGGGAGAAGAAACGCAAATCCTGCACAAATGATTACAAAAAGTCCCACAAACTCTCCTTCTATATCCTGCTGGTAAGCTGTATAAAGATTAATATTTTTAAAAACACCAAACTAATTGTAAATATGAGATGTCCTTATCCTCCAAATGCCAACTGAAAGGCTAGATTGCTATCTACGCAGATTAGCAGCAAATTTAAAATATTTTTTTGTGGGCAAGAAATTAATTTAGGATAAAAACACTTCCATTTCGAAGCAGCAGGGTGAAATCAGAGTTTGTCTATTAATTAACCACCAGAGCTTCATAGCAAAGGTTTTAGTGTCTTCTTAGTTTTGACTTTCTAGTAACTAAATTGGCTTTTTCTGCATCTGAGTGGTTGTATAATATAGCATATCACTGGTGTACCTCCAGATTTAATGTGCTAATGAATTTAAGACACTCCTTATCATATAACAGAGTAAGAACCCCACAGATTTTATAATAATATTTCATGTTATTTGGCTTCTAAGACCAATAAACAGTTAGGTAGCACTAATACTATCAGCAAAATCAGCTGTTTGTACAAGTTTCCTTTTTACTAAAATAGTCATAGGATAAAATCAGTATATACAGCAACCACGTGTTGTGAGATACTGATCAAACGACAATAAAGTTCTTACAGCAGGGTAATTAGGGCTTTGAATGTGATCTGAATGGGGTAAGTCGACACCAACTTACATTCCAATGGTCAAAGAGATGTGATGGTATCTCCTTTACAAAGAATTAAATAACACTCCAAAGTTTATCTGTCCATCTGAAAGAAGTCCCATAAAGGGAAATAAGCACTTTTAAATTTTTGACACCTTGAGAGTCTTTTTTCACTCAGCTTCAACGACCCTAATTTTCCCTTCGGTACTGCTATTTTATGACGATATTGCTAATACATTTTGAAAACACAAAATCAGTTTTACAATCAAAACGGGAGCAACACAGCACAGAGCAACAAAATGGAGGCCTTTTTAGAGGCTGCCATATGATCTTTAATCTCCAAAGTTACTGAACCTTTTCATAATCAGTTATAGATTTCTTCTGGTATGCAGCCAAAATTAAGAGTTTTTAGCTAATTGCTATTTGTCTGGTGCTCAGGAGCATCAGCTGAAAGGAGAAGCCTGTAGAATCCCGTCTTTAGTGCTTGGCTTTAGGGTTAAGGCATATGCCTGCAGATAAAGAATGCTACTGAAATTTTTTATAATGATGAGAGTGTGAGAGATAACATTGATGCAGGAGGCATCTGACAAAAGAGGAAAAACAAATGGAGGCTTAGAGGTAAGGTAAGTATTTAAACAAAGCAGTAATAGTTGTTATGAAAGACTATATAGATTGATCTACTATCCCTAACTCTCATTTACACTGGGAAAAAAAAAAAAAAAAAAAAAAAAACCAGCTCACAAAATTTCCAGACAATAATCCATACAGCCTGGTGTCCATGGCTACTCAGTACTTTACAGTCTTACCCTCACTTGAAACTGTGGTGTTGCCTAAAACATGTGGTCTTAAACTAATAAAGAAATAGAAAATGGATTCAAAAAGGGAAAAAAAGAGTGAAGAGGAATTTTATATGTTATGTTAATAGCAAGTATATTAATTTTGATGAGATCTATATAAATGGGGAGGAAGACATGAGAGAAGAAGGAGATAATCTGAAATCAAGAATTTTTCAACAGAAGCCATAAAATCAGGAAAAGCTGTGGATGAAAATAAGATGCTGAGATTTTTATAATGAATATTCTAATTTCGGTAAGGGTTGAGATACTTATGAGAAAATATTGAGGAGCCAGGAAGAGTCTGTGGATGTCAAGCAGTATATGAGAACTACTACCATGAATGGTGTAAAAAACTCACTGTCTGTAAGGAACTAATATAAACAAAAGGGTAAGCCTGTACCGCTGCAGGAATAGTGGGAATTGAGGGAAGAGGGAAGAAGGTCCTATAAGTGGGCTCTTATTCAAGAAAACAGTGAAAGGGCATTTACTTCACAAAGAACTAGTTAAGAGGAGCTGGGAAGTGAACTCAGGAGAGAGATTGCAGATAATCATAATTGAAAAGTCTGTTTTGCGGGGTAGATAATAATAGACTTTTTACTTTTGGAAAGGCAAATTCTACATAACATGTAGATTAGAATCAAGGTTAGACTTCAATGAGGAAAGAGTCAGAGAGCATCGTGTGTGCCCTCAGGCGGAGAGAGCCCATTCATAGTGAGGACAGAGAGAGAAGGACAGTGAACAAGGAGAGATGGGTGAAATGCGGCAGTGACAAAGAGCTCAACAAGATATAGTTAAGGGAGCAGGAACAGATAAGGCAAGTGGTTGACAATGTGACTGGATGGAGGCAAAAACTTGAATTGAAAAGAAAAAAGTAGGAGGTCTTGAGCTGAGCCATTTGGGAATGGGAATGGTAATGGATGTTGTAAAGAGAAAAGGTAGTAAGGAGAAATAAATAACATAGGAGCAGATACATTGTGCATGAACCTGTCAGTGTTACTTTTTGAAATGCCAGAAAGATCAAAGACTAAGAAAAGAAAACTGAAGGTTGTACAGAGCTTTAAAAATGTTTGAAGAGGACAAAAATTAAACCTGAAGACCTACTGTGAATGCCAGAAGAGAAGAAATTACAAAAGTTGTATTCATAAGTAGTATCAGAGTTCAGGAACTTTCTCCAGAGCAGATGAAGTGTGGGAGTAAGTGGTGCCCACAAAGTTAGGAAAGGGAGCAGGAAAAGGAATACCAAGGTGGATCAAAAGGCCCATATGATCAAATGAAGACTGGGGGAGAGCTCTGGACAGTGGCACCTCTGGTCCAGTGGAGCTGAGGTATTGGGTAGGCAGGAGTTAAGCCTAGAATGGATTAGAGTCACAATGATTGACAGACTGAAAAACAAGTTTGGCAAGTGAATGGAGAGGAAGGATATGAGAGAACCAGGATTAGGACAGGACAAAGGAAACTATGATGGAAAAAAAAAGTACGTAAGAAATAAGGTTTTAATATGGAACAGGAGGTGGGCAAACTAAAAAGCACGTGTATTTTCAGGGAGGCAAATTTTGTAAAATATGGTTTAATTTTGAGGACTTCATTTCAACTAAGCAATTCTGCTTAGAGATTTCCTCACCTGTCTGCATGCTTCTCAGGCTTCCCACAAGTCTTTTCTCCTTATAGGAGAGATGACTGCTGTTCCAGATACCTTTAATGTATGTAATCACCCTGTGGTGCCTTTCATCTAATTTGGCATAATGTACATTTGAAAACCTGTCACAAATGGACCAGTTTGAAATGATGCTGTAATGCACAAAAATTAGTTCTCCTGCCCTTTGGCTTCTGAACAAGCAAATTGATTTCTGTGCATTATGCAATGAATTTAAATGGTATCTTTCAGACAGCTTTGTAAACATAGGACATTGCAAACAGAGACACTGGAGGGATATAACCAAAGGCAATAGGAACAATTTTGGCAACCTGTGAAATAATTTTTTACTGACTCTTGCCCATCGTGCCGTCGGACTAATGAGCAGATTTGTCTTTGCGGCTTATGTGCTCGTTAGAAGCTTTGGTTCCAAATGCAACTGGTCACTGCTACAGCTTCCATTACCCGTGATGGTTTTAAAAGGTTCTTCTGGTTACAGTACTTAGGTTGTGTATATATAGCGAGTGCTTTTGAAAAGGCAAATTCCTGTGCTGTCATCCAAGCAATCAAAACACTCTTTGTTTGCAGAGCGGGGGAGGATGGAGACAAGGGTAGAGGAGAGGGGGAGATGTTTAGAGAATCAGCAGCTGTCACTCACTGGTCCCTTCCCGACTGCCCCTCAAAGCTGTGCGTTTAAGCCGTGTTCAAGGCAAGGTAAGAAGCTGCAGGAATGCGGACCCGGCCCTGGCACGGGTGGATTCCCGGCCAGCGCATCTCCTCCCGCTCCGCTGCCCGCAGAGCCGCGCCGCCCGCCGGGGATGACAAATTAAACACTAATGTGTTTGCTTGAGGCTTAGTTGCTGGGCTGGGGGGCAGATAGAGTAACCCCTGTGCTCCGTGACCTTTGCTTCTTTACTGCAGATGGCTGCAGAGAGGTTCGGGAACAAGCGCTCTGCTTTTGATCAGCAGCGCGACACTGCGCTCCAGCCCAGACACCTGATGGGGAGAGAAAACTGTTCGAGCTTTCTCCTCTCTCCATGGCAATATGCTGAATGCTTCTGCAGCACAAGCACTACTTTTTAAAAAGGGATTAAGAGCCTCTACCATCAGGAGCAGCCTCTTTGCACTGCATGTTTTATGTCTCACAAAGATCAGTCTATCTGAAGTCAAAATAATTTTTTCTCTGAAAATAAGCAAGAAATTATGTATTTATTAGCAATTTCTCTGACTGAATTATTCTCCTACAAGCCCTAGCTTCTCTCTCACCAAGCAAAGCAAATAAGCTATTAATTCTCTGTTTTTCCTCAGGGTACGTGCGAGAACAGCAGTTGTAGAAGCTCCTCAAGCTGCTGTTTGTTCCTGACAGAACCAGAATCCCTGATGAATGTTTCATTATTTTCAGCCAAAAAGGGAGAAAAAGATAATTTCTGGGATGGTTTACACTCTCTTAAATTCCACTGTTAAAACCCTCGTGTTGCAGGTTTGTCTAGGTCTCAGCTCCTCTCTTCTCCACTATAACCTTTCTGAAAAGGGGTACCAAAAGCTATGGAGAAGACAGCAAGGTGACTGGCGTGGAGCCTAATGTCCCCACTTGCACAACCTATTAGAGCACTAGAGTGAAGTGTGCCAAAGGCCTCAGCTAGCGCAACAAATTGCTTCCCACACAAAGACAGGTCTCCATTACCCAGAACAGATCAATTGCTCTCAGTGTGACTGATGAAGCTGAGGTGAAAGTACAAAAAACAGGATGATGCTAGCTCAATATTTTATTTTTGGTAATGAAAGTGATCTATTGCTGTTTAACTAGTAATTCCAAGAACATCAACACAGAAGACGGTAAAAAAATGTTGTTGGTTACAACATTGTTTATGTAGCCAGATTTCAGGATGAAACTAGATGCATGTAGTTCACAAAACACTGGCATTTCATCATCTTTTATTTATGGAATTCATTAAAATGTGAGACTCTAATATACCACGCACTAAAAAGAAGACCTATAAACTATTCCCTGTATCATCAAACTCATCACCCATACTGCAGTAGATGGCTTGGAAGAGCACCTCATATTCCAGTGATGATCCCTTGTGGAAGGTGCATCTACCTTGGCAATTGTTTTTCAGAGAAGGACCATTTGTTTCAGTGGCACATCAGGACAAGCCAGGAAGAGCTGCAAGTTAGTGACAGAGAGAATTCACCACCTGCATTTTGGCTGTTGCATTTTAGACGTAGTATTTATTTTTATAAGCCCCTGGGGGAACAGCTCTCCCAGATGCACACAATCTGCATAATCACCCAGTTTTAGATAGATTAAATATTCATATCAGGCTTCTTGAGTTGTGATGATGTCCCTCTGGGGTTCTGAGGATCCAGGAAGAGCTTTGCCACAGCATAACGATTGGTGCTTGTTGTTCAGACTGTCAGGGTTAGTGACTCCCCATCACACCCTGTTTAGAGGCAAGTTCTTGTGAACTCTTGAGAATGGTGTGTTTTCCCCCCATATAATGAGGCAAGATATGATTTTTATAATACAAGGTGGTTCAAAGATAACCAGACCTGCATAAAGACTTTTGCTACACCTATACATTGAGATTTATTATCTGTCTATTTAGTTTGGACCCATCTAGAAACACAACTGGCTCAGATAAGGCTGAGGTGAATAACAGGTCAAGATCATGCATATAATTACATTAAATAGAAATATCTGTGAATGAGTGGGAAGAATTTTCTATGAGGTATGGATGGACTTGCTAATATCTTCCCAAAATTCATTCTAGCACTACTCTTTTACATTCTGTCTGCTGTTTGTTTCTTTGTTGTAACAGTATAGTAGTTAATGTATTTTTTTTTGCAATCAAATTGGTGATTAATAAATTCAATTTTAAAAGAAGGAGAAAAAACACCTTTATCCTTATTTTAAGTCCTAAAAGTTATTTGGATTAGTTAACTGATTACATTATGTAATGGGTCTAAACATTGTTCTTGCTCTCTTGTGGCTGGCAAACTACACTGAAGTTTTCAGGCTAGGAGAGCAGCACGATTTAATAAAACTGTATAAGCAAAACTTGCTGAAAAACAACATCATCTTTCTTTGTATTTGTAACTATGACCCAGTCTAGGTTCTCAAAACACAAACATTTTAAAGGGCACATGATTGTTTTTTCCATTTGTCATCACTGTTGGTGACAACAGAGGGTTTTTCAAGTATCACCTTGCTTCCAGACAGGATGTGCCTATCCAAACTCAGATGCCTGAAAAATCATGCATATCAGAGCTATTTGCCTACAAGCTCACCAGAGATAATAAAGAGGAGCCAGAATTTTCCAGAATAATTCCTTTTGCATTAAACCAGCCATCTAAGACAGGTAAGTTGAATTCTTCTCCTAAAATGTTTTACTCCAATTACATGTAAGGGAACTACTTCAGATATAGGTATCTGCATCGTCAACATTTATAGTTAGATCAAATACATTGCATCTTATATGTTGAAGACTATTTTTTCAAGAAATGTGGATGATTTAGAGTCTTCTTTTATTCTTTATGAAATTTTAACAGAAACAGAGGGGGAGCGAGGCATCCTAGAGTGCCCATTTATAAACTAATCTTGTCTGTGTACAGATAGGCATCATATCCAGTTGATATTCAGACATTCAAGTTTTATAAGCTTCATCTAAAGAGAATACCTCTATCATTCAAATGTCTGCATAATGAGGATATTGCACACTGTCAAGAGAGTGGATTTTTTTAGCACTAAAGAGTAAGTTCATAATATTTTTAAAAATAACATTTGAAATTGGTTACTCATATCCATTGCAATTCAAAAAAATCATGCACCTAGTTCTGGACAGTCAACAGTTAACAAATTAGTTAAATTAATAGTGGTATGTTATAAAAATGCTGATATGTTTGAAAATTCACAGAAATACTTTTTTCAACTGGTAAAAAAACCCCTGCAGTTTCTAAGACTTGGATGCCCAGAGCTAAAAAACTAATTAATGTTAAATTATCGGGTTTTTTTGTTTGTTTGTTTGTTTGTTTTTTTTTAAGATGCTGACTACACTCAAGGAGTACAAAACTTTTTAAGCAAGCTTTTGAAAACCAAGCCAATTCATTTTGTTCCTGTGTAAGATTCCTTAGTTAAAAAATTTGGGGAAAGTGAAAAAATGCCATATTAAAATTTAGTAAACTTATGTACTAGCAGCTTACAATGTTGTTTAAATATCTTTGTGTTTTGCTATTTATTAACAAAGTACAGGAGGTTATGATACAAAATAGGAAAGTCCTGCTCTCTTGTTAGATAATATTTTACCAGTTCCACATGATGAGATTCTGCTAGTCTTGCCAGTTAAACACAAAAGGAAACCAGCAGATGGAAGAAATGAAAAGCAGAATCTTTATTGCACTCATTGGCAGCTAGTGCAATTTACTGACTTTCCAAAAGTATAATATGCATTACTACATCTTCCATTCCTCCTGTGCTGATAGATGTTGGATGGAGTGCCCTCCATTTCAGGACACTGAGGAAAGAAGTAAAAAACATAAGTGGGCAACTGAAAATAGGACAAGCTGATTCTATTTCTACAAGTCAAAATCAAATGTTTCATCTCCCATAGACTGTATGTAATTAAACTTAGTAAAATTACAAGCTACTATGATTGCTACTTACTCTGAGTATGCACAGGCAAAACCTCCTTTGGGAGGAACCAGCTTAATTCTATTGTAGTGAAAGGACTTGAGTCCCTGGCTCACCCTTAAATATTGAGCTGGCGTGTCAGGCCCTTTTCTGCTAAACTATTCCTGTTGTTTGAGCCTCACTTCATTTTTTTTTTTTTTTTAATTAGCATGAGCCATTAAGACAGACAAACACGGTGGTTAAATATATGAATACAGATTTGGTGAAATATGGTTTTCAAAGAAATCTACTTAGAGATTTATAAAATAGAAACTAAAGAATTTTTAAAATACACTTGTTAAGACTTTAAGCTCTGAGACAGATCATCAGATACAGCCTAGTTTCAATATCTATGAAACTGTATGCTTCAATCATAAATCAAATGGAAGAAATCGAGGAAGAAGATAAACAGAAAATTTACTCTGAAATTTTTAAGGGCAGCAGGCTAGTGGAACAGAAGACAGACTATTTCAATATTATACTCTATTTTCAGCCTCAGTGTAATTAAAATCTTCAGTGTGAATGTTCAGTTATGGCATCTATATTTTACTAGTAGCAAGTAAAACTGTTCAGGAGGAGTTTAACAAATGTTTGAAATTTATTTGAAATTCATTACCACATTTCCACCAGCTGGGATGTAGCCATGTCTGCTTTCAGTCTCACACCAAAAGCATGTTACATTGCTCTGACTTTTCAATGGGAAGCTGAATCTAAAATAATTTGGAACATATCAAATATTGGAAAGCATTCAAGCCACAGTGACAGTGAGATGAGACCTAATGCACTGGTTACATTTAGAGGGGAATGGGAGAAACTGAGCAATGGGTTTGTTATGCTCTGGATCTCTTTCTAACATACTCTGGTGTACCTCATTTCCACAAAAGCCCTGTGATCATTCTCCCTAACCACTATCCTTCACCACAAGCCAAAACAGGCTGTATAATACAGCCTTGTTTATTTTTAGAAAGATTCAGTGTCCTACCTATTCTGGTTTCATTTTCTTTAACTTTCACAGTCCAACAAACTTAATCCATTTTCAACACACTAAGATAATTTAACCTGCCCATGCAGGGACTTGCTGTATTTTAATATAATGTACATTTGTATTTTCATTTTCAAAAGGCTGTGTGTTGTCAAATCTCGAGAAAAGTGAACTAACTTTGATTTCTTGATCTCTAGCAAATTCCTCAAACACAACAGGACACAGAACAACAGCAAAACATCAAGCATTGGGGTTTTTTTCTGAAAATGGATATAAATATCTAATATAATTTTTAAACTTACAGAATGTAAAGTGGACATTTTTTCAATAGTGTTCTCAAGAATAACACATTTCAAAAGTTTTCTGAAGAAGTGTACATTCTGATAACTTCCCTGAAGTAACCTTTTTGTTTGTTTGTTTTTTTTCTTTTGTAACCAGGTGGCTAACAACCAAAAAATTTGTTTAAATAAAGCTTACAAAAGACTACTGAAGCAGAACTGTTAGCAAAGCTACAGGACTGTGCATCTATATGGTGTTATGTTTAGAGAGTGAAGACAGTGGATGTGGGAATAGATCTGGCAGTAGGAGAGAATTGCCAGCATGCACTTCACAGAGGGAGTGTTCATGGTGTTCCAGACTTGTCTTTTCCAAGTACTACTATTTCTCTTTCAATATCTGTGTCTTCCCACAAGCATTGTGTGATCTCAGATTAGTCCTTCCCAGACAATTCTCATCAAGGACATTTCAATCTCCTGTGTTTCTTATCCCTATCTTCATCTCACTGTCCCTGTCCTCTCAGCCCATGGCTGCCAATGCTGTAAGACATTCCCAGTTATTTATTCAGCATTGCCCAATCTGGGAATGGGAAAATGACCCCTCTATATATACTTTTTTACACGTTTTTCTCTCCCTGCCTCTATCCTCAAGAGTTCCCTAGCGAATGTTTTTAATGTCAAATAGCACACTGAAAACATTTCTCAGCAAATTAATCAAACAATTTATAGTTTGCATTTGAAAGTAGTCATAAAGATGTTTCCACAGAGTTTAATAATGAGGAATATATAACACCTTTAAAAAACCCATTCGAACTTGGAACAAAATTTTGATTTTTCCCACAAAATTATTTGCCGTGGTTAGTAACAAGGCATCACAATTTATGGGAAATCTAGATTGTTCTGGGGCAACTGGCAAGTACAGTAGACATGCCACAAGCAAGTGCAGCTAAAATGTTAAATGTTTCTATCCCTCTCAAATACTGTTCCAGGTATCCCCTTTAAGAGTACATCAAGAATGTACTGTCTTTCAAACGTACATGTTACTTAAAAAAGGAATGTAAAAGAAAAGAAAACCATAGTAAATCATAATCTGCACCAACAAGAACAAGGAGACATGACCACATGGTATATATCCCAGAGGTGGCTGTCAGGAGAACTACAGTTGAGCTTACAAGCACTGGGCCTATAGCAAAACAATAGTAACATTTTATTTTAATTACTATGAATGTGTTTCATTTATTTTTTCAGTGGCTTCAGTCTCATATCGGTCACTAGGGCCACAAAATAAGTAGTATGGTTCATAATCCACAGTGCTCTTTGTTGCTTTTGAAGTAATTGGAAGGCTGCTCATACAGTGCATTGTGCAAATAGGCCTGGTGATCTTCCTCTTGCATGAGCAGCTGTGGGTTAAAATACAACAATATTGTGTTTTCTGCTGCTGTGTTACTGTGATGCCTCATGCAGACAAGACTAAATTCCAAAGCAAATGCTCCAAGAGAAGCATATGCACTGTGATGTCAGCTGATACACCACTCTAGCCCTTGGCACCAAGAGGGCACAGCCTGCAGGAGACCATCCAGCCCACTGCCCCTAGAGACCTAAGTAAGGTACAGAAAGCTTGAAACATAGTTCCCTCACCTGGACAGGATTGCCAAAATTGTCTGAATTTTACAACTAAGTTCCAAATCCAAAAAACTTACAGTAAAGTTGTAAAGGCAATTTGATCTTTTGCTGAAGTGGCTATTAAAAATCAGCTCCAGGAAACTGGTTTGTTGGTCTTCTCTTGGGACCCAGCAATTCTCCACTGGAAAGGATTTCATCTAGAACTGCTTGTTATTGGTTTTACAGCATATCTCTAATGTAGATTTCACAATATGGTACTCTGGGGTATGTTTCTGGTTATGAGCCCTTGGAGTATTTATATACTTTCCTTGCAAAGAAAACAGAACACTCGTGTGATTCAAGTGAAGCCAAGACATGTCTTGTATTGGACAAATATCTAACCACTGGGCACCAACCAGACCTGTGGTCCTCCTTGCTCATTCATAGCATCATTTAGGCTGGAAAAGATTTCTAAGACAACCCCAGGCCAAGTGACCCTCTGGTACTGTTCCTAGCTATGTGATAGTCACTATGTTTAATTGACAGCAAGGGTGCATTGCATCTAAATTAAGGGGCTGAGAGTAACTTCTCTACAGTAATTGTAGCTGAGGTTTGCCACTCTCAAAGAACTGAATTTAAATATTACACAAATGTCCCAGCTACCTTCTCAAAAGTATAAAAAAACCTGCACCGGACCCCCATAAAAAAGGGAGCCTTTGTGATCTCATGCTGATCTCCTAAAACAATGTGTGAATGGTGATGCTTATCATGGAGACTGAAACCTGCTCAAACAGCCACCTTCTCCTGGACATCTCTGTTGGCTGGCTCCCACAGGGTCTCTCATAATTCCTGAACAGCCAGGAGTAAGAAGCTGATGCTTGCAAGTAATGCAAGAAAATTTGCTGCTTTCCATAGCTGTTCTGCATCACTACTGCTTCCTTGATGTGGATTTGTAGTTCTGTCCACAAGCCCATGGAGTGGATAAATAATGTGTTTGCTTGTACATTAAAGATATTTGCTACAGATATTTTTCTTTAATTTGAAGAAACAATTACTATTGGATATATTGCAAAGGTTTTACTGCTTGTTGCTGTTGAAGAGAGCTATCTAAAGCCACAAATGTTGAGCACGCCACATCTCAGAGTGACAGTTCCATGAAAAAGTTTGTAAAGCTCAGTGGTCTGCTCAGCGCTCTATAGTGATTCAGATTCTGTGTGTCTGCTCCTGCATATTACCATTTTAATTGCTGTACATGAGACTATATAATATATTCAGTAAGGCATGATGCAGAATAATGAAACATTTCATTACAGAAGCATAAGCCTCTTCATTATATTGTCACGGAAATAGATTTGTCCCATTATAATTGTTTTTGTATTTACCAAAAAAAAAATCATAAATATATTAAGCTTTAGTACACTAATTAGACTGTATTTTACAGTACCTGTATGTGTGATTTTCTTTCTGCTTACAGCTGGCAGATGGTGTGGAGCACATAGTTCTGCTATTAAGAGGTGAGGAAGTTTAAAGAGGTGAACACAATGTGCATTGCTTTTGTTGCCTTTTCATTATGTCTGAACATTGGCCTGTCTTCTGTTCTTATTCTTTTTTAACTTTATTTACCTGCTTTTACACTTTTGAACCATTGTGCTTCTTCCAGTAAGTCAGCAGTAACTACCTTAACCATTGCATAAAGTTTTTTGTGCTTGAATACAGTGGATTTCCACCCATATTTGATTGCATTAACTTCACTGGATTGCAGGCACATATAAAGTTAATCATGCTGTTAAATGTTCCTTTGAAGAAGCCTATGGATGCATGAAAAGTCACAAGAGGGCAGATGATTATGCATTCGATTGTCATCCAGTTAGTAATGTCTGATCATCTGCATATTCTCTTTATACAATAAACTTATCTTAGTAATCAACCATTTAATAAAGAACAACTGATCCACTAGTAATTTGTACTCTAGGATACCACAAAGCATCTTGGATCACAAAAATAACTCTCAAACAAATGAAAAGAACAATTTTGGATAGTCTTAACTTCGAATAAAAAGAGTATATGTTTCAGTATATGATTTTCTGTGTAAGAGTGATAATTATCAGATAATTGGAATATACTGCTTCTCCATAAATGAAGCAAAATAATAATGGAAAATATAAGACTTCTGAAGTTTCATAGCTACTCATTATAAAATGCATACCAATGTAAGTGCGTAATTACAATATTCCCATTATTCCATAAGAATTGAGTCTGTGTTAAAAATTCTTATCATATTCATAATCAAAATTATGATCTATTATTAATTATTACTGGTAAACATGTTAGCCAACAAAATCCCTCACAATTAACAAAACTGATTACATGTAGATCATACTTTGAAAAGCAAAGATAATAAAAGGCGGATTTTACATTTTTAGCCTGCAGAGTTTTGTGTATCTCTTGATTAGATTATTAAAATGAAAGACTACCTCCTGAAGCTGATAGCTCTGTCTACTGGTGGTCATAATGAAGAAAACCAACATGGTTATAGTGTACTAAGTAGTAGTTCCTAAATTCTTTAAGTATAGTAAGTTCAAGAAAAAGTGTCTAAGACTAGGAAGTTCAAACCTGTATTTTTAGTGGTAGGAGGTTAAGTTAAATAACCTAGCTAATGAATTAGGAATGCCAACAAAACAGACCAGGGCATCTGTTTTAGAGATTCTCAGGCCTCCAGTCAGTGTAAAGAAAAAGACATCTCCGGAAATGAGCCCAAATCCTTACCTCATCTTCCTCTCAGCCATGCAGGGAGCCCAAGTTCTGTGGGGAGAGAACAGCAGTGGGTGAGCTCATGCACTTTCAGCACCTTGGAAATGTTGAAGCTTAAAATGGAAAGCCCATCTTGATATTTTTGAGTGTCATGCCTTCACTGTCAGGAATGAATGACTGACTGACTGACTGACTGACTGACTGACTGAATGACGGAACGAATGATCCTTGTCCATGTGAACATTCATGGCAACGGGTGTGTTACTGATACAACGGTTCGTGATTTAATGCACAAACCTTAAATGCAAAATTGTCAGAGCCATCTAACCACTTTCCCTGCAGAACAGACAGAAACCCCACTACAGTGCAGACTGCAAACAGCCTGGGATTTGTAGAAGACTGTGGTCATTCTAGGAAACGTGTGTCTCCAGCAGGCTCTGGAAATACCATTAAATCCTACGAAAAATTATACTATTGGCCATTTTAAGGGGAGCACTGAGAGGAGGAAAGATGCATAGGAAAATATATATATATATATATATATATATATATATATATATATATATATATTTTATGAGTTTGAATAGATGATAAATGTACAGTGTCTTTTC
The DNA here is from genome assembly GCF_963662255.1 of Cinclus cinclus. NCBI lineage: Eukaryota > Metazoa > Chordata > Aves > Passeriformes > Cinclidae > Cinclus > Cinclus cinclus. The sequence continues at coordinate 17,024,618 of NC_085048.1, read as the reverse complement.
CCTACTTATTTTTCTCTTAACTACCCATAAATTCTTACACTCAGAAGGAACCCTCAGCCATAACTTACAACTGCAATCCTTGCAATGCACTTAAAAGACTTTCAGTACTTGAAAGGGCTGAAAATAAATTAATTGAGAGAGCTGTTTATGTGATTTCTTTGAATATTTTCTTAATCATTAGTGAGTGGATAAAACATTCTGAGTGTTGTTTGCTCTATTGTTTTGTGCCTCCCTCAGTTCCAAATTTACAAGACTCTGCCATAAAGTACTCTTAGTACTTTCCTAGGAAAAAAAGGAATTTATTTTTTTCAAGTGTTCCAAATAAATCAGTGGAGCAATTTCAGGTAGTGGGAAATACCACAAAAATAAAAAAAGGAAAAGGGACATAGAATAATTTTTACTTTAACAACAAAAAGTCATACTCTACAAAACTACACAATTAACCTCCATTGAAAATATCCTGAATAACAGCATAAACAACAAACATTTTCTGTAGAGAACTCTTATTAGAGTGCATATTATTCCCTCTCTTGATGAATTGAACTGGCATTTTGATTACCTTTATTTGCATACACCAAATAAGTTGGTACTGTGCAGTGATACACCAATGCACATAGAGGATTTTTTATTTTAATATAAACAATTATATTCTAAATCACACAAAGCATTGAAACATTCACCTTTCATTGAAACATTCCCTTCATAAATTTTGGGAATTGTTGGTCTGATTAATTGTGCTTCTGTTATGGAAGCACCCTTCCAAATCAATTTTCAAGGTTTCTAACTGCATTGCAAGAGAGGTTCCTTGGAGCTCTTCTTGTAGATTCTGACTTTGCTACAAAGCAGCATTTCTCCTTAAAAAATGGAGGATGCTCATCTTCTTCAAGGGACTTTAAAATCAGGAATGAGTAGCAATACTAAAAATAATGATACTGAAGAGCATCTTGCAAGTCTATTTCGGATCTTTCAGTTTTGCAGCCATTGGAAATAAGATCAGTCATTGACTTGGAAGAGTGAGAAAGCATTTAAACATGTGGGGTGTTTTACAATAAACAATGATGGGTTTATATCTACTGGTTATTTTTATTATTTTCTATGCATGATCAGCCAGCATAAACACATGTCCTAAGTTTAAAAAGTGTAAGCAGATATGACTTTGAAAACCACATTTAGGTTCAGTTTTGTCAGATTTCGACATTCCTTTGCACAGTGTTACAAATATTCTAGTTTCTACTTACAATACTGCACAACGTAAAAATACAGTTCTCATCTAGATCTCACAAGTATTTTACAATTTTTTTAATCTAAATGAAATTAAAAAATGAAGATGGAGAGAGGGGTGAAGAACAAATATATTTGCAGCATGAGAAAGATAAGGAAGTTTAAGGCCTCAAACAAACTGGAAAGTGCCTTCATTAAAGTCTGGAGATAAATCAGTAATATTCTGGAAGATTCTGAAGCCCTTCCAGCGCATGTAAAAAGAGTTTTCTATAGACATTTAAACTCAAGGAACACAAACCTCTAATATATTACAAGTTACTCAGAAAGAAGCATTACTTTGTAATGAATAAATAAATAAATAAATAAATATTTTAAAAGCGTGTGCTGTCTTAAGCAAATGTGGAACAAAGAAAAGAAGTTCCCTATTACAAAGCAGGTCAGGTTTTTAAACAAGATGCAAATGAAAAAGATAAAGGAATACAGAATAGCACTCACAACTAACAACAAATTTAATTTTTAGAAGACTCATTAATGAGCAGATACATGGTGCATTGATAAAATTAGCCTAGTCAGACTAACTTGGTGTCCCTTTCTGGACCTGATAAGGAGGTTTGTCCATAACTAGTGAGAAGCAGTGCAAAAAAGCAAGAGGCAGAAGGAAGGACACTGTGCATAGGAGGAATTCAGCAATGCTGCCTGCACATGTAGGGAGGTACCAGGAATGCCAGAGCTCAGCTGGACTTGAGACTTCGTAGGTGCATGACAAGAAGAGTCTGTACTCTTAAGAGTACAGAACAAGGAATGTGTTGAACGGTTGTTGAATGAGAATGATGATCCAGTGCCAAGGAAGAAAGATAAGACCAAGGAACTCACTGTCACCTTTCCCTCAGTCTTCTCCAACTACTGAAGAGTACTTCACTTTTTTATGTCCATGGGAACCAAGATTATATTTGTATTTTCATTAATAAAATTACAATTTGGAATTTCTTGTGATGATAGGAAACTCTTTCCCAAAGTGCTAACACTCCCCAACTCCCAAATAATCACATTTCCTGATGTACTTCACTATAATTCTTTTACTCCAAATTTCTGTCTGAGTAGTTATTTGTATTTGTGATGCATACAGTTAAAAGCTGCTTGGCAAATTTAATCAGGAGACTTGAATTTCCCTATCAGTTCCTTGTCTGTGCCACAGGAAATCAGTGAATTTGTCTTCATATTTTTAATGGGCAAAATCATTCATATCTGAAGCTGTCAGCTATCAACCAGGGATGTCAGAACAAGAGGTCATGAGTACATCCAGGGCTCATTTTGGCAGTGCCTTGTCCCAGGAGCAGATGAAGAACCCCAGTGAGGAAACAACAGGGTTCATAAAAGTCAGTGAGGAAGCACTTTCCCAGTGGATGGGCATTTCATTAACACCTCTATTTGAAGGACAAAATGACATCCTGCCTACAGTATGCTGAGGTCTTGACCCTTCTCAAGAAACCATCTAATTACTATCCCCTGTCAAACCTCCCTTTTTGGAGAACATGATTAAGGAGGCAGTTGCTAAGCAACTTCAGGAGCACCTGGACGAGGTGGGATTTTTAGCTTTCTTCCAGTCTTCAAGTAATCATTTCCAGACAAGTTTCGTAACAGTCTTAGCTTCATATTTCCTAATACTGCTCTTGGGACACTAATGAAATATTGTTTTATATCAACTCTGTTAATGTTTTTCACATATATTCCAGTTATTGATGATTCAGGTCATCTTATGTCGAGTAACAGAAGGACCAGTATTTTATAAAGAACATATGCATTTAAAATCAAATGCTTTTTACTTATATTCATGAGAAGCAAAGCTCACCTTGAAGAACAGATAATGATTTTATTCATATTCATCTCCATGTTTCTTCTTAAATCCCACATATCAAATATGCAAATCCCCTAGCTTCAGTCAAAGAAAAAAAAAATGAAATTGTATCACCATCAGGACTTCAAATAATGAAGCCATGAATAAAAAGATCTGTGATAAATGAGTTTCTAATAACAACGGGGTTTCTAATAACAGCAGGAATCAGATTATGAGAACATAAAGGGGAGGTTTCATGTATGAATGAAAGACTACAACCCTAATGTCTCTTTATCACTTAAAATGAGGAATGCAGACTGTAGCAGTCAGAAGTTCTTCTGTGGACCTGCCAAGCCTCCTGCTTTCACAGATCCTGCGGCTCAGCTGTGAAATTGTGGCTCAGAAATTAATCAAGTGCCACAAAAAATCAATCAAGCAAACAATCTGGTAAAGAAGCTTTCCCCAGAAAACCTGCCCAAGCTGGAAACACTCTGAAATAAGAAATATCTAGGTTCTTTTAAATAATTTGTTTATAAAGCAATTCTGCCTGATGCAAAATAAATGGTAATTTTTCATTATATAATTAACTGAAGAAAAGATATAAAAAGCTTTTTGTTGAAAAAGGGTGATGTTTCTAGGAAATTGCTCTGCAGGGTCCAGCAAGACAGAGGGAAGAACTGTCAATCTGGTGTTGCTGTAAATATCGAGAGAGCCCTTTTCTTAAATTCAGACAAGTTGTCTGTGAGAAGCAGTTAAGCAGAACTAAGAAAGAGTTAATAAAAGTAATGCCAGTGTGTAATTTCAGCTCTATTGCCCTCCTGTATTGTCTTTCTCTGTTATCAAGTTTCTATTACATAACCAGATTTATGCCACAGCTCCAAGCATCACAAGCATAAATCAATGAGTGGGAGCAGCCGGCAGAGTCAGACAGGGAAACTGTTTTTAAGTCCCACAGACATTTGGTTCTAAGTCTGAAACTCTAGAAATGCTCGTGAACTTGTGACCGTGGAAAGTGGTGTTGGTGGGGGAGCTCAGCTTTTCTCCTGCAGCCTGCCAAGCCCTCCAATGCTTAAGCTGCTGATGAAGTTGCAGTGAACATGCAGGAGGATGGAGTGGAGCAGAGGGAAAGAGAAAGCAGACAAGGCACAGAAGCACCATGGAACAGCTCCTTCTTCTATCACAGCTTCCATCACGGAGGGTGGAGTACTTGAATGTTCATTATCCCCCGAGGAGACTGGCAAAGTGATCCTTCTGACTGTTTTCAGCCCTTTTTACCAATGCATTAGATATTGAGAAGGAAACAAGCTGCAGGAAAAAAAGAAAAAAAAAAATCTTCTTTCTGACTGAACATAGAAAATAAGGCTATTTGGATAGTTTCTCTGTACCAAGACTAGCATCAGTACAGAATTCTTTCTGCTTGTTTTTTTGTTTGGCTTCAGAGGCATTTGTTTCAGGTAATAGGACACCTGAAAAATATCAATGCTTTTTGAGAGAAGCTTAACAATAAAGAAGAGCTGTATGTTTTTCTGAGTTAAATGTGCAATTCCTCTATGCCTGTTTGTTAACAGTAGAACATTATCCACTTTTGGTTACCTGACCTTCCTTCTGCAACTTTCAGAATACCTCACAGCCAGAAGGGCATTAGGCAGATCGATGGTCTTTCCATTCTGAAGAGCTAAAATCCTTGGACCGTTGCAGAGCATTCATGCAGGTCTGTCAGGAAAGGTCCCCTGTTCTGCATGTCCCACCTACCTGGAACCCCAGCTGTAGCAATACAGAGATCCACTAGAATGCAGCATGGTTGCATGCTGCCACACAAATGGGGAATTCTGCTGTTATGGTCTCAGAACAGCAGGGTACAAGCACATACCCGAGACTTTTCCTACCATGGACCCTAGCACCAAGAAAAAAGTAAGCCCTTAGAAGGATTCCTCACAATCTTGGAACAAGTAAGAGAGAGACGCTACTAAAAAGACTTCACAAAAGATAGAGATTTCCCTTGGACACTTGCTATTCCTCTGTCCTTAAGTGTTTTAAGGTCTTCTTGGAGTTGTACAGCTTCCTAGCATGTTATATCTCTTATCCGCCATTATCATGAGGCTATTTTCTGTCTGTTTATGAATTAATTCCAATTTGACAGCACAGACTTCTTGGGGAAAAAAACCCAAAAAACATTGCTTTGGGGATGTTGCAGTTTGATGTTTCTTTGTTTAGTCAGTTCAGTTGCATAAGTTGAAATTAAACAAGATTTTTTGGGGGGGCTAATACACCCTCTGACAGTCCCTGACCATAGCTGCAGCATGGGTGTATTTGTATTTTGCAGAGGAGGCTGTGACATTTTCCACAGCCATGCAATTGTCTACTCTGTATCTACAACTAATTCTAATGGTTGTTGACTACTGAAGGGAAGGAGGCAAGGATTGCACAGATAGAAACAATTCCCTTTAAACAGAATAACTCTGGACAGTACCTGTTGTAACCTATCCACTTTCAAGTTCAACTTGTTCCAACGATCCTTTCTCACTTGCCAGATGGATATTCCAGCTGATGACTATTGTACAGTGCCATGGCTTTTAAACAGTCCTTCCAAATAAAAAGACTACAAAAACCTGTCAAAATCCTAGAGGAAGTTTGTCTTCAATTAATTAACATTTTTCCTCATAACGAATTCTTGCAAACATCACTTATCTCTTGTGCCTTTATGATTTACTTGGGTAAGAAATCTAGAGTCATTGTGCTTTGGTTTTTTGGTTTTTGTTTTGTTGGGGTTTTTTCCTAATTAAAAGAAGTGATACAGCATTTGTTTCTGGGACTCTTTCAGAATCTATGTAATATTTAAATCCAGAAAATGCAAAACTAAAAGTATTTAATATATGGCCTTACATTTGTAATACTTGTTCTGGAAATGGCATTTTGTTCTTATTGCCATTTAACATCAACTTGAAAACAGTTCTTAAAAATTAATGACCTATGCTGAAGAGATACTGAAGGATCAGTGTCTAATTTTAGCTAGACTATATTATAATAAGCAATTACTTTTTGTCATATCATGTTTATATAGCATGACCAAGTTTAAATACCTGATTTAGCAAGGTTCTGAAATGAATAGTATAGCTTCTTGAAGGAAGAATAGAACACCTTGTGTTACTCACTGAAAACTCCAACAAAAGTTTCCTTCAGTTTATTCAGCTGATGAGCTGATAACTGCACTACTACAACAGGGAAGTACATAAACAAAGTGGTACCTTTTAATAGCTTTTTTTGCTGTTATATTTTAAAACAAATCCCTCCCTTTCCCTAGAAACTTTGAAGGCCCTTACCCTTTCCCAGTAGTCTGGGTTTGCTGTATGGTCAGTAAGACAAGCAGGTTATAGTGTTTTCTTAGTGTCTTAGGGGGGAAGGGATGATCACCATGGCACTGACAGCCCCTGTGGATCAGGACCCAGTTCCACTTCACTTTCTAAATGAGTTCACTAGACAGGAATGCTGCCAGCAATGAGATCTCATTTCCAACAGAAGAAATGAGATCAGATGTAAAATTCAGTACTGTTTAACGGCAGTGAAGGTTTCAGTATTTGTCCCTCAGATTTTTTGAAAGATCTCTTAGCATCAGATTCTCCTTTCTTCTAAAGTGGTTCTTGAAAGCTGTTCTTGCTGTGGTAGCTCCCAGATAAAATGCTGAAGAGCTGGGACATGGTTGTCTGAGTATGTATCAATTGCCATTACTTGCCAAGAAATCTAGAGAATTCATAATGCCATTTTTAATCTTGTTAGCTTCAAAGTGCCTTGTAACATTACTATTTATATGTATCAGTGCACAGAGATCTTATCACAGAGCACAGCTCTATTCAAATTTAGGACAGAAAGACAACTGCCCCAAGGAGATCACATCAGAATATGACAGAAAAGTGACTCGGAGATATAAATAGAGGCAAAATAAAGTGTTGGTGATCCTAGAAGATTGTATTCATACAGCATTAGCAGCTTGATCACTGGTTTTGGAGGAGCAGGGGTGTGTGGTTAATGCTGTATGTGTTGTTTGCATTGTTGTATTGTTTTCATATCTTTTCTTTGTTTTCCATATACTTGTAACCCCATAAGAAATGCATACCTTGTACAATAAACTTTCTCACTGGTATGGTTATGTTATTCTTATTTATTTTTATTTTTTGGCAAGAAAAGAAGTCATGAATGGTATCAGAACTGATGCAAAACTCAGTAAAGATAAGCACATCACTGTATGCCTGTATAAACATATTCAGTATATATGATGTTTCATACTCACTGCAAGTGCAGTTTTTGCTTCCTGGACAGCTTCCATAAGAAGTTTCATCGGATTTCCACTACAGTATCAGTCAGTCCAGGCAAGTGACATTATCAGTCTCACAATAATGTGAATGAGATTACATGTGATAATGTCAAACAACAAATGTTGAGGTACCCAATTTGATCAGGTATAACTTGATTTTAAGAAAAACTACACTTGAATCAAAACGTATGACTAGACATATAGCCAAAAGTCATTTTTCTTTGATTGTTTCTTTTAAAATACTTTAAAATATTTTACAATAGATTAAACATACAGTAATTACAGTACTTATGTGAAATTCAGATTTGAAACTGAGTGGTATTGATGATGATGTCTAGCTCATGCACATGTATTAATGGTATAATACTGTCATATATGATTTCTGACAAAAGAATGTTATGTTAGATTTGTTTTTTAGTTGCTTGAAGAAATTGGCAATAGTAGCAATGCTTTTGAAAAATTCTAATTTTCAGAAGAATTCTAGAGCTCTAATATTTTTGAAAGTCAAAACTCCAACCAGCAATAGAAGTGAAAGAGCGTGAGAAAAAAATGTTGGTCAGAGGAAAAAAATACCATCAAAATGCTTCAAGGGGAAACTTGTATCTTGTTATCTTGTCCAGTGTGAGACAATAGTGTAGAGCTATTCATAAAATTCACACTGGCAAGTGCTTTTAGAGCTCACATAAAGAATAATGTGGATAAGCAAGAGCTCAGTGACCAGTAATGGTGAATTCAAATGTGTCCATAAAATTTGTTTCAGCCTATCATTCACAAAGAAAACCTTTCTGATATCACAACAGAATTCATCACAGAATACACAACTTTTTTTTTTCTTCATGCTCTGGGATGCTGGGGCAAGTGCAAAAAACAGTAAAAAGCTGAGATATTTTCAAAGGAGATCTATAATACTGAAAAGTTACAATTCTTTCTTTTCAGAAAAAGCCATATAAAATAATATGGGCCTTACAATTCTACACACGGAAATATGACAAAATATAATTTGTACTTGAAACTGAATTATATTAATTTTATCTAACTGAAAAAAGCCACTATAAATTAAAATATTTGTATTAAACACAACAATAACAAAATCTTGTTTCAGTACAAACTCCAGTATACATTTAACTAGAGTTATTAGTGGCACTTACATAGCAAAGAAGATGCTATTTTTTCTTTTGCTGTCCTTTCAGTAAACTACTATCCACAGAAGTCACATCATGCACATTCAGACAGCAGATATAGGTAAATTGATTTAACCAGTTTTGATAAGAATTGACCAGGGGGAATAAATAAATAAATAAATAAATAAATGGGGGGGGGGGGGTGTGGAAACAGCAGAAAAACAGCAGTGGACACCAAGACAACAAAAATCTCTGTCCATCCTTATGGGTCAGTTTTATTCTCAAATGGTAGAAACCTTAAGTAGAAGGAAAAGCAGAACAAGGACAGGGAAGTCATAAACCATAAATGAATTGAGTGTGCTATTAGCACTGTTTGTCCCCCATTCCCAGAAGTGGGAACACTTTTTAATCTTTTTAAGGATGAACTCATGCAGCTCTAACGATGCTGATTCACAGACACACTGAGGTAATACACTTCACATAAGAAGGACATTGCATCATTTCAGCAAGTCTCAAAACATTAAAAGGAATTTCATGATGGCATCAGCTTTTACTGTAATCAAAGGCTCTAAGGTATGATTACAGCTATGCAGGTCACACAGTGGGATAGACTCACTGAGGCAGTAAGACAGTCCCAATCTAAGGAACATAAGGCAGGAGACACGCCAATTCTCTTGTTGTATAATAGCACATAATGGTATATTATGTCTTTAAAAAATCAATTTAAGTTATGTTCCACCCAACTGCTTCTGGTTAAGAGAGAAGAAAACATGGAGACTGCACATATTTATATCAAAGTTAAACATTGTGGAAAGAGGCTGCAAAATGAGATTTTTTCCTTGCAGGACAGGATAAGTATCAATTAACTGAAGTGTGCAAACAAAGTGCATTGTTTTAAAACCCCTGCATTTTTTTGTGCTATGTTTCATATTTGGAAGGAAACGAGAAATTCCATGGTTCTGATGCTCATTTTTTTAGAAATGAACTCAGGAAGAGAATATGACATATGCCTCTTTCCTGGGAAGAGCAAAGGTAGCTCCTGGAGTTATGACATGCTTATCTTTTTTATAGAGTCGTGACCTGGAGCTGCCACAGGCTGCTTCCACCAAGGCCTGTGGTTCCTCCCCTGTCCCAAGGGATAACAGGGTGTCAAATGGGGAGTAGGGTACACATTTGTTGTGAAATATAAATAGTAGTCCACCTAGAAGTCAGAAAAGCAACTTAAAACTGAAGACAGCAAGATTTGGGCCATCACTTCCTCCCTGTGGGCACCCTTCTTGGCCAGGCTCACAGCCCCTGTGCTCCAGCATCCCTGCACTCCACCTACTGCAGGCAGTGACAGAGTCACATTCCCACCTCCCAGGCCGAGGCACCACTGGTGGGTCAAGGCACAGGCAACTTGTTTGCAACAGAGGTTAGCATGATATTTCTCAAACACCACTCTCTCTCCTTTTATGGATCTTTTAAAACTACCTTTACTATGCAAAAAAACCCCATAAAACACTCAAATACTTGATACTTCTTCACTTGAGGAAAACTCCATAAAATTTGACTGACCTGCTGGCTAGAGAAGTAAGATTATTGCTTGAGTGCTTGAGTGCTTGAGTGCTTACTTTTCTTTTTTATTTCTTGCCAAGTGCCTGTTTCCCTCCCGGAGATGAATGCTGGATAAATCTTGAAGAATTACAGCCAGAACTTCATAACCTGTAGTATCTTATTCTTGTTGAAAAGTCCTAAAACTCCCGTGGATTTTCAATGCAATGGCTGAGCACACATCCCTCTCTATCCATTTGCCCGTTGTAGCCCACGTGCTCACAGTACTCAAGCACTGTGGTCCAGCACAGGCCTGAGACATTTTCGGCAGCGTGGGGCTTGCTCTGTAGGATTGTACAACGCCAAGTTGCATTTCATAGCCCTGTTGAGGGGACCATCTCTTGGTCTGGATTACTATGTCTTCAAAACCAGCATGTCAAAAGGCTTTAAACAGGACACTGATAGAAATTCCAGATAGTTTGAATATTTCTAAAAATATCTGGGGCTTCTCTGAACAGACTTTCTGTGTGCTATTTATACAGATGCAAGTAAAATCTGAATCCAATTTTCTTTATTTGCTGGTTTCACTGCCATGAGTCCTACACATGCTATCCCATCATTTTTACTGGGCCAGCCCTTGCACTAACTTTTGTATGAATTCTTCTGTTGTGATTTGAGTGGCTGGATCTTGTGTTTCATCTTCAGTAATTATCCCACATACTTCAGAGTACTCCCAGAATATTGGATAAGAGGTTTTGTTTACCCCTTCTTTTAGCACTCAGGAGCCATTTCCTAGATGATCTGGAGTTTTGTTTAAGTTGCTCTACCACTGTCTACAAATAGAAAATTGCCCATCACCCAGCTCTTTAGGGTCACTCCTGCCTCAGTGAAGAGCTCAGGCACTTTCTGAGCACACCAACACCAGATTTGTTCCTTCTTGCTACTAACATTCATCTCTACTACTAGTTCTGTGACTTGGCCAATGGATAATTTCTTTTTGCCTGTTCCTAGATGAAATCCATATCTATGGAAAGAAAGCACTTGGTATGTTTATATCCAAGAGAAATTTTCATTTATTTTACTCAGAAAATGAAGAATCAGCTCTCACAGCTCTTCCCCCAAAGCTTCTTTTTTTTTTATTTCCTCAAGAAAAGCTCTGTGTATTTGTTTTCAAACTTTATCTTCATGACAGTTGTCTATAAGAAGAAACTGGCCTGCTTATTTGAGCTCTGTCATTGTATACGAAATGAAAGCTTTTATTGTATCACATTACATATATGGTGAGGTAGGAGTGAGAGTGTATAAAAGAAGTCCAGTATCTACATTTGTTCATTCATTGCATCACCGTATTTAGTTGCCTATTCACAGGAAACAACAACGCTTTTGTATAAATCTGATGTTTAAAATCTGGCTTACTATACAATACTTATTCTTCAGCCTACTTTATTTTAGTTTTCCTAATGCTTTCTTTACACTTCATAGAGATATGAAACCATCTTACCTTTTCACTTAACATCTGTTTTGGAGAGGGAAGAATGGGTAATAATGTGTGAAAAGAAATGTGTATGGGTGTCAGCCACCCAGCACTGGCAAAAGTGACATGTTCAATGCCACTCCACTTTATTTGTTATTAGTGTGCCAAGGGGGCTCTTTTGTACACACTGAACTTCACAGTGTCAAAGTATTTATCTAAGTACCTTGTATGGCAAAGAATTACACAGTGGTAGGTACTGGTGCTAAAAGTGGATAGACTCTGTGTCTGTGCCTAGCTAGAAGTGATTTTGAAAGTTTCTCCCTTTTTCATTGGAAGAAAATTTACTTAAAAATAAGTCTTGACAATAACTTAAATTACTCTGTAACATAAGGAGAGTTGCTAAATGAAAAAACACAGTTAAATAATGACATTTAATATTCCTAATGCAAAATTATGAACTTAAAGTAAGAAGATTTGCTTACACAGCTCTTTTGCCTTCTCTGTATCTTTCCTTGTAAAGCGTTTGCCTCAGACTGTCCCCAGGCTTGTCCTGCCTGCCTTCCTCTTATAATTTTGATGTAAAAGAATAACACCACCTCAGAGAGGGCTGCAGAGTCCAGAAGGTTAATCTGACTGAGACTGTCCTCAGGGACACATATCCAGTTTTTAAAGCTATTTCCAGATTAAATGACCACTGCAAGCTGGCTATTGCAGTGTTACTGAAGTTTCAGCTACCCCAATTAGCTTCATTAAATCTGCACAGGTTGTCTGACATCTGAGTTGCCTCACGTACTTTGGTATAAGAAAACTGTGCCACAAACTGACTCCCAAAGAAATTGCTTTTTGGGGTTTTTTGTTGTTGTTGTTGTTTCTGTTTTGGTTTTTTGTTTGTTTGTTTGTTTGTTTGTTTGTTTCTTTTGTTGGTTTTTTTTGTTGTTGGTTTGTTCTTTTTTTTTTTTGTTGGTTGTTGTTGTTGTTTGTTGGGGTTTTTTTTGTAAGCAGAGCAGTCTATTGCCTGTTGGATGTTGCTTGCTACCCTACAAACCCTCTAGCTCGTCTCTGGCATCTCTTCTCTGAAAATCAGCTTTTGGCCTGCTGGATCAGAAGCTGAGTGAGTGTAAATCAGTGGCAGTGGCAGGAGCTGAGCCAGCAGTATTAGGCAGGACGCCTCGTGGGGCCAGAGGCATTCACCCATGAGACAAGCCCAGAGCTCAGCCAGCAGTACACCAAGGAACAGCTTCTCCCTCTGTGTTTTCTTCCTTGACCACTTGCTTTTACTGGAGCATCTCAATGCCCATGTAACTACATAGATCTATTTGTGCCTTAAGCACATGAATGACTTAAAAGAAGAACAAAACTCCCAAATGTTTATACAGACACAAGTTTGAGTATTCACAGAGGAAAAAAAAATGTGTCCAAAAGAGCATTCATATATATTAGTGAAATATGGATACACACATCTGTGCACAGGATTCACAAATTGGTAAATTATGTCTCTGCACCATTTCATGTGTCTCAATATGCCAAAACATGATATATTAAGTAAATATGCAGCATAGAACTTCATACATTAAAGGATTTTGTAAAACTAGAAAAAAAAAAGCTTAGCTTTCTGTTAGTGCTAAGCTGAGGGGAGCAGCAGAGCTGAGGAGCAGATGCTGCTGGGGCAGAGACAGCCCTGGGGTTTGCTGAAATGGGCTCCAGACCCATGGACAGGGTGAGGGAAGTCTGGCTGGGGCCAGTTATATTTCTTGGCACCTTCAGAACCCTGAGTATATGCAGCTTTGAGGAAAATGCAACAGGAGACACTCTTAGCTGTGGTTTGAATAATACCAGTAAATACTCAGCTTTTAAATTACCCTTAGAAAGGCATGTTAAGGGTGGGCTTTTCAGGTGACCGTCCTAAACATCTTGCACACATGCATGCATGAAAGAAGACTATTTTAATTATATTTTTGTGGTAGTCCTGCTGTCAGAGTAATCATAAACTCTGATGTTTCTCATCAGCTCTGCCCTGCTAGAAATGAAACATCTCAGTGTGACAGCAAAAAGATTTCATGAGTGCACCCGTCAGATCCTGGAAGTGAGAAAGCTGGTACAGCGGATTATAAAAGTGTTCTCACCACACAAGCATTCAGTTCTTGTGATTAAATGCATTTCACAGTGAAGGGAAACACATCATCTGGATTCACTAGTTGTGACTAGGTGGGTGAATTAAAGCAAACCAGGGGGTTTCCATACTCAAACAGAGGTAGGGGCTTTAAGTTAGTCAGCAATTACTGGTACACCAACTGTCATGGCCCTCAGAAACTGAAAAATCTTTTTTTCTCAGATCCTGAAATTCCAAGACTACCTGTATCCTACACAGCTCTTCATCTCTTGTTCCCAAATTAATTAAATGCAACTTTCCCCCTCACATTTCTTTAAAAAAACCTTCAAAGTTAAGAATTTTGGGTTATATTTTGAGTCCCTAGAAAGCTAGCAATTGGGCTGTCACTGCACTGAAATAGGCAGAAGACAGAGGAGAGGTATGTCCTTTCTTCTGCCTCCTTGTGTGGAGAGAAGAGCCAAGGCCAGGAAGATCAGACAGTGCAGAGGTGAACTTCAGCCACCACGCTCCCAGCCTGCAGCCCTGTGCCTGATGGTGGGCCACACAACAGCAGCAGAAAGATGGTAAAATGGTTGCAAAATCCTTCCCATTATACATTTATTTGGGCTTTATTGCCCCTAAAGGAAAGTGCATGAATACCATGATGAAAAAAAATATATATATACAAGTACTAACTCAAATTTTTATAGCTCTGTCTCCTTTTTGGAAGTTGCAAGAGAAAAGTTCGGTAGTCTGCAACCCACAAAACAGTCATTTTTAAGTTGTTTTATGAAGGAAGTGGAGAATCCTTGATTATTGGGGGGGAAGGATGGATGATTCCTTGATTAAAAAGGTCAAGAGACAATATTTTACATCTATAGGATTAAAGTATTCAAAGAAATGCTTATTTCCAGCTACAGAGTTGTTAGTAGTCTGACACAAGTTAGCATAAAAGCAAAGCCACAATAGCTCAAGTATTTTCTTCATATTCTTTTGTTAATGAGAATGTTATGTTTCAGAACTCTATTTTTTTGGATATTCATATTCTACTCTGGACGCATAAATTACGTTAAGGAAAAAATTACTCCTGATAATAATTTTACTGAGATCAACAGAAGTATGTCCTAAAAAAATTCTACTTAGCCTAAACAAAAGTTGGAAAAATAGACTCCAAATTTAGTTCTTTCTTGGCTGATAATATTTGGAACAATATTACACACACCTCTTTTTTCCTTGAGGTATACAAACAATTTAGTCATAAATCAAGTACTAGGCTCAAGTATTTATTCTTAGTCTAATGTCATTTTCCTTACCATGATGTTACACTGCTTTTGAAGTTAGCCTGCTTTATAAAAAATTTCTTGAAACATGAAAATATTCAAAAATCTCCTTTTTTGTGGAATATTTTTAAACAGAAGGAAGCACTTGCTTCCCTGTGCCCACGTTATTAGCATTTATTTTTTTTTGTCTGTAGATTTTAATTTAAAGCATGCACTGTTTTTCTTGGCTCACTCTGCTAGACCCAACTGTAACATCATTTTCCAAAATGCCCACATAGTGAAATCTACCCAGCCATAAAAGATTTAATTTAAGTAAAGTTGATCTTAACATGAGATTTAAGGGTTTGGTTTAAATTTATAAACACAAGGAAATTCCAGGCACTGTAAATTAAAGATCTAAAAAGGTCATTCATTCTTTAATTGAGAAAGATTATAGTGATATCTGCCTATTTATTTATTCCATCAAATCCTAGCTCTGAATTTTCTTCCTTACTCTCAGACGAGCAGTCACTGTGTTGTCAACGACACTTTTGTGTTAATTAGTATTTTTTTGTGAATTTTTGGGTTTGGGTTTTTGGTTTTTTGTTTGCTTGTTTGTTTGTTTGTTTTTAGGAAAAAAACAGTATTTGAATTCAAGAACTTCTGGAAGTTTTCTGATACACTTTAGTAAGCAAACAGTGATTGCAATATACCACTGTCAGTGTGTATTAAAGACAAATTTACTGACAAGAAAGTAACAAATTATAAATTATAAACCCCCAAAGGAGGGCATGATCAACTTCCTTGGCAGCTCTGGCTGGAAGAGGACCTGCAGAACCAGTCTCCTGAGTGAGTGCAGTCTCTCGTGTCCAGGCTTTCCTGGGAGGTTTCAGTTCACAAATCATTTGTGTATAGGCTGCAAAGCCTCCCAGAGAGCTGCTGCAATCTCATGGGTCAACGCAGACCAGCGGGGGCTCTTTTCGAAGTAAAAAGTTGCACAGAAAATGAGGGACTGTTTTCACTTACCCATCCAGATAGCCAGCCAGCTAGATAGATGGATGATAGAGTGCAATTCCTCAAGGCTCTTGGATAACCTGCACATTGACTCATTTTAAAAGCTAGCTGTAAATATTCACCTCCTGCAACCACATTGAAAATTAAATCTCATAACATATGCATGCTATATGCTTGATACATCAGAACACAACACAGCTTGGCAGAAAGAAAAGTAGTGTTAATGAAACAGTTAGATCTACAATAAAGAATTTCCTTGAAATGTTATTGTCATACCAGGTTTTATTCTGGGAAAATGTTGCATGCTCTGAAATCACAGGTCTGGTGAATCTGCAATGGCAAGGCTGACAGCCACATTAGCAACTCCCTGTGCAGAAACCATGGTGATGGTCACCTTACATGTATGAATAAGTAAATAAGCTATACTGCAGTAGCAATAGCTAGACTTCCAAAATATGCAGGTGGCACGGAATAAACGCTTAATCAGTATTTCGAAAAAGTAAGAAATTTTTAATAGGTATGTGTTTATGAAGAATCAGAAGCTTTGAAACTTTAAAGGTTTTGAAGATTTGAGAGATGGAAAACTAAGTGGTAGAAAATAATGGGTTTATGGTTTTGGTTATAATAATTAAAAAGAAGAACAAATGAGTAATTCTGTGTTGATCAGCTTCCTTTTGCTGAGGAACATAATACTCAGGTGCTTACACTAAAGAAATTTAACCTTTATAAGAGTGCATTATAGGCCAATTCTTCTGGAAATGGCTGCAGCTTGACTACAAGGTCACTAAAAAAAATAGAAGTTAAGGAGTTCATGGCAGTTTCTTTAGCTTTTTCTCAGAATAGGGAGTGAAATTTCAGTTGCAAGCAAGAAAATAATCCTGGCACACAGAAGTCTGTAATGGTTGCTAATTTTTAATATCTATTGGGTTTGATTTTTCGTCTGTGACCGTAGCAAAGCTGGTGCTCTCTCTCTGACAGACAGAGCATGGCAACCTGGAACCGGGGGTGCCTTTGCTGAGCACGAAGAACGCGTCACGCC
This sequence comes from Cinclus cinclus, assembly GCF_963662255.1. Lineage (NCBI taxonomy): Eukaryota > Metazoa > Chordata > Aves > Passeriformes > Cinclidae > Cinclus > Cinclus cinclus. The sequence continues at coordinate 17,007,725 of NC_085048.1, read as the reverse complement.
ACGACTGCAAGGCAGTGCGGGAGAGGTAGAGCGGGTGAGAGCCCCAGGAAGGATTTCCCACAGCAGTGCAGGCTCTCCCTGCGCAGGCCAGGCAGGAGAGCGCTCCGAGCACGGCCGAGCCCCGCTCCCGCCGCTCCCGCCGCTCCCGCCCGGGACGGCAGCGGAGCCGCAGCCGCAGGCTCGGCCGCATTCCCAGCCTCCGTGAGATGCTCCATGACAACAAGGTGAGACGGCAGAGGTTACCCGAACAGCTGCTTCCTAAGCCAGAAATTCCAGGCATTGAAAACCATCTGTCTATACATTCACAAATGTATATAAGGGCAATCTATCAGGCTGCGGCACTGCAGCTGCCACTCCATCAGGCCTGCTTCCTTTCTCCAGGCTGAACAATAAGAGCTAGTTCTTCACTTTGTGTCACACAGAATGGCTGATTTGATTAAGTCCCCAACTCTCATTATGCTAGGTAGGGGTGTAGAATTTCAATGATAATCCATAATGCATGACCAGTTTGTCGCCATGGTAACATAAATTCAAGGTTACTAGCTCAGACGCATAATTGGGTGTGCATTGAGTGCTGAAGAAGGGCTGTTAAAATTCTTGTCATAGAAGAGTAGCATCCATCATACTGTCTGAAATTGCAAAGTACTCATAATCGGAAAGAAAAATCCTTGGAGAAAAATGTTAATAAAATAATGATTACATCTAATATAATTGTTTAAGTTTAAAAAACCAAAGTGGTTAAAGTATTTTAGTTAATAAGAATGGAAAAGGCAACTCATTAACTGCAGAAGACTTCGTTTGAACATTCCCCACCCCCCAATATTTGCGTTGTAAGATGGACCCAAAGCCATTCAGCTCTGAAACTGACTGATTAGCTCAGAGTCTAATCCATATGATACAGTAAAAGATGACGCTTCGCACGCAGACGGCACAGCCTCATAGGCATCGTTTGTCCAGTTTGATCTTTTGTGGGTAAACATATCTTCAAAATTAGCGGGACTAAGGATGAGAGGACTATTGCATGCTGATTTTTAAAAATTTTTAGATGTTGCCCTGAATTATTGCCCTATACAGCAGCCATTTTAACTATCCAAGATGAAATAGGTAAGGTCAAATTGAACAGATGGAAACAAGACATTTGAAATCAGACTGAGAAAAGCTCTAGCATGTATATTGTAGGTAGTGATCTTACTCCAGCAGATGGATGGAATAGATGACCTAGAAAGGCTTTTCTGTCTCATTTCTCTGTCTCATTTCTATGCATTTGTGACTGCAACATACCTGAAACCTGGCATTCAGTATATTAACGTAGTGTGGGGAGGGGATTGGGTTTTCTTTTTTAAAAATATTATTGTGTACATCTCTCCTCTATTCCTATAATATTAGCAAGATTGATATGATGTTTGCATTACTTTTTCCTCAACAAGCCTTATTTTGATGACCATCTTTGATAGCAAGGAAGAATAAGCAAATCAGATTTTGCATGAGCACTTCCAATATGTCAGGGGCTTAAACCTAGCATGTCACGACAGGAAGAAAGATCATTACTAAACGAATATTTTCCTCAGCTCCAACTCCATTTTCCTTGATACTGCCTCACTCTTGTGTATGTGTTTTATAGCCTTGGCAAATTCCAGCTGAGATGCTTCAGCATATGGTTTTATTTATTAGGATTTCTAGTAGAATCTGACATTATTTCAATGTATGATTCTGTAACAATTTTAGAAGAGTTTCTTCAGAGGAATAAAACCTCAATTTATGCTTTGTGAGTCAAATCTGTCCCTTGTTTCTGGGACTGAGGTTTTATCTAATTCTGTTGGAGATGCTGTTGGGTGAACTGCTTAAAAATAACAATAGAAAATTCCCATTTCATGGAACTGAAAAGGTTCGGTAAGGAAAAGGTTATTCCACCATGAATCTTCTGAAGAGATTAAACTGATCTATTTGGGCTTTCCAGATTTCAGATTGCACTGTTTTCTAATCTACTCTGCACTTACATTTTGAAAATATAAATTGTAGGCAACTTAACATAAACATAATTGAAACTGTTAAACTACAGTGAATTTTAAAAGAATTTTGTGAAGTGCGTTTGATATTGGCTGCTTTTTATACTTTTCATGTTTATTTCTGAGAAGATTACATTTTGAGAACAGGAAGTTTTCATTGCAAAATTGCATTATTTGATAAGGTTAGAAAATATGGCTGCTAACCTGTAATTTTTAAAAATTAATTTTTGCAGTGAACCATGAAGCTCATTTTCTGAACAAGTGAGTCCAAGCCATGCTCTCTTGTCACCATTTAAAAATTGTTCAGATCTGCAACTAATTTCCATTACAGAAAAATGTGCTGGATCATAAGCCTATATGCACCTCGTAGGCAGTAGGATTTTTCACATGAGTGAGAAACGGCAAGATCAGATGCTACAGTGATGGAGGCTGTGGTTGTAGCACACTGAATTTATTTTTCTCTGTGTGTGAGACCTGGTTTTGTACGTAAAAACATATTTTACTCTTCAATATCAAGATAGGACTCTGTGTTCAATGTTGTGTTTTATTTCAACACAGCCTGGCTCAATATGAAGCTTGCAAATATCGCATCTGGAGGTGTATTCTCCTCTTGATGTGCACATGTAATTCCAATTAACATTAAGAATGTTAATGAGAATATGCCCCTCTAGGGGCTAGAGAGGGGGAGGTGAGGGAGCAGGTTTGTAGTTCTGATTTAAATAACAAGTGACTTTTGTGGAGAATACCAGCATGTGGTCTCATGCACTTATATTGTGGAAATGCAGTGGCTCTGAATGAGAGTGCAGGATTTAAACATTGATGCTCAGTGATGCTTAGCCAAGTGAACCCGTTGTTGGGGGCAAATATTAAATCCCAATGTGCCTTCTCCAGGAAGGAATATTTGTAAAAATGCTTACTTCTGTATTTGTCCACAGGCACAAAAGACTCCACTGTGAGAGACTGGGTTGTGGTTTTGTGATTTAATTTATTTTAAAGACTAGCCTAGTTTGAAGAAAGGAACCATTTAATTACTTCTTGTTTCTCAAGTATGCAGAATATATAGAAGAGCTTTCAAAGCCTTAAGCAGCAATGTGTCCCTATGCTTTGATTAATTTGTGTGCTGTTCTTTTAGTGCTACAAGAAGGAAGTACATTTAATATCAGATTTCAAAATTAGAACAATATCTGTAATAAAATGGCCATTAAATCAGTGTCTTTTCTTTGAAAATGTGATGTCACTGGTGATAATTTGAGGAATCCTGTGTAAGCAAAAAATAAGAATAAACTTAGCACTTCCATTGCTGAAAGTGGATGATAACAGATTGTGAAGTGGTTTTAAGGCAAGAAGGTATGCAATATATATCTTATAATTGCAAGAAAATGTCCTTAATAGATTAAATGGAATTATAATTTCATTTTAATAGATGAAAACAGAGATAGTGTTTATGTGCAGAATATACTTTCCTGTGTTTTTCTGCCAGAGGACAAAACTGCAGTACAACAAACAAGTATAACATGCAAAAGAGTAAAGAAGAAAAATAGAAATAAGAAAAACAAAATTTTTACTGCCCTAAGAAATTACTTCTCTTTTCATTTATTTTTCTGATCATTATTATCCCAAGACATAAAAACTACCAAGAAACAAAAAGATATATTACTGTTTAATGTAACATCTAACTCCTTTGTTACCAGTGACAGAAAAAGATACCCCGAACAATATAATTTATCTATTTTGTCAATTCTTGTTGCATAAACTTTCTGCATGCCTTTTCGATTTACACATAGAGAAGTGCTGTTCATTTCATTGATCTGACACGTCACATTTCATTGTGTTGGTTTCGATGCAAATGCTATTGCAGGATGGGCCCGTGCAACCAGCAGGATACATTAAAAATGTAAAGTGAAAATGTGTGTTTTGTAGATGTCCTTTACTGTGACATTTTTTAGGCAAGCAGTTGAAAAGCTGTTATTTGAATATTTATCTTGTACATTTTATGTGTTGAGTTTAGTATTTGTAAAATTTATATTTTGTTACAACCCAATGATATATTTGAAATTACAAAATACCATGTACTGTCATTTTTTAACTTGTCCAGGGCCTGATCATATAGTGTTGGTTACACAGGTAACTCAAAGCTTTTAATAAGACTATTAGAGACAATGAGAATTGTCCTTGTGTTTAGGAAGTAATCACCTAAGGCTTGGATTTGTCCTTCTCCCACATCCTTCAGTAGTCATGTGTGAAATTTTGGGGGTTTTATGAAAAAATTGTTTTGCACAGACTGGTGTCAATACTTACTCAGTCCTATCTCTCAGTATGAAAATACTACACATATACAAGAGGAGATGAGAATTGTAAGAGAATATGGTGGGAAAACCAGAACTATTACTAGCAGCTGTAGGTGATTGAATCTCTTTAGAAAAAACAAAGCTAGAACATTTATTTAATTGGAGGTTTTCACATCCCCATTAATCAATTTCTTCAGGTTTGAGAAAGAGGATAGTGTTCAGCTATAGCCTCTCCATGTATTTATTTCATTCTTCATTTTGAAGAAAAAAATCGGTCATCAAATCACAATAAAGACAACAAAAGCAAATTAAACAGATTAAGGGGGGTATGACACATGGACAACATGGTGGCCAAAACACCACATCTGAGAGCTGACTAAATGTTTGTCCACCCCACATTGAGAGGGCATGCACTTGAGCAACAAGAACCAGGGAACAAGCTGCTCCCAGTTCTCATGCTGCAAATCTCAGGAAATTTCATTAGACTCTATTGAGTAATTACAGAAAGGATCAGAATTTGTCCAGCTAGTTCTATCAGTCACATTAACTTCATTTCATTAGACATTAAAATTACTAATACTTCCAGAAAAACAGAAACATTCTCAGAAAAACTTCACTTGTGAAAAGAAGTGTTTAAATTATCAATACAAATGACAAGTTTTCTGTAAAACTTTGAGCAGTTCTTTCTTCCAATGCCAATTTCTGATAATACACACATAAATTAGTCTTTCACCACACTGCAGAGGCTAAAAAAATTATTAAAATATTAGGGGGAAGTAAATATAGAAGCATACAAAATAGTAAACCAGCTTTCACTTTAATTCAAAACCAAAACCCTGAAGAAAACAGATTTTTTTATTAATCAGCTGTAGTCAGAATATGCAAAAAAAAAACCTCAAAAGGAAAATATTGTGGCACATTTACAATTTTTGCAGCCTCTTGCACTGCATATAAGGAAACAGACCTATAGATGTGATGGTGATTTTGCTCTTAGCTTACCTCAGACCTGACTGTTGGGATATCACTTTTGTGGAGCTATGTCGATGTTTCACTGTGCTCTCTAATGAAGAAGAAACTGCTGAATGAGAAAAGTACCTGACAAGGATGAAATTCTCTGACCTGTGGTGTGCAGAAGGTCATGTTGGCTGGTCATAATCGATCAAAACAGTAAATGCAATGCACATTCTTTAGGCATTTCAAGGATCAGTGGCAATGTGATTTCCAAAAATTTACGGTGGTACCTTGTGCGCTGAGGAATGACCACAACCCCTCATAATATTGAACTTGTCTTGAGGTGACTGAAATGGGTCAGTAAGTTAAATACTACATCCATAGAAGCTCTGGGAAAAAAAGAAGGAAAAAAAAGTTTAAAAGAGAATAATTGCTCTTAAAAGCAGCACTAATAGCCTATCTTTGCTCTTTGGATGGTCAGGAAGAGAGGAAAGTATCTTCTTCTTTTGGTTAAACCTTCTCAAAGTGTGTTCCAAGTTTAAAACTAGTGAGGTATTCACCAGGATTACTAATGGCATTGAAATACTCCTGTGTTTGATCCCCACTATGGTCCTTTCCTGCTGCTAGTGGTGGCATTCAGGGAAAGAAAGCTGAGCCTAAAATAGATTTCCTATCAAAACTGCTTCCCTATCAGTTTGACTGCTTCAGTTAAGAATGTGATTTATTTTTAAACATTATGCAGAGGCCATTTGAACCTTTGGTATAGGCAGAATCATACCATTTTATATATGTTAATACCAGTATAGCTTGTTCATTTTCCTTCCTGCACTGGAATCAACTACCCTGGTATAATCACTTTATGTCAGTATAGCTGGGCTTCAAAAGGGGAAGATGGGATGTGACTTGCAGTTTTACTACTTTAAATGAACCTGAATACTTAAGCAACACAAACTCTGTGTTTAGATAGGGCTTCAGGCCTTGGAGAATTATGAATATGAGCCATTGACTGTCTTTTGCACAAATTGTTCCAAGAACAAATCCCAGTCCTTGCCCGAACAGCTAATTAATGAAAACCAGCTAACCCTGATTGTCATGTAGGGCACAGTAAGTGTGTTGAAGGGATTCTACTCAGATTTTAGCTGATGCAGTTGAGCACCTATAACCTTGTTTTCCCCTTGCTGAGCTCAAGCAAAGGTGTTTCATCATAATGGGAATTATTCCCAAGTCAATTTTCACAGGTTTTTGCCCTGTCTCCTTTCAATCCATATGATTACAGTTAGCTTTAACAATGACGAAGAAAAGACTTTTGTTTACTGTAAGTACATTTTTTTATCTTCTGATTCGGAAGTGACTGAAAATGTTTCACCCTGCCTTTACAAAAATCAAGTGCTGTTCTACACAGAACATGCAGGGAGATGTTAGATTGCAGAGATAGACGATTTAAAAGTTCTGCACATAACAGAATGCAATTACAATGAAATAAAAATAATAACAATGCAGCATTTAAATAACAATACATATCCCAAAGCACTTCACAAGTAGGTAAATATCACTGTAAGCGTTTGATTGCTGCTCGATTTAGTTCGAATAGTTTAAGAATGAAAAATATTTAGCCCACTCTCCCTCTCTTTGTGGAAGTTCCACAAAAGCGACAGTGTCTATAGATCATCCTGCTGCTGAACACCCAGGCAGGAAAAGCCTGGCCAGTGCTAAATTGCACCTCCAAGTGCACAGAAATATAAGTGTTCCTTTCAGTTCCATTTATGTTAGTTTTTAGGGTAATTTTCAATAATGTAAACATTGGAAAAAAATAAAATGCAGATTGGTTACCAGCATGCAGCTTATTTTTATCAAGTCATTTCAAGATCTAGATGCAGCATTCATGTGTCCTTGAAGCTTCGAGATGTGGGGATGGGAGGGGTGGGTATGTGCACTCTGCAGGACTGAAGCATGAATCTAAGAAATCATATAGGGAAAAGAAAGCAAATGTTTCATACCACCATCAGTATTCCTATCCTACCAAGAGCTTTCATTAGATTATATTTAACTCAGATAATTACCTTTCTAGCTGACATTATCCATAGGAAATCATAATTTCACTATGCCAAAAGGAAGCTAAATGGCTAACTCTATGGCACTTCATACCTTTGAACTGATTTTTCAACTGATAATTTAAGGCAAAATATTCTCCCCAGTCTCCATACAAGTGTGTATTTCTGCATGGATGAAATTCTTTTGTTTTCATTTGAGCCTCATGGAAATGGATTATATCCATTAAAAATTATATATCCATTTATCCATAAAAAATTATATCCTTGAACAAGCTGTTTAACAGAAAATCTTTTGCTTTTATGCATTCCTTAGGTCTTAAACGGATTAAATTCATAGAACTCATCTTCACCTTGGAGTTACACACTATGAAGTATTTATTTCACTCATATCCTTCTGAAAGGAAAATTCCCTAGCTGGGACCAACTCTTCCCTCTCTGCTTAAGGACCAGAACACTTTTGGGGGTGCAGGTGTTCCACTCTGATGTGCAGATATTGTAATGTATGGCAATGTGAGGACCACAGTCCTTCTCCTCTGACACCCCCTTCCTCAGAACTTGGGCTCCACAACCTCAGCTTTTTCTATATCCCCAGGTTTTTTTTCCAGTTCAGTCCTGTCTGTCCTTCCCTCCAGCACTGCAGCTCCAAGGTTCTCAAGCCTGGAATAGAATTCCTAGATGTTCTCAGAACAGAAACAAAAACAAGCTTAGTCTTTAGGAAGCTGTGTAGCTGCTCCATCCCTTGAAAGCTCTTAGGGGCAGGAATCAGAAGTATTGCATTGCAGCTACCCAATGTGGAGCTCTTGTCCACTGCAGAACATCAAAATTCTATTAAAGGATAAGAACATTGTTTATGCTTGTGTATTCCTGTGACTAAGCTTAAAGCACTTAAACATTGGATTTGCAAATATTGTTTCTTTCTTGCTCTAACATTTGTTATCCCAGAAATACCATCCCATAACCTTCATAACTATAACCAGGCTGATCCCATGTATATACAGACCAGATTAAGTGTGTCTCTCTTCTTTCCTGGTTGTTATTATGCTGCTTGGGTCCAGGGCACGTTTTAATGACACCAGCAAAGAACATTAGACTTTTCTTCAGGTTTGAGCAGAGGGTCTCCAAGGGAACTGCAGGTTTGATATGTAATGAACACGTGTGGGTTAATTTGGTGTACATCTGATGTGCTTGTTACTAAAGCAGTGTTCATGCTAACAACAACTGGAACAATCCAGGGTTAAGAGCCCGAGGTGCAAACTTTCCTCCATTTGTCCTTTTCCCTTTACATCATCCATTGCCTATCTCAATTTTAAAAGCATCCTGTTCGGAAAGCTAAGTACAGTATAAAGCAGAAAATCTGACTTACATCTGCTTTTAGCCATTAAAAAATGCACAAGGAATTTTTAAAACCATAAAAGCCATGAAGATATGTGCCAAGAAACCTAAAATGGGATAAGCACATATATTCAATGAAAGAAGAGTATAATAGGTACTTACCAGATTAAAACCTGGATACCATTTACTTTCAATTGCATGTCTTGATGTGAAAAGTGTATTGAACCAGCTGACATTTAGAGGCCCCTTCCAGTTCAGATTTTCCTGTGATTCTGAAATTGGGCTACAAATCATGAAGAGTCAGGGCTTATTTTGGGAAGAAATTCCAAGAACAAAAATCATTGTTTTAATCTCCAGGGGTGTGTTTTACTTCATTCAACTTAACATGCTTAAAAGTAGTTTCCTTGCCCAAGCTGGTGGTCATTAGAGAGGAAGCAGCATCTCCAGAACTACTTTTTGTCACCTTAGATACCTAATATCACCTGAAAAAGGCACCTGTTTCTCTTGATTAGCAATAGGAGAACTGCATGCAAACAATTTTCTAGTGCTTAACCCAAGAAAAAAGGAATTTACCTCATCAAATGATCTAATATTTTACTAAAAATACACTCCTCAATGAGTTATATTTTCCTGGTGATAGCTTCTTACCTTCAAGGTGGCTGCATCTTCATCCAAAATTTGAAAGGAACAAATCAAACATTTGAATTGAGTTGTAGTGGAAACATTCTAGCAAGACATAAAGCCAAATGACAAACCATATTCTGCTGTGTTAACTTTTTTCACTGACAAAATTAGAGGGAAGAAAAAAAAAGGTAAAAAAACTTGTAAGTCACAAGCCCCAAAGCCTCTTTATGAAAATGGAAATGTTATTTTATATTACAAGTTAATAACACTGCATTGTTGACAGATCTCTCCCTGCCAAGCACCTACTTGCATTTATTATGTTTTACAAATGCTGAACAAACCATACAAGATCATATTAGGACTTAGTGCACAAGGTTACCATTAATAGCAGGGAATTAACAATGTGATAAGACATTGCAAAACTGCTGAAATCAACTTGTGACCCGAATGCACTCTGGGTTCAATTAGAACATTAAATTCTTCATGCACCTAATAGCCACGTGCTATTAATAACAACAAGAAATCATGTCTGAAGAAACTGTTTGATATAGAGGTTTATTTGGCAGTAGCATGTAGGGAAATCATCATTGAAGTCTTCTACACACACTTACAGGGCACAGTATAGCTCTGAGCCAGAAAATAGCTCTCTATTCTATACTTGTAGTATTAAATATTACAAAATCTGGCCCAGCAAGTACTTTCTCTATCCAATAACTGTCATATTAAAAAATGCACTCAGGGTCTTTAGTTTTAGTATTTTAAACAACTAGCATTGATTTTTTTTTTTTTCTCTTATTAAGCATAGAACCACAGAACCACTGAGGTAGGAAAAGACTTTCTAGATCATCAAGTCCAACCTTTGACCTAATACTGCCTTGCTGACTAAACCATTTCTAAGCAGTGCACTCACTGAATCATGGACTTGTTCAGACTGGAAGGGACCCATGGAGGTTGTCTAGCAGGGTCTGTTGGGGCAGCTGGCTTAACACCATGTCCAGTCTCATTTTCAGTGATTCCAAGAATGGAAACACCACATCCCTGGACAAGTGGGTTTTGTGTTCAGGAGGACTACAATCAAATAAAAAGATAAAATGCTAATCTCTGCTTCAAATAGAAATTCATCCATCACAACTTGAGATTCAATTTGAATCAGGAAGTGTAAAAGACCCCTAAAATACCCTTCCTGAAACTCATTTTGTAACTCATTTGTTCAGGGTAATTAGTCAACAGATTTACAGAAACTATGTGTTGATTTCCCTTTTTTTTTTTTTTTAAATTTAGTCATTTCTGTTAGCTGCCAAAATTAATCAAATAAGGCATAGCTCTGAGACCTTACATAGTAATCATAAATAGCAGGTGCTTTCTCTCAAAAAGATGTCAGGAGCCCAGTTTCTGGGTCCCCCATGGTCTGGGAAAGTGTCTGTACAAACTGGGCTCTTAGAGGAGACACATGTTGCTTGGGAAAGATCTGTGTTTTCTGGGAGACTGGACAGCACCAGCAGAAGAGAGGGAGGAAGCCCTCACCATATCTTGGAAGCTGCATCAGGCCTTGATGAGCACCTGGCAGGTCAAGGGGACTTTGAACCAGCAGATCCCCACCTGTACATCATGGAGCAGCATTGGCTGCAAACTCCTCCCTTCAGCCCACCCTGCAAGGCAGAACTGTCCCTCTCCTCCAAGGCCACCACGAACTCTGGGGTTTCCCAAGCTTCTTGTCAGTTGGGAACAGAGATTCACAAGGTTTGTGAATTATGATGCCATATTTGTTTGGCTGGGGGCTTTTTCCAGCTGAAGCTATTTAAGTGAATTTGTGCCAAATGACAATTGAGATAAGGAATTTCCAGCTGAAGTTTGAAATAATTCACTGTTTCCTTTAAAAAAAGCCGACAAAAAACTCAAAGCAAAACAAAAACAATCAAACAAACAAAACCCAAAACCAAACAAGCAAAAAACCCCAAAGAACAAAGACACACCGATAAAAATCTGTCTCTAGTAAAAGTTCATAGCAACAAGTAGAGCTCACTGAGATTATGTTAATCTTTTCTATTTTCTACCAAACACTTTGAAGAAACTCTCTAAATTTTAAAAATATAAAAATAAGTTTATTCAGAATGCAGAAATATGCAACTAACTTCAAAATTACCTGCAATAGCAACAATGTTTGGCCTCCACAATATTAATATAATCTGAAAACTTGTTGTTTTGGGTTTTTTTAGTTTGGGTTTTTTTTTCTTTTTTTTTTTTCAGAATCTACAGACGTATCTGTGAAGTATGTAATTTAATAACAATTAGCAATGATGAACTAGATCTGTAATTTCAGGATTGGCATGTGAGTGTCAAATTGGCAAGTTGCTGAGTTGACTCTCTTTGAATTATGCCAATATAATGAGGAAACTGAATTTAGCTTGTACAACACTTAGGGGTCTTTACATGTATTTTTTAAGGTGAACATCTCTTCCTGAAGCGTATCTTCTAAAAATAAAAGTAGTGGATGACTTTGTAAGAGACTAAACAAACCAGTAATGGTTAAAACAGTGCAAAAGAAAGAAAGAAAGAATTTTCAAGGCCAGCAATACTGAATATTTAAATATCCAGTAAATATAAAATTAATAATATTTTTTAAATTACATGAAGCATCAAGGTAATACATATAGCATTCTTCAGCCCCTGATCATTTTTTTAAAACATGTTTTCTGTACAAATACCAGTTATACAAGATGATTTCCATGGAATTTGTCTACAATAATGGCCTTGCTTCACCAAAAAATGTGTTTGGGAGGGAAAACATAAAAGGTTGGCATTTCAGAACTTCCTCTTCACAGCACAAACCAGGGAGCTGATTACTCCCTTAAGCTCTTCATCTGCCTCACACAACAGAGCACCAATTACTATCCAAATTCTCTTCTTGCCCTCAGTCACCAAAGCAACAAAGGGAGTCAGTTTTAGGCCCACATACTCAATGGCAGACTTCCCACTGGTATCAGTGAAACTAAATTTTGCACTGAAATGTACTCCTTACAGACAAGTGCTCAATTTGTGTATCTGAAAGTGTTTCATAGTGGTGACTTTGTTTCACAGCACTTCTGAGATGCAGGTAAATATTATTTAGGATTTTCAGAGCTTGTTAAAACTGTCCTGGATCATGACTCCACAGCAGAACCAGAAACGGATTTCCAAACAATGGAATTCCATATTCTCTCATTGAAGGGAAATATGAACTCTTACATATCAGCAATATTGCCTTTGATTTATTAAGCCTAGCTGCCTGCTTTTTTTTTCACTTTTTTTCCTTTTAATTTTTTAGCAAGGATATTTTTCTACCCAGTTTCAGAGAACTTTTCCTTACCACGCTGAGGTAGGCTGGAATTGATGAGATTAACAGACAACTCTAATTTAGGCTTCTCCTGAGAAGCCACAGTAGTAGAAAATACAGGTGTACAAAAAATACAGTACAAAAATACAGGTGTATAACACCACCAGAATTTAAAGGCATATGTGCATATACTTAGAAATTTGACCTATTTGGGAAGACAGCTTCCCTGAGTATGATGGAGTGGCTGTACCTGTGTGTTAGAGTGAGAAGCACAGCAAAGGTATGAGAAAGGAAGATTCAGGCAAAACTTGGACCAGGCTAGGCTATGACTGAAACAGAGAGGGGGAGAGAGATTCTTCTTCATGCGGCAGACAGGACATTCTGCACTGCACTGAAGCCTCACATTCCACCAGGGGAACAGGATTCTGTACTCCTTGTGAGCACTGCTTGTGAGAAAATACTAGGGCAGCAAAAAGGACCTGGGAGCTTTGCTAGAAGCACAATATGAGAAATTTAAAGCATGTAACTAGCCTCAGAACCCAGACTGATGTTCCTTCTTTGCAAAATAAATTTCAAAATCACATTTAACGTCAACCTTTTCAAAAAAAGTGCTTGAAACATTAAAATAGCCTATTTTTACAATCATTCTCAATTGAAATACTTACTGGAAGTCAATTAGATTTTGTTTAGTTTTTCAAAATGTCATCACTGCTACAATCAAAATATATTTTTAAATATTAATTTTAGCTGCTTATAACATCTATATAACCTATAACACCTTATAAATGCCCTAATAACAAGAGCCTTACTCGGTATTAAGTATATCTTCATAAGGCTTATCTGATATTTATTTTGTTTCTGCAACTGAATTTCAAAAATTACATTTCTTCACATTTACCCACTGGAGTCTCAGATACTGCTTCACATCAGAAATAATTGTCACTGCTTTTGCTGTAGCTGGGGAAAACAAGAGGATTCTTTGTATATATTTTTATTACCTTGTAGATATATTAATACAAGTTATATGAACAAACCTAGAGACAAAGAGCTATTTGTTATTATCCAGAGGTGAAAGCACAAATCTTAGGAAAATAAATCCAGTAGGGATCGCAGCTGAACAAAAGGTCTAAGCAAGGCAGGCTTTGACACCTGATTATATGCAAACCCAGCAGTGCAGCCGTGCAGGGATTCCCTTCTTCTGTTTGCAGACAAGGATTGAATGAGAAGTGGTGAGATAACAAGGAAGCGTGCAAGCTTAATGATATGCCTATTTTTTCTATCAGCTGCTAATCTGTAGCTCTGGCGATGATTACAATTTCATCTCCAGAGAGATGCTATTCAGAAACATCAAAATGACATGACTCGTGTTTCTGTAAGTATAGGGCCAGATTGTCGGGGCTGCCAGCCCCAGAAGGGAAGAAGCGTTCCCATTCCATGCCGCTCTTTTCCCCGCCCCACTGATGGCTTCCAGCGCATGGCAGGAGGACACTGAGCCCAGCCCACTCACCAGGATGAGGGGAGACAGAGCCGTGTTCCTCCTGTGGCTCATGGCACACCGGTCACGGCTCATGGCTCAGGGCTCAGGGCTCATGGCTCATGGCTCAGGGCTCTTGGCTCAGGGCTCATGGCTCATGGCTCATGGCTCATGGCTCATGGCTCATGGCTCATGGCTCAGGGCTCACGGCTCATGGCACACCGGTCACGGCTCAGGGCTCATGGCACAGAGCTCATGGCTCAGGGCTCATGGCTCAGGGCTCAGGGCTCATGGCTCATGGCTCATGGCTCACGGCACACAGCTCATGGCTCATGGCTCATGGCTCATGGCTCAGGGCTCACGGCTCATGGCTCAGGGCTCACGGCTCTTGGCTCAGGGCTCATGGCTCATGGCTCATGGCTCAGGGCTCATGGCTCATGGCTCAGGGCTCACGGCTCATGGCACACCGGTCACGGCTCAGGGCTCATGGCACAGAGCTCATGGCTCAGGGCTCATGGCTCAGGGCTCAGGGCTCATGGCTCATGGCTCAGGGCTCACGGCTCATGGCTCAGGGCTCAGGGCTCACGGCACACGGCTCATGGCTCAGGGCTCTTGGCTCAGGGCTCATGGCTCACGGCTCATGGCTCATGGCTCATGGCTCATGGCTCAGGGCTCATGGCTCAGGGCTCATAGCTCATGGCACACGGCTCATGGCTCATGGCTCAGGGCTCAGGGCTCACGGCTCATGGCTCAGGGCTCAGGGCTCAGGGCTCACGGCTCTTGGCTCAGGGCTCATGGCTCATGGCTCATGGCTCAGGGCTCATGGCTCATGGCTCAGGGCTCACGGCTCATGGCACACGGCTCATGGCTCAGGGCTCATGGCTCATGGCTCATGGCTCAGGGCTCATGGCTCATGGCTCAGGGCTCAGGGCTCATGGCTCATGGCTCATGGCTCACGGCACACAGCTCATGGCTCATGGCTCAGGGCTCACGGCTCATGGCTCATGGCTCAGGGCTCATGGCTCAGGGCTCATAGCTCATGGCACACGGCTCATGGCTCATGGCTCATGGCTCAGGGCTCATGGCTCATGGCTCAGGGCTCAGGGCTCAGGGCTCATGGCTCATGGCACACCGGTCACGGCTCAGGGCTCATGGCACAGAGCTCATGGCTCAGGGCTCAGGGCTCATGGCTCATGGCTCACGGCACACAGCTCATGGCTCATGGCTCATGGCTCAGGGCTCACGGCTCATGGCTCATGGCTCATGGCACACAGCTCATGGCTCATGGCACACGGCTCATGGCTCAGGGCTCGTGGCTCAGGGCTCATGGCTCATGGCTCATGGCACAGGGCTCATGGCTCATGGCACAGGGCTCATGGCTCATGGCTCATGGCTCAGGGCTCACGGCACACAGCTCATGGCTCATAGCTCATGGCTCATGGCTCATGGCTCATGGCTCATGGCTCATGGCTTACGGCTCATGGCTCAGGGCTCACGGCTCATGGCTCAGGGCTCATGGTACACCACTCATGGCTCAGGGCTCAGGGCTCAGGGCTCACGGCTCATGGCTCATGGCTCATGGCACACCGCTCAGGGCTCATGGCTCAGGGCTCATGGCACACTGCTCAGGGCTCATGGCACAGGGCTCATGGCACACCGCTCACGGCTCACAGCTCAGGGCTCAGGACTCATGGCTCAGGGCTGCACTCGCAGTGAGCCCTGCCTTGGCTTAGTGGGGCTGCAGGAAGGCAGCATGGCTGCTCAGGGCACAGGAATAGAAGGGAAAGTAAAAACCTTGCCTGTTGCGCCTTGCCTTATTTTCTACTTTTTTCTTGCATTGTAACGACACAGAAATGCTTTTCCACCCACGTGCATCAATTAACAGGGATGTCAGGGCACTTTCCACCCTCGCTGACCACGAGCCAGGCTGCTGGTCTTTGCGGACTTGCTGGAGTGAGTTCACTCCCTGCTGTGCACAAGAGCTGCTTGCTGTGCAGACTGCAGCATCCACTGGTAATCACACCCTTAATGGCATGGCTGCAACTTCAAGAACTGGTCTCAGTACAGCCTTCTCTCCAGCCTTGTAAACATGAAGCTGGCTGTCATAGACGAGTAGGATGCATTTTCAACTACCATTATGCTTGACTGGTCCTGGATCTAGTTTGCCTCCAGATTCTGAATGTTTCCATGAGCAGCAATTGCATATCTGGACTTCAGAGCATGCAGCCCAGTGTCTCCTCCAGTTGTCACATCAGCCTCTCCATGTGCAGAAGCTCAGATCTCTGACTTGGGTACTAGTCACTGGAATTACTAGAACTTCCAGCAAGCGTATGATTTAGAGAATATTTAGAATAATTTCATTCTGGTGTGGAGCAATTTATATAGATGATCCAATAAGGTCTGCAAATTTAAAATACCTTCCTTCAAGAAGAAGATAGAAATTAACACAGATCTGTATATTTTGTGTGGGTTCCTGGTAGAGCCATGAATCCTTCCTGCTGACACATAAATGTTTATGCCGAAGACACTTTGGAAATCAAGTCTGATGTCGGTTCCTTCTTTGTGAAAGTGTTCACAACTCATGCATGTTAATATATTTTTTGTCTAGATGTCACTTCTTTGGGGAAAGAACTCTTCCCAGTTCCAAAGATCAGCACATCCCATGTTCAAGTGACATTGCATATGTATGTGCACTTTCATGCAAGATGTTCTAAATTCATACTGGTACCTCTTAATTGCATGACTTGGGGGACAGACTTCCAAAAGATTTGTCCCTACACATGGACACTTTGCACAATTCCTGCACATGGAGGCAGAATGTGCTGAAAGACTTTAGTGGTGAGAATGAAACAGGTAATGCCTTAATAGTATATACAGGAAAACTATTTATTATCTGTACTAATAAAAAGATAAATTATCAAGTGGTACGGGAATCACCACTAATTTTCCTGGGCTAAAGCTTGGTAAACTGCATGAAGACCGCATGCCTCCCTCTGAGACTATTTCTTGGGGGTGCAGAGGTCTGTGTCACTGTATCTGGGCAAACCAAAACTCCTTTAAAGCTCAGTGTTACATTAATGCTGCATTGGGTGCCTGCTAGTATAAAATCAGAATGGTGTGTGACTTTGGTGTGAATTGCACATGAAGCATGGATGCTATTTGTATGTTAATAACTGTGTGGCCTTTTGCTTTCCTTATTTATTCCCCGCACTTTTTCCAGATGTGAGCAGGTAAAGTGACCCACCTTCTCCTCTAGCACATGACACGTGGCATTGCCCAAGCTCAAAATGTGCAATCAGTTTTTCCTTACTGCATAACAAAAACAAACACAGACAGCCCTAATCACAGCGGCTGGTGCAGGAGCAGCCTCCTCCCTCCTCCCCCTGGCAGATGGCACAGCAGCAGCGCAGCTCCACTGCTCCAGGACTAAAGGAACAGATGTTGGATTACCGCACACTTTCTAGAGCTTTCATCTTCGAAGAAATTCTGGATCATACCTGGCTTCTCCTTTCCCCCTGTCATTCAGAGAGGCAGCAGAAGCCTCTGAAAACGAGATTATGCAGGCCCTTAGCACAGCCCGAAGCCACAATGTCAGCAGGGATAACGACAGTGTGGTTAATAATGGCTGAAATACGTGTAAGGGTGCAATCCTTCTGAACCAGGACTTTTGAAGGTAATTACAGGGAGTGGAAAATTGGGTTGAGAAACATTTTAACAGCAAAAATATTTTAGTTTCTTAAAATGCTACCTTGAAAAATGTTACAGGGTGAATTGGTCATATCTTATGTGGAAACTAAAAATGCAGAGAGCTATTTGAAAGATAATTAGATAACTGTATATAGAAAGAAGCATGTTAAAACCTAAGGATCATTTCCTTTCCTTCTTCTTCCCTATAGGTGACTGTCACTTTTGATTTAGAATGATTTGCCATTATATTGATTGGCTGTGGACAAAGACAATTTTTTGTTTAACAACCCCTAGATCTAGAATATAATTTCAGTGGACAGACATGGTAGAGCAGCACCTACAATCAAATCCACAGCTGAAACTTGCTTCATTTTGTTTTTAAGTCAAATGTAACTAATGTTGATGCCAAACTGTCATGAGTGGTGTAATCACAGCATTATATTATCGATTGAATTTACATTATCAGTGGATTTCATTATTAGAGATCTTGATGTCATTTTATCTGAAATAAGTTCATAGTAGCTTAGAGAAGTTTGAGAAAAATATTCCAACACTGCATTTTAGCAGGTGTACTCACAGTCATGACTCAACTTTAAACTAAAATGTTTTAACCAAGGATAGATTAAATAAATATAATGCAAAAGAAATAATTAGTTTGGCAGCTGACAATATTTTGTTCAGTGAGATCCAAACAAGACCTAGTTGTTTAAATATTTCTAATTTTATAATTTATTATCCAACTCCTAAAAAAAGGAGGAAGCATTCCACTTTATTTGATTCACATTTTACTTTTCTCTTACACACTTCATAATTGAAAAGGAAATATTAAGCTTTCTTTTCAGTTATGATTTACTCAAAATGGTTATTGAGTTGTAGTTTAAATGAATTATTCAAAGCTTATTATTAAAGGTCTCATCCTGATACTGAGAGATTGATTTTTTTTTCTGAAGTGTACAGATATACTCCAAAAATATGCTGCTTTCAATCACTTGGTCTTATAGATTATTTTTGTAGGGGCTGAACTTCAGCAAATGCATCCTTCTTTTCCTGTCTTTTTAAAGCTAGTGATAGAGACCTGGATACCAAGAAACTTCTAAAGCAGTCCAAAAGAATATGTTAAAGGTCCAGCCACACAGTCTGAATCATGGTTTCACCCATCAGCTAAGAGTCACATTTAACCAGTCTCTCTAAGAAAGTATTTTAACATATGAGAAGCCCTGAGAGTACTGCAGGCAGATGCGACACCTGCCCCTGTTTCCCCAAATTGGAGGAGGCTGCTAACAGGAAAATTTCATTTCCTTTCATTACGCAGCTGCTGGCTGGCTGAGCTGGCTGATACAGAGAGGATATGGGCAGGGATGTCTTCCTGAGTTCTGGGGACAGTGCTAACAAGATTTATACATTATCAGAAGACCACTGAAGTTCAAGAATGAGGGAGGGAGGGAGGGACACTTGTGCATTTGCTAATTCATGTGTTGTCATTGGTATCGAAGACAATCGGCCATGCCTGTAGTTGGGTCTTGTGTTATTTTACTCAGTGTTCTTGTTTGAAAATAGACACATAACTATTACTAGACATAGATGAAGACTGGACAAATTTTTGTGAAAAGAATACTTCCATTTGAAGTAATAAACTCCTTGAACTTACAGGGTGCTTTAATTCTGATGTGCATTTTCCCTCTTGAAAGTTCCTTGGCTTGTTGGCATCTACAGTTGTGATATTCTGTGGTGCAGCTTTGTGTTCGTTCTGGAGAAAGTGACTGTGCACTCTCTTTAAAGACTCTGCTCTCTGCTGCATTTGGCAATTGTTGGAAGGATAATTGGAGATGCTTTGCTTAGTTTGCCTTGTTTCCCCAACAAATGTCATCTGCATCCTGTGGGACACTCAGATCAGGTTTCCTCATGGTGTTGTCCATGGCTCCTTCCCTGTGTCAGAAGAATTTCCCTTGCACAATAGCTTTTTAGTTTTCTTAATGCATCTTTCAACAGAAAGCTTCCTCCATTTGAAACCATGGTTCAGGTATCTTCTCTGAAAGAAAAAAGAAAAGAAAAGAAAAGAAAAGAAAAGAAAAGAAAAGAAAAGAAAAGAAAAGAAAAGAAAAGAAAAGAGCAGTTGGTAGAAACATAGATCTGGTGGGAATAGCTTAAATCATTGATCTGGATGCTAAGTAAACATAGAAGGTATGCAATAAATGTTTGATACCAAAAGCACAGTTCACTCATGGTATCCATAGAATATTTTCCAACACTCCAGAAATAGAATAAAGGTTGTATAAAGCTCCAAATTTAGAAGCAATGTTCAAATACATAATTTCTAGCCTCTGCTTTACCCCATTTTCTAAGTATCAGTCCACAACCCTGTAAAGAAAATGTTAGATAAGTAGCCTCTATTTCACCTTTCAATGACATGGTCATTTCCAAAGTAAAATCCCTGCCTTTTCTTTGCATTGTTTGTTAAGGATATCTGAGAAAAAAATAATACAAAATCATCTTAGTTTGGCACTCACTGAGAGGTCACTGGGAACTATGGACATATTATTGTTGGCCTGATGCCAGTGCTGCTGAAATAATACTTGTCACTTTTTTTTTTCTTTGTGGAAGCTGAGATCTTGCAGCATCCACAGGATGGCCACTTTCCTCAAAGGAACTGTCTAACTTATCTCCATGGGAGGAAAAAGAGCTCAGAATTTTTATCTTCCAAGAACTTCCCCAGAGAAAAGGAGGGAAATATGAAGATGAAGAAAGACAAGATTTAGACAGTTGTCAGAAAATGTTGTATCTCAGTTATACCTCATAGCTGTTGGAGTAAGAAGAGTGCAACTGATATAATGCAATTGTCTGTATGTGTCCAGCAATCCTGGACTGCAGCTGGAAGAGCAGAGGAGCAGGAGGCTGTGGGATGTCTGACCTCCTGCTTACAGTGATGCAGAAATACTTTGCAGACTGCAAAGCTGAGAGGCAAGAATATTGTAATCATGGAAGAACAATGCAGTGACCATGGAAGCCTCACAAAACAGCTGGAATCATTTGGTGTGGCACAAAGTTGGGGCTTTATTGGGAAGCCCTACCAGCCTTCCAGCTACCCTTACCCCTGAGCTATACTGAGGTCTTTACCTTCAGTATATTGTAAAATAGCACTGTGAGTATTCCTCCAAATCCAAGCAGCTTCTCAAAATGAGTTGTATTCTCAGAAGTAACTTCCACCTTGGCAAGGAAGTCCAACTGCTCGGATTCAATTGAGTCTGCAATTTTGATACTTCCTTTTCCTGAAAAATTGACGTTGTTGTCTAGGAAGGGGAGACTTCAGGAGAGTTGATTTTTTTTTTTTTTGGGGGGGGGAGGGGGGTTGTTGTTATTTGGGGTTTTTTGGGGGTTTGGTTTTTTTTGAGGGGTTAGTTTTGGGGGTTTTTTGTGGTTTTTTTTGTTTAGTTGGGGTTTTTTTGTGGTTTTTTGTTTGTTTTTGTTGTTGTTGTTTTGGGGTTTTTTTGTTTGCTTTCCTTTGAACATGCAGAGAACTGCAATGCTGAGACCTCAGCAATTAAAGTTACCAATTTACAGTGATTTAATAGTGGATGGATTATGAGGGTGCGTGTATCAAGACAAATTAGCACTCAGTATTTTAGAGAGGGATCTGCATTAAGTGTTGGATAAACATTCCCCCCCCCCGCAGGAGGAGGGAAGCAGTGTGCTCACTGCAAATCCATAGCTTTCAAAGTGGAACTGATAATTTTCCCTTTTCTTCACAGTGCACGCTCACCTAGGAGCTGGTATATTCTGTTCCTGAGATACTATGAACCCATACAGTTTTTTAGGTTGCTCCTTTGGGTCACAGTGGCTTCCAGCCACTCCAGCCACTGGAGCCATTTATTCTTGACTCCTAACTGCATTTTTGTTACAATCCCCCTCAAGTTATGAAATACTTTTCATGTGTAAACCAAACAAATAAAGTGATTCAACTCAAAAATTTATCTTCAAATAGAAGGTAATACTGGGGGTTTTTTGGTGTTTGTTTTTTGGTGTTTTTTTTTTAAGTGGGGTTTGCTGAAAAGCAGGAATTTTGTTTGATTTTGTTTTTCTTTTTTTTAATTATTTTCCTGGGAAGAGGGCAAGCCCTGGACAGATGTGATCCAGCATCATGCAAGGGTAGTACCATGGCCTTAATGTACCATACTAACTAATAAATTAAACAATTTGGTCTAATCCTAAGTAAATAAAACACCTGGCTACTTAACTGTCCCCAGTATATTTTGATCTTACTTTGTGCTTTTCTTTTAATTGCCTAGAACCCTCTACAATAACCTAGAAACCATGGATGAATCAAGGATAGTAGCCAGGCATCCAGAGCAAAGATCAGATTAGTCCAACATCTCTCAAGAATAGTTTAGAAATAATTGATTCTCCTTTGGCACCAGGGAATGGAAAAGAAGCTCTCTCAAGCTCTCTTTGATCTTGTTATCTTGTTTATTGTATTATCTTGTAGTCAGTTCAGGTGTAGCTCAAAAGAAAGCAGACTCTGTCACATATTACTTATTTTGTTGCTCTCTCAACTTACACTCAGATAAAAGCAGCTAAGACTACAATTCTTTGATTTTACTCTAGAATAGGGATTCTTTAAGGGAAGCTAAGAATCAGACATTCTTGTTTAGTATTAGGTTTGGGGTTCATAAGGCATATTTCACAATCATAGCCTTCTGGTGGCCAAAATGACCAGATGACTCAATGCGAGAGCTTGTCTTCTCCTCTTTACAGTTGGGCTCAATATGGGAATTTTCCCTTTTCCCTATCCAGTGTTTTTCTCCAGGTCAGCCCAACCCATAAATGAAGAGAGTCCTGAATTATGCTATGTTCAAAAAGGAGTCTGAAGAAGAGGTCTGCAGGGTGAGATAAATAACTCAGTTATGCAAATGAATAGAAATATAAATGGATGTTGATGGATTTTTCTTCTTGCCCTGAAAACAAGAACTGCATGAGGAAGGGATACAGTAAAACCTATGCAGAGACTACTCTGATCCTGACTAAATATGGAGGACTGAAGTGGGAGGGTCAAGTTAAGTGTTCTGGAAGGAAAGATAAAAATATTATCATTATGGTTTTTAGGGAGGTTTCATAGTACTTTTGTCATTGTTGTTCTCATTGCTGATACATTTCTCATGGAAGGAAACATGAGTGAGTTTTCAGCCTGTGCTCCTGGGGACAGATATGACAATGGAAGAAGAGGGAAGTTCTAAAGGTGTCTGTATATCTGTAGAGGAACTCAAGCCCCAAAACTCCTTGTTGCTGCCATGGTAACTACATTTAGAATAAAATGAAAATACGAGGTAACATTTCCTCTGCTTTTGACCTATTTACTTTTCCTATGGCATGTCTCGTCTCAGCAAGGTCAGATTTGCCTGTGAGCACCTTCAGCCCAGATGCTTTGCTCTCTCTGCATCTTCTTGAGTGCCTGCCCTCCAGCCCAGATACCTCCTCAGGGGATTTCCTCAACTGTCTGGAAGCATTTCCACCTATGTACTTTAATTTTGCTGCAATGAAATCATCACACTATGACATGCCCCTTCTTGGCATAGATATTTCTTGGCAATGCTTCCACCACGACTGTCCTTTCCTTTCAAACAGCCCAGGTTTGGAATTTTAAAAAGCTGGAAGGAGGAAAGGAGGGGATTTTGAAGCTTCAGATTTTTGCATTTGTGTTTCTGAATGTTTATGTGCAGGTTAGCTGAACCCAAAGACACCAAGAGTTCACTTCTACCTAGAGATTTAATTTGAGGTACATCTTTACTATCAGACCTTCAAGTGTTTCTGTCTATGCTGAGTGCCGGAATGAAGGGGGTTAGGTAGGTGAGAGTCAGCTGGGAAGAGAGAAGCAGCATAGCTGTCCTGAGGTCAGGGTGAGTATATATATCTGCACAGTCTGTTTTTTTTCTCAGCTTAAAAATTGGAACCTTAATGGGAAATGGGGTGTCAATATGTGATGCAACACAGGGATGTGATCCACAGTGAGGGAAGGAAGCAACATTACTCTTTTCCATCAGGGCTGTGTGCCAGCAATAGCTGCACAATATCCCGGCAGCACTGACTGGTCCTGGCACGGCCAAAGGCCACCAGGAGTGAAGGACACAGGGCAGGACAAACTTTCCTGTCTCTGAGCCTTGCTGTGGGGAGCTCGAAGGCTGTTCTCAAGCCTGCCCTTCCTACACTGTGCCCCAGATTTCAACACCAGCTGCAATTAATCTTCTACACACCACTTTGATCTAGCAATTGTTCTTGCAGGCTACAGAAGACTAAGGCAACTGGTTTACAATTAAAATATCACTGAAAATCAGCATAATTACTGTCTGTGGGCTGGCCTCTCATCTCATTTGGACCTTACAACCTCAGTTTTTACCTAGCAGGCTATTTTCTGTTAAGGTGGGGGGGGAGGTGTCAGTGTGTTGTTTGTCTATTTGTTTGATTTTAGTATTTTTTGAATCAATATCTAAATCTGTTAAGTGGTGCTCACTTTCAATTTCCAAGCTGCTGCTGTTCATAGCGGGCAGGGCAGCCCTGTTTCCTTAATCTAGGTATTTTTGTAACCAGTTTAACAATTTAGCCAGATCAAACAAAGGTAGTTAGTTAACTTGCACCTTGATCAATTTTACTACATGATATGAAAGTATCAGAAAAAAAAATTCTCTCAGTTTACCTATCTTACACATTTTATGCTGTCAGAAACGTGTCTAAAAGATACAATGAGAAAAACCATACTGACATTCAATAAAAGAGTTATTCAAAATTGTAGGGAAATTAATTTATTGCATATTGTTAAATAAATGCAAATATGACTCCTGAAAATGCTAAAACTTCATTTTGATAACTTTTTAAATAAAATATTTCTTTTTTTAAAGCTGCCTGGTGTCTTTTACTGGGGAAGCAGGGATGTTTTTCTCCCAGCTATAAGTAAAACTTGAAGGAAAGTTCTCAGATACAGTTTTAAACTGAGCAATGTTATCAGAGAGCTCAAATGCTTGCAAGTCCAAATTCAAGCTACAAATACAGCAAGAAGGAAAAAAAACAAAAAAAAACGTGCTTGCGATCCCATTAGGCAGATATTAATGCGCTGGTTTGCTGTTATTTTAGGAAAGTAATATAAACGCGTGGGTGAAAATTCTGGGGTAAGAGTGAGGGGTAAGAGCGTCTTGTAGAGAGGAATTAGCGCTCGTGGATGCTGGGGCTGCCTCCCGCGTGTGCTCGGAGAGCCGGAGCTGTGCGAACTTCTGCTCCTGGCACCGCCTTTGGTGCCAGGGGCTCGGGTCGTGGGTCTGCAAGCGCACAGCCTTTCTTGGCTTGGACGAGAAGGGCAGCCCCCGGCTCGCAAGGGTCTGATGGCAGCGCTTTCCCGCAGATTTCCCGGCTGCGGGCTGCCCTGCCCTGCTTTGGCTGTTTCCTCCCCCGGATCTGCCTTCTGCCTGGCTGGGTCTGTGGCATTTCCTGGCACGCACCGCAGCTCCACGGGGCTTCCTTCGGGCTTGGGATGCTTCCCTCGCAACCATCACCATGGCCGTGCCTGTCTCTCCCGCATGCTGAATCTTTGCTGACTGCTTTCCTTGCGCAAGAGAAAAGCCTTTCCCAAAACATCATTGGCACTCTTGACGAGCAAACTGATGTTGTCTGGAAATTCCACTCTCGTCAGGCTTGCGTGGCTGGTTGTGCACATCCCCAACATCTGTCCTTCAGCTACAAATCACCTGTCTTCTCTGCACGGACCTTTCTACTTCCCATTGATTTTTGATACTGTTACCAGTTCTTATCGTAGTTTTCACAGAAAGACGTTTAGCCTTTTTCTGTTCTGTGAGAATAAGCTATTTCAGCAATAGCTATACAGTACAGCAGTTTTTATATGAGGATTTTTTCTTCCACAAGAGGGGAGCATGAAGAAGACATTAAAGAGGCTTCTCTGCCCACAGATCATACTGCAATGAATTTCTGTGTCTCTGCTCTTAGACTGGCCAAATGTACATTAATGTAATTTAACCTCTTTCTCTGAAGTTTAGATTAAGGCCCATTACATCACAAATAAAACAGAACAAAACTGATAGAGACATTTATAAGCAGTTATGGTTATCATCCAATGTCTGACAACCTGTTTTACATGCTTAACTCAATTTTGCCTCCAAACTCTAAGAAGGAGGGAGGAGTGTAACATTTTACTTGTAGCACTGAGGGCAGTTTAATGCAATTTCTGTCAGCAAAGTAAGATCTGACACACTGGTTCATTCACCTTCTCTGGAAATGCACAAATTGTCAGGGAGTCCAGGAACTTCTGGTATAAGTCATTTACAGTTAAACTTGTACCTCTCCCATTGAAGCAGCTTTCTAGCTTTGCTCCTATTTGTGTGGTTTTCAGGTTTTAGAAGATGTTTCGTTCACTGTGTTGACTTTGGCAAATGTTAATCTGATTCCTTGTCCATATTCTGAGACATTTCCATGAAACAGTTCTCTTTAAAAATTAAAGCTGGATGCTGTCACTCAGATGTACAGGACTTAAAACCACAAGTTGAATATTGATTATGGATACTGGTCTGTTCATTTTTGTTGTTGGAATCTTTCGTATGATTGGAAAACAGAGTCTAACACCAAAAAAAAAAAAAAAAACCAAAAAACAAAAAAAAAACATTATTATACCAGCAGTAGACTAATTAATTTTTTTCCTATGATTTCATTCCATGTGATTTTGGGATCATACCTAAATGATTGTCAGTGCTTAATAGCTACAGTTCAACCCAATTATATTAATGCAAACCAGAAAAATTAAACATTAAATAATTTGGCAAACTGTTCATTTTTCATCTATTCGCAAACTCTGTTAAAAGCTCAAGCTGCTCACTATTGGCCCTAAAGCTCATCACTTCAATCATTTTGCTCTCCTTCACTTCTAGAGTGCATTTCTCAAGCAAACCACCTGCACTTACTCTACATTGGGATATTTTGAGAGAAAGCACAAAACCGGTCTCTTTTTTACATAAAGTGAACAAACCTGGGACACGTGTTGGAAAAGCACAACTCACATTGAGAAAACCAGGAAGATTTCATTCAATTGACTGGAGCTGGTTCAAAGAAATCATCCCAAAATGTATTTGGGACAGATGCAGGGTACTCTGCACCATCTTCTTTGCTTTGCTTATAGTGATCTGCTCAGCTGCAACATTTGGTAAAGACTGAAAAAGTCAACATTTGATGTGTTTTGCTGTCCACCTTTGGATGCCAAAACTGGATATTATATATATATGTATATGTATATATTTGCACCAGCCTGGCTTTGGAGATGTGGCATGAAAAAAATAAAGTATGAAAATTATGCTTCCCAGCAAAGAAAATTTTATGGGAAAACCG
Organism: Cinclus cinclus; assembly: GCF_963662255.1. NCBI lineage: Eukaryota > Metazoa > Chordata > Aves > Passeriformes > Cinclidae > Cinclus > Cinclus cinclus. The sequence goes on along the minus strand of NC_085048.1, from coordinate 16,980,630 downwards.
TTATAACTTTTAATGCATAGGAATTATGACCTTATAACTTTATAATCCCTTTGGTCTTGGAGAAGTTATAAATTTATTTAAAATATCACTTCTCATTATATTATTAATGCACATGTGACTGGGGTTCTACAGGTGGACCAAAAGTATGCTGGGGTGAATAATAAGCAATTCCAGAGAGCAGTCAAAACTACTCTGACATCATCAGAAATGTATTATCAGGTGGTGGCACAGCTCTGACTCTGGCTGGGTATTTAGAAAGCATTATGACATTACCTAATGCTATCAATGCTGCTGCTTATGGGAAACACAAATGCTTTGGCCAGACCCTCATTAGGGCAGAGACCCCCCAAAACATAGTCCCTCTTCCAAAGAGCTTTCAAATTAAGAAATAGATGTGATGAGAATGGGAAAGGCCATGGTAAATATTTCAATGGCTGTCCTAAATGCCACAAATCTTTGGAGAAAAATCTTCCAGGAATTTCTTTTAGTCTGTGCTTCAGGCCTCCTCTGTAACCTATTAATCCTTCCTTCTTAAAGGATTTGAGGAGGGATGGCATATCAAGAAGAAAATTAAAATACATTGCATTTATCTGCACACCAGGATCTTTACTTATGTAGCATTTGGTATTCATCCTTCATTGGCATCTTGCTAAAAGTGGTTCTAACTACCCCAGAAGCAGGGCCATGAAACCTGGGGAACTGAGTAAGCAAAATGATTAACCAATATGAACAAATTCTAACACAATTCTCACTAATTTGGGTAATATTCTACCCATCAAATAATTCCTTTGATCGATAAGGCTATGGGTTTGTTTCTTTTTTTGTAATGAATAATGAGTATGAAAAGTGAAAGGATTAAAGACCCCAGACTCTACCTGTGCAACTATTTATGGATCAGACAGTTTTTGTCAGGGCTAACAGTGACAGAATGGATCTTGAAGTGAGTAATTAAACTAATGACTCTGTTACCCAGAAAATGATTCCCCAAAGAATATGATGGACAAAAGATTTTATTGATTTTTATTTCATATTTTAATTATGTGCATTTCAGCCATCTCTTCTCTGCCAGGTGAACCTCTGTCTTCTTCCTATGAAAGTGATGATATCATGTAGCAGGTTATTACAGAGTAGTTTTTACTTTTCACAATCCAAGCTGTTTCATTCTAAGAATAAAAATATATTGGATACCTGAAAATTAAGTAAATGGAATTGCCATTTTCATTTACTGCAATAGCCAGTTTAACTTGTATTGATAATGTTTTTTGTTAATGTAGATAAAATGACAGCACTGGCAAGAGAGTATTTTTATGAGCAGAATATGTGTGTTAAAATATTCAGCGTTTTCACAGGATTCACAGCTGTTTTGGTTTTAAAATGCAAGTTTTAAATGATCACTAATGTTCTGGTGTCTCCTACCTGTCCAGTGACGCCAGATCCCCCTCCCCTCTGCTCATCTTTCTGGTGTTTGGTGCAGAATGATCAATAAGAGGGAGGACTACATGGGCATATTTTCCCACCTACTTCCTATTCCTGCTCTCCAGTTAAAATGCTGAATAGAATTATAAATCCATTAAGCAGTGTTAAAATGCACTAATATCAGAGTGCTCTTTTTGAGAACTGGATCACTTTACAGCAGAGCTACATCTTCCTTTAGCATATGTCAGGAAGGGTTACGGAAAGCAGATATAGTCAGCTAGAGAATTTTTTATAGTACTTCCTGTAGAGAAATAAATGCCTCACAGTGTCTATTACCTACACAAAATGTCCATCAGGAAAAAAAGGTTAATTGTTGCACTTACTATCAAAACGTGTTGCTATCTCAAAAATGCCATAAACATACAATGCCAAGCCTGGAGATTCCACATATGGAGGGCCCTTTTTGGGACAGAGACATAGGTTTGGGACAGAAGATACATTTGAAATGTAAGGCAAGAAAGTTTGTGGAGGGCCAGATGGGTCTTGAAGGAAGATGAAGAATTCAAGCATGGTGCTGTGCACTGCTCAGTCATGTGCTAAATGTCCAGGTTAAGGAAAGCATTTAAGGAAATGGCTATATTCACCAGAAGAAACTGCAGAGCCTTCCAAACACAAGAAGAGCAGAGCGACCTTATTATCTTCTGTTACCTTTGAATACATATGCCTTTGAGGAAGAGAAGTAACAAACAGGAAGGGGGAAGAGAGACAGTGGGTATCTGAACATCCTCCTCCACAAGCTGGAGCTGAAGCAGTGGAAAATTCTCCACCCCACTGTGTCATCTGGTATTTGGGGTGCTTTGCTTGGCACATGCCAAGACATTTGCATGAATAAGTGACCAAGATGAGTTCTGCTAAAATAAAATCTATCTGATGTGGCTATAAACTCTGCATTAGATTTTTCCCAGGAAGAAAAAGTACTGTGCTTCTGAGAATAGTAAGTGCAACAGCCAGGCTTCAAATGCTGAGCCACACTCAGAAAACTCAGCTTCTCGTTAATTAGAAACATACCCCTTCAAAAAAATTACAGACAAAGGCAAGAAGCAGACACACAAAACGGCAAAACTCTAAAGCAAATCAGAAAGTGATCAATTAATGCACTTCAGCTTTGTATTGTTCTGGTTACCTCCCTCTGAAATGTTTATACAGATTCCTTGTTCTAATATCCAAATATCCTTGAATGCACATTACCACAGAGCATCTCATGACAGGTAGAGAGAAAATGGTTATCCCCATTTCACAGGGGGAGAACTGAGGCAGGAAAAGCCTGTGATCAAAATGAGTTCCCTGGAGAGACAGTCTCCAAAAAGCGACTGGCTTTCCTATGCTTCATGGATATCAGTGGTAGAGATAAAATAAATTCTACCTAAATACTGAATTGGTTTAAAGTCATAGAATTTGGGTGAACTCTGCAAATAATACATATTTTTTTGTTTGTCCTCTTACTTTTTTTAATAGCCCTTAAAATGCACTACTTTCCCATTTGCATGTTTTCTATGCAAATCTGAAAAAAAGAGAGAAATAATGCATATGTTATATATAATCTATATCATACATATTTAATGAAAGATTATGTTCTTAAGAAAGATTACAGTTCAGGCAACTGGAGATTAGAATGATTTAATTATACATCTATATATAAATAGTACAAGTAGAAATTAACCAAATTTTATCTATTTCTCTATGTATTTATCTATGTATGCAAATGCATTTTCTGACCTCGAAAAAAAGAAATCTATAAAAGTTGGCAGCAGTCTTGGATATAGGTGAATGAAATTACATTTGAAGTAATTACAGAAATAAATCTCGACTAATCAGCAATTCATCACAAAGTAATTTTTTCTTAATGTAAAGGTAATATAAAAATGAGGGGAAATAAAACTAATGTCAGATTTTTTTTTTTTTTTTAATTTAGAAGTGGTTTCTTGTCGATGAAACCACCTTTGCTCTTTCTGTGCCTCCAGTGCTCTTTGCCAGTGCCCCATTGGCGAGCCCGTGCCCTGCCCTTGGCCATCCCTGGCAGGCAGGAGCTGGCGATGCCCCAGCTCCAGCTCCAGCTCTGTCCTGCTGCCAGCACGGCCTCTGCCTCCACCCGGGCTGCCCGGGGCAGCTGAAAGTTTCCTCTCTGAGGAAAGAGGAAGACTGAGGAAGGCACTGGAAGGAGCAGAAGGGTCTTCTCTGCTCTCCAGACCCTCTGGCCAATCCCTCTACAAGAGACCCTTACTTCAAACGCATTTAAATAGCTGCTTTCCAGGTGTCTCCCAGCTGGCTTGTAACCCAATATCCTAAAGGTTCATGTACCTGTTTTTCCCAAATTTCCCCAACTTCCCTTTCCTCTGCATCAACATCTGGCATCAACCTAACCACAAGCTTGAGTATCCCTTCAAATGCATTTAGGATTATTTTTCATTAGCAGTCAGGCTCTTTTTGAAATCACAGTCATTGTATGCATATTTTCATAGCCTTCAAATTTCACAGGCCTTGCTGAAGGCAGGATTTTATTAGCCTTTCCACATGATTAAGGTTGCTTATGTCATTCATGGATCACAAAAGAAAATATCAGATCTCTGCATGTCCATTAATTTCAGTAGACTTAAACTGAGCTAAACACAGCCTGTCCTGTTGTGCTGTGGCATCTCAGAGAAGTGCACTCATTTCAAAGCACTGAGTGTAGTGAATAGATGAGGCACAAATGTCATCCAGAAGCAGTAACCTAACTGCAGTTTCCTTTCTTGCATTTCAGCACAGCTTTGACAGTGCAAACTTTTGTAACTAATGTAATGATTCTTGATGGCAGGTGATAGCCAAATTTCCTAGCAAATACTTAGCTTAATTGCTTGGTTTTTTAAAATAACTTTGACAGTTTGCAGGCTGTGAAGAGTAGGTTTAAGCACACTACTTAAAAGGCTGAGGCAATACACACAACTTCTGTGGATGAAAATATAAAGAAGAAAATGGTAGCTGGTGGTAACAAGAATTCTAATATCACAAGCTCGGTGCAAAACGTCTCAGTTAATTCCACCACAGTTAACCTGATGTTAAAATGTGTTTGTCCTCTTCAGGGAGTTTGAAGTACCTCCCCTTACTGATGGAAAACATACAGTGACTGTCTCAGAATTAAACAGAAGTATGTTAACATACACACAGCGTGACATCATTGGTGTAAATTGTTAAAACAAATGCATTTGCCAAGAATTTAAAAAGTGATTAATTATTCTGAACGACTTCTAAGTGCTTTGCTTTAAAACCTTTTAGAAGGATTGTCTTCCTTAAGGTGAGAACTCAGTGTGAGAGTAATTCCCTTTTACATATCTGAAGCAGAGCTCTGTGCTAGAGATGAGTTTCCCAGAGTCACTACCTGTGAAAATGTAGATCCTACTCCTGAATGTTCCTGAAAAGTACTATACAAATGCTTGGTGCTATTTAGTAACAGAGATTCAAACTTACCGTATGCAAATAAGAAGTAACTCAAGTTTTCCGATTTATTTAAAGAACTTAAAAGTAATCAATATGAAGTTATCATCAATAAAATCTAGGGATGCCTTCAAGATATATTTTAGGGATGCTGATCTTATGTGTTAAGCCAGACATTTATTTCTTTCCTATGAATTGAATAGTCTGCTTCTGCACCTCCTTGAAATCAAGGAGAGTTTTATCACCGTCTTCAAGGACGGGCAAATTAGAGCCCAAATTAGCATCTGGAACTATGTACAGTAGGGTGTTCGAGTGGTGTACAACTTGTCACCACAATTATAGTAGTTTTAATCAACCTCATTTGCTGTTTGCTTCTCTGAGATTTCCAGGGAAATTTTCTCATCTGCACTTCAGCGTTAATATCTCCCTACCCTCTCTGTTTTACAAGTCATGCTTTTATTCTGTCACTCCTGCTGCAGCTGAACCGGAGCATTTTAATAAACCTCTTGTTACCCACATCTTCTATCCATATGTCATTGACTTAAGCAGAGCCGTTTGTCAGGTTAATATTTTATACATTTTGTATTTAGACTATTACTTAGCTGATCCATAACAAGGGATTATAGTCAGGGATAGGAATATTGAGTGGCTTTTTTTTTTTTTTCCCCCACGTGCTTGTCTCCAAGACAACTAGATGGCTGTATTTAAAAGAGCACAAAGACCAGAACGAGTAGCTCATCCAAGTCTTTTAGCAAGTGAATGCTCTGCGGTTTTGCATTTTCAGGCAGGCCTTTCACTCCATCCCCCTGACATTTTTCACCTCGGGCTCTGATGGGTGGTAACTCCAACTGGGAGCCCAGCTGATAATTGCAGCTATTGAGCTGCTGCTAGTGTAACTCCAGTTCCCTTTTGTTTCTGGTTTTATCTGGTTTAGCTGGAGAGTTTCACTCCTGACAGTCATATTTAAAAGCCACAATGATATTCTTCCTTTCCCCCCGTTCTTTCGGGACTGGTGATTATTAGGTACATCCTCTCTCCGGTTTAGCCTCCTTGCAGCGATTTTTTCAAAGCACGCTCTTGTGCTTCCTGGATTTTACACACAAAAATACCCCCCCAAAAAACAAACAAAAACCCTCGCAACGTGTGGCCGTAACAAAAACTCCCCGGCAATCATAAATTAGCAATAGAAATTGCCGTCAGCCCTGCCGAAAGCCCTTGTGCTGTAGACTCAGACGGACTAGCAGCCAAGCAGAGCTTGGCTATTTACCAACTATTACTCACTATTTACCAACCATGATCTGCCATTAATCTGAATCTGCTTCTGAAATTCAGCCCAGCACTCCCTGAATTTCCTCTCCCTCCTTGGCTCTGTCAGGAATAACACCGTGCACTGGAAATGCAATGTTTGAGTGGTCAAGCTTCATTGCTCCCCTGTATATTTTTTGGCCTGATAATTACATTAGGGATGTAAAATACGTAACGTAAGTTTCCTGTGAGAAGTTGCTGCTGAGCTAAGCGCTATCACATGTCATGGGGGTTTCAAAGTGTGTTCAATACAAAACCCCAAATCTGTCCAAACAACATATTTAGACGGGCACTGCAAGGAAGATTGTGCTTTTCAGCTGTAGCCGAGGCTCTCTGCTGCTCCTGTGGATATCTGGTTGTGACGCCTGTGAGGTGCCACTTTTTATTAGAACATTTCATTCCTTTGAACATGAGAGGCACAAACTTTTATGATTCAGATAACCTTCCAGGGGTTTCGTGTTCCAGGGGGATAGTATCTTTGTACAGACTCAAAAAAATCGAGCAAGGCATTTCCATCCTCTCCCTAAGATGATTTATCTTGCTTCGTTTCAAACAACTCCTTCTGTACTTAACCCTTTTTGTGAGAACAGCGTACTCCAGTCAAAATTCAAACTAGATTTCATGTGCTGGCACTTCTGAAATTTCACATCCTATCTGTTCATCTAGTACTGAAGGTAAACTTCTGCTCTTGGATACACATTGCAGACACCTTACTGGCGTGAATACTGACTGTAAATATTCCTATAAAAGGGATTGTTGTGTTAATGTGATTTGCTGGAAAAATGAAGTATTGGCAATCCTCAGTCCAGAATTTTTGTGTGGTCAATGAGAACCTGAGCCCTTCATAAGGCTTGATGTTCTTGGAGAAGCTGTAGAAAGCAAAAATGCATTAATTAAATTGCCAGCAAATGAAATAAATAAAATAAATATAAATGTATTAAAAGTGTGTGTGTCGTCCCCTCCCCCCCCAGCCATTTTCCCAGGCTTTCCCTTCTCTTCACAGCTAACAGTAGCAGAAATAAATCAGCTGTATTTGAGTACACATGCAGAAATAAAACAGTTTTGGAGGGTCAGATGTAACAATGAAGTGCTCCCATCAAAATCTGTTTTTGACAGAAAAATCTGTTTTGTAAATAAGTATCTTCCTTCCTGTTTTCCATAGAACATGTTGGTTTTCCTCACATATATCCAGTAAAATCTGCATATCAAAAAGTTTCCTCCACAAAAAATCTTTCACTCTCACTTTAAAGGGGAATAAAGATATTAAGGAAATCCCAAGCATAGTAAACAAGCATAAAAAACAATTCTAAATCCCTCCCCTGATCACTGACATAATTCTGTTTGGGAATAAACATATCCTCAATGTCTAGGCTGGGTCATTAAAAAAAAAAACAACAAACAAACTACATAAAAGCAGGTTGGTTCTCATTTCCACCAACTTCAGTTTCAATCCTGTCCAAGGGAGCACAGTTTTCTTCTGGTTCATCACATAAATAGGAAAACTGAAACCAAACCAGGAAGTAATTTGAGGCAGGGGAAAATGAGATAAAAGTGGTGCAGAAAATTAATTTAAACAAAGATTAAATAGATAGGAAAAAAATCATGCCTTCCTTTTCTCACATATTGTCTCTGGTGATGACCTAAAGAGCCAACTGAAATTGTCAGGTACCAAAGGACTGCCAGCATGACAGACTTCTAGATGAGTCTTGAAGTAAAGGAAACTTTCTCTGCACTGCTTATTATTTTTCCAAATTCCAAGCATCTGAAGGGATGTGGTCTTCATCTTCTGCACAAGTGAGCATTTTGAAACCCTGTCCCTGTTAATGTGGAGTTCTGAACATATATGTCATTAAAACTAGGACCGGTTATAGTCAGTTGCCAAAAATCCCATAGGTTTCACAATGGTTGGGATAAAAATGTATATTCATACACACATATATTTTTTCTTCTAAATCAGCGGTAAGAAAATATTTTTTGGTAGAAAACATCAGCATTTTCATTACCCTCTTCTGATTTTTCTCACTCTTACAAAGCAGTAGAAGGATTGTTTTATTTGTTAGAAGGTTTTACAGCTTGGATTGTGCTGAGTAAGGGAAAATTCAGACTGAACACTGAATAAAACTTCCTGAGAGTAGATGCTATTAGCCTTTGTGATAATATCCTAAGGGAAAGGAGCAACTCCATCCGTTGTGACATTTAAAACCAGACTGGACAATACAGTAATAAATATTCTGTGTGGGTTGTTCTGCATTGTCATGGGGATGGATGAGGAGAACTACAAGATCTTTTTAACATTTAATTTCTCCACTAACTATTGGAAACATGAATGCAAAGGAATGTCTGTTTTTGTAAAGATAATTAAATATCTTAACTATTGTTGGAAGAATGGAATGGGAAAAGATTTTGGTAATTCCTCTGTAAATTAGTTTCTGTCCTAAATCCCCCAGGTTTTGGATGTCCAGGCAGGCCTGTTTTAGTCATTCATTAATACAGAAAAGGGTTTTATTCTAGTTCGTATTTAGGTGTAATAAATGTAAACTGTAAGGAAGAGAGACTTTGAGAGATTTTGCTATATGTATCAAAACAACCAATCAGGTACTGCAAGCACGGAGTATTAATCTTATACAGAGATATATCCCCAACCTTGTCTGTTCTGAGCAAGCTGAAGCAGGGACAGCACTATTCCCAGTCCCTCCAGTCTAACAAATGTCACCCTGAAAAACTTGATTCTTGCTACCTCTTTGCTAGGGATGTGATTCTCCAGTACCTTGGAACTAATCACTCACCAGTTTTAAGTACCCCAAAACAGAGGATGACCTTACAAAGCATGATGGCAGAGCATCTTTCCTTTCTAAGCCATTTTTTAGAGAGGTCTACCTGGACTTAAAATGTACTGATTTGCTGTAACAGAGGTTGCTCAGGTCAAACTCATACTTTTGGAAAGTCAAGTTCTCCACCACCAGTCCCAAATATCTATGAAGGACCTGACTCCACTATCACATAATCTTCCCTCTCTCCTTTTTCAAAATGACCAACATTCTTACTATGTTTTCCTCAGGAACATATGCAAAAGCTTCTGAAGTACCTACAAAGTGCTCTATCAGAATGCAGGAAAAACAAACAAATAACAAAGGTATTCCAGGCTTCAGGACCCTATTGAAGAATATTACTCATTCCAACTAAGGGATGTAATTTCAGGTACATTGGTGAAAATGCTAGTGATGGAATTATTTCACATAGCTAGGACTGAATACAACAGACTGAATACATCTGTCATCTTAAACTCTATCCAAAAATAAACCTGATGTCAGTGCATATTACGGAGCAGAGCTAAAACACATTTTTCCTGTAGAACCTCCTATTATAAAAAGGAGCTTTATTCAACAAGAAATGCCATTCACAAATGTTCTTACACTAAGCACCAGGGCAACATATTATAGTAATTCATATATGAGGCAATAAAAACATGCCACCAGAACCACAAATTACAGGAAAAGCACAAATTTTTGTGGAACAACACATAATTAAAAAAAAAAAATCAAAACCCCCACATGATTTAAAAGAAACAAACCCATCAATATTTGCTACCTGAATAGCCATGAATCTGATAATGGAGGTGGACAGACTGTATTTTTTCTTCAAGAAAACTTAATTGTGGTTGCACTCTTACTGATTCGGAAAAAAAAAATTGTCATTCATATTCAAGTTCAGCTGTTCAGTGTAACTGGTGACAGTAGTAGTAATATAATAGGAGCTGAAGAATAATAATGTATAGAAAAAATAATCTCATACAGAGTTAGGGGGAGAGGAAGAAATAGAAATAGTTGGAGAGCTTTTTGAAAGAATATGTAATTAATTATAAAATATTTTTTCTCACTATTTTACACTACAATAGTTGAAAAGGTTTATATAATCATACCATCAATGCTAATAAGCTTGTAAACTTGAGCACTGTAAAAGATGGATTTGAATACATTAAATTCTACTGACATGTTTGACAGGATGCTAAAATCTGACTGTACTACAGAGTGCTATAAATTCACACATTACTGTTGGTCAGAAAACCCTGACACTAACTTCCATTGCTAATAGTATGGGAGATTTTAATAATAAAGTGTGCATGCTCGTTATTTTTCAGAGACAGTTTGTGGAAAGCAATTCCAAATCAAGAAATATGACAAAAAATGAATACATTTGCATTAGGAAAATATAACATCCCTGAAGGCTGAAGGAAATGGTTTCATAAGCATCTGAAATGAATTGTATGTATAACTTCCACAACTGTAAATGTGAGCCAAAATATGAAAGATCAAATATTTTAGTGCTGTGTATTATGCATAGCTACACTGAACTTCCACCTAGTAGCTGAATGACAAAAATATTTGTTTTGAAGTCAGGTGCTCTTCCCAGAGCTTTCAAGCCAAAAGTTGCACTGAGTCAAAGACTACCTGATAGCTGAATTATCAAGTGAAGGTTTCAAGGCTCCTTTCCCAAAGAGGGGAACAAAGTGGGGAATTTTTTTTTAGCCTTGCTTGTTTATGAGACACAGAAGCTAACAAATCAGGACTGAAAACCACACAGTTTTCTGTTCTCATGATGAGAACATCCGGGAAATTGTTACCCATGTGCCTGAGGATTTTCATTCTCTAGCACTTGTGGCTTGTGTTGTCAGTGATGCTGCACTAATGCTGGCACCTCTCTGTGACAATGCTTTGGGCTGCAGCTGGTGCACTTGATAGAGGAGTCAGTAAACTTTGGTTATGGTAGGCTTAAGGAAAAGAATCAAGGAAAGAGACAATCATATAAAGTGATTCTCAGTGCAGAATCCATTTAGCCAATTCACCTATCCCAAGGCAGGATGTCATTCTCCTGTCACTCCTAGCCTTCACTTGCCTCATACAATCTTATAAACTGTTGCTGGGTGCATATTCTTCAATCTTTCCAGACTATCACTTTTAATGTGCCACTGTTCCTAGAAAGCTTTCCTGAATCTTTGCTCTTAAGCCTGTATCCTTTTTACTGTGTTAGGCAACGACACAAGGAAATTATTTTTTTCTCTTTCTTTTCATAGCAACCTATTACACATTTAAAAATTCTTTACAGGTCTTTTTATTTTTTTTTTCCATTAAGCAATCCCATTTAAATCAGGTATTACTTGATTATCATGCAACATGGTCATAACTCTCATAATTTCTGCTCCTCCCACCTGTGATGGGTACTTGTATTCCTTGCAGTCTTGTGATCAAAATTGAACAGTTGCTTGATTGAAGCCTTAGCAGTTCTGCAGAGAGTACTAAGAGGATTTCATCTGTTTTACAGACTATGAATGCTTCTGTTAGTGCAGTCTGGCATGACAATAGCTTTGTCCACAACATTGTGCTGCTTAAATTTTCCAGACTAACTGTCTTCATCTTTCCCTGGAATATAATAGCTGAGGTATTTGTATTCCCATGTTTTAACCCAGACAAAGTAGATATCTTATGTTTTGCATTCCGATACGGGAAATCACTCCAAGGTGTTATGGGTTCAGAAACCAAATCACATTACCAAAATGTTAGCTGACCTTGTCTGTGTTATATTTGTTTGCACTTGTTCCCACACTGCAAAGCTATGACCACTGTACATGCCTACAGACTGCAGTAACAATGAGTTCAGCTGACTAGGGTAGCTGTTGCAGTAACATTTTAAGGTAATATGGATGATTTCTGGCTTGTGTGAATAACTTCTGAGAGTTCTGAACCTTTTAAAAATATTTGCTATCCAGAAATACACAGTGACGACTTTAAACAAAAAATTAGCAAATTATGAATTATCTTCAAGTTCTTTTTTTTTTTTAATTCATTCGCAAATCAGGCTCATTTGCTTGCCAAATGTCTTAAGGCAGCACTTAAACATTTTTTTCTTCATATCCTACCGATCTGAGAATGACCTGGCACACTCAGTGCAAACCTTAGAGGATGAGTGTGAGGGAACAGCAGCCTCCAATGTCCCGCAGGAAGGAGGGGGGAAAGTTGGTACCTCATGGCAGGTACTTAGCATAGGTATCAGCCACTGATACATTTGGAGTGGCCACTGGAGTGGGCACTGAAGTGCTGTGGGGCTTGGTACTTGCATTTCCCTTCCTTTTAACATTTTTAATTTAATCCTTCAAAGGTGTACGGACTTCACTTTGACTCACGTGCATTGTACTTCTTAAATGGATTACAAAACATTTGAAATAGAGTGATTATAAATAAATAGTAACTAGTACAGGGCACAAATAAACAAGAGTCCCAAAAAAAGTAATAAACCAAATTAATTTTGCCAATACAGTTCTTTATGAATATAGGAAATCAGGCACTTCACACAGGGATTTTGACACTGAACATTTTCTATTCACGAATGTATACTATTGCCCAAGATGATAGGTGAGTAGTGTGATAGAAAATTTTAAAAATACTAAAGTTTTTTAAAAGCTTTTTATCTGAACTTACACAGGATCTGGATCTGATTTATCTCAGTGGATAACACTCTCATTAGGAGAATGGCCATTTTTATTCATCAGACATCTGGAAAAATAAATGACACTATGGGTCATTAAAAATCACTTTCATTTTTTCAAAAGGCAGAACTCTCTGCTACACTTTATGAATTACAGATTATAACTGATCAGATTTTCCAAACCTGGAGTTTTTCAGTGCAGACTGAGTTTAAATACTCTAGGATTTTATCTATATCTGTAACACTCTAAGAATTCATCCATATTTGTACGCAATTCAGCACAATAAAAGCAGACCAGTGGATCAAAGCCCTTGCTGCTGAAACCCCTGTGTCTGCACCACATATGGTCTAGGGGCCTTAATTTACACTAAAGGCTGAATATCACCAGGACACATGTGGTTTGAAACTGTCCAAAGGCCCAGTCATTACTTTGGACCCATCTCCATGCACCTCTAGCTGTGCTTCTTGTGTCCTTTTGTCCCAAAGGAATCCCACGGGCTGGCCCTGGAAACAGAACTGGTGTGTACACCTTGGAGCTGATCAGGGGTTCCACACCAACACCTGGCTGCTCCTGCACAGCTTGTGACTGGGCATGCAGAGCAGTCAGCTGAATCTGCAGTTAGGCAATTTCAATGTGCTTATTTCAAATAATCTGGAAAAAAAGGCAAGTTAACATCCAAATTTTGAAAGACGATATTTGTTCCAAGGGAATGCATGCTGCTGAAACCTTGCTGCAGATTGCATTTCTAATTTTGCTGCTACTAAAGGGGAGGATCAGCTAGACTGAAGGCCCTGTGATACCTACTGAGGGGAAATGTTCCTGCCAGATTTACCCTGGAACTGTAAATTTGGGAAGACTGACCCAGGAGTTCCAAATATGGGAAGGAGAATGAAGATCACTGACAAAAGTTGACCTTACAAGCTTCCAACCATGTATGCGAGACTATGAACTCCTTACAGCCTGGGTTCACCCTGGGGGCTCCTGGGAGACCTAACCTTCTTGCTAAAGGTCCCAGAGTCACAATCAAGTCTGATCTGGGGCTCATGAATTATCGAGTTTGCATCACATGTTGCCTTGAGGTCCTGGGTGTAGAGCAGATTTACCAGTGACCCAGTTGCAAGTCCATGTCACAGCACTGCAGATCTTAGAGTGAAGGAGGGAAGGAAATGTGGAAAAGCCCATGTACTACAAGTTCTACAGCCTCAGGAAAGTCACATTGGATGTAGGAGGTGTCAGTGAAGAGTATCAGGTTACCATGTTCAAATAAAAATCACCTTTTTGATTTTTATTTTTTAATTGATTGGGAATTTTTTATGTGCTTCTACAATTATGACAATAGTGGGGGAAAAAAATTAAATAAAAATCCCAGACAGGCTCTACATCTGAAACTGTTAGTCTGGAATGTTCCTAAAAGGACCCAAATTGTATATTCATACCATCCCTTTGCTACTTCAACTCCCCACCCGCATACAGTATGCCAAGCTGTTTCTGTGTAATGATGTGTCCCTGCCTGTGCTCTGTATGTCTATATTAATACCCATATATATGAGAAACGGCTGTGATGGTTGGAGCCAGGGAAGGGAATATTGTGCCTCCACACAGCTCTGTGGGGAGGGACTGCTGAGAAATGATCCAGAAGGTTCTTTACAACACTCAAGTTCAGGAACTGAAATTAGTAAACTGCCATTTATGTAGTAGCAGAATGAATTATTCAATCTGCTGTGTGGACTGAAAGTCTAATTTTAAAAGTCTAGCTTGCCTAAAGAGGCCCATGCAAAACCTTCATTAAATGTACCAAGTGTTACTGCCTGGCTGGATGTCTTGGGAGGAGTTGTCTGGTATGAACCACCATGGCTAATCTGTTCCATAAACCGTGGGTAACAGCAGAACAAGAATCTGTTTCCATGTTTTATGAATATTTTGGAAAAGTTATGGATCTCCTCCTTGTGCCACATTCAGGACATTTTTTCTTGGATAGCACTGGGCTCCCCACGCCCAGTGTGGGGGTGCAGGAGGCAGCTCAGCCCTGGGGCGAAAGCCCTCAATGGACCCTGCAGACCCATGGAGGAGGTAGAGCCCTGCTCTGTCATGCTCTGTCCTGGGGCCTTGCTGTGTTCCCAGAGGCCAGGGCAGACACAAGGGCTTGCAAGGAGTCAGCTTGTGGCCTGAGGGTGGGAGAGGGTGACAAAGCTTCCCCCTCTCTCTTAATGTTTGACTTTGATAAGACAGCTGAGTGCATCTGAGCATCCCTTCTCACAGAAACTTCTGTCTATCTCAGCATTTCCCTGTAAGAGGATCCACCTTGGAGCATCAGCACTTTTCTGACACAAAAATATTTCTTTGAAAAATGTCTGACTGGCTGGTTACTAGCATGAACATCAGTAACTCCTCCATCATAAGGAACATCAGAGCTCGTCCAAGCCAGCAGCCAGCAGATTATGTTTGTGTGTGTCAGCTAGAGAAAGGTGCCATTTGTATATTGTGTGCCAGTTTGTCCTGTAGACACTGCGTAGATGAAGCAGGACTTTATTAGTTAGCAAATCACCCTAGCTTGAAATTACTGAAAGCTGACTTTTCTTAATGTACCTGCGATGATGCAGGGACCTTTTCTGCCTCATTCATATCATGACTCAGGCTTTTGTCCTGTGGGAAATGTTGTGCAGGTCACCCTTGAGCTTCTTCTCAGGCTAGGATCAGATTCTGCTCTGTAAGGAAGAATTGATAGAAAACAATAAAATACTGCACAGTACTTTCTGTTACCTTTGGCTGTATTGGAATAGGTAATGCCAATCTGAAATAACTAAAACCAAAATATTGTCGTATGTTTGCAGAACAAAAATACATACAGTAGTTCCGTTAGTCAATTAATTATTTTCTTAGTACATATATGTACATGCAAATAAACGTTTAGATAATCCAGATAAGTAGCAGGCTCTGAAAGAATTATGAAAACCTTAAGTGAAAAATTGCTAAGAATATGCTGAAGTAAAAACCATGATGCATGTGTGAGCTACCCCAATGAGATCAGGTTTAACCATCTTTAGTCTATTTGCTCATGAATAACAAAGTAAGGAGATTTAAATCTTCATTGTTACTTCAGTAAAGTCTAATTAACTTCCCTGCTTCCTCTGAGAAAAACAACTACCCTCGGACAAACACACCCGGATAACATCACCCAATATCCTGAAGAGCTTCTGGGATTTTCAATTATTTCAAAAGTGGGGTTGTTTCTCTCTTTCTCTGCTCTCACCCCGCATCATATATCTTAGGTAAACACCACAGGGAAAAAAAAAAAAACAAACAAGCAAGATGCCATTCAGAGATGTTTGCATGGCTTACCCTGATGGAGCACAAGAGATAATTGTCAGAGATAGACAATGCTGCCTCTGGTCCTTAAGGTGGACTTCTCTTCCATGAAGTGCTGCTTGCTCTGCTAAACAGAAAACTCCTGAATTCATTTCTGTCTATCACTTACTGCCTTGTGCCAGCATCTTTCATGCCAATTGCAAGTCCATCTCCATTTGAAGTGAACCAAACTTGGACCTGAAAATACTTGCCTGAAAGTACATTTTGGCACATTTAACTGTGCAGCTCAACATAAAGGCCAAGCTCCACAAATCTGTTTTCATTCTAACCTACTTTTTGTGCCAGGAAGTATCCACCTGGAAGGCAGCAGTACATGGAAACATTCAAATCAGTCTGCTGCAAGGCATTTATAGCCCGTGTTTAGTATAATATAACTCACCTGAGAATGTGACTTCAGGCATTGCTATTGCAGCTCCTCTTTCCCACTTTCTGTTCATTCTTGTGCCTCAAAATGATAAGCAAATTTTTGAGTTTTCAGTAAGGAAAGCCTTACATATGGTCCTATATTTTATTGCTGTTAAGATCTTTGGCTGCATAGGAAGGGTAGAACTACATTAATGAGCCTAATTTATTTTTTCATATTCTGTATATAAAAAATAGTGATTCTGCTCTGTTATGGTTTAACTCCAGCCAGTAGCTAAGCACCATTTAACTACTCACTCACTCTTCCACTAGGAGGATTGGGGTAAGAATTGCAAAGGGAAAAGTTAGCAAACTCATGTGTTGAGATAAAAACAGTTTAATAGGGAAAGCAAAAGCCACACACATAAGCAAAACAATTTAATTCACTGCTTCCCATGGGTAGACACGTGTTCATCCCTCTCCAGGAGAGCAGGGCTTCACCATTTATAACGATGACTTGGGAAAACAAGCACCATCACTACACACATCCCCCCATTCTCCTTCCTCTCCCCACTTTATGTACTGAGCATGACATCATCTAGTATGAAATATCCCTTTGGTCAGTTTGGGTCATTTGTCCCAGCTCCTCCCAACATCCCAGACCAGACCCCCAACCTCCTCACCAGCGTGGCAGTGTGAAAAGCAGAAATGGCCTTGGCTCAATGAAAGCCCTGCTCAGCAATAACAAAACCATCTCTATATTATCAATCCTATGTTCAGCACTAGTCCACTACATAACCTCGTACAAGACACTGTGAAGAAAACAAACTCTGAGACAAAACGAACACTTGCTCTTAGTGTTGACTTAAACTTTACCATAAAAGGAGTTCTGTAAGGAGAAAATAGCTTAGAAAGCTTTTTGCTTTTTACTTGTTGCTTTACATTATAAAGTATTTGCTTTATGATGATTTGCAGAGGTAAAACTCAGGGCTTTTAAGAATATAAAAATTACACCATCAAATTATATTTGCAGTCCCAGCAGGGTTGGACTACAGTTTGTTATTCCTCTTTCACACTGCTCAGACATTATTAAAATAGAATAAACATAGTAAACAGAAGCAACTAAACTTTCAGTTCATCTAGTTGGACATGACCTTGCACCTGCTTATTCTGGTATTTTACAGAATATGTCTTAAGTTCCATCATGCTGGGCAAGGCCTAAGCCCCACAAATAGATACCTATTGGCTGCAAAATCGATGTTCATGACTATTGCACAAAAAATGGGTTGGAGTCAAAATGCCCGCAGCACTGAGAGCAGGAATTTGGCATGCTGAGGGTACAGCTGTGAGCTGTGTTCCTCAGGGACCTGTGCTGTCACACCTCCTATGGCAAAACCTGTTGAACATGTTTGCTTCCCTCTTCCCTCACTGTGTTTCTGCTTTAACATCATAGACTTTTGCCTGCTCCAATTTTCTGATTTAATTCCACATGGAGCAAAGCTGTAAGACAGACCACAAGAGTGAGCTATATTGCAACACTTATTTTTTAATTTTAATTTTTTTTCCAAAGAGGGGTCATTGTAAAAGTCCCACTTACAGTAAAGCCTACAGACAATTGCAAGAGAGCAACTTAAAACAAATTGCAATGCTGGGGTAGGAATGACAGATGGGGGAGGAATTTCCTCAGCCATCTGCACCACCAAATTAAACAAAAAACTTTACAAAGATGAAGCCTCAGGCACTTCTCAACCTGAACTTTTCATCACAGTTGAGATGAAAACTGGCCATAAAGTAGGGATCAGTGCCAAATTCCCAGCCAGGTGCTCCTGAAAACATGTAGGGGCACAAGCTGAGAAACCTTGGGAATTTTCAGGTTGATCTGGAATATTCCAACAAGTTTCAAAAGTCTCCAGGGTTAGGTAATATCACAGAGAACCTTTTGGTTTTTGTGGCATTAACTGGAGATTGGTGCTAAAATTCCATGGGTGGAATGGGGGAGGTCTGGACCTTGGTTCTTACTAGACTCCACTGAAATAAGTGTCAAACATTTTCATGGTATCTCTGGAGCAGGATTGTATCCTCCTTGTTTTGGAAGGCTACACACCAGATGCCATGTAACACCCTTCTGGTACATCAAGCACCCTCTTGACGGGTTTAAAGATCCCAGCTATAACTCCTAATACCTCCTGGCATCATGGTTTGTTCCTACTTTCCTTTAATTTTTTTGGTGGATTTTTGTTTTGGCTTGGTTTGGGTTGCTTGTGTTGGTTTGTAGGTTGTTCTTCTGTGGTTTTGTTTGTTTTGTTTTCTTTTGTGTTTTTTATTGTTTTGGGGTTTTGTTTTTTTTTTTTTCTCCTGAGAGTGACGATTCTATACTTTTCTAGCAGAAGCAGAAGATTTTGTGATGTGGGCAGATATCTAGGAAAAAAGTTATAGTAGACCATTTTTTTCTCCAGCATTTTTCCAAGAGGTTCTTCATACTAGTGTTTCTATTTGGTTTCACTATTTTCTATGATTTTTTTTCTATTTTCTATTTTCTGTTAAAATATCTCTTGGAAGGGGTTATTTCTATTGAAGCATATATTGAAATATTCCGATCACTGACATAATTCCTTCCTACTGAAATCTACCTAAACGTTGTCAATATCTTTAATGGAAACCATTGATTTCCACTTCTGGCTGCATGAGTTGACCAGCCTTCCTCTGTATCTTACTTTTTTTACTTCTAACAGTAATGCCAAACCTGGCTTTGACATATCAGAAGATTCTGGAGAATGCTTCTGAAGTGCTGGTCTTTTTTTTTTTTTTTTCCCAGAAAAATGAGCCCCAAACAAATCTTCATGCTCACAGCAGCCTCTGCAGGGCTTAGCAGAGCACTCTTTGCATTTCACACCTCTCAGTTTCTGTGTTTCTGTCTGGTAATGGGGTGGTTTCCCTGCAGAACTTTCTTTCTCCCCTACCTTCAAAAACCATTAATTCTTCTTTGTGGCATTTCATCTATGTTTTTAATTCCTGTCTTTCTAATCCTTTTACCCTTGCTGAATTCAAAGCACAGACATGTCTATAAAGATAAGATTTTCATAACATGAGTTATGCAAAAAGAACATTTTTTAAAGTCTGACTCTCGTGTTTCATGATTAAATGAGCTCCGAACTCTTTTGAGGACATGGGTAATTACATTGGTGGGTAAACACTGAGTCCCTTCCAGAACTCAGAGAAAGATTGGAACAGAGGAAAAGAAATGAGAATTTCTACATGAAAAAAATTCTATTAGTTGATCCTGGGCTCTACTTTTCATTAGTTGGGGGTAAAAAATAAAGGAGAAAAACCACTGGAAAAGAGAAGACCAGTCAGAAAAATTATCATCCAGCTCATGAATGCGAATCCTGTGCAACACATTGACTCACATTTTTCTTGATATCCTCTGTTTTCCAAATATCACAGCTTTATGAAGGAGTAGTTTTAGTAAGTATAGACTAGCACAAGTAAAGAAAATGACATAATTAATAATGTAATTATTGTGCTTATGTATATAATTCTTGATGCATTATTTATGCAAGTAGAGGCAGAATTTTAAGGCCAAAGGTGTTATAATTATGTAGTCTGATCTGCTTGACTCAGGCAATACAGTCTCACCCAGTAACTCCTTTTTTAGCAGTAATGCCTGCTTGAACTGCAGTCTGTCTTTCAGAGAAGCCTCCAAAATGAATGGGGAATCTTCATGTGATGGGCAGTCTATCTCATCCCAGTAAAAATATCTTCCAGTTTCAGAAGGTTAAGACAAATTAAAAAGAAATTTGTCTTGGAAAATGGAAAGGCAATGGATTTCCTTTTAAAACAATGCGGAACACTTAACTTGCAAAACTTTTAGAATTAGTCTCACTGGATTTTATTCACCAACCTTGAATTATTGCCTACGTATCATTTAGAAAAAAAAATAATAGAAAGTTATTCTAACTG
Organism: Cinclus cinclus; assembly: GCF_963662255.1. Taxonomy (NCBI): domain Eukaryota; kingdom Metazoa; phylum Chordata; class Aves; order Passeriformes; family Cinclidae; genus Cinclus; species Cinclus cinclus. The sequence continues at coordinate 16,960,289 of NC_085048.1, read as the reverse complement.
TCCTTTTTGTCAGAGTTTTTAAGACTGGGGTTGTTTTGTCTTTTTTTATTATTATTTATTTAATTTTACCCTCACAAGACAGAAAATATTTTTTGAGAACTCTAGTTCTAGCCATAATTAATATAAACACACAATCACAGAATAATAACTTTTGTTAGGGAACTCGGGAAATTGTCTAAAATTGATTGATGTGATTAAACAAAAAAAAGTAACAAACAAGCCCCTTGCCTCCTTAGAAAACAAATATACTTCCCTACTGAAGACTTATTTCTTCCTACATTTGTCTGCTATTGTGCCCTCAAATTCAGTATGTCAAAGTGGGTGTAAAATTACTTACAGAAATGGAGTTTTTAATTACTTCCTTACAATTTGGGCCAATCAGTGAGGTGAATTATGTGAAACAATGAGAAAAGATCAACTCATTCTCTCACATAACTGAAGAAAGGGTCTTGCAGAGGGCTGTGCAGAAAAACCACAGACCTGTGGCTTCCAGATAGGCACAGCTGGCTGTCCTTGGACCACAGGTGCCTAAGGCCCCAGTTTTGATGGGAGGAATCTAATTTACATCCAATAGTTTTTCTCCTGGATCTGAAATAATCTCACCAATTTGTGACCAAAGTGAAAGTTTGAGGAACTAATGGAGGAGACCCATGAGAATTTCTCCATGAGTGAAAATTTCCTGATGGCCAGGAAAATCCAGTTTTTAAATCTCATATTTGAAAGCTCATTTTTAAGATTTCTTTCAACTTTCCAACCAGGCATCAGCTGAAATGTCTCTTGAACCATCTTAGATTTGAACAATTAGTTCAAAGGTAAGTTTCCCTCTAAAGTGTTATGATTCTACATGCACAGTACAGTCAAATACTTCATGTTTTTTTTACATGTGCAAGCAAGAAAACTATTGGAGACATCTATCTTCAACTCAGTAAAGTTATTGCAAAGGATTATGTCATTGCATGTATGAGCATTGGTGTGGCTTCCCAGCTGCACTGTTGGCAGCTTCTTTGGTTGGCAGTGACTGTTATAACAATGGCTTTATGAAAAATGATGTTCAGTCTCTACTCAGAGAAGTGTATATACATGTAATACCTTCTGTCCAAGTATTTGTTAAACATAAATGGTTAAGCTTTGGTTTTCTTCTTGAGATAAATATCCCTGCTCCAGAAAGGGGTAAATAAAGCACGTTAGGGTTAGCTGCAAAAGTTAAGCAGTGTCTCAAAAGGACAGACAGAATATCAGAGATACAATCACATTTTGGTGTTGAGTCATCACATCCCCCTCCCAATACACATACACAAATTAAATAAAATTGCACGTAATTTAAAATATATATATTTTTTCCATAGTTAAGATATAAAACGAAGATATTTTTATGTATAATTCAATGTTCAGTCAAATAAAAGACAGAATTTAAGTTTTCTGGATTCATATAAAATGCAATACCCACTGTGTCATTCTACATTTTAGAGTCAAACATTTCCTGATGGTTACTTACAGGCTTTTAAAAATTCACCCAGATCATTTCCAGATGCCCTGGCACTCCTCCCCTCTGTGCTTCCTATGCATACCATGTAGAAAGCTTTAAGGTTTTCAGCTGTTTTCTACATTTCTGCTGGCACTGCTTGAAATATCATTTTCATTTTTTTTTCTTATTCCTTTAATGTGCTGTCTTCATGTGTGAGGAAGATGACAAGCTGCATGGCAGCACATTTACTCTTCTCTGCAGCAGCTCTCTGGGCATCTCCTCAATGAGGTGCCAGTCATGTCAGAGCACTGAGAACCCCACTCTTCTCCCCTCTTGCTGATGCTTCTGTCCGGTTGCTGAGGTGACTTCAGGCTGGGAAAAACCTTAGACTCCAATATATAATTGCACATTAACACAGAGGTAAAAAGAAATTTCTAGAATGCTGCTTACACATTTCAGAACTGATATTTACTATTGCCTTTTCCTATCCTTCTGTTTCTGATACACTGAATTTCATTATAAGATTGAAATTTGCCTTTCAGAAACAGTGTGTACCTTATTGGCTGCATCTGAAAAGCAGGTGTTCTCAAGCCAATCTGAATATTTTGACCAAATCCCTTCTTTGAAGTGCAGATGAACTTGCAATGTCTGCATAGTTTGAGATAAAGCAGCTAACAATGAATTAATCCTTGCTTTATGCAGCTCATTATCAAGAGACTATGACCAGACCAACAATGTGTTTGGAACATAATAAGGTCTTGCCAAACAGGTAGAGGCTCTATTCAAACGGAGCATTTACAGTAGCAGTGGCTCTGTTTTGAGGATGGCATAAAATCACACAATAGGCCAGACAGAACTTTTTGTTTGCCACAAAAGCTGGTGCCTAGGTACAGTCTAGCCTTATTCCAGAACCAAAGTCTCCTGGATGGTACTAAAACATTGTCATATGAGGAAGTTCGTGTAAACATTGTCTTAAATGATAAAAGGCTGCATCTCAGGGGAGGTGGCATTTTAAATTTAAAAGATTGTTCCAAAACCACGCTATTTTAATGAGAAGGGAATGGGCTCTGAAAATCTAAATCACTGGTGATAAATACATCGGAAATATTCTCTAAGTCTGCTATGGTTTGAATCTTTCTTTGCACCTGGCAGTGTAGCTGGTGCAGGTTTAGTTTCCAGCGCCTGATGGAACAAGGGTGATATAGTGACAGCAATGGAGTTCCCATGGCAGTCACTGTGAATGATGGGAGAAGCAGGCCTTCCACACAAAATTAGTAGCTCACCAGCATAATGATACCATGCAGTACTTTTTCTAAACAAAAATGGTGGCCGGTGATCTTCAGCCCTGCTGCTGTCTCTGCTGGGACTCTGTAGAGAACGGGATGGAGCTGAGCACCTTTAGCACTCCTGTGTGCAGAGGACACAGCACTGCAGAGGGATGGAGCCTTATTGTGCAGATCTGGGAAGGACTTGCTGAGCTTGACTCTGTGGGATGGGAGAAAACGACGCACAAAAAGTGCCTAGGAAACAAACTGCAGGTGACAACTTTGTAGCCCCACTCCTCCTGGGGCTCTGGGTGTGACCTCTCTCCTGGCTCTACCCTGTTGTAGGTGAAAAAGATCTGACAGAAGAACTTTAATGCAGGTTAGAACTTCTGGCTGAAATTTAAAATAGAAATGCACTCCTTCTTTCATCCGTATATGTCATGGTTCAATTAAGAGAGAACAGTCTAGATACATAGGTGAGGGGAAAACCTTCTGAGTAGCTTGCTGGAAATGAAACTGGTTTTGACTTATTTATTTGTTCTGTTTTGTTTTGTTTTTGAACCAGAGAATGCTGTTATACCTCCCCATAACAACTTTGCAAGGCGCTGACATAAAATGAGGAGTTTGTTCATTAGATTATTTTTTATATTCTGGAGTTAGATACTCAGTGGTGAGATGCTGTACAATTATTTACTTGAATATAGTAGTTTCTTCTCATTACTGCAGGTTTTTATGCACAGTATGTTTTGATGACTTATATTCATGATCTGCAGACTGCTGCAATGGAGGATTTCAGTTTTGCCTGTCTCCAATCACTGTAGTACATAATAACAGATGGTGGCATTCCTAAACTGCCTTGTAAAACAAATGGTATGAGATAGATATTTCAATGATTTCATCATCCTGATTAATAATAATTATTATTATCAAGAATTGAGAATGACTCTTCAACTTCATGTGATATAAACCTCTTGACCTACATTTTTGGGATTTCTAGGAATTCTGGTTGCCTCCATTTTTGAGTCTACGGAGGACAGACTATAAAGACTCCTGAGTATCAGACCAAACTGAGCAACATGTATTTGAAAATAAGGCTGCTTATATTATGTTATTCCAGAAAAAATAACTAGTTACTTTTTAACATATTTGCTTTCCTTACATAGTTTGCCTTTTGTTCAGTTCAAATATTGGTGCTTTTTTTTCCTTATAGTTAATAGAGACAAAATAGAAAATAAAAATTTGCATTATGTTTCAAAAGACCAAATTTGTCCATGCTTTTATTATGATGTATCTGAACTAAGTTAAGCTTAAAATGAAGGGGCTCATTTCCCCACTTTCTGCCAACACAACCAAGCAAAGCAGCAGTAACAGACAGGAGGAAACACTTCCCCTCTGTGCTGACTCTCTTATTTTACTACAGTAATATACTGTATTGCTGACCTGAAGTGACTTTGGGGGTTCAAAGGTTACTGGGCTGCAATCAGTACTGGATTTGAGGCCTTCTTCCAGCTAAAAAATCAGGATTCAATAGAAGTTGAGCTTGAGGTCTCTACTGCAACCTCATGGTCTGGCAGAGCAATTATTCTAGTTTAAATTGCAAAGCACTCTCCTATTCTAATATTGATACATTTTGTGAAAGACAGAGTTTTGCACATTTTCTTTGTTCAGAATAACCTTTAAAATATAAAACAAAGGAATTACTTTAAAAATATTCTCATTCATGAGCTACTTCTCAAATCATTATCTTGCTGCCTGACAGTATTAATGAGACCCAACATTCAATTTTTTTCAAGGTCTTGAAGAAAGTGTCCTCCTGTATCCCAGAAGGAAATAATCACTTGTTTAAAACTTAATAAAGAAAAATTGCCTTAACTGCTACAGGTGCTGTGTCAAAGTCCTTATCTAGCTTTCAAGAATTTTAAAGCCAATCTTTTAAAATTTTATTTTAACAATTTTTCACCAGTGATGATAGTAGAAGGAAAACAGTTTTATCAATATAAGGAAAAAAGGGCTAAACAATGCTTCAAAAACATTTTTAACCAAGGTTTCTATTAATATTTCTTAAAGATTCTGTATCCTCATTTAACTGGCTATGATAAGCAAGAATAGGTGAAAGTGTGTAATAGCTGGCTGTAAACAACTGTTTGTGACTAAAAAGCTTAAAGGATGTTGATCAAGATGAATGTAAAAATTGCGTAAGGTGCTGAAAAAACTTCAGGAATAATTAATTTCCTGAAGACTTATAATTTAGACACTCTACCAAATTAAGGAGGTCATGGAGCTGCCACAAATGCTGCATTAGGAATCCTTCACATTGGTCTTACATATAGTTATAAGCAAAAGGAACAGGACTACCCAAATAATCAAATCTTCTTGTCTAATTTTTCTAATGCAAATTTGCTTGACTTAAAATGCTCTAGCACTGATTTTTGTTTTACTTTTTTTTCCCTGGTCAAACTGTCTTTCAGGATTAACCATCTTCTTCCCATTAGGATTCATTTGCAATAAAATCAATCCACTCTGAGTCTTGTTTTCAATAAGCTAGTCAGAACCATGGGTCTTGCAGAGCAGATGTCTCTTTGAATTCCTTGTTCTAATTGCTATTTATTATTCCACTAATCTTAGTGGAAAACTTTATCATAAATTCTGTATATTTAGAATCACTGGCAAAGTTATTTTATGGAACCAGGTTTGACATGGATCCTGGTGGAACTCTTCCAGTTAGCTGTGTCTTTGATGATGTGTCACCACAGAGCACTACTTTATGAAATGCTACAGAATAGAATAGAATAATTGAATAATTAAGGTTGGAAAAGTCCTCCAAGATTATCAAGTCCAACATTAGAACAGACACCAGCTTGTCAACTAAACCATAGCACTAAGTGTCATGTCCAGTTATTTCTTCATCACTTTCAGGGATGGTGACTCCACCACCACCATGGGCAACCTGTTCCAATGCTTAACTACTCTTTCAGTGAAGAAATTCTTCCTGATATCTGACATTAAGCTCCTCTGGCACATCTTGAGGCCATTTCCACTTGTCCTACAGCTGGTTGACTGAGAGAAGAGACCAACCCCCACCTGACTACAACCTCCTTTCAGGTAATTGTAGAAAGCAATAAGGTCACCTCTGAGCCCTCTTTTCTCCAGGCTAAATACTTCCAGCACCATCAGCTACTCTTCACAGGACTTGTGCTCCAGGCCCTTCACCAGCTCTGTTGCCTTCTCTGGACTTGCTCCAGCCCCTTAATATCCTTCTTGTAGTGAGGGGCCCAGAACTGAACACGGGATTTGAGGTGGACTCACCAGTGCAGAGTACAGGGGGACAATCACTGCCCTGGACCTGCTGGACACAGCATTTCTGTTAGAACCCAGGATGATATTGGCCTTCTTGGGCACACACTGGCTCATGCTGAACCAGCTGCCAACCACCACCTCCAGGTCCTTTTCCAGTAGCAGCTTTCCAGCCATTCTGCTCCCAGCCTGGAGCATTGTCTGGGTTTGTTGTGACCCAAGGGCAGGACCTGGCACTTGGCCTTATTGAACCTTAGATAGGTGGTCTCAGCCCATCAGTCCAGTTTCTGCAGATCAAATGTCCATTTCTTGATGTCCAGTTGACACTGAGTGTCCACCAATTATGAATTCACTTCTGTGTACCTTCTTGACATAATTCAATGTTTTATTCCTTTTACCCAGGAAGTAAAATCCTGGCATAACTCTGAGAATGTTGCATCTACATAGGTTCTTTGTCAATTAAACTTGAATTCTCATAAAAAAAATTATTTCAAGTTTTTATGACACGACCTATTTTCTATTAGATCCTCTTGCCTGGCATTAAATATATTCTGATCCTTTGATTCTTTTTCAGTTAAATTCCATACAACCCTTTCTATTATTCTCCTCTCACTGATATCAGGAAACAGACTATTAAGACACCTGGGCTACCCCACTTGCTGTCCTTGATAAAATACTTGGTTTTGTTCTTTTTATGAGAAACATTCTGATATTTCTTCATTGATACTCTTGACAATTTTTCCTTCAATTTCAAGCTATTTAAACTCACTTTCTCTTTCTTAAGCCCTTAGTTGAAATCTATTCAGCAATACAAACCAAAATATAGTAGCAAAATATTACATTAAATGTGGCATAAAAGCCACAAGATCTTGCAAACATTGCTTGACTTGCCAAGCAAATCACAAGGTGTAAAGGTTGACCTGCATTGCCAGCAAACACCAAAAAAAGTACTGGCGACACATTCCTACTTTTCTCACTTTGTAATGAAATCCCCAAAGAGATCAATTTTGTACTGTCTAGCTTCACTGCAAATGCTTCACACAATTCTACTGTTAATTCTCTACACGTTATATCCATACTGCAAAGGATTTTCTGGATTATAGATAGTGAGTTCCATCAAACCTCCAATTCTGAAAATAGGAAATCCATTTAGAACTGGTCTACATTAAGATATTTGCTATTACAGTAACTTTATTTGAGAATAATTGTTAAGTTCACAATGCAGAGCAGAATAAAAATTTTTTTTTACTCCAGTAGGGAGTCCCATCTCTCCCATCTTGGGAGAGTACCCCCAAGAGTAGTAGGGGTCAGACTTGCCTACAAGAGCAGAGGTACCAGGAGCCTGGCAGGACAATGAGGTTAACTGGGTAGGGTATTCATTGACTCAGACCTCATCTCAAACCCTAAAACAAGGCAAGCAGAACAGAGCTATCACAGCAACTCTGGTCAGGTGAGAGCCCAGTGACGTCCAGGCACATCTGTAGAGGCAGAACTTAGTAGCTGGCAGACATTCTTGTAGTACTTCTGCCATCCTGTCAGTGAAAGCGTCTCAGTGGAGAAGATTCTGTAGGTCAGTGTCTGTGGCTGTCTAGTGCAAAAAGGATTTAATGTGCTATGTCTAACTTTTGCTTGTGCAATGTGTAGCCTTGTCACGGGATTCCAGCGAAGCAACAAGCTCTGTATCAGAGTCCTGAGCATCTTGCCTTGTAGTTTGCTGTAACTAGTGTTATGAAGAGAGGTCTTGTTTGGGGCTGTGAACTTTTACCATATTTTAAAAATCTGTTTTCTTAAGCATTCTCAGGATCTCTCTTTTCAGGTGAAACAGAAAAAGCAATACTTAGCATGCTTCCATCAGTAGGTATCAATCTTCCTTCTTTTTCACTGGATGAAGATTAAAATTTCAGGAACATAATATTTTGCTGAAAAAAAAAAGTGCAATTTTATAGCAGAATAGGATCTGTTAAGAGACATAACCACTGTGAGCAATCCAGTTGAAAGAACTTAACCACACTTGTCAACCAAGGTGCTATAATGGCTCATCTGCATGTTTCACCTTCTTGCAAAAACATAGTGAAGCCAAAGAGGAAGTTTATGCTAATTGATTTTATTTTACAACTGCAGCAGGCACAAGGGAAGCAGCTCACATAGACTCATACATTGTGGATGTCTGATAAACAACAATTTGCCAAATGTGATAACTGAATTGTTTGTAATTGTAATAATAAATCCTATTATAGCCTTTTTAATTTTGTCAGTATATTGTAATAGTATACTTATTTCAGACTCATGAGATCTGGAGAAAATCTAATTATTCAAAAGCTTCTGAATATAAGGGTGCAAAAGTGCTTCACTGTCACTCCTTGATTCACATTTTACTGTGGTTAAAGTTCTTATAAGCAGATAGTTCAGTAACTTAAGATTCAGGGACATATAAAGATTTATGGTCCCAAACTCAGGTGACCTCTTGAAAATGTGGTGTATTCTTGTGCCAATAATAAATATTTTTAAGCAGTAAATTAGCTTTAACTCCATCAACCTTAGTTTATCTGTTTCAATGGCAGTGGCTTTCTAAATGTTTTTAGTAAGAAGATACACAAACACCTAGTGAAATCCTTCCAAAAGGCTCTAAATGCATATGATTTGTCCATTGGACTTTTCCATGGTCCTGTGGTTTTGCTTAAATGGACTAGATATGGGCTTGTTTGCTTACTTAGAGACATGCCAAAATCTTCAAATTTGAGTCTTTCAAGGTGAGAGTTGAGAGCTTCTAAACACCAATAAAGCAACATTGCAGCAGGTTGCTTTCACAGTTCATGTAGCTCCATGCAAGAGGAGCAGGACACTTCAGCAGCATGCTGATCAGAAACTGGGTTTGGAAAACATTTTGCACTTGTTTGTACTGGGACACTACGAGTCAATAGCTTTGTTTCCTAATTCCACTGAGAATTCAGTACAGTCTGTCATGTTTAAAAAATGTCAGTTTTCATTCCTAAACAGCATCCACTTGCATCTGCCTTTCCACCCCTTTTTTCATACTTGGAAAATCTAGAGCTATTATAATTACAGTAATAATGTTCCTAATGGTATTGTTTCTGGCTGTAATAGATAAGTGGTGAGCTCACCACTTTAAAACAGCTGTGTTGTATCACTGACACTGTCAAGTCTGATTCTTACAGCTGAAATATATTTGTCTTTCTTGTATGTGAATATATACATACCCACAAACATATATGAGTCAACATATAGGGAGACACCATGCTCTGTATATATTTATCAAACATACATGGGCACACAAATTGAAAGATGTGTGTAATGAAGAGGTATATTACTTCTACACACATAGAGCTTTACTGGCACAGCAATAATGTTAATAAGATCTTACTTCAACACCAGTGCAAACTCACAAATTAATAATCATTTAAAACATTCACAGTTCATTCATTCTCTGCTTATCCTTTTTTCTTTTCCCTTTCATTTCACTGCCAATATGTCACTGATCTGTCTTTGGCTTAATCCCACCTCAAAAGTTTTGCCCTCATGACTGTGACAGACAGAAGGATGATATCTATACTTTTTTTTTTTGCTAATATAAACCATAGGCAATTCTCAATTTTCAATATCTGTGCCTCTTTTCCAGTGAAGATAATAAGAGTGAAGTAGTTTGTAAGAGCTAAATGGTCTCACTTTGTTTAATGTGATTCTTCCACTAGGATGTCTATTAGCACCATCTTCAATTGTACAAATAGGTATAAAAGAGGATGCATCTCCATAGCCAAAGATACATCTGTAAAAACTGTAACAAAGTTGTGATTATAACTCCATATGTCACATCACAGTGATGTGACTAGTTTTCCATTTTGTGATTTATAATTTTGTCTTTTTTGTTTTGGGATTTTTTTTTTAACTTTTTGTTTGATTGATTGTTTGGGGTGGTGGGTTTTTTGGGGGGGGGTCTTTTGTGTTTTTTTTCTGGTTTTTTGTTGGGGTTTTTTGTTGTTATTTTGTTGTTTGGGTCAATTTTTTGTTTGGTTGGGTTTTGGTTTTTTTGGGTTTTTTTGGTTGGTTGGTTGGTTGTTTTTTTGGGGTTTTTTGGGGGTTTTGGGGATGTTTGGTTTTGTTTGTTTTTTTGTTTGTTGGAGGGGTTGTCTGTGTAAGAATGAATAGCTGTATAAATACATCTATGTCAACAGAGTAAAATAAAAAGGAGTGTCAGTAAAACATTAGGTTTTTATGCATCTGGCTAATAAATTGTTCACATAAAACCAAACATATTATCAGAATCTGGCTATTTTCTTTAACCATTTTTATTTGAATATGTATTTTAAACTTGTTTAGGACTTCCTAGAGTCTAACACAGCCTGGAAAGCATCCTCATAGCAGAGGAACCTGGATTCTTTGGAAAAGAAAATAATATAGCTTCTCCCTCTCTCAGTAGCCAGCACATAGCACTAATTCAACTAAGAAACCAGAGGGTACTACTGCCTAAGCTTTGTTGAATCTCATTTCTATGATTCCTTCATAAAATAATGCTATTTCAAAATTCCTGACATAGATCATATAGTTGTTTTTTTTTTCTTTTCCTGTATTAAATAAATACACTGATACAGAGCACTGTGCTCTACTCCAAGCAGTAATTTGTGAAAGCAATTGCATCTGTATCATTATTAACAAGTCCTATGATTTCTAATCATTATGCATTTGTAGTGATTGAATGTGACTGCTGGGAGGAAGGCATAATATAAGTCAATACCCATAGAAAAGAAGCCTGATGGATCCGAAGGATACAGCCTGAATGTGCAACAGGACTCAGAACAAGCAGGCAGACCAATTTATTCCCTCAGTGTTTGCATCTGCTCTGATGAACAGAAACTATGGGTTAGATGAGTTTTCTTATGAGTACTGTGTTAGGTAACAGACACATGTATGCATGTTTCCATTATCACATAATGGAAAGCAGACCAGACCTACTGGTCTCATTCTTCAAGGAAGATGAAGAAGTTACATCAACCAAAGGTTTTTATGTACAAAATATTAAATCCACACAGACATTGTAGGCCACTCAGAACTCCAGCGAAACATGCATTTGAGAGTACACACCACAATGAGGGAAAAGAAACCTTAAGTAGAGATGTAAATATTTTTTCAATCTAACCAAAATATTTCCTAAGCAAGAGACTTCTTGAGTTAATACTTTACTATAAATATTCTGTATCTGAAATATTTGTTTTCCTTGTATCATCTGCCTCCAGCCCTGCTCCTGAAACAGAGTCAGAAGCACAGGCTAGATCACAGCTGAACTTCTGCACTTCCTTTTAATAAGGACAGATATGCAGGGAACCAGAAATGAAACCAGAGTAATCAGTTTACCCAGCTAGAGACAGGCACTCTTCTCATCTGAGAAAAGCATGTTATTTGCTGAGGTAGATATGGTATTTTTTTTTTGCTAATGATTATTTTAGGCACAATTTTTCTCCTTCCCCAATATTTCTATTTCTCATCTATTTCACATAACAAAACATTTACAGCTGTAAGCATTACACCATACTTTGGAATATTTTCTGCATATTGTACTTTTTCATATTTTAAAATCATGTGGTCTGATTTACTAGTGTAAAAATCAGCAATGCTGAGTCACCTTGACTTGGGAGCATAATTTTAAACAATTTTCCAATCCAAATAATGAAACAAATATACAGATATTGCATTACTTTCAGTAAGGATTTTGTAATGGCCACCTCCATGAAAAAGTGATTAAGGCAATTTCAGTTCAGTAGCTCTACTTATGTTGTCTATTTCTTTAATATTGAAAGAAAAATGCGTGGTGTAGATGTCTATCTTTAAACCAAGAGTCAAGCCCCAGGCATTCCTTAGAGACTTTTTCTGGTATCTTGAGAAGACAGCACAGAAGGGTGTATCTGTGGCAGCAATTTGAAATTTGCACCCTCTGGCAGATCTCTTTCCATCCACCCACACTGGAATCATCATTTCCCAAAGTAGACATGCCATCATACAAAGTATGATAAAGACACAGTAGCAAGACCAGCAGTGGGGGTGGAGAGTGGGGGAAGACGAGGAGAGAAAGAAAACCCACACAACATCCTCCGCCAGTCACCACAAGAAATGTCTGGGAAATCAATTGCTCAAATGCCACAAATGTTCATTGCTTGGTATTAAGGTGCGGCCTGAGCTATTTCTTATAAAAAGAACAGCAGTATAATCTGCTCTCAGATAAGCTTGTGCATATTTTTTGGTGGGAGGAAATTTGGGCTTAGATTTCTCTTGGTTTATATTGACAAAGGCCGAGCTTATAGAAGCAGGAAATTACATATGAGGACATTATACTACTGTTTTCACATCTTGCCAAAGACTGAAAAGTCAAACTTTTTCTAAGTTTCTGGAGCTCAGTTTGCCATTCTGTGAAATGTCACCATTTCAACTTGTTTCTACACCATAAAATGGACAAAGCTTGACATGCCCAGATGGAGAATGCTGTAGAATTGAGAAGTTCTTTTCTGACATTCCATTGGCAACTGTAAAAAGAAAAAGAGCTCAGAGTTTGCAAACTGAAAGGTATCAACCATTCCAGCTTAATTTTAATTTGCTCTCCTTTATCTATACTTTATATATGGTCAAAGTTTGCCTCAAGTAATCTATTTTTTCTCCATGATCCAAAGGCGGCCATTTTTCTCTATGAGCTTACTTATGTGTCAAGAAATAAATCCTCCAGACTTGGTTGTTCAACAAGTATTGAAGAGTAATATGGAGGTTTTATCAACCAAATGGTATCTCCTCACAGGCAAATACCTGCGTTCATGGTGCTTTCACCACAGTGCCATGCAAACAGCAAAGTTTTCAAGTGGGGATACTGGTAAAAAGAGCAGAGACTGCACTCATTTAGCTAATTCTAAACACACAAGGTTCATGATATTCTAGAACTAGTATGTAAAATAGAGTAAAATTAGAAGAGTTTTGCTTTTGTGAGAATCTGAAAAAAAAGTTTGAAATTGCTTCCATGCTGAATTCTCATTATCTGTTTCCACTTGTTTAATTTAACATAATTTATTTTCGTCATGTGTATGAAAAAAAATTCTCTCTTAGGCCTGCTTGTGTGCTTATTCATTACTGAGAGATAACTTTATTAGGAATTTTTAGAATAGTTTGCTTTGTTCTGTCAAATCTCCTGCTGAAATCAGTCAGCTATATCCCACATCCTTAAAAGGAAGCACAGATATAATCCTAGTTTAAAATGTCTGATAACTCATTACTGTGGGCATCTATGCTTATAACTTCAGGGAAAGAAATAATGATTTGTCATGGGCATAGAGGCCACATATCTTTTCAAGAGGCTTCCAGTGACTGCAGCTTGGAACTACTGCTGTAAATATAGCACGCTAATTTAAGCAGTATGTGTGCTCCTCTGTTGACCCTTACTCTGAGATAGCCTATTAATACAGTTCTGGAGTTTCCTGCAGGCTCCTGCAATGCAGTGGGTGGACAGCAGGTGGGAAGGGATTGGGCGTGTGCGAATGCAGCCTACTTCTCTAAAGCCCACAGCAGCCCAGCCCAGCCCAGCCCAGCCCAGCCCAGCCCAGCCCAGCCTAGCCCAGCCTGCCAGGACAAAGCCAAGTAAGAGCAACCAGGGCAGCACCAGGCAGCAACACAGAGATGGGAAGTCCCCTTCCCACACTGTAGTTGCAGCTGCCCTCGTTGTTTCTAGGAAGCAGAGCTCATTTCTATAGGTGCATCAAGCATGATTTGGTACTAAATTTGTGAGAGCACAGGAGCTAGGAAGCTATGAAATTAACATGTTAACACAGGCTGAAAAGTTTACTTCTTTAAACTTCCCTCTTCTGTCCCAGAGAAAAGTGGTTGTACGGATCAAATCATAGCTGGATTTTGTGTGGTTACAGAGGGTCCTTGCTGAAGCTGAATAGTAGAGTTAAAATGTACCTCTGAAAAGCCAAGGAACTGACTGTCCTTATGGCTTGAGTGCCTGACAAGAATGTACACAGTTTAAGTTACAGTTGTCTTTCTGGTTCTCCAAAATAAGGTTTTTGAAAATGATGAGAGAAGAGACAGTGAGACAGTGTCATGTTCTCTATTATTCTAGCCGAATTACCAAGCTTTTTTATTTAAAAGTAATATTTTCAAAATACCTTGAGTTAGTGTGTTACCATGCTAAAGCACAGGAGTTCAGAGTGGCTGATAGCATTTCTTGTTCCAGCTCCCTCTTTGGCTCAGCATAGCTGTGAAGATGAAATCTCACTTTTCCAGGGAGCTGTAGCCCATTGCAGCACACTGGGAATGCCTGCCAGTCGCTACCCTTGGCTAGAGGCATGTGTTACAAATGTTCATGTATGTGACTTACAGCGGGATGTACAGAGGAGGAGTACATGGGAGGGGTACAGAGGTTCACTGAACCTCTCTGTTGGATTCCAGTTTTGCTGGTATTGCCTTTTTTTTTTTCAATATTTTCATTAATAAGAGAGGGGGAAGAACAAGGATGTCCTGATCAGACATCTGGAGGCTCGCTTTATGCTCCCACCCAACAAACAGGGTATATCCTTCAGACAACATAACCAATTATTTACACTAAGAATCAAACAAAAGACACCAGAGAGAGGGAAGGCAAAACTTTAATATGAACAAATACTATCATTTATTTTCCTGTATTTAGGTCATCATGAAAATTAGTAATGGCCAGGATATCTTTCCTGAGGTCTCTAATACTTTTTTATGCAGATATGGAAACCAGCTGATGCAAATGATGACATTTTCCCCTTGACTATTTCTGTTTGCAAGAGTCAAAACTATAAATATATTTCAACTCAATGGCTTGCACCAGAAATGCTGGAGGATTCATAGGCTCCGTATGGGCTCCCAGCTGGCCAGCTGTGTGATCTTGTGAAAGGCACTTCACATCTGCTTTCTTCCCCCATTTCCTTTGCTTATCTAAGCACTGGTCTCACTGTATGTAATTGGGTGCCTCCCTTTTGCCCTCCAGTTGTTGAAACAGAACAAACTTCAGCTTCCTGTCCCCAGTCCCCTGCTTTCATTTTTATCCTTGTTTTCATCTCTAGGAAAATGTGCCTCCTGGATCCCCAAGGGTGTTTCTGACTGGAACACCCATGTGAAGCTTGTCAGCAGAATGGTAAATCTCCTAAGGGCACGTAAACCTGGTACAAACGTAGGCACCCCAGAATACAGCACCACCTGGACAGCCTGGGTGACATCCAGCAACACTGCCAGCGGTGAGCCAGCTAGAGCTGTGTAACCTGTGGCTTGTGCAAAGGCTCAGGCATAAAGGGACTCCTTGTAAATCTGCTGCAGATCTCTCACATCCATCATTTCACTGCTTGAAAGTCCAGGGGGATGTACTCTAACCTCAACACTCTGAAGCCACTGAGTTTCATCCTCTTATCCCTATCTACTCATGCCAGAGAACTTGAGTAAGATGAAAGCACTTCAGAGGAACAAGACAGACTAAAGTTTCCATTAATGCCTTGTATCCTTGCAATAACAAGGAATCCATTAGAGAGCCTGTAGCAAATACCCATCAGACATCTCTCTTCAGCATTTCCCACAGGCTGCACATTTTCTTTTGGAAGCTGGATTAATGTGTCCCTGTTTTACAACTCCATTTAAACTAATGGTGAATTCACCATCTTCATGTGAAGCAAAAACAGGGTCTGATCTTTAGTTATTTTCTCTGTTAAGAAAAAACTTCTTATTTTGAGATTGAATTTGTTTAATTTCAGCTTCAAATCACTGGATAGTTTCTAACTTACATAAGGAACAGCTTCCAGACACTGGCTGAAAGTTGAAGTTAGATAAATATACATTTGTCAGTAAGGCTGAAATGCCCTTGCCTAATTATTTTCAGCTTCCAAACTTAACTGGGTACATACTGTGACCAAGTTACTTTTCATCCTTCTCTTCATCTAGCCAAACAGGTTTTGTTTATTTTCTAATCTTTAATTTATTTGTCCATCTGTTGCGAAATTCACTATATTATTTCCAGTGGACACCATATTTGAATACTGATGTAACGCAGTAGCTACAACCCTGAAGGTAATGACCTATTTACACAAAACAATGTTGCATTATTGTAACAGCTTATACCTGGACAACTTCAAGGTCAATTATTAGCCTTAAAATGTTTAAAACGTATTCCCTATGCCTTATCACCCGCTTCCTTGTTTTCTCAACAAGGGACAGGACTGAGTTTGGAGAATGACTTTCAGTTCTTGAGCCTGGAAAATCTTCTACCAAGGGTTAACCTTTTTTTTGACTAACATTTTTAAGGATTTTTTTTTTTTTGTGAGACTGGTTTTATGAATAATCCTACTACTGAAGTAGGACATATTTTGACATTTTCATGGCAGTTGGTTTAATGTGCCTAATGTAAGTCTGATAATGGTTCCTTTGTATGGCACAGTCTTATAAACAGCTCCAAATTCTCTTTCTTCTTTTGTTGGTAATGGAAGATTAAGCCAATTATAGCAGATTCCTAGAAGTGGCATCACCTGCACGGTGAGTTTTTGTAACAGATTTTGGTTTCTAAAGCATTTGGTGCTTTTTTGTTCACTTTCTAATTTTATAGTAGAAATATTGAAAATGAAGAGTTTTTCCAGTTACAAGTATCAATACTGGTATCCTCAATTCATTAGAGGTGAAAGTAAATGCAGACATTAAAAGAAAACTGGAAATATAGTCCCAAATGTATAATAAATTCTATAAACTGAGAGATTAGTTTGGCAAAGCTCAGTGAATATTTTCAGTGAACACTGCATTTACGGCCTTTCTACACCTTATCCTAATTAGTTTGTGCATGCAAAAATTCTGCTAAAACAACATAAGAGAACCAAAACCATAAGAGAACCAAAACCAAAACCACTCTATAGGTGGCAAAAAATTCAGGTGGCCTCTGTTGCTTTAATTCCACACTTTTCTAAATCTCACATCATGGAATATTTGATTGCAGGATCGAGTCCCTGAAAACTTTAAAAATATTTAGGTGCACTGGCTTAAAAGGAGAACCAGACCTTAGTTCAGAGCTCCACCTACAGAACTGGGCTACTTTTCTTATCTCCTTAGTTATTTACTGTTTATTAGTGGAATATTTTCTTCATGAACTAAAGGTTCTGCTCAGCACAGATGATACTGAGTGGAAACCAGGCTGAAGATTCACTTTATGGTTAGTTTTTTTAATGTGAATTCTCTCTGTATTCTTTACCCAGTGTAATTTCTCCTTTTAAAAAAGCATCAGTCTTTTGAGTTGGATTCACTGCATCTATATTTAGTCATTTAAAAATTAGTCCCCTAGGCTGAGGTTTAAATTTTTTTACACATTATTGGTAAATGCTTAAAATTAATTTCCAGTGAGGTGAGCAAATACAGACACCTCAAAGCCACCAGCAGAATCTTTTCAAATCGAGGAGTAACTTCAAGAAGGTCTTTTGTCTTCTTTCGGTCTCCATTACTGAGATGACTCTCTAAGAGTCAAGTTAGATGCCTGCACACACTAAAAAGTCCAGTGACTTGAGAACTGGAAACATCAAAATCTATTCAGGAATTACAAAAGAAAAAATCAGTAGCAGGGAAGCAAGCTTGTAATGGAAGCACTTAACAGTTCTCCACAGCACAAAATACAAGTTTCTGATGCCATATAAGCACGTCTTTGAACAGCCAATCCTCTAGCATGTGCTCTCTCAACTGTTTGGGGTAGTATTTGCTGTGTAAAGGAAAGATGAACCATGGCAGTGAGTGAATTTATGTATGTTGCTGTTTAAGAGATAGAGCACTGCAAATGTGTTGCTATGTACAAAGTTGGTTCATCAAGTAGTTAAATAATTTTCTTCCCCTTATTTAGTGCCTCTTACACACAAGAGAGCTCTTGCTCCTTCACCTTATCCCCATACAGAACTTATTATGCACGCACAGGCCCCTCATTTGCTCCATATGCTCCATAGTGCTTTCCAAGAGAATTATAATAATGTGGTTCCAACTATCATGCCAGTATAATTAACCCCTGGTCTTTTTACTGTATTTTGATACACTTGAAATATTACCTACATTTTAAAATCTCTGCACATTAAACAGACCCTTTTCTACAATCATTTTCCCTTTCAATTTCTCTAGTTCATTTCAAAATAATCACCAACTTATCAATATGCTCAATTTGCAGAGTTAATGGAATCTCCAAGGACTCTTGAGAATCATCTCTTTCATTATTTTTCATCAAATAAATAAATCAAGGCGAGACATCAGAATGTCCTAACACCTGCCCAGTGTGCCCATGCTGGGGAAGAGGGAGGGAATAAGCTTCTCCTAACACAGGTCTGCAGTTCAAGAGGCTCCTCACTGGGTTTCTGGACACCTCTGCTCATAAATCTCCTGAAACTGAATTTCCTGCTGCTGCTTGCAGTCTGCTCTTCTCTCCTCTGATGCAGTTCCAGAGTGCCATGATACCTGTCCCATCCCAGGGTGGATCAGAGGGTCATCCCCACCTTTAACTGCAAGGACTTCAGCAGTGCAAAAGGTCAGTGTTGATTTCTCTTATTTTGCTCAGCTTTTGCTTCCATTGTCACTTCATTCAGTCCTGTACTCTGTAAATTACGCATCTGCTGGAAGGGTAGTCAATGGTGCGTGCTGTTGGCACCTCTGCAAGTGGCAGCTTGATGCTACCACCAAGCAGTGATAAGAAAAATGATGGCTTTTTTTATTGCAATAAATAAAGCCTCGCTAAGTGCAGATTTACTGTGATAGGATCCCATTCTCTTACTGCTTTTTCAGAAAAGCTGCTATGCTGATAAAACTGTGTAGTGTAACACAAGGATTCCCACATAGTGATTAGCAAAAAGTATAATAATAAAAAAATAATTTTTAAAAAGAGAAATAAACATATTTCACTAGAGAAAATAAAACAGTGAAAAATAAGGAAAATCCAGTTTAATAACTCCACTGATTAACTAAAGTAATAAAGATTTAATTTCTTTAAGTGAACTAAAATTATGCCAGTTTTCTTTGTTCCAGTTGAAACAACATTTAAAAGCACTAGTGAAAAAGAGAATTTTTATAAACTGACATGCAAGTAACATGCTTCCTGCCCTCAATTTCTCCATTTAATTTAAAACATTATACAAAGGGTGTATGTGACAAACTGAGAGGGGCAAGGGAAAGAGGAAATACATCCAACTTATTGAATGAGTTATGACTCGATCTCTCTCAGCCATTAAATAATTCTCACTGGAATAAATGGCATTGATTATTGACTTAGAATAACTCTGAGTAATTACAAAATATAGATAGAATAGAGAGCAAGCATTTTGTTGTTGCTTTTCTAAGATTGGCTTCTGGATATCATCTCATTACATTTAGGTGCCATCCAGGAAAATAAGTTTCCTTGTCCTTAGAGCTCTGGAAGAAGAATGAGGTTGCCCTTTTGATCTGATGACACTCTTTAAAAAAGGAGATAAAAGGTTTCCCTATATCATTCATTATTTTGGTTTGGAAGGCTGGTTTGTTGGCTTTTCATAATAACACATTAAAAACAACACTTCTGAATATAGAAAAATTTCTAAGAAAAGTTCTTTAGGTTTTTGGTTTGGATTTTTGTTTGTTTGTTTATTGTTTTTAAAGACAAAACTGCAAAACAAAATGCTTTGCTTTTGAAGGCTTTCATTTTTATAAGTTGTCTTCTTTTCTCCCTTTGTGGTGTGCCATTTGTCTTCCACCATTTATTTTTGAAGCCAAATGGAAAAGATGAAAAAGGAAAGAAAAAAGAAAAAAATAGTTAGAAAGGAACTTTTAGAAAAACAAAATTTGAAAGCCAAATATGTAAACTGAAGTGTCTTTACAGCAAGTAGGTGGAAGCTCTTTCTTTGTACCTCCTGTACCAGTTGTTGGTGCCTAGGAAGAAGAAGAGGTCTATGGCAGGTATTTCCCTACTGTTAGTAGACTGTGGTGGAGCAAATACCCACACTATGGATTAGAGGACCTTGTGCCTCAAAGAAAGCTGCAGCCCATGGAAAACCCACACAGGAGTAGGTCTTCCCTGAAGGATGGCAGCCTACTAGGAATCTGCACAGGAAAAGTGGGAATGTGAAGGATCTGCAGAGAGGAAGAGCTCTGTCCAGACTGTAATCTCCTCCACCCACCCTATGCCTTTGGAAAAGCGAGAAGGGTCTGGACTTTAACCTGAGAAAGTGAAGAGGAAAGGTGTTGGTTAATGCTTTCCCTTGTTTCTCACTACTCAAATCTATATTAACTGGTAATAAATTGGTTTTCCCTTCATTTAGCCTGTTTTTCCCATGATGGCAACTGTTAAGTGATCCCTGTCTTTTTCTTGACTGAGGCGTTTTCTCATCCTGTTTTCCCCCTGTTGCACAGGGGGAGTGACTGGGTAGCCGGATGGGTGTGTGACCCTTGGTCAAGGTTAACTCATTCTCCATTTTCTAAGAGGTTTTCTTACTGAGTTTATATGTCAGAACATCATATGTGGCAGGCATGTGCCTGGTGCATCAGCATGGACACACATTTTCATGCCTCCTTTTGTATCCAGTCTTTTTAATTGCTCTAAGACTTCCCAGATCTTGTCCATTTGGTAGAGGTAAATGCACAAAAGGGCATAGATATCTCAGGGCTGCCATGAGAGTTCCCAGCCCCAAGAAAAATGCTGGTTTTCCTACAATGAAAGGAAAGACTCAGCTATTGGTGAACAGGAGTCACCACAATGACGTGATGAAAGGGTACACACCTAACCTACATAAAAAATCATTCCATGAGGGATATGACTTAAAATACCAAACACGGTGGGACTGACCCACCCAGACTTTAACCAAACAAACACTAATAACATCTGCACTGAGAAGGCCATTATACTCTCTTTCTATACCCAAAGGAGGGCAATAGGCATCTGTCAATGACAATTCATGCCACCTATTTCAATCATGTTTTATTCTCTCAATTAGCTATCGAGAAAACCCAGATGCTTAGATTTGATGCCTAGCATTTAGACTGCAAAAAATAATTTCAGATTGGTCCCCGGACCACAGGTGTTAATATGCTTAAATATGCAACAGGCTTCTTAGGAAAGACAGAGAGTCTTGGATGATATGTCAAAACTCAGAAATACTGGCATGGGGGTGGGCACCTTTAAAAAGGTAAAGTACTCAGAAACTACTGACACAGATGATCAGAGAAAGTGAGGGAAGTGTACATTGGATTCTTCCCTAATTGCTGATGGTCAGGACATGGTGTCTGTCAAATGTGAGGCTGGCTGTCTTTCCACCTGTGCCAAGCCAAGAGACTTTCTTTCAAAGTGGTCTCACAAACATCTCAGTTTCATTACCCATGACATAGTTTATTAAAGTCTGTGTCTGCTGGAAGCCCAGTAGTCACAAAATGCAGCTACATCCCCATGCAGAGCACTCCCTTTATACGTCTCCTTGCTCTTCTGGTCAATCTTTAGGTGCAGTCAAAAATGTTGGCTTTTAATTTGTAATTTTCATAAAGTTTGTAACCTGATTTTGTGTCCCTTTAGCACTACAACTGAAATAAGGGACCATTGCCAAACAATGCAATACAGCTGCATCCAGCATTTAGCAAATGAGCTCATGGCCTCAAGTATAAGCTTGTTTTTGGAATGTGTCAGTAGTTCCTCTGAACAAGAAATGGTACTAAGTTCCTGCTATTTTGTAGTGTAAACAGGCCATTAGAAACTTCAGGCCAAGTCCTTGGCTGGCAACATCAGCAAAGCATGGCTGAGCTCTGCTTTCAAGGCAGATGAGATCCTCTACTAATGTCTCTCAAATGTAATTATTTTTTTTTCTCCCTTGAAATTTCTGTCATGACTCCAATAGCAACACGTTAACTGAAACTTACAGTTCTCCAGCATCTGATACCAGCTGTCAGGCTGTGTTTCATCAGACTGAACTCTTTGTCCAAGTGCTACCAGCTGGCATTGCTTCAACCATCTGGGATTGCAGTACTCTGACCTACAGACTAACACCGCTCCAGTGGAGTCACAGCTCCCTACCCCTTCCTACAAGAGAATTTACTAGCAAAGTGAAGCAAAGCAAAATCCACTGCCCCTAATCAAAGCTCAAATCCTCCTAGTGCTCACAATTTCCACATGTCCACCTCCATCAGAGGGAACTCAGTGCTTTGCAGCTTTCAGACGTTGGCTGCTAACTGTTGGCATCATTTTGATTCCCCAGACTCTGTTGTTGTAAAACACACTATAATGTACTCTGAGGACAGTGCAGCAAAACTTCCTCTATTTCCTGCCTCTCCATTTGTGGTTACTTTTGTAATTCAGTGTTACTTGTCACTTTCCAACCTGCACACTTATACCCTGCAAAATTTTACAAACTTTCTACTCCTTCCTCATATTTTTCTTTCATATTCATTAATTGTGTATCATACCCCTCCCAAGTTTCTTCTTATGCAACCACTAGTATTACTTTAGGAGGCTCCAAAAGTGGAGACTTGAAAATCTGTATTTAAAATTACCATGAGGAAAAAACCTCCTTCCACTCAATATGTTTTTGACATCTGGATATATGATAAACCTTCTCCACCTCACCAAATTTTGATTCTTTATTTGATCTCATTAGTTAAATTCCTCACAGTAATCTTATTATTGTTCCTGAATGTCAGTAATATTATTGGCACTGTCAAAGAGCCTGGGAATTGCCATACTGGATCAAAGCAGTGATCCATCTCTCCTAGTACCCTATCTCCAAGAGTGGTCAGTACCAGCTGCTTCAGACAAAGAAACACTACAGCTGGCAGTTTGGAGATAATCTGCCTGCAAGCTAAGTTTCCCTTGTTTAGCACTACAGGCTGGCTTATGCCCCAAAGCCTGGAGATTTATATCCCTCCCAGAACACTTGCTTATGAAGTCAGTTACTGTCCTTGCCTTGTAAATGTACAGATTGGGATAAAAACTGAAAAAGCAGGAAAATACAAATGCTGAAGTCAGTGAGGCTACATCTCAGTTATCCCCCATGCTGCAAACTTCCCAAGGTTACACAGTGAACTGGTAGCAGGGGCTGGAATAAAACTTTGGACCTGCTCACCCTGAGCTGATGTTAGAGAATGATGCTACATCTTAAAGCACTTAAGATGTGTTAAATGCTAATTTTGCAGGACTGACTACATACTATTTTTGACCCATTTTTTCCTCTCGAGTGTTCTGCAGAGATCAGTATATTTGACTGCTTTCATACAAAACTACTTAATTTCCAAACGATGATATATGGTAATTTTGGTAGTAATAAATCCAGCCTGCATTGCTTCTCAGTTAAAACCTGTGTTAACTTTGGGCTAGGACAGTATGGGAGACCAGATCTTCCAATAGAAATTGCTTTGGATATATTGTAGAAACTGTAGATTTCCACAGAATTAACATAAGGCTGTAAATAATAGACCTATACGTCTTGCACCACATGCGAAAATATTTTTGTGGCCTTTTTTTTTTCCTTAAATACTCTATAAAGCATTTTTAAGTTGCAAGTTTTTGACTGAAAAAAAATCTATTAAAATAGAGTTAGCAAAATTACCTTTCTCTTGCTAGCACAATGAACTGTATTTGAGCTTCAGCAGATTAATTTGAAAACTAGTGATCTTATTGTCAAAACAATTTGCAGTGTCACTGGCATCGGATCATGGGAAGAACAGGGCCTTATTCTTATTCACTGTACACTGGAAGCAAATCCCTATTCAAAACCTCCCTGCACACTAGATTCCATTTATTTTTCAGAATCAAATGCTACTTCATCTATGATTCTATGTTACATACATTTAATGGTTTATGCATTGCTTTTTAGCAAATAACACATATTAAATAACCATTCATTTCCAATATATAAAAGACCTCATCATTGCTATGTATATAAATAGAGGGTGCATTTGTTGCATTAGTTGCCTTTCTCAGCCTTTTCTGCACCAGAAGGTCCTGTAAATTAAGGGAATGTTCAGTTAAAAACATTTTCTAGCTTTCCTGAGGTGGAAGATGTAGAAATCAATTCAATAGATAGCTGGCTGATTCAGCAAGAAATCAGGTAGCCTTCAGGAGTCCCTTTATAAATGTTTTCCTCTCAAATAAGGTAACAAACCAGAGAAACGTGACACACGGACTGGGAGATAGGGAGAGCTTATGCAGATCAGCTGCTCTGCTTCTGCATGCTACAACCCCTGATTTGATGCAATTTTTATCCTGTATCTACTGCTGCCCAGTTAATTTGTCATTTACACATACTATGTGCTCAGAACTATTCATATATTGCAGTAGGGCCTTTAAATTTTCTATGTTCCACAATGGAAAGTGCATTCAATTTCATAACATTCTTTTCAGTTTACAGTTTCATCTGCACGAGGCTTCACTATCTGCATTTCAGTCACCACCTTGAAAAATAGGCACTGTAAAATTTTAAGAACTGATATAAAAAATCCAAACAAATGAAGCTGTGGTCATGAGAATACAGAAAAATTAGCTGCAGAAATAATTCTCCCAGTTGAAGAATACAGTGCATTATTTCTGTTTTCCTTTTTTTCATTCTCCATATACCTTATATCCAGAAAAGGATTCCTACAAACAGTAAAAAATTATGCAATATTAAAATACTTAGACTGAAAGAGAATAAACAAGGGATCATATCACTGAAATAATGACAATTAGAGAGTTTTAGTTAACACAGTCTTGTTTTCACAAATATGTTTTACAAGTTAAAAGGAATTATTATTCCCTTTTTGAAACACTTGTATCCTTACTCAGTAAATTGAATTCCTAGCATCCACCTTAGCCCACTTTTCACTATAGTTTCTTCTTATTTTATTTAATATAAAAGTTCCACAACAGTTAAACAGATAAAATTTAGTCAATTTTGGTGTGTTCCTTTGGATTTAGTAAAGCAGGGGTGTCTGTATTACATCTGGCACTGCCATTAAAATTTAACAGAGCCTCAAATGAGAGAGAACCATTCTCTGGCTTTTGATTCATTTCTCATTTGCCTGAAAAGTTACAAGCCTTTGTAGAAGCTGTAAATCTGGCTAGAAGTGGGACTAGATATTTTTCCTTTTTAGTCCATGAAAACAAAACAAAACAAACAAACACAAAAAAAGAAAAAAACCCTGCCTCCTTTCACCTAAATGTGTGCTTCAGCCATTGTGTTTCCTGAATTTGGAGCCATTTGGTACAGTGCTAATTTATTTTACTGACTGAGCACATGAATCCCCGCTTCAGAGGAGCACGGATGGTGCTTTGGCTCAGAGGGGAGCTTGCATAGCAAGTAGAAAAGGGGTATCACTCTGAATGATTAATTGTAGTCCTCAGAAGGGTCTTAGAATATGATCATTCTTTATAGAAAATTGGATTAAAATTTGACACTTCTACAATTTTTTTTCTTTGTAGTGAAATTTTCATTTTTCATCTGTTGGCCAAATAATTCCATGTGCAGTCATCCCTAAATTAATCTTGAATTAATTTTTAAATCCACTGTCCTCTAATATATAATTCAACATAAGAAAACCCAGAGCAGTCAATCTTTCATTAGACATGGGGTGAGAAAGGGTCAGCAGACACTCCTGCAGTACTAAAAATAAAGGCACCACATCTGGTATGGAATGATGTCTGGAATTGTAATGCATATGCATCCACTTACTTGTTCTGCTGAAAACACAAACTATGGAGTGGCTGCATGTTGAAACATGAACCAGTGTAATAGGAGCTTAAACCCTGGAACAGACTGTTTGTATATGTAGTTAGTTTATTAGCAAATGTGCAGGCCTGTAGACTACAAGGACCATGGTTTCAAGCCGATCTGTCACACATTTAACAAGCTGTTTGTAATACAGTCCATTTCAGATATAAGAGAAAAATCTTCCCCATAGGTACAAGAAACATACGATACTTAAGGTATATGCTAAGATCTGGTTTTGCAGGTATCCTACATTAGAAACTGCTGTAACATGTTGGTTTAACTTTTTGTTTGTTCCCAAAAATCCTCCTTTCCTTTGTTGAACACTTTACTACAAAGCATGTTATAGCGGATGTTAAAAATGAGATTCTGTGCAATGTGTGTTCCTAATGTCAGGCACAGCCATGATCAAGGAGAATAAATCTAACCCTGGTGCAAACAGCTCACACTAAACCTACTTTATATACCACAGCAGGGCTGAATGGCCAGGAATCAATAGCAGAGGGGCCTCCACTACCCAAGCACAGCTGTGCCTCTGTGCCTTTCCATCAAGGAGGAGCAAGATGCTGGGGTACCTCTCCAAAATGATACATGCTGTCAGCAACCAGCAGGGAGGTGGTGGGGAATAAACACCCTGCAGTGCCTGCACCACGCCTCAGCTTCTAGCTGGATTTGCAAATGCTGTGTGGGATTCAGGGATTTTGCTTAGATGGAGCTGCCAGTGCACTAGTGCTTCTTGGTCTCATCTCCTTGCCAGTGGGTCCATCCGGGCTCTGCCACAGCCTGGAGGCCATGAATGCCCACTCCACTGCAGTGCTTGACTTGCCCCCAAGAGACAAAGCACAGAGTCCCAGTGGAGAGGAAAAGGAGGGGACGCTGCTTCCTGAATGTTGCCCAGCCTTGCTGGTGGCCAGCAGAGCCGGTCACAGGCCTGCCCTGTGTCCTGTGCCCTGTGCCCTGTGCCCTCTGACCTGTGCCCTGTGTCCTGTGCCCTGCGCCCGGTTCCCTCTGCCCTGTGCTGGCAGTGCAGGAGCAGCAGCCTCTGTCCTGCTGAGGTGCCCATGCACACCTTCCTCTGGTGGAGGACTCTGTGTGCTGCCCCACGGAAGGACAGGGTGGGAAGGATGCTTCCACCAGCGAAGTCTCCATCTCACTACTGCCTCGCCTCCTTTGGGAGGAAGCGAGAGCCGGGCTCCACATTGTCCCTACTCCAGCATTTTCCCAGCTGCTGTCAGGCTGGCTTCAATGTATAAACTTTATTTAAGCCTTTCTGTCTGCCGTGGACAAATGCTGAGCAAGGAGGACTGTAGTTTGCAGACTGTACCCAAGCTGGGTTATAATTTGAAACAGATACAGTAATTGTGCTGTATTTCACCTCCAAGTCAGGAATTAAATCTCACACATGTCAGGTGTTAGTGGTTACATGGAGACTTTCCAACCCCCGGAGGGAGCATGGGGATCACAGATGCTGCACAACACCCGGGGGACTTTGCTCCCCCAGGAGCAAAGAGAAACTCCTCATCCCAACTGGCAGGGCTCAAAGCTGTTTCCAGCACCAGCTGTACCCTGTACCCTGTCCCCTGCCTCTCTCCCTAGCAAAATCACTGAAAGGATTTCGTCTTGAATCACATATTCCACAGTAACTACTGGCCCTTGTCAACAGTCTTCGAGAAGTAGCCAAAGGCTGCTCAGCATGACTGTGTTAGTGGGAATATTTCCCTACATTTCAATGGGTATTGTCTCAGACCAGGAATGAACAAGCCTGTTCTGCTTCAAGTCCGTCCATCTGAGGACAGCGGGTCAGCTCTGGAAAGCTACTGCTCCCAACACTGCAGAGCTGCTCCTCTTGTCCAGAGTCATTCTGTTTGTAGGCAGATGTCCTCCTCCAGGACCAGCCATGCAGGGAAATGAGATTTCTTTTTCCCAGTATCTCCCAGTTACTCTTTAAACCTGCCAGAGTTATTGCCCATAGTTTTGCTGGTAGAGCAGCTGCGTTTAACTTTCCTTAATCTGTGTCAGACAAAATCAAAGGGGTTTAGCTCCCACAGCTTCCATGGATGATCTGAGCAAGCCCAGGGTAAACTCTATGACTTGCATGTCTAGATCCAGAAGAGGATGTCTGCTCCCACTGCAAACTCCAAGAGGATGCACGATTTGTTCCTTTGCTACATTAATTCCAACTAAGTGAAAATAGGCAGGTACCCCACTGGAAATTGACAAATGATGGAAATATTTAGAGAAATGTGTTTGCATGCAATATCAACTCAGATCATGTGAACTGACCCACTAATCTGTTGCCATCCACATGTCACAGAAACTTGAAGGCTTCATACAGCTTTGATTCCAAAAATGTGCATTTTCTCTCATCATGGTGATTGAATGCAGAGAGAATGGGTTTGTCTTTAGGTTTGTTTATTTTTCTTTTTCAGGCATAATGGAGTTTTGAACAATAAAATTGCTTTCTGCCCTTTCATAGCTCTTTGACTATTAGAGTGAAAAAAAACACACCAGAGAGTGCTGCACTGCTAAAGGGGAAAGGTATAAACAGTAAAAAACAACTTTAATGAGCATGCTTTAATATGAAAGGAAAAATGTGTTTTCACTTAAACTACCTGAAAATCCACAATGAATCCATTCAAGTTAGTGGCATTATTTACCACATGTTAAAGGTATAGAACCTACTCTTGAAATGCCCTTCTAACTTAGTACTTTAAAAAAAAGTAAGTAGCTCCACTGTCCTGTGCCTCTCTAAATTTTTCAGTACATCCTTCATTGCTTAAAGATGGCTGATTATGAAAATTATTCTTTCCCTTAAAACTGAAATCACACAGTGAGTGAGATACACTTGATGCACCCTCTGAGCAATTTTTGCTATTCATTAATTTTTCCCCATAGTTTTTAATATTTGCTTTGGGTATACAACCTCAACAAAATGAATTGAAGCAACCATGAAAGGAGAGCAACTGAGGCAGAGATTATAAACAAAGCTGCTTCTTTAGGAGGGTTGCCAAGGCATAGGGAGGAGTCTGTGTTCTTCAATTTGTTTATTTATATTAGTAAACAAAATCTGACACTTGAGAATTTGTATGTGCAAGTTGACAGCTATGACAATATGGGACTATCATTCATGATGGCCAAGCAAAACCAGCCATATGTTTCTGAGACCCAAATACAGAAAAGGGGAAAAGTACTAAATTGAAAAGTAGCAGTTGAAAAGAACAGCTCATGAGAGGTCTTGATCTTGTGCTGAGAGCTCAGTAAACTTTGAGGGCCCATGAGAGAGGACAGGCAGAAGGTTGGAGCCATAACAAAAACTAAAGTTTTTCATGGTGTTGTTAGAAGGTCTTTCCTTTCTTATATACACATAAGTAAACAGTGGCTTTTTTTTTTTTTTAATTGCAGATCTGTTTGGGGATGATGAGGAGAAACACTCTGACCAGGCAATTCATCTTATCTGCCTGTATGTTTAACTTGCCATGCCATTTTTCATTTCAGCTCTAAGTGTCAAGAAACCATTATGTAGAAGTAATAAAAAGGTCTGAGAAGGCATAACACTGCCTTTTGCTAGTCTTGTTTTTAAATTCTGGTTTTGTGGGTTTTTTTGTTTATTTGTTTTTGTTTTGTTTTGTTTTGTTTTGTTTTGTTTTGTTTTGTTTTGTTTTGTTTTGTTTTTTTCTTGAAATGCTTAAAATTACATTACCTTCCATAAATGCCTGCAAGTTTTGGCTCTTAAAACAACCGTGATTTCCATGGCATTTACCTTTTTTGGTAAAGTTGGCATTTTTTATATGACTTTCTCCCAAACTGCCACAAGAAGACTGAATTCCTTTAAATCACAGTCAAGTCAATCAGGGATCTGAGAGTGAGGGAAAATAAAGCAGCAGCCAAACAGCACGTTGGTTCTTGCTTTTACTAGTCTGACCAGAAACAGACAGCAGGGGATAGGCTAAGGACTCTAGGTCTGGTTGAAACAATGATCATCTTGTTTTGCTTTGCTATGGCCCCATAACTGCACGGCAAATAAACAACAATGTGAGTACAGCCAATTCATATGCTGTCTAGTTTTGATTTATGAAAGCAATAACCGAGTGAACAAGGAGATTCAAACCCTTTGGTTGCTTTTTAATTTTAGTTCCTTTCCGTCCTATTTTAAGCTTAATTTGAAATAGTTTTGAGAGGTAAAAGCAGCAGGGGGACCCTCTTATATCTTCATAAGAAGTGCAATACATAGCTTTTAGTTTTTGCCTCGTGTGAGGACACATTTTTGCTTCTTCCTATCACTTGATTAAGACATTTTCCACAACATTATGTTAATACTATAATTTGGATCTTTACCTTTTAGATATTCAGCTGAGGGACTGACTTTTCAGATTAAGAACCCATGGCTCCAATTAGAGCTTATAGGAGCTATCTATTCTCTGTGCTTCTTTAAATCAGCCTTATGACAGATCTCTGAAGCTAATTGCAGCTCTAAAATTCAAAACTACTTTGCCATTTTTCAAAGGAGCTTTGGTAAACCCTCAATCCCTCGAGGAACTGCTTATGCTATTTTACTGTTAATGAAAAGACTTACCAAAAAATAAAGTAAAAGTGTTAATATTGTCCAGTCAAACTAATATCTGTGAACATAGCTGATGTGCATTGAAAGAGCACAGACTAGATTTGTCATAGCCCTCAATTTTGTGTGTTCATTTACATTACTGAAGATTTTAAATGCTATTGAAAGATAAAGCAAAGCATTCCTCATCCGCCCTGTGCTGGTGTAAGCTTTACACAAGACGTAAAGCAGCAGAAAACCCGACTCCATATGTGTACATGCAGTGCTCCAAATAATATGGAATGATGCTGATCTCAGCAAGAATCAGGCTGTCCAAGAACTGAGAGTGGCTGAGGAGGGAGGCATAGCTGCCCCCCTCAGAAAAGATCTGTTGTCTGTATTTGGTACAAGGCTTTATTAATTCCCTGAGTAGCCACAAATTCCAGTTTTATGTCAGATTGAGATATTGGAGATCAGTGTTGGCTTCCTGCAGAGATGCCTGCAGTCAGCTGAGCAGCCCTATCTTCAGCTGTGGGCACAGCCACCAGTGGGGCTCAGTTTCTCCCCAGCACAGCAGCTGTTATCTGCATAGGGGACAGATAACCCTGGCACTGGGGGACTGCCCCCAGTACAAGGGGTATCTCAGCTCCGGCTGATTCAAGAGCCATGACTTCTATAGAAGCTAAGCAAAACCAGCCAGCCTTGTTTTTCAGCTCTGAGGAGCCACATGTAAGGCAGGCTTGCCTGTTTCCAAGCACTAGAGAAACTGGCAGCAATTTTGTTGGGCTGGTAATGTGCCCACCTTGTCAAAAAACATGCCTCTAAAACTGCATCTCTTCACAACAGTGCGTCCTGTCATGCTATCTACAGAAGGTCACCCGCAGACAAGCCCATTGCGAATAATTACTGGATAATTTCTTGAGCAAATATTTTAAGCATAAAATTATTTTCCTCAAATCACAGCTATGGGATGGGTAAAAATATATGTGGGTTTTAGTTAAAAAGGGAAATATACCAGGACTGTACAACAGTAAGTGACCCTAAAATCAACAGGGTTAAATAAGGGTAGAATGTGCCAAATCACTGCACACCAATTACCTTTCCATGGAGGCAACTGATACAAACCTCATTCTATATGGAAGGATGTAAACCAGCATTTTGCGGAGAGCACTTTGAGGACCCCTAGCTCTTATGTAAAATGGAATATAAAGTTCAAACTCTGTATGTATCTATTTTAATACAAATACATTAAAATATTAAAATATGTACACATCCAGCAGTTTTTATTGATTACATGACATGTCAAAGTTGCAATTTCAAACATTCAAAAATTATTAATTGGGTCTCCACAATTTCTGAGATTGCTTTAAATATTTTTTTTATCTTTCAGGTTTTACCACTTTATAACATTTGATCCCCTAGAACATGGTTGTACTAGCTTTTGTTTTTGACTTTGGTAACAAAACATCTTTCTTTTTTGTTAATGTGCAGTGTAAGAGTCTTATGTAGATCTCAAGTGGAAGACCTATTTACAAATATCACAAGAGTCAGAATAAAGTTATGAAATTTGGGAATACTATTTTATGATCAAGATTTAGAGGTATACTCATTTATGACTGTGAACAGTGTAATACAAGCAGTTTTGTGCATGATCACCCTAGCCAGATTTTCATGAGGCCCCAGCCCATCAAGCCCGGCTGCACAGATGATTCCTGGAAAGTCTCATTTAGGGCAGTCTTAGCACAAGCTTTCTTAATCTTTTTCAGGGGCTCAGTTCCTTGCTCAACATAGACCATTAATTTGCAGTCTAGCCTAGCACTGCCATTAAAATCACTATCTATTAACAGTTAATACTTGTATCACCTCACCACAATAACAGTTCTTTTCTGTTCTCAGTTGAATGAAATATCACCAGACCCAAAATATCATAGTGAGACTGACTGAATGGAAATTGTTGTTGCAAACAGGGAATTCAAGTTTCATGAATATAAAGCTTAGGCTAAGGCAGATCAAAAAAAGATCTGAAGAGTCATGGCACTCTAGTGATAAATAGCAATAGCACTGGAAGCACCTGCAGCACTGGGTGAAAGCCTTGGTTTCTAGGCAAGGCCTCAAAAGAGTCAGACACTTCAAAACCAGATTGGCCAAGCACAAGAACAGGCTCTGCAAGGAAGTGACCAGAGCACCAAGCCTAATAGAGTTCAGAAAGCATTTGGACAACATTCTCAGGCACATGGTGTGGTTTTTGGGGTTGTTCTGTGCAGGGCTGGGAGCTGGACCTGATGATCCCGATGGGTCCCTTCCAGTTCAGGATACCTTATGATTCTTTGAATCTATCTCCATTCATCCTAGACCTACCCTGTTTTGACAGGTAGTACACATCACCACTGGTGAGCTCAGGTTTTCCTCAGCATCTGGTTGCTTGTTACAGGATGACAAAAGATAATACTGCAACATACTTAGGCATTGGTTCTTTGGGTGATATACACATCTGGGGAGTTGACTGGAGCTATCCTGCTGACAGTACTGACATTGGCAGTATGAGAATGCAGGTACACTGTCCCTAACACCTTTACTGCCAGTGCCATAGCACACGCGACCTTGCAACCACAGTGGCATCGTGGAGAGTTCAGCCACATCCTCATCTCCACCCCAGTGCCTGCCAGGAGCATGTGAGGGGACTTCAGGACCCCTTGCCACTGTCTGTAAGATCAGCTCAACATTACATGAGAAATGTAATCAAGAGCAGTTGCTGCGTGCCTTGTTGCTAATGGAAGGAGAAGCAACAGCCTGTCAGTCATTTTGGCTGAGCACTCACAGGGAGCTCTCCAGGACCAACGCTGTCTGAGCAAAGCAGCCATCACTTAACCATCAAGGCCATGTTGACTTCCTAATTTTCTACCACATTCTCTTTTTGCACTCTTTAAAGTGCTATTTGTGTCTTGCCCCTACCCATCAGAAATATTTTCACACTGCAGAAAATAAAAACCTAAATCACTAGGAAACAGGAGGCTGACTTCTCCCACTACCCATTCTGCCTCACTTCCACATTAGTTTTAGTTCTCATATCTGAATATGGTAATCATTCGACTATTTGGATGTTAATCATGAGAGAGATATCTTGTATTCCAGTGGACAAATGCAGGGAGCTATTACTAATCTGGATGTGCTCATTGTCTGCAACATTATATTAATAAAATCTAAGACAGATCTGAAGGCTGAATATCCTTTTTTAATTTGCAGTTACAGCTACCACAGAACTAAAAGTGACAAGTTACAAATTTCAGGGCTTTATTTTTGGAAAGTGGGAATCTGTGTTTGGAATAACCAAATCACATTGAAAGATTGTATTTTAAACTTTAGGGGTAATTTTCAATACTATTTACAGTGAGTCTATGGTTCAAAGTTAATTACTACTTTGAAATCATATATTTAGTCAGGATGAAAAAAGGCTTGTGTGTTACACCTCAGGTGCTCAGGTACACCTTAGCATGTTCAGTTTCAGGTGTTGAATAAACCATTGCTCTGAATGTGTCTACTTTATTGTCTGACATCTGTAGAAAGCAATGGAAGACCTGTAAGGGTTCTGGAAAAAATTTAAATTAATAAAAATAATTCTATTTTATTTGACTTTGCTTAAAGTTTGGCAGATTAGAAATCTTCAAAGAAATGTAACAAGCTGCATTAACTACATAAAAATAATACTTATTTAAAATTATTACTAATTAATTACTAATTATTATTAATTGATGTTTAGGTTTAGGTGCCTCTTAGGGGCCTCCATCTTTGCAGTATAAAGAAAAGGAATATCTCCTTGGAATATCTTCTATGGCATAAGATTATTCATGTTATGGTTGGGCCTGGGCTATAACTATTTCTGCAAGGGCTACATGATGGAAGAACTAGTTGCTCCTTTGTTTGGTGACAGAGAAAGTAATGGAAAACTGCTTTCCAAAGAATAGATGCTGTCAGGAAGAGGCTATGCTACCCAAGTGGTCCAGCACTGGAGGGACAAACAGTGGGGACTGACTTGAATCCATCTGCATCTCTGTGTAGCAGAATGAACAGAGGAAGTCGAGGCAGACCAGAGAGCATCTAGGAGACACCTGGGATATGATGCTGAAGAGCAGCATTTGGGGCAATTGCTATGTTGGTATTTGGGGTCAAACTTCCAGTTAGACAAGGTTTAGAAATTTGGTTACAGAAAATGCATTCTGCTGTTTGATTCTTGTGATGTACAAGGGCAAAGAGTCATTATTAACATTATATATAAATACAAAGAAGGTTTTTTAAACAAAATAAATGAGAGATTAATCAACTCCATCACTGGCTTCTGATCTGGACTGCTACATCTGGAACAAAATGTAATATTATTGTGAACTATAAATTACATTTTTTTGTTAAAAAGAAGAAATGGAAATGTTTCAAGATGACTCCATTGTTCAGATGCCTTAGTTTGCTACAGAGAAATCAGGTTTTTTCTCCTTCTTTGAAAAAATGTGTGCATTGTGACACCACACAAACTCACAACTGGGTGAATTCCTTCCCATCCTTCTTTTTCCTTTCTCTCTTCCCTTACAACTCAGAATATTCTATGGCTCTGTGATTATCTTTGCTGCAAATCTTTTCAATATCTCTTTTATAGTTATGTACATGACCTATAAAAAAATGTAGAAAAAATACCAGAAAGACAACTTTTTTTTCACAATCACAATGATCTGTTATTATTGCCGGTCTGATTGTAAGGATTGTAGTGCTAGTTCCTTGGTATTTATAGAGAAGCTGATCAGATAATGTGATTTTCATTCAAATATCAGTTGGGGAAAAAGAGAGAACCTGGGAGAACCTGGTTAGTTTACCTTTTCTATGAACACCAAATTAGATTATTCAGGGGGTGCTTTCTAAAAAAAAAAAAAAAGAAAAAGAAAAAGAAAAAGAGAAGAGCAGGATTGCACCATATTCTGCACTGGTTCTGCACCAGCCCTGGATTTCTGTCAGGGTCATGAACCTTCTGTGCAGTGTAAATAATTGATTTTTCACTATGGCTGTTGCATGAAAAAAACGAAGAAAAAAATCTGATCAAACCAATTGTTGTTTTCTTAACTCCCCCTACCCCCTAAAATTTGATTTAAAAGAAATGTTCCAGACTACCTAAAGCAGAAGGGGATCAAGTTTGCTTCAGAAAAAGCTAAGTAAATAGTCTAAAATTCAACTAAACAGAAATTAGAGAGCAAAAAGCAGAGACTGTTTCCTTGTGCTAATTTCAGGACACAAAAGATTAGTATTAAACTTCTCCATTGGCTCCTAAAGGAAAAAAAAATATATCCTTGTCCCACTGCTGAGACTGTGCTCTATTCCCTGGGCTGGTGTGGGCTGTGCAGGAGCAGGACATTGTCAATCTCCTTCCCTGATGCTGCTTCACTCAGTGCAAGCTCAAGGGTGCACGGACTGGCACCCAGGCAACCCGTGTGGAAAGTGACAGACCTTCATGTCTAACCGCATCGTGGTACTTTTAATTTGTATCAAAGATCCTTTTCAGTGTTTTATAAGAAGCAGAAAATTTCTAAGGGGAGGCATTATTGCTGTAGCGTGTGGTGGTTTAGAAGATGCTCCAAGCCACAGATAGGGAAGGAGATGACCCAAGTCCTCACCTCCTCCTTCACCACTCAGACTCACAGGGGACGATCAATTTCTGGCTGAATTTGCTGTTTTTTAAAAATATTACACAGCTCTGTTAGTATACCAAAACCGTTCTTGTTCACCACACAGACTAGTTCTTGCTTCATGCTCCGCTGTGAGAGGTCTGGCTGCTGCAGACTGAAAGCCGTGAGGTTAAGGAGCCTCAGTGGGAGAGTCCAGCAGACTCTACTTGTAATTCTTATTGTAACTATTGAACCCACAACAGTTCAGCTTAGCAACACTGACTTTGGGGGGAAAATAAGACAATTTCCCCCCTTTTCTGTAACCTCACTCAGTTTGGAAATGCACATAATAATGTTTATTCACTGAAAATTATTAAAATATATTAACTTCTAGTATAACTAATAAAACCATAGTATTTACCCAAGGGATTTGTCTCACTATGAATGGACATTGGCTGACCTGAGAGCTTCATCTAAGAACTGTATTTAACAATACATACCTTCAAATTTGCTTTGCCAATATTGAGAAAAACTTTAGTGACGGATATGCCTCTGAAACTTGACTAAATAGCATTGAATTTCATGCACATGGATCCATTTGCACGCAGCCTGGATCTGATTCCTTAATACCTATAATACTTGGGTGTTCAGAACATGTGGATGCAATCTACTATATTATAAAAATCATTTATGTAGAAAGAGGAGAAACAACCTGATCACAGTTGAAGGGAAAAGAAAGAAAAAAAAGGGCTCAAGAATTAGTGACTACTGATGCTGTACTCAGATAAGTGAACCGTGTCTTGGTTCAATTTTTCAGCAGGAAATCAGAGATTTTCTAAATTACTCTGTAGCTGAATGTGAAAAAAATTATATTCTTTTTTTAATACTAAAATTTTTCTCTCTGTCAAATATATTGTGCTGTTATTATTTGATATCTAAAATTAAAATAAAATGGAGAAGAAAAGTAGGGTTAAAATGCATTTTCTTGGTATGAAGACAAATTATTATAAACACTTTTTATAAACAGAGTAAGATGTGCCCAGGGCTCTCTCTGTTTGTTATGCTTTAGCCTGGAGCCCTTAACTCTGCAGCCATTATGCTGACAAAGCTGCGCTCAGCTATTACAGAAGTTTTACCTTTCCACATGTGTCCTTAGCATGTGTACATCTGCATCCAGTGTGAATGAGTCAATGTGCTTTGGGATTCAGCTCATAAGTAGTAAATTAGATTGAAATAAGAAGCTTCCCAGAGAAAGAATTCAATGTAAGTGCATATATTCACAATATGAAACAGCAGCTTTTCTTTTCAGTGCTGGGCTTATCTTCTATCTGCTGCTAGTTACATTAAGGCATGAACATTCATTCACATGAGATGTCTGACGCCATAAATCTCAAGTTCTCTCCTTGCTTTCACTCTTACCTCCATTGTGCTGGCTATGCTAATGAAAAGCAGGTTTTTGGTTTCATATGTACGTGCATGTGTGCAAAAGAAGGAGGGGTTTTGTCATATAGGCACTTGTCCTGTTTGGCACAGAGATAGAAGCCCACTGAAGTAGAAAAGGTATAATATATGCAATAAATCTGGGAAAAAGCATGTAGATGCTTTTTCTGGCCTCATAACTATTTTTATAAAAACACAGAAACCAGTATATCATTGAAAATAAAGCAGTGCATTGTGTTGTATTACACAGTGTTTACAGAGAAAAGCAAGCTTTTTACCACCTGGCAAGTATTTCAGACACAAAGAAAAAGATATTTGAAAAAGCAAGGACAAGCATTAGAAAGAAAGGGGGAGGGGAAGCTGGGGACTTCTCATTTGCTCATGTAGAAATGCAAATTTGATCCATCTCTTTCTTATCTAGTGGTAACAGACTTGGCTCGTGGAGCACAATAGCACCTACAGTTCTGTGGCCAAAAATAATGAAATTTAAAAAGAATTGATTTGATTATAGAAACACTTCTATGAAGCCAAGTGTTCATTAGCAGATGCCTGCCACCTACCTCAGAACCAAGGATGTGAAAAGCCTGAAAGCAGGATGTAGCCCCCTGATTTTGGGACGCAGACACTTAGGGGCAGTAAGATTGTTAAATCTTTGGCTAATGCAGAGAAATGTGTAGTCTGACAGTAGCAATAGATTTCCTGCTTTTCCACCTATTATCTTGTAGGTCCACACTCCTTTAAAGCAAAGCTCATTCCTTTGGCTTGTGCCAGTTCACCTCTGTAATAGCTGGGACCCAAATACTGTTGACATAGCTGCAGAGATGGACCTGATAGATTAGTTTTTCCCAAATGTCTCTAAAAATCAAGCACGATATTAACAAAGCAGGTCAAATTCCTCTGAATTATTTGAAGAGATTTTGTCTCCTCGTTAGGAGAGTTTGCCTTGTGTAAGGGTTTTAAGAATTAGACTATTGCAACCCAGGGCTGCTAAATTCGAAGCAATTGGACAAGGTCTCTCTGGTACAGATTCGTCTGTCAAAATGTTTGTGCTTCACAAAAAATGGTGGAGCTTTTATAAAACTGGAAAAAAAAAAAAAATAAAAAAGTGTTTGCCTTTCCCGTCTCATAAACAAGTCTGCTGAGGAAAGAGAAGGTTGGAAGTGAGTATAAAATCAGAGTTGGGGATAGTGATGACAGAGGAATATACACAGCTGTAGATATTTACAAAAGAAGAAAAAAACTGCTTTTGCAGGGATTTATCTTCGGCTGGGTAGCAGTGCTGGGCAAGAAAATAAAAAGGTTTCACAGAGTCTACAAACCATTTGCAAGTAATTTGCTATCCCTCTACCCTTCCATATGAGCTGAAATCAGATACAAACTAATTGCGGCAAAGGCGGGCGCAGCCGCCGCAGCAGCGAGAGCTGCCAGGTGCAGCCGCCGGCGCTGCCAGATGGGCACAGTGTGACTTCCTACCTCAAAGAGGGGCTGGGAGCCTGGCCGGGCTGGGGGAGGCAATTTGTAAAGAGCACAGCATATGCCACCTGATATTCAGAGGGGTATGTATGTGCTGCACTTTACCTGACGTTTCTGTGTGGCTTTCTACCACGCGGCCCAAGTTACTCCACGCTGTGGGAATTCGGCAGCGGATCAGATGCCATGAAACTCTCACATGCGTCCACATAATTATCTTCTCAGGAGCCCTTTTTTATATACCCATTCAAGGACACCACTCACCAGAAAACACAACCTGCAACTCTGCCTGTGTCCAGCCTGCTCCACCAAGAAATTTGTGACCATGACTTCAGTCCTTTGCCCTCTGCAGCCTCTTCCTGCTCCTCTCTGGATCTCGCTCTGGAGGGCTTGCCAGTACATCCTTCCCTCTTGCAGAACTGGGAATTCTTGCACTCACTCTGTACTCAATCATGATGAAAGATACTTTTGGCCTTACAACTACAGAAAACCTGAGACAGGTGTCAGCTCTCAGGTCTGTAAATGAGACCAAAACTCCCCTTAATATCAGAAGAATTTCTCATTGGGGATTAGATCAGAGGTAGGCAAAAGGGCCCACTATGCAGTTAACAATTAGGCAACAGGAGATCATTTTCATTCTGTAATTCTAGTTTTGCCTTATAAAACTTGAACAAACCTCATAGTTTTTAATTTCATGCCTACATGCTTTTTTTTTTTTTCCTTTGATATTTAGGACTAAAACATACATACTGGTAAATCCATCATCTAAAAGGAGCTATCCCTGTTCCCCCATTCAAACACTCTTCAGCAAAATCAAATCTCCTATACACTCGAGGTTGCCTGGGATATTTTGGTACCATGCTCATTTCTGAATTTGTAGAAATGAACTGAAAGCTTAGTGTAATGGAAAAGACTGCTGAAAACTTTGCTAAACAGATGATCACATTCCTGAGTTTGTTTTACTTAGTTAGCATTTTTGCCTGCTGTGAGGTGTTTTCCTTGGATGGTTACCTACAAATACAGCACTGACCTCAGTGTGCATGAAGCAGGCCAGCACAGGCAAACAGAGTCAATTGGACATGCTCTATAAATCATCACCCACATCCTTCCAGCAGCAAAAATAAAAAGGAAAGGAGGAGGGGGTAAAACAACTGGTGAGTGTTCCACATGAGGAAATGGAGGCTATTTGGTGTGACCAGCTGGAAATACTCAGAGTGCTGAGGAGAAAGGTACCAGCATGAGCTAGCTCTGTGCCGGATAAAGTACTAACATTATAAATAAATGCTATCATCTTACAGATGTCTTGTATGGGCAAAATAATAGGCCTAAAATGCTCTCTGCTATAAAAGGCACCTATCCCAAATGGCAAGTGCAGAATTGTAATACTATGACTTATGAAATCAGACTTAAATCCAACATAAAAGACTGTCTCTTAGCATAATTCACTCCAGTTCTTCAACTCTGAATGTGTCTGAAGTGATTTCAACTGCTCTGCTGGCCTAAATTCTAGACAAGCACGTAAGTTACCACTTTCTTTCTCCAGCACCCGGAGAGGAAAACTCATCATGAGATGAAGTAGGTGAAGGGGTCCTGCTGCCTTGCTACCAAAACGTTAGTCTGGATGAGCCACAGAGCAGGATCTCAGCACACTCCACTGCACTGGTCATCTTACATTTAGGCACAGGCACATTGCGTTATCTGATTTAGATAAGATAGATTATTTTCTCAGTAAAAAAAAAAAGCTTGAGGAAAACAAAGATTTTTTTCAGGTTTTTGGTTTGGTCAAATGCAACAGTGCATTTGACAAGGGACTGAAATTTCACTTGACTGTGTACCTAGTGATTTTTCATTTAGCCAAGTTACAGCATCAAACTTGTTCTGAGTCAAGTTCAGTCAAAACTTCTGCACTCTGTATAAATGAGCACTAATTAAGGACTGGGTTACTAATCTGAATTCTCAGTCTTCTTCCTGGCTCATCTGTTACTTTGAGTTCCTTGAAAGCATTCAGCATGACCCTTTGTAGGAAAATCTCTATCCTAAGGGAGTTATCACAGCTGAAAGTCCCAAGTGAAAACATGCATCTAATTACTTTCAGAGATCTGTCCCAAGTCTTATTCTGCTCCTTAGCATGTCCTGGTGTATAGCTCTAGGAGTTCTTTGATAATTCTCTTAGCTAGCACTCCTTTTGCTTTGAAGAGAAGGTCTTGCTGTTTTCCACTTGGTGATAGAGCACATATAATTAAGGGGTACAACAGTTAAGTCCTTTAGCCTGTATTTGCTAAGGCAAATACAATGCACCAGTAATTTGTGCAACCCCAAGGCCAGCTGCTGTGTCATCACCCATATCCATACAATTGAACTGTCTTGTCTGCTCCCCACCACACTCTTCATCCAAAACAGGAGGACTGCATCCAAATTGCCATTGAAAGCAGCCCTTAACTTGTACTAACCCCTGAACTGTGCCCAGGTGCTGGCTGGGACTCATAGCTGGCCATGGCCAAAACTACATCAAGGATGATGCTGAAAGGTAAACTCTGTGGATGACTGTGAGCCAGGGAAAGCACCCATATCCCAGCTCATTTCAGTTCACTCATGTCGGCATGGTCGTTGTGGCTTTAGCTCTCACAAAAGCCTCAATATGTCAGATTCAGCTTCCCTGATGTTAGGCTCTCCTAAGTTAACAGTATAATTATGCTAGGCTCTCCATTCAGTGAAAAGACACTTCCAGGAGAGAATTCAGATCTCCTTATATTACACAACACACCCACAAGAGAAGCCCAGCTAAATAAAAAAATGTTTGATGTATTGATGGGAAGGGGCAGTAAAAACATCAAAAGACAAAGAATCTACCACATAAATACAGCATTTATGCTTCAAAAAGATGATGGATACTAATGATCTTCTTGGGTTCTGTAGGGCTGAAATGCTATCTGTTGGTAAACGTTTCTGCCTCTGTCCTGGGCAGATCTCTACATCACAGTTGCCTGGCGACTTTAACCTAGAGGAAAGATTACAGACTCATTCTCTTCATAAATCACTAGGTATAGCATTCCAATGCATTCATCTCATCAGCTGGTACAAGCTGAATATAAAACTATCCAATGGATTTTGGTGCAGGTCATTTACAAACTCCTCCTAGATACACATGTAACTTGACTGGGTTGAACTTATAAACACTGAAAATAATTCCTGTCCATCAGCAGAATGGCTAATGTCCAGAAAGTCTCCCTTAGAGTTATTTGTGCCTGTGTATGGTTTACCAATGACCATCTTTGGTTTCACAAATCCATGACTATTGTCAAATTGGAGTGATTTACAGAGCAAGAACCCTACACTATGCCTGCAGGCAAAGCTGCAAGTGCTCTCATCAGAAGCCTCTAAATTGGTATTCTGCTAGGTTCAGCTCAACAAGAAGTATGCTAGGAGGGAAACTCCCTTGGCTAACAGCAATATAGTAACTTATTTAATGATAGAAATTATGTCTTAAAACTAAATGTTTGGAAAATTTTGATTTCCGTCTTTAAAGGAAAAGAGATTGTTTTTCCTTTTTAGTTTTTTTCTTCCAAGAGAAGTAAAAAGTAGGGAATAAAACCTAAAAAACAATCTGTGAGCAAAACACATATTTGCTGCTATATTTTTTTCCCCTCACACAAATTGTAAGTATAATTTTCTGCACAGTACTAGTTTAGCCATTTTCTCAGGAACATACTAAAAGCAGTTCCATCTATTATTTTGCTCTTGCAATTTCAAAACCAAAACCTTGCCTTGAAACTTGACGTTTTCTGTTTCAAAATCTAGCTTTTCTGCACAGAACTTTCAGATTCACTTTTGGTCTCTTTTCTCTTGAATTGTCATCTGTATATTCTTTGCACACCATGGTTGCATCAAATATTTTTACTATGTATTCTGTTAATAATGGAAATGATTTTCGAACATAACTCACAAAATGAAGACAGCAGTAGTTGTTTTCACTAACTTAGTGGATAAGGAAAAGTTAAAACTGCTGCATTTATTGCCTCTTTTACAACAAAAGCCTGGCCAACTGGAAATATAATTATATTTACATTTGTATATACAGGTTTGTATACACATTTTATCCATATAGCTCATATATTAGTATAAGTAGAATTGATGCATGGTTTCAAACTGATTAGGCACTAAGTAAAAATGACAAATTACCTCAAATAAAGATGAAACTAGGAAGTCAGGCACAATTATTTTATGTTAAGCTTAATAAACATGTGGAATAAGTTAGTAGGAAAAGTAAGTGCAGCAAAGCACAGAAATCAGTTGACAGTTCTGTGGATCTTTTTCTCTCTTTTCTCTTTTCTCTCTTCAATATGAGCCAGCAATGCCTTGGCAGCCAGGAGGGCCAACCCTGTTCTGGGGTGCATGAAGCACAGCATAGCCAGCTGGGAAAGGGAGGGATTGTCCCACTCTTCTCTGCACTGGGGCAGCCTCACCTTGAATGCTGGGGGCAGTTTTGGGTGCCACAATATAAGAAAGATATAAAGCTGTTAGAGAGCATTTTAAGAGAGCAATGAAGATAGTGACGTTCTGTAGGGAAAACCATGTGAGGAGCAGCAGGGTTCACTGGGTCTGTTCAGCCTGGAGGAGACTGAGGGGAGACCTCACTGCAGTTCCAGCTTCTGGTGAGGGGAAGAGGAGGGACAGACCCTGATCTCTTCTCTGTGGTGACAGTGACAGGACCTGAGGGAATGGCCTGAAGTTGTGTCAGGGGAGGTTTAGTTGTATATCAGGAAAAGGTTCTTCACCCAGAGGGTGGCTGGGCATTGGAACAGGCTCCCCAGGGAAGTGGTCACAGCACCAAGCCTGACAGAGTGCAAGAAACATTTGGACAATGCTCTCAGGCACATGGTGTGGCTCTTTGGAATGGTGCTGTGCAGGGACATGAGTTGGACTTGATGATCCTTGTGATGATCCAACTCAGCTTATTCACTGATTCTGTGATCCTGTGATCCTATGATTCCATGATTCTATAATTCTGTGATTTCCATAGAGGAACAAAGGATTATGAAGCATAGTGAAAAAGCACCGATAGACTGAAAAAAAACCCTGAAAATAATTATGTCTTTGAGGCCAGATAGCCTTTTCCTGTTCCTTAAAACATCTTATTTTCTTGATATAAGCCTAATTTTCAAGTTGATCTACAGGCCAACAAAACCAACCTTTACTAGGGACATCGTCCACGTCCTTCTGGCAGACACAATGACTTGTTCAGCTGAATCCCAGTCTTCAGTAAGGCAGCCCAGTCAGCAGCCTGACTCCCACTCATCCTTTCCATCCCCACAGCGGGCTCCTCGCACAGATCACAACCTGCATCTAAAACACTGAGCTGT
This sequence comes from Cinclus cinclus, assembly GCF_963662255.1. Taxonomy (NCBI): domain Eukaryota; kingdom Metazoa; phylum Chordata; class Aves; order Passeriformes; family Cinclidae; genus Cinclus; species Cinclus cinclus. The sequence goes on along the minus strand of NC_085048.1, from coordinate 16,916,113 downwards.
GTCGGATGGCAAAGTGCCTTGAAATGCTCACAGCGTGGGTGCTGTGCTGATTCCCTGAACTCCCACATTCTGCTGCTCATTTATATCTCTTTTTTGAGTTGAGATTTATCACCTTGTTCACAGATCCTCTCCGAGTTGTCCCTGCTTGTAGCACCTCCCTCTCCAACAGAGTTGATGTGGGGGACTTTGCCATTTTGGTGCATCATTCTATAAACTTGTTTATTGGATTCAGCACCATGTTGAGCTGAAGGTTTCTGGAATGCATGCACAAAGTATCTTCTTACTCACAGGACTCTTCACACTTCTTGTCCTGCTTCATAATCTGGTAGCAAACCTCCAAACCATGTAGCCAGGGCAAGTTTGTATTACAGAGGCACAGGTTCTCTTGGTTGAGTTTTCAGCAACTCTTTAATTTAAAATATTATGTTTACTTATTTGGGCATTCATTTAGGGACATTGAAATGAAACTCTATCACTAACTTCTGCTGCTATTTTTCTAGCTAATGTGCACTGCACATTTGAGCTGTTGACCATGGGATCAGCAATTTCCATAGCAAGGGATGTGTCCCATACATATTGGATTCCCAGCTATGAGCAATGTAACTATGTTTGGCTAAATCACATAAAAGACTTGCAGTCTGAGTCACATTTTTAAAATAGCTGAAAGATTCTATCCTTACCACTGGAGAATTTTGACTTCTGTCCAGCTATGAATAATGATATTAAAATACACATTGGTGTAATGCTCATCACAGATAAGAAGATCTTGTCCATCACATGGCTGCCTCATTGTAGTCAACCTTCATTCCTCAGGAAATCTTAATATAGACAACACGGAAAATCGTTTAAAAATATCAAAGTGATTATTGACATCTTCCAAGAGATTAGAACAGTAACAGAATAAAATCAAAATTGAAGGGGGAAGATTTTCAGCTGTGGTAAACTAAAGTATCTAACATATAGAGGAACTGAAAAGTATGTTTTAGGGACACAGTGAACAGACCTTTGTGTAAAGTAATTTCCATCCCAAATAGCTTTTGAAATTCTCATTAAGACAGACCTATTCAGCCACAAAGTAACAGATTATGTGTCCTGTTAGCCTGTGCTATGTAAGGAAAAAAAAAGAAGTATGAAGTTTATAACCATCAAAAACAATTATAGCAATAATTATTTTCTTTCATTATAAAATTTTGACTAATTTTACACGGAAGGATATTTTGAATTATATATCTCATTTCAGAAAGAGAGTGGTGGTACCTCAGCCCTTGCAGATGCAAATAGAAGAATTTTAACCTCACAGTCAAACATTTATGCCTAGTGTCACTTAACCTGAAGAAAGTAAAAAAAGAAAACTGGTATAGTATTGTCAAGAAACTGTAAACACAATCTGAAGAATTATATTAGATGAATACAAAGCAAAGAAGAATAAAATCCTGAACGCCAATTCTTTATGACATTTACTAGTCTATCCTTCCTCTTCTTGATGCCTGTCACTCTTTTTGTTTTAAAACATTAAATAGAAAAAAAAAAGCTGATTAACATGAACAACAGTTCCTAAAATGAACTTGAATTTTGGCTTATCTTTTTCAGATCTAAAGAAGAGTCTCTGTGTCACAAAAATTTTCTCTGGTTTTCTAACTGATCTAAAAATGATAATTACTTCTCCCTACAAATCCTGCTTCAGGTAGGCTCCTTTAATTCAGGGTTCAATATTACTCCTATTGAAGTGAATAGAAACTTACCATTGCCTTCAAACTGACCATTACCTTGCAAAGACAGCTGTACCTACTGAACAAGGTTATTGATTACATAGCAGCTTCATTTCTGACTTGGGAAATAGAAAGATGATAAAAAAATAGTCATTCAAAAGAGATTATCTTAATTTTAAGACAAATGGTGACTCTATGATCAAATGTTCACCTCTAGAAAATAAACAGATGATCACAGAGAAGTAAAATTAACTAGAATTATTTACATTTTGATGCAATTGATCAGTGGAATTTTGATGGATGAAATCATCCCATAAAAGGGGAAAGGGGAAGTTTTCCCTCCCTTCCTCCAGAGCAGAAGACAGAAACCAGGCCCTGCATTTTTTTGTGACACCAGTGTGCTCTTATACACGGCCTAAGACAGAGTAAAAACACCCCACCCCAAATAAACCCCTAAAATCAAGGCCAGGCTACCTGTAGTTCTCCAGAGAATCCAGTAGGTCAGCAAAGTGCTTCTTGAAGCTTTATTTGTCTTCTGGGCCATGTAACTATGAGCTGTGGGATGGGATGAGTAGGAGTTATGTATACACTAGCTGCCATATTTCCAAAGGACTTCTGACTTTTTTCATCCCGTGTGGTGAATGCTGTAGGATGGAGGTGCCCAAATTGCTCTGCCAAACCTGTCTCCCTACTCCTCACACCCACACAGGGAAACAATTTCTGTTTGCTATCTCAGCCTGGGAAACTGTGAAGTTACATCAGTGCTCAATCCATCAAAAACATAATTTTGCTTGTTTTTGATGATGCAGTGCTATTTGTTCATTAAATGATACTTGTTGGGGTTTTGGTCTGCTTTGCTATGCTATTTTGACAACTGCAGATTGTTGGTGGTCCCTATGTCATATTTATGTAGTCAATTACTTGACCTTGGTAAAGTATTTTGCTCTGGTCTTCAATGATTTTCATCCATGTCTTCTCAGGCTGGCTCTCTAGTTTGTAGGGATCAGTTTGATATGTATAGAGCTATTTCTGTTACAGTCACCTTGACAAAGGGGTAGCCAGCTCCCTGTCTACATCATCTCCATTACTAATGCAGGCACCAAACAATCTACCAGACATGGGACAGGTCTTTAGTGACATCCTCCTCATACATCCTTTCAGTTTAATAGCAAACAATTGATAACTACTGGTAAATGACTGCTTTTAATGAAATCATGCACCCACCCAAATCAGAGTAGTTTTAGTCAAAAGTCAGTGGAGTCTAAGGCAGTGTTCATAAAATGCTTAAACCAGTGTCTGTAACAGGCCAAAAGAATCTCACCACCAAGATGCCAGTTTCTTTCCATTAACTATTCAGACATAAATATCCACTCTGCACATGTCTAAAACTAGATAAGTTAAACTTCAGATGTTTGGTCCCTTTCAGTTTTCTGTAACCTCATCTGTGTTGTATAAAATGGTCTCAAGCAGCCCCCTGTGATTTCGTCAGGCCCAAAACAACTAGCTTATCTAGGTACTCTCTTACTTGTTTTTCTTTATTCTGGCTTGAATTCTTACCCTTTGAGCACAAATGAGGATCATGTTATCCAACTGAAGCAAAACAGTACGAAATATTTTTGCCTTTTTGCAACTGTCATTCTTGTCCCCTTGAATAGTGGGCCCATTGTTTCCTTCTCAATTTTCACTTGCTGCTAATGCACTTATGAAATGTTTTATTGTTACACATTTTATTGCTTGTTAGTTTAACTCTATTCCATGTCTGGCCTTTTTGATTTCCTGGTCTTTTCTAATATTTCAAGGACTAACAATTGCTGCAGTAGTTGGTCGTTGTAAAAAAGGCTCTAGAGGCTGACCCAGTACACATCAGAAGGAAGACTTGAAAAGCTCTGTAGGATATAAAGGTGATGGTTAGCTGCTACACATTGGCTGGAAAAATAATTATTTAGATAAAAGAACATAATTTACTGTAGCTGAAAATTGATGGCATGTCCTAGTCCCAGGTGCTGAGAACCTTGGCTCCCATGGAGCACTATGGAGAGCTACACAAAGTGAACTACTTCCACTGCTTGCAGTGAGATTGCCATTTGGCAATGAAGACTTCCTTGCAAGAAATCAAAAGCAAAAAAGAGAAAATCAGTTGCTGATATAAGCATTTTCTTGAAGTCTGGAGCAAGCTGAAGTTTAAGCCACAGTATAGCATAAGTAGCTGACAGCACTGGTACTGAGGGTTGCAAAGTCTTTAGGAAAGACTGTTGCTCTGGCAGGTGGAGACAAAAACCCACCTGCAATGGATTGCTGAGAATTATAAAGGCAGATATCGAGATAATGATTCTCAAACTAGTAATGGATAAATAATGACCTGACACGTCTTCTGCTTATAAGAAGACCTATAAAAGTTTTTGTATTCATAAAAATCTTAATTATAATCAACAAAAAACAAAACATCTGTTGCTTCAGTTTGACATTTATCTACAACAACTGTCAAGGTTCTCTCCTGGATAATGTAACATTGCTCCTACTTAATAACTGCAATTACTCTAAATCTGTCATAAAACTGCAGAGTTTAACTAGACTATGAGAGAACGTGTTATAACATTTAAAATATATTTTATAAGATATTTAATGATAAATTTTAATGGTGGGATTCTCATAATGGCTGCTGTGTTTGCAATCATACTAAGGACAATATTGCATTTAATTATACACCTGAAAATACAGATATACTGGGAGCAGCCAAAGGGACTTTGGTTCAGACCAAATCATAAGGACACTAAGGTCTAGAAGTCAAAACAGGAAAGAGAAAGCAATAGACAAGCAAAGGGAACAATTAACAGTACTCATCATCATCTTTTTGTTAATAGTAGGTTACAAATGCCCTTCTTTTGGACAGTATTCAATGACCTTTTCAAGTCACAGATCCCATCTTCCTCCAGAGATTTTCCTAAATGTGCAATTCAGTCACTTCTCTTTTTACAGATGTAGAACAGGAAATGTGTATTTGCTTCTATTTGCATATTTCCATTAAGGGAAGAAGTTTTCTAAAATAAGAAACTCTCTTCATTTGAGAACTCTCTGAATTAATTGTTAAATTCCAGAAAATAATGTTCCAGCTCTGGGACTATTTGTCAATGCAGACCAGTTACAATGACAATAATGGTTGTTTTTCTTTTTACTGGAAACTAGCCAAAACCAAATGATATGATACATTGATTTCAAACTGGACACATATCAGAAAAGCACCACAAAAAATCCTTCCATCACAAAATAATAAGGCTAGACTTGAACTGGCATGGCTATAGAGGAAAACTTGCCTTTTTTCAGAAGGAAACCCATGTCGTTCAGGGTTCTCGGGCTGAATCATATGAAAAGATCTTGAGCTTCTCAAACTAGCTAGTCCATTCTTTGTTAAATAAATGGTTTCATCTGTGAGGCAAATTAGCAGTTTCATTAATGTTTACCTCTCTTGAATGCAAATAAAGTAAAAATTAATCAAGCACAAGTTCAATATTTAATTGACTTTTCCTGCTTTTTTTGGTAGCTTTCCTTTTGTTCAGCATGTGTTTACCCATCTCCTGAGCAGTGCCTTTAGTGGAAGCAGTTACCTTTTACTGGTATTTGTAACACAACTTGGCTTTCTAAGACTGAAAAAGTAAACCATTAAGGAAGCTGCTGCATCTGATCGTCTGCTACTTGGTGCCTACCACGTGTATTCCTGATACACGTTGAGGAGGTGGGTGCACAGCGATTCACAGAGGCCTAACAAGAGACACGAGAGCAGATCCTGGCCCCAAAGTGCTTCAAGGAAATGTTTCAAGAATTGTGCTTGAAGGAATTCAGAGATTGCTGGCAAGGTGAGTGCTGGAGTGAGCCCTCATAGGTATGCCAGGTGTTATATTTTTACATTGAAAATACACAGAGAAGAGCTGGTCAGGTGGGGCACTGTAGCCGGAGTCCTAGTAATAGGGTGAATTCAGAAATGCTTTCCTGGGAACCAGCCTAGTTTTAAAAAGGTCACATGTGAATGCTACCTCTTGCAGGAAAAGCCCAGGCTATTTTTCCTCATGCATATCCCCGAGAGATACTCAGGTTGTGCAGGTGTTGGGGGCTGGGTTTCTTTCTTTTTACTTACCTGTTTTTTTCCCATAAGTTGCTAGGAAACCAACTACTGGGTACTTATGGGTACTTACTTACTTAATAACACAAGAAATGGCTAGGGTTGGGAGAGAAATGTAGCATCTGTCTACACCTCTTTTTCTCTGGGAGTTTCTCTCGGAGGGACAGAGGTTGGGGGACAGGGGAAGGACGAGGCTGGGGGCAGCTGTCCTCTCTCGCTCTGGGTTCGGGAGGATGACAGTGGGGATGCTGTTCTGGGGAGAGGAGTTCACTGCCACCACCGTGGCCCAGCCGGGAGCTGCCCTTGTTCTGCTGCTGGGGCCCTGCACCCCTGCCCTGCCGGGACACACCGCGGTTCCAGTCACCGCCAGAGACTTCCAGCAGACTTTCTGATACATCTCATCCACCGCCTCAGGATTTCTGCTCATTCCTGCTGTTCCAGCTTGGTGCTCCTCCAAATCCTGCAGTGGCACCGGGGTCGGCTGCCCCGGGGGTTCATGAACCAAATCCTCTCCTCCCTCCCATCCCGTCCGGGCCCGGCCGCCATTCCCGCGCTGCCCGAGCCCGCCCCACAGCGCCCCCTGCAGGCGCGGAGGAATCACCGCCCCCGCCCTGCCCGCCGGGAGCCAGCAGCGCCCCTGCCGGCTGTGAGCGGAACTGCACCCGGGGGAAAGCCAGGGAGGCTGGCACCGAGTTCTGTTCTCTTGGTGTTAATGCTGCGGTTCTTGTTCTTTGCTTGCTTTATTATACACGCTAGTAAAGAGCTGTTATTTCTATTCTTATATCTTTGTCTGAGAGCCCCTTAAATTTAAATTTTAATAATTCCAAGGGAGGCTGCTGCTCTCCCTAGTAGATGCCTGTCTTTCAAAATAAGACAGCACGGTTCATATCTGTGTGCTGTGACCCTGCAGACTCACAGTCCCCACCTCTTTAAGAAAATTAAGGCGTGCAAAGCCTTTCCCTGACCTGGCCAGCACAGCCTGGCCACATCCACCCTTACAGTCCTCCAAATCAAGCTGCCCATACACAACAGACCTTACACAAGCAGGTTTTGCTGCCACAAGCAGAAGTTCTGCCAGACACCCTTCTATTAATCCAGCAGTACAGCCAGCTGCTTCCCAGGGCCAGCACCTGAGCACTAATGCCAGCACAGACATTGCTACACTGTCCAACAACAAGTTCACAATGAAGCCAACAGGGAAAGGTGATAAACATCTTTTAATATAAGACCCCCTCTCTCATCTACTATTTAAATGATGTCAAAAAAATGAATAAATAAGATTCAAGACCTTCTTTTTACTGTTTCCTATGAATAATCATACATGGTAGAGCCAAATTCTCATTAAACACAAAAAATTACTTTTGGTGACCACAGAATACATAAATCAGATCATGATGAAATCACGATGAATCACGGTGAATCATGATGAAAAAGGCATAGTGGCATCAGAGCTCATGCACCTGACAAGTTGATACCTTATGGAGACATGCTGTCTCCAATTTATAGAGAAATGGCCAAGGTTGATCTCTAATACCAAACAAAAAGGGAAGTGATCACAGGGCAAGAAAATGGGGGGGGGGGGGGAGGGGAACCAACCAAAAAAAAAGGAAATGTAATATCCTGTAAAAACAAAAACAAAGCAAAACACCTTTCCAAGGAAAAGAAAACACAAAAGGAAAGAGAATAAACAAAACCAAAAGAAGATACTGTAGATTAAAAGAAAATTATCAGGAAGGAGAAAACAAATGAGACTGCATCTTGGGAAAAGTATCATAAAAGAGTCTGCACTTAGACTCATGGAACTGATTTTACTTGCATACCTAATAGTTAAATATACACAGTATTTCTCTGAAAACTTTCATGAGTCAGTTTAGAATGAGAACAGTGTGGAAGATGGTAATTTCAAATAATGGTTGTTGATGTCATTTGAGAAAAGTCTTCTTCCTCTGCAGAAAATTCAGCCACTGGGCTTTTGTAGTTAACACAAAAATACTTCCCACTAGACTTTTTTTATAGTGAGTTATAAAATCTACAAGAAGAAGAAAAAAAGCCAGTGCAAGACTTATGCAAGACTGGGTGATAAGTGTTGCTCTAAAACTGCTGTTGTGGTTTTAATTTTCTTCAATTGATTTGTTCTTATTCATTTCCCCATATATATGATCTTTCAAAAATTTACTGATATCATCCATGGGCTAACCGAGAACAGAGCCACTGTTATCAGTAGGGAAAATAGATTGTCTGAAAACAAGACTTTTACAAACAGAGGAAATATCATTGCAAAATATATGACCCAAAAAGGCTTACAGCTGTCTTACAAAGGAGTTGTTTGGTGGCCTAATCAAGCACAGCTGAATTCATTTTGTGACAGAATTGAGAGATGATCTTTATGAAGTGAGGGCTGACAGGGTACAATGGGTTTTAGCAAATATTCCAACTTCTGGACCATGGGAGATACACGTTTGAAATATTTATAGAAGAAAAACCTCAGGAAGGGTGATAGAAGGTTTCATCTCCTGCTGCTGTTTTTGTGAACACTTGAACAGTGTCAAGGGCACGGTTCCCAACACACTGGCACCTGCCATATGTTGGCACCCACTATATGTGTAAAGATATTCACCTCTGGCATGAAACATCTTGGGACAATGTGAAGTGTTATAATATCAGCTGCCGAGTAGAGGATTTTCATGTTGCCATCTGCATTCAAAATGCAGA